>NC_142198.1:5537857-6156071 GCF_026936395.1 Plectropomus leopardus | reverse complement strand
AGTTAACATTATCCATGGATGGATGATGTTGCTGCATGTCATCCCCCCTCTCTCGCCCTTTCATGCTAACACTCTGTCCTAACTAATAAAGGCAAAAATGCCAAAATAATCTTAAAAAAAACTTTAAAAGAGACAAAAAACATGAAACCATGAAAAACACACCCCAATAGACGCAAAACAAATAGAGAGACACATAATGACCAAAAAGAGACACCCACAAAAAGATACAGTGACGGCAAAGATGAAAAAACAACAACAGCAACAAAAAGAGGTAAAACCACCGTAATGACTGTGTGTCTTGCTCCTAGGAGAGGTGGTGGGGTCTTTTCCATATCTGTGCCCGGGGCCCCATTGTTTCATAATACGGCCATGACATTATCCCATGTTGTATTGTAAAACAGTGCAAAATTAAATAAAGGTCCATTTTCAACATTTGATGAGGTGACAATTGACTGTTGAGTAAAGGAGAATGGTTAGTGATTGTTTCAATAATGATCTAAACTTTGTGTGTCCAGGGATTTACACTGGTGGGTTTTTTTTAAAAATTACTTGGCTCATGTCAAACCTCATGCAGAGAGAGAAAACTTGAGGGCATTGGGAGCATTACAGGACTTGTATGGGTGCTAATGGCTTTGGATGAATTCAGATACGTTCTGGCCGAAAGCGATGTAAGGGCCCAGATAGCTCTGACAGTGTGCAAATGTATCTGTGCTGAAAGACTTTTCTATAGGCTGCTGACGATACAGAAGGACAAAGTCTCTTTGTCATGCGTTTCACCGTGTCTGAGTGAGTGCCTGAATAAGAGACCAAGACAGAGAGAAGGCCTGTTTGGGACAACAGGACAGTGCACAAACATTACTCGTTTTGCTTTACGTCACAGGCAAGTGGCTGTAAAAGCAGGAAAATGTGGATTACATCATGCGGCCACAGTCTCTCCACAGAGAGCCTGTTATCAGCACAGTGCAGGCATGAATGTGCTCTCAATGCAAATAGTGTGGCCTGTCCGCCCTCTGTTAACCTGTATGCTGTCTGCACTAATGAATGATTAGAGATAGCTGTTTCAGCCGGTTTATATAGTGCTCCAAGTCAAACACAACTCGGACAGTTTTGTGTCTTTTCCTTCTCTCTTTGATCAGAGCCTGATTAACAGACAAGACACTTTTCAGGAGAATTAAATGATACCAAACCAATTTTAAGTAATTGAATCAACATTTTTGTCTGCAGAAAAGAGTTAAAGAAAAACTCCAACAGCAAAACCAACAATAATGTCTCCAACTAACAGGTATTGCCCGTTTATCCAAAGCCTAGTGTATTCCTCTATGCCATGATGCCTAAAAAAACTATTAAAGGGAACCTACATGCTTTTATTTATTTTATGCCATATAGAATTTTACAATGTTGGATATTTATATTGTAACGGGGAGTGGTAGGACAGAATTGCAGCACAACAGAGCAGATGAGTAATTAGTCATTACCTTTTTTATAATCTTTTGGAAGGCTGAATGGAGAAAAGGTGAGTATAATCAGGTTGCAGGTAAGTAGGGACAGTTATCAGTTCTGAGGTGGAGCAGAGTTTATGGGTCGAGCAGAGTTTGCAGACAGACTGGGGTGAGCTCACGTTCACAGGTGATAGCTCAGAGTTCGAGTGGGGAAATTGTGAACGTGGAGCAGACTGGCAGGTGAATGTATCAGGTAAGTTGCAGAAACACTTACAGCAGGGAGCCTGCCTGCCCCTGGAGAGAGGGGCAGGCAGGGCTCGTGATCAGATATGAAGCAGAGTTGGTGTCAGGCAGGCAGGCAGCAGAGCAGAGGAATCCAGTAGGAGCAGGTAGCAGGATCAATGAGGATAGGCGGGGAATCGATGTACCATCAGAACAATAAACACCAGTGGCACTTACATGGAGGAGATGTGAGCCGAAGCAGTACACCGCACAGCCACGGGCAGATGAGAACCAGGAAGTGCACAGGCAAAACGTGGTCAGAGATAGAAGGCTGTTAGGTATACCGGGGCAAAGAGGAAGAGGTGAGCCTAGTCAAAACCAGGAAAAATAGCTTAAATACTGGCTTGATTGGAGATGAAGAGCAGCTGGGAGCACCAGGTAGAGGTGATGAGGTTGATGAGGGAGAGTGGCTGGGTGGAGAGAGAGATGGGGGAAAAAAGTAAGCGTAAAAAAATCCACAGCGGCAGGAGATAGGCATAGCAGGCCGTTACACACATTATAAATGTGATTACAGTTTCAAATAATGAGATAAAAGTATGTAAACGTTCTGAGTACTTTGTTTCCACTGTTTGTTTTTTTTCTACTTTGGCTATAAAATGAGTTAGATTATACGGAATTTTTTTATATGATCATCTGCTCCAACCACAAGTATTAACATTCAGGCTTACTTCATGCTAATGTCAGGGAATGCTAAGCTAATTTCTCCCAGGTTTTTGGATCATAGTCCTGTTGGAACATGAGTGGTTGTGTTTAGAAGCTTTTATTTGTGATTCTTTAAGGGAGAAAGTGCTGCTACATGCAAGTAGAAGAAATCTAATCTTTGTTGCCAATGTTGTTAATTTTTCCCAATATCAGATCATATTCCTGCAGGATCACGTCTGGTTGTGAAGATTTTGGTTTGAAAGCCTTTTTTGTGGTTTTTCACAGTAGAGAGTTCTGTTATTCTCTGTTACATCATTTCCTCTGCTACAATGACTTTGCAGAGAGATCAGCAGAGGCAGTATACCCAAACATTCAAGTGCTGCCAGACTGTCTAACACAACAAAAAACAGAGAAGCTTGAACACAGAGAGGGAGTGTGACTTCATTCTCTGCTCAGGACGGTATTATTATAATATGTCTTTACATAGCAAATAGCTGTTTGCTGTTATATTAATGCTCTGAATTTTGCATACAACACCTTTGATACTCAGCTGTGAAAATCAAATGATGTATCAGCTGCAGTGTCTTGTGTCCTTGTGTGACACTGTAATCATTTATAATCATTTAATACCTCATTCTCCTTTTAATTTGGCTCTCAACATTTCAAAGTGACAAATAATGCAGTAACACCTTGGGACAACATAGTGAAAAAATGCATTACTATTTCAGGTCTCAAAACACGTGAATGATTGAGCCAACAAGCTTAACCACAAACGTTCCTGGCTGAGGAGCGCGTGGCATTATAAGCCTGCTTATCATGTGTGTAGGTCAAAGGTGATGGTGCTGAAACTACTGTCTGGTATGAATGAGGGCTGTTTTCTCTCATTATCAGCATTTAGAGCCACTTAGAGCTTCTTGTCATGTTGATAAAGACAACGCAATAAATCTTGTCAGCAAGTCACACAGAGTCTTTGAAAAGGCATCTGGTGCTGGACAGACAGCGTCGCTCAGCTGTGTTCAGGAATCACAGTTCGTCAGCGGAGATAGGACTCTTAAAAGCAGATAGATGCCAGAATCCTGTTTGACAGAAATGGCCTCTGTGACACTAAGTTAAAAGGAATGTGCGGTATGGGAGGCACTGTTGTATAAGCCTTAGCAATTGTTTATAAACTGATACACAAACTACCACTCCACACACACAACAGGCTCTTCGAGGAAGACAGGTTTTGAGGAAAGGGGTAATGACATGCCCATTAACAGAGCCTTTGTTTAGGGAATGTTCCTTGCGTGGCCTCCTCCTCTTTTGCAATGCAAAATGAATACATGAATAATTCCAGTCATGTATAATTACAAAGACTCACACAGCAACAATTTCTGGCACGGAGAAACGCCTCATATGGTTTTGGCTATCATGATTTAAAGGGCCATTCCACAGTTTTTCAATCTTGCCGCTCTGTCATAAAACAACATTGAATCATTCACTCCGTTAGTCCCTAAATGACTAACAGCACTTTAGCAGAAGCCTCTACCTTAATGTAATACAGCTGTGACATCACAACTTCACAAAAGTGCTGAGTGCCTGTTTAACCCTTTGAAACCTGGATCAATGTTACCTTTCAGACACTTAAAATGCTGAGTAAATTTTCTTTCTTTTGAGAACGTTTTTTTTTTTTTTTTTAAAGGGAAATGAGGAACTTGGCAAGAAATGTTCCACAGATTGTAAGAAATTGGTTGCAAATTATTTTGAAAAAAGACAAGGGGGGAAAATGAATAAGAATATATTTATATTATGTTTGTATTTATAATTATCATAACTATATATTTAAAGTTATTTTCACTAAATTATTTTTAAGCTTTTTTTTTTTAGGGTCTTTTCTTTGTTTGTTTGTTGAACTTTCTCCCTTTTTTTCAATTTATAGGCAATTTTATTGAATTTTTTACAACTAGTAAATTCTAATAATGTCAAATTCGATGTGTTATCACTGCTGTATGTTCCACTACTTTCATTTGCTTGCCCCCAACTATGTTTGTCAGCTATTGTGTGGGAAAGAAATGTACAGTGGGTTTATCAGAGGCTTTTCTCAGGAAAGTAAGATTAATGAGAGCGATAAGAGTGATCCAAAATCATAACTTATCAAACTGTTAAACCAAAACAACGACCTAAAAGATGCTTAAATGTTTCACAGAGCCAAGAAGAACTGCTGGGAAATCTCTTTTGTTTGTCCCAACGTGTACTTGTCCATTGATGACACATCACAAGCTGAAAATTGACGTAATCAACATTCAAACAACCCAGTCGTCAAACAGTCATTTTTCAAGCAGACTATCGATAGTACATGATGTAGATCGGACCCCTCTTTAAAATCCAGTGACGCTCCATGACGCCTCCGAGATCAGGAAAACACACTTGGTTAAAGTTCAGAGACAAAGAGCAGCACTGTGTTAATGGTGTTTCTCCTGCTGGAAGTCAGGCCACGAGATGAGCTGGACACCCTGGCAGCTCATATGACCAAGGATGTGTGGCTTTAAAACAGAATGAGGTATTCATAACTGCTTCGCACCTCCTCACGTGGGCCGAGCTAAGCAGCATTTGTGCGTGTGTGTGAGTAATTGGTGTAAACCTCTCACCACAACTATCTTGCACGACAAACGCTTTAAGATTGGAGTCTATGTGAAGACTTTTGTTCCAAAATGAGTCAGCATCAGCTGCAATCTGGAAGTGTGCTTTAAAAAATAAAATAAAAAAATATCTATGGTAACTATTCTAAACGCAAGGTCAGTTTATTAACCGAGTGGTGGATCTTTGGCGACATCAAGCGGTAACTTCTGACACGGAAAAATTAAGCAAATCAGGACGTGCCAAAAACTGTAGTTCACAGAGTGGCCTCTTGAGGCTGGCTCCACAACAGAATCCCTATAGACTCCCATGTTACAATAAAACAGATTTGTTTTCTTTAGCTACCGGTAATTACAGTTTCATGTGTTGTTATCAAGTGGAAGTGCTAACAACATCTTGATTTTCTGAGTTGTACTAGAATACGTTCGACTTGGGTGTGATGTCATTTCTAGCTCGGACCTCTGACTTTGGATGTAAACAAACACACCCCACTTTCAAACTTTGAAGCTTTCATGTGTATTAAAAAAGTTGGTTGCCAACAAGTGGCTAAATGAGACGACAGAACGCCATCACGCCGACCTGTGCCAAAAATAGCTTTACAGCCTCCCTCGTAGAGGTGGTGGTGACATGACCATAGTGTGGTTCGTTGTTGCCAAACAATAGTTTTTTACTTCTGGTGATTGTATCTAGGCTTCTAAAATCCTAAAAATTGTGCTTTACTGTGAACATTATCTTGCAAAACAAAATTGATAAATATCATGAACATTTTTGTGTCACAGAGCTCATTTTCTGCAATAATCCTCAATCCAATAGAAAAATCCCATCGGCTTTTTGACGAGGGAACCAGTGCAGCATCAGCTTCCAGGATGGCTATTAGAAAAGCATTATGCTTTGGGGCACTCTGTGGAACACAATGAGCCCAGTGAGGGGCCACAGTGCAAAAACACAAAAAAAAGAAAAAGTGACACAATTCGTACATTTGTTTCGTATTCTTTTATTGTTTGATTTCATTATTTTTTGTTTGTTACTTATAGGGGAAGGGGAGTGGTGGGTGGCTTAGTTTGCTTAATCAGCGAATGTGCTATGTCCAGCACGAAGATATTCCCATTGCTTTTGACCGCACCCCACGGCCTGCCTCTGAAAATAGAACTTTCATATGAAGATATTGTAGACAGTGGTGGTATAGTAAAAATGTAATATGTTTGTGCTTCTGTGTACATTATTCATTTCTTATAATGCAGTAGAAATCTATGCTATGACAAATAGACATCAAAATATTAGATTGCATGCAGCACAAAACACAGGACACTCACCCACCCTACCACCCTGTTTTTTTCTTCCCACCTGAATCTCCTGATTCCAGAGCTACATCCTCCTCCACTCTGGATACCTAATCCCCATAAGCCTTTATAATGCCTCGGACAGAGAGAGAGAGAGAACCAGAGAGGAAGTAGAGAGAGGAGAGTCTGAGCTTAATGACCTTGCAAGCCGATTACGAGGCAGCCACGTTCCACAAACAGCCCTGTGAGGCCTTGCACTCAGCCTGCACACTCAAATCAACAACAGCCACGTAGAAAAGGGAGGTCATGAAAACAGATACAGTGATTTGTTCAGGGTGGCAGCAGTGACTGATGGTACTGATGATAATAGGGAACCTCTGCACTTCTTTCTTGAGTGTCCCAGTTTATTGAAAGAAGCACTAATCTGCCACTAGAGGGCAGCAGAGGCATTTTCTAATTACACAACTGTCCCCGCTGGAGAAAGTGTGTCACTTGGCCAATGCTCCCTGGTGGGCTAATAGAGTGTTGACCTGACCTCAAGACAGAAAGTATTACAGCGGTGGATTAGGAGGCAGGCCACATCAGACCAGTGGTGGGAGAGGTATTCAGAGCCTTAACTTAATTTTAAGTTAAAGTTTTAATTAATGATAACTGAGAAAATGCACTTTGAGTATTAAAAGTAAAAGTCCTCAATGCAGAAGATTGTCCCCCTGTACTATATATTATATATTTATAAATGAACATTCAAAGCACATTTTTTTAACTATTCACTAATTATTTTAATATTATTATTATTATTGTTGTTGTTGTATTATTGTTATTATTATGTATTTTTTTGTATTAAATATGTGCTATTAAATTAAACAGCTAAATATGTATTTTGGACCTTTTCCCCCACTAGTCTGAACATTCGACATGTTATGGAGGCAAAACAGTTCCAAATCTTAAAACTGATATATAGGCTTTTTTATACATGGTTGTCTACAAACAGCCTGAATTGAAGATTAAATTATTGCATGAAATTGTTGTGATCATGCTTTGTATTTTGATAGTGTATAGATTTGTCTATTCAAAGCAGAGCATGTAAAAAAATAGCTCAGTTTCACAAACTTTTGTGTTATGTCCTATAGCCTATTATTTTTTTTCACCATACTCTTACCATTTCTAAAGGTAATATTGGTGTATGTGGTCAATTCTGTTTGACCTAGTCTTCTTATTGCATGTGATTTCATGTTATTCACACAATAAATTTACAGAAGCCATGCACAGGTAAATCATTTTATTGAAATGTTTCAGGAAATAGTTTTCTGCCTCTGCAGCTGCCATTTGGCCCCACCCCAGGGTGCTGTGGCCCTGTTCACTTCTTCTGACAAATGCGGCCATGGCAGGCACAGGCGAGAGCGCCTACCGTCTCTACAAATTCCTGGAAGTCGACCTCAGAGTCTCTGTTAAAATCCAGAGCTTTCAGCAGATTGTCCACCTCGGCTTGGTTCTTTGCATCCTGTAGAGACAAACGAAAACAGCATTAATATTGTTGGCCACTGATTAAATCCTATGTTACACAATTATCCCTCCCAAGTGGTGTACAGTACCTTGAGCAGTCCAGGCAGCTCCTTCTCCAACTGGTCTTCACCTCAGCTTTGCTTAGGGAGTCCTTTTTGCTCTCTGCACCAGCATATGTATCAAAGGTGTCCGACAGGAGGGCCACAGCTGTCTCTAGCTTGCTCATGTTTGCTGTTTTAAGAGGTGGTTAGTCGTTGAAGAGGAAAATGGAAAATCAACACTGATCAGATTTATCGGGACTGGAAGGGGAATATGTCAGCCTTTATACCTTTTGAAAAAATGGCTTGGGACATGTGTCAAAAGGTCTGCTTTTACAAGCTTAAGTCGATAAAGGTGGTGGCTCCACCTGTATCAACAAAGGCTCTGTCCAACAACGCCCTGTGCACCAATTGCTTCAGGTACCAGGCTGTAGTAATTTAACTGATGATTTAAGGTGAGGTATTTCTTTTAAGTAAACCACAATACATTCTGGGATTTCTTTGATTTGAGACAATTATTTCATGGTGCAAGATTTAAATCCTGTACTGGTTGTGTCACGTAGGGTTTCATCATTAGATGATGCAGAAACATGTTCAGGTGTCACTGCATCTGCTGTGGTTGGTGGTTGTGTAGCTGCTGCGTAAAGGTGAACATAAACCACAAAAGAAAGGTTCAAACTGCTTAAAAGTCAATAACTCAGTTGCAGCACAATAAGAAAGAAACACATAGAAATCCCCACATTTTGCATCTCCAATATAATACTGCAGGACACATTTAAGAAGTTGGACTCCATACGAATGTAGATTGACATGTGACATAAGTATGTCATAAAAATGGCATTAAAAAAAAAATTAAAGTCACAGTACAGTTATATGTCATAAAAGAGTCAGTTTTTACTGCATGCATGCATGCAATTATTTTATTATATAAATTATTTGCAAATCATTTTAGACCTATATTCATTAAAGTCCAAAGAAAAGATATTTAATGTTCAAATTGACAAACGCTGTTGTTTTTTGGTTTATATACACTTATTGTGAGTTTGACACCTGCAACACGTTCCAAAAAAAAAAAAAAAAAAAAAGAGCCAGGGGCATATTTACCACTGTCATACATAACTTTTTCTTTGATCAACACTAAAATGTTCAGTTCAGCTGCTGAGTTTTTAAAAACTTCTCTCGGGGGTTTGTACGTAGTTTCGTTCCACCACTGCCTCAGGCTTATCAGGTGTAAACACAACGCAAGCAAACATCAACTCTTGCATAACAACCCAAAGTCTTGAATTTGTTGTGGTCTTTACAAAGATCCTGTTGCTGTGTTTGTGTTGGCTTTTAACACCTACGTGAGTTTAAAATAGATGTGTGTGTGTGTGACCACTTAGATGTTTGCAAGACGCTGCTTGTAAAGCGATATACTTTGTATGGCGCTCTGTTGCATCAGCTGCAAAGCCACTGCTCTGACCACTCGCTTGAGATTTTCCAATTGTCCTCTGGCTCTGCACGCTTCTGACGGGCCAGGATCACTTAGTCAGCTGTGTGTTAAAACACAGCTTCTTATTGATTTAAGCTTGGCATGCTTGATCGAACCAAGGCTGGTAGTGTTTTATCAACAAATAAACACACGTCATCTAATCCTTCGGTTGAAGCAAGACCATGCAAATGTTGATTTTTATCTCTATGAAGACATAGCAAACTGTGCATGTGGGTGTTTTCACTTGTCCTAGTTAGACAGGAAGTCTAGCGATAGCGCTTACATGAGCGAGGCTATTTGACCAGCTGCCTTTGCGCTCTAAAACCATTTCCTATCATACACCATCGACCACATGAAATGTCAACTTCTTCTTCTTCCTTAATTATTAAATTAAATACATACATTTCTGGAACAAAAATCTAAACTTTGGATAAAATCAGGTTCAAATTATTTATTTTGTTGACATGTTAAAGTCAAACGTTTTACAATGGGAATTTTGGATATTATATACCATATATATTATACCATGTATCAGAAAAAAAGACTGTCATCAGCAATTTAAAAAAACAAAAACATTTTTTTGCAATGTTTTTAGGGATAAAATGGTATATCATTCTGGTTGTAAATTAGGAAGGATTTTTTTTAAAAAATCTGAACTAAAATAAACAGCTAAATGTGTATTTTGGACCTTTTTCTCCTACTAGTCTCAAAGAATTCAACATATTATGGAGGCAAATAAGCCCCAAATCTTAAAATTGACCACTGATATTGGGGTTGGTTACAGACACAGATGTCTACAATCAGCCCCATAAATTGTTGTAATCATGCAATGGATTTTAAAATTGTATAGATATGTCCATTCAAAGCAGAGCATATGAAAATAATGATATTTCACAGTTTTCATTTTTTATGTCCTGTATTACTTTTTTCCATCATAGTCTTACCATTTTTAAAGGTAACATTGGTGTATGTGGTCATTTCTGTTACCTAATCTTGTTGTTGCATATAATTTCATGTTAGTCACATAATGCATTCACACAAGCCATGCACAAGTAAATCATTTTATTGAAATGTTTCAGTGATTCAGTGACTGTGCAGCCGCCATTTGGCCCCAAAACAGAGTGGGGTGGCCCAGCTCACTTCCTCCTGTAATAGCGGTCGTGGCAGGCACAGGTTAGAACAGCTATCAGCATCATAAATTCGCTGAAGTCGACCTCAGAGTCTCCGTCAAAATCCAGTTCTTTCAGCAGCTCTTCCACCCTGGCTTGGTTCTTTGCACTCTGTACAGACAAACGAAACAGCATTAATATTGGTAGATACTGCTAAAATCCTGGGTCACACCTTAATAAGTGGGTTTATTTCAGCCATGATAAGTAGATTATAAAGAGTTCAAATCCACGATAGGTTGTTAGGGTGTGGATATGATAATAACTTAAAGTTGAGGGTTGATACTACAATGAGAGGGAGTCGCTGAGCAAGCCAAAAATGCAGAATCCACATTAATAAACAACTACAAATTGGCAGCTGCAAAATTATTTTTAAAGCTGCTGCTGAAGACTGTTAAAAAAAACCCTATGGTTTCAGGGTTTACATTTTAGAATATACACCCAACCACCAAAACTGGTAGCCACAAACATTGCTAGGGCAAAAAATTGACATGAAAACACAGAATACAAGGTCTATTTTTGCATCAATTCAATCAGGAAAGCATATGTTAATATATTATCAGTATTGGTAGGTTCTTTTGTACTTTACCACTGAACTTATGCAATGCAGCATATTCGTTTAGTAGTAAAATACTGAAAGACTCATTAAACAGGTCTCAGTGCTGTTAACACCCTGATTGGCACAGTTATCCCTCCCCAGTAGCGTACAGTACCTTGATCAGTCCAGGCAGCTCGTTCATAAACAAAGCCTTCACTTCGGTTTTGTTTAGGGTGTCCTTATTGCCATCGGCACCAGCATATGTATAAAAGGTCTCCAACAGGAGGGCCACAGATGCCTCGACATTGCTCATGTTTGCCGTTTTAAGAGGTGGTTAGTCGCTGAAGAGGAAGTGAAAGATCGACACTGATCGACAGAGCTGTAGATGTGTAGGGACTGGAAGGGGAGAATGTCAGTCTTTATACCTTTTGGAAAATGGCTCGGGGTGTCAAAACATAAGCTTTTACAAACTTAAGTCTTTGATAAAGGCGGTGACTTCATCTGTGTCAACAAAGCCTCTGTCCAACAACTCCTTGTGAACAAATTACTTCATGTACCGGGCTTTAGTAATTTACTTGATTATTTAAGGTGATGTATTTTATTAATTCAACCACAATTGATTCTAGGATGTCTTTTATCTGAGACAGTTATTCTCATATACAGTACTGCAGGACTCCATATGAATGTGGAGTGACATGTGGGGTAAGTATGTCATAGAAATACCCTTAAAAAAGTCATAGTGCAGTTGTATATCATAAAAAGTCAGAGTGTGTACTGTTCCTGTATGGCCCTCAATTATGTGCTAGGTCACTAAAATGGCATGCAGTCATCAGATTTTTAAGAACCTCTGGATATAATGTAATTATACATTTTGTAGTACATATCATAAAATGTCATAGTATGTCATAAAAAAAGTCATTTAAAAGTCATATAGTCTAACCTGAATTCCAAAAATAAAAACAGAAAGCAAGTATTTGCAGATTACCAATATGATTTGAAATAAATACATTTATTGTGAGTTTGATGTCTGCAATATGTTCCAAAAAATTGGGCCAGGGGCATATTTACCACTGTGTTACATAACCTTTTCTTTTATCAACACTAAAATGTTCAGTTTAGCTGTCGGGTTTTTAAAAACTTCCTTCGCGGCTATGTACATACTTTCGTTCCACCACTGCCTCAGGCTCGTCAGGTGTAAACACAATGCAGGCAAACATCAACGGTTGCATAAGTCTCATCTACTTGAATATGTCTGAATATTGAATATGTCTATAAAGACATAGCTAACTTTGCATGTGGGTGTTTTCAGTTGTCCTGTTTAGATAGGAAGTCCAGTAATTGTGCAAAAATGAGTGAGGCTATCTGACAAGCTGCTTTTGCACACAAAACCTTTTTCTTATCATACACCATCTACCATATGAAATGTCAACACATATTTTGTTCTTCCTCCACCAAACAAGTACATATTGTTTCCACCACTGGTGTGCAAAAGCAAAATGCAGTCTAGTTTATTTTATGTATGTATACCAGTGTTCTGTCTTACATGTGTTGAGGAGGTATATGAGGAGTTATCTTTAATCATATTTTTGTGTTGTAAATGACTGTGTGTGCGACACATGCCATATTTTAAAAATAAACCACTGATACTGAGGCCAGTTTTAGACAAGGATGTCTGTAACCAGCCTGGATTTAAGATTTAATTATTAAAATATATTGTTGTGATCATGCAATGGATTTTGATGGTGTATAGATTTGTCCATTCCAAGCAGAGCATGTAAAAATAGTGCAGTTTCACAATTTTTTTTATGTCCGATGTTTTTTCACTGTACTCTTACCATTTTTAAAGGCAAGATACCGTTTGACCTAATCGTCTTATTGCTTATTTCATGTTAGTCACACATACATTTACATAAGCCATGCACGGGAAAATAAATCATTTTATTGAAATGTTTCAGGAAATTGTCACTACAGTTATTTTATGACTTTGCAGCTGCCATTTGGCCCCACCCCAGGGTGTGGTGTCCCTGTTCACTTCTTCTGACAAATGCGGCCATGGCAGGCGCAGGCGAGAGCGCCTACCATCACCACAAATTCCTGGAAGTCAACCTCAGAGTCTCCGTTAAAATCCAGAGCTTTCAACAGCTTGTCCACCTCGGCTTGGTTCTTGGCACCCTGTAAAGACAAACGAAAACAGCATTAATATTGTTGGCCACTGATTAAATCCTATGTTACACCTTAATAAGTGGGTTTGTTTCAGCCATATTTAGTAGATTAGAAAGTTCAAGATTGGTCTTTGGCAGAGATGACAAGAACTTAAAGGTGAGGCATAAGTCTTTAATCTGGCCAAAAATTCAAAATTCACACTATAAGACAACTAGCAGCTGCAAAATCAATTTTGAAGTTGTGGCTGAGAAATGCTCAAAAAAAAAAATTCAAGGTTTAAATTTTCTACATTTCACAAAATATGCCCAACCACCAAAACTGATAGTCACAAACATTTCTAGGAAGACAGAAGAAAAGGTGTTTTTTGCATTTTATTAATCAGGAAAAGCCTGGGGTAAAAAACACCATAAGTCAATACATTACATTATTGGTAGCTTCTTTTGTACTTTACCAGTGAGCTTGTCCTATGCAGTACATTACTAGGTTCTAGGTTCAGAGGTAAAATACTGAAATGCTCATTAAACTCAGTGCTGTTACAACCCTGGTTGGCACAGTTATCCCTACCCAGTGGTGTACTGTACCTTGAGCAGTCCAGGCAGCTCCTTCTCCAACAAAGTCTTCACCTCAGCTTTGCTTAGGGAGTCCTTTTTGCCCTCTGTACCAGCATATGTATCAAAGGTGTCCAATAGGAGGGCCACAGCTGTCTCTAGCTTGCTCATGTTTGCAGTTCTAAGGGGTGGTTAGTCGTTGAAGAGGAAAATGGAAGATCGACACTGATTGAGCGAGTGGTATATGTGTCGAGACTGAAAGGGGAAAATGTCGGCTTTTATACCTTTTTGAAAAAATGGCTTGGCGCATGTCTCAAAACGTCAGCTTTTACAAGCTTAAGTCTTCGATAAAGACGATTGCTCCACCTGTGACAACAAAGCCTCTGTCCAACAACGCCCTGTGCACATATTACTTCACGTTCCATTTGAGGCTTTTGTCATTCCTTTATTGATTTAAGGTGAGGTCTTTTCATTAAGTAAACCACAATACATTCTGGGATTTCTTGGATTTGAGACAATTATTTCATGGTGCAAGATTTAAGCCCTGTTTTGGTTGTATCATGTTGGGTTTCATCACTAGGTGATGCAGAAACATGTTCAAGTGTCACTGCATCTGCTGTGGTTGGCGGTTGTGTAGCTGCTGCATAAAGGTGGACATAAACCACAAGAAAGTTCAAACTGCATAAAAGGCCACCAGTGAGGATGTTTGCTTGCACGACTCTGCTCTCTGCCCTAGTTTCCTGAAAACATTGCTATTTTACAGTATAGATAAGATTCAGCAGTGTGTAGAAGAATTTCGCTGGTCAGACAAATACATAGATGGGCCCACATTTTGCATCTCCAATATAACACTGCATGATACATTTAAGTACAAGACAACCTCAGAGACACAAAGACACTAAAAGAGACACAAAAAAAGACCAGAAAGAGCAGCAAAGAACTACAAAGAGAAGACATGAAATAATTACAAAACCTGGCAAAACAATCACAAAGAAACACAACATGAACAAAACAAATTACTTCAAAGAGACACAAGACTACAGGAGAATAACTTCAAAAAAAGACACAGAACAACCACAAGGTGACACAAAATGAACAAAAATGGACACAAATCCACATCAAAGTCTTGCTCCTGTGTAGGACAGGTTGTGGGGCCTAATCCATATTTGTGCCCAGGGCTCCACTGTCTCAGAATCTCAGAAGTTTTTTTTGGTTTTGTTTTTTGTCAGGATTCCACAGATCTGATTTATGTGCTTGATAGCAAAAGCAATGTATCACTATGTGCGTGTACAGGGGTTAATATCTGCAAGAAAAAGAAGGACAATGTGTGAAAGCGTGAGAAACCTACTGTCACCTTGTGTGGTGGTTAACACCTTTAGCGTGTAAGTGGATATAAGCTTTTTTTTCAGCTGGTAACTAAGTCAGAGGTTGTGCAAGTTTGTTTTGCTCACATGAGTGAAGGAGTGTCTCTCTCTAAAGCCTTTAATACTCTTTATCAGTCTGTAATGGGCTGACTCATTGAGCCAAGTATCTCTGTATCAACAAACTTCGTAGTTCGCGCCCATCAGGCTAGTATTATATTATAGTATATTAACTTATCAGTCATAACTTTAACATTATGACTTATCTCATCTGTTGTGACAACACAAACTAACATGCTAGAAATGTAGTCCCACCTTAAAATGGGGTGATGTTCAGCATGTTCACAAGAAGAGTTCATTGCTGCATTCAACGGATGTCGTGTTTAGGTCTACCGTGTTCACAAGAAGAGTCCATACGAAGGCCCACCTCTTGTGGTATTCATGACCTCGTAAGTTTCTGAACACTGTGATGTTGTTGTGATGTATTTGCTGATGTTTTTCGAAAAGTGGTGGGAGGGATGGAAGTTCATTTCTTGACGGACAGTAAATTTCTTTGTAATTTTAGAGTATGTCTTGTGATATTCTCGATGGTCCCAATGGTTCTCTGTCATTACTTTTGCATTCTCTGCATTACATTAACAGCTTGCTAGCTCACTAAAACAACAACAACCACCTCCAGGTGGAAAACCGAGATTGATTTCAATCAATATGTGAAATTGAAATGAAATGAAAAAAAAAAAAAAATCTCTGTGGTTATTTTGTCATTTTGCATCTGTAATGTTTAAAGATATTTAGTTAAACATGGCACTCAGACTTATTTAATGTATCTGCTATGTTTATCTCATGCACTGTCCACAGACACAGAAGCCAAATAATGTCACCTACCATTGTGGACGGGGGGGCACAGCATATTCATTTCAGCTATACAAAAAAAGGTTTATATCAGTTTGAGTATTTTTACCTTACACACCAACTAATTGTGCCAGCAGTAGACCAGCAACTCCCAAAGTATGTATGTATATGTATTTCAAAAAGATATTGTGATTTAGTCATAAGCTTCGAGATGCTAAGAGTTGCGTCCATGTTGCCATTGCCTAACAGCCGTGCTCTGACTTAACTTGAACACCAAGCACATCCCCTACAAGACCTTACACATCCTCACATGTCCTAACCACATCCTTATAACTTCCATTTGAAGGCAAGAGCTGTAAACCTGTCAGTTCTCATCGCTGAAAGCAAGCCCAGTCATGAAGTAATTGGGCTAGTTTTATTGCTAACGTAACTTAGCATATCCTACAAGACAGATAGCTGCTAATTGATGAGCTTACACTTATCTTCACGTGTAGATGCTAGTTAAGTGAAATTATTTAACATACAGTCACACATGAGCACCTAAAACAGAGTTGAGATATTGAACAGTATCATAATTATAACTTTAAGTGTAATGTTTTTATGTTTGAACAGATGTACTGTGTCCAACAAGCTTTAATGGTAAGGTAAAGAGTATGATTGTATAGCCAGCAGTAGAAACCCCGGCTAACTTCGGATGTAACTGTGATTTCAGTAATGCTAACGGTGTTTTACCAACATGTTCTCTGGAATTTTTAGAAAATTAACACATAACCTGAAATGCAGAGCATATGTATTGATTGAATACGGATAGTAAAACATTAGTCAGCAAAATGTAGCCTGTTTTCAGTAAGTCAGCCACTTATTATTGACCATTTTAGAAGCTCTGTATCAGTTTGTGTGATGAAAATGCACACAGCGAGTCCGAGGAGAAACTACTTCGACCGTCACAGGAGCTGCTTTTTCCATTTCCCGTCATTGACATATAATGCAGCCAACCCCTAACACCACAGTTTCCACTCAGCGTCCTTTTTGTGATCTGAAGTCATTGTGAAACCTGCATCTTTGCTCCTGAATCAATACCAGTCACTAATGTAGACCCCTGACTAGGTAGTGTGATCAAGCCAGAACAAAAGCAATAGTACAAGTAAACCTGTCTATGAATGCAAACCTTGTTATTATTGAAATCAACTCAGACCACAAAGATGGATCAGACTTTATAGAAAAATATCAAATATTTACATTCTAAAATCATTTACAAAATTCATGAGAAAATATACATGATGAAAAATAGGGAAATAAAACACTGGACAATGGGGGAAATTCCCCTGTGCAGATCCTTATTCACTTTCTTTGGTCTCGACACGTTCAAAGTAATCGAAGGATTCATACACCGGTACCTGACACTGCAACAGACAGACAGATTGAAACAGTTATTGCAAACCAAATTGTACTGTATCAGTGCAAAGCAGTGCATTAGTATGTGTTGACATGCACAATTTAAAAAAAAAAGTAGAAGGTGTAAAAATAGTAGGCGGAGGCATTAGGCACATTTCATCAGAAACAGGATGTCAGTTATTTTTCATAATAGTGTCCCAATACTAGAGACAATTACACAATTGAAATTATCCATTTAAAAATTTTGAACATTATTCTTCAGAGTATACTTCATGCCACCATGCCATGTATCAAGCGTGTAGATTATGGTGTTACTTTACTACATTACTAAAAGGGCACAGTTTTTGGGGGGGTACATGTAAAGAGGCGGTTTGGGGGATTTCCGCCAGAAAATTTGGAGCATTAAGCACTTAATTTCCCACATTGTGGCTCTGGTGATTTTGTTATGCATCAATGCATGGTGTAAATGTCTTGAATTAAACATTGCCAAAAAAACTGTCCTCAAGTGATGTGGCCATCCTCCCCCCAAACTTTATAAAAATGGTGGAAAAATACATAACAGAACATAATGCAGTCTAATGAAACTAAGTTCAAACTCGGAAATTCCTATAGTAGGCCTAGTGACAACAACAAACGTGAGTCTCAATAAAAAAGGAATATTTTAAGTATTAAAATTTGCTGTTTATGGGAACTATATGACAACTTACATGTGTCTCTGCAATTGAAAACAAATCGTACTGCAACTAACAGAGATAAAAGCGGAAAGTAACTGCGTAGTATGCAGCATGTACCACCAGGTAATTCAATACCTTTGATCAGAAAGGAATGAAATGTTGCACTTATCACATTGGTAACCAACAATAGAGCTGTAATTTAATGTAGCTTTCTTTGTCTATAAAATAATTTTATGAGCCTTTAGAGAGATGCATATTTGCACCTTTCACTACATCAGTGGCATGTCTTACACAGCTCACACACATTATATAAACCCCTCGTGCAAAGTAGTCCTGCAAAGAGGGGTAGGATCATATCGAAAGGTGGTTTCCCTTTTCCTAACACTATTTGATACCTCATTTACCACACTGAACAAAAAGAAACAAACACATCCTGCCCTCTAGTTAGTGCCACCTTTTTTTCCCTAGTTTGCTGCTGCTACTCTACACGCAACATTCGTGCACAAGTATCATTGCAAAGTAGATGTTATTCGACTCACCCACTGAGATGAACCTCTGGAGGAGCTGGTGCTGTGTTTGTCCATTTCTGCTTCCTCAGAGTCAATGTGGGGGACCTCGTAAATCACCCTAAGTGCTTGTGCTGAGCCCACAGGACACACACAAACATACAAATAATTAATAGAATTAATCAAAAAAAACCAAAATGAAACCCGGGTTGTAAATAGAATACATAACAGCACACTTCAACAAATTGAGCTACAGGGCGCCCCCATATTTGTCGTCTTTAAAGCACAGTTTAGTGCCAGTTATTTTTTACTCCTGAAATTCAATCTGCGCAGTTACCATTCTGTTAAGGTCTTGAGAACTATAAGTTTCCTTAAGTATAACTTATTACTTACTTAAGTTTTCCTGTAAACAGATTGTTGCTTAGAGTGTCATCTTGTATTGCGTTATCTAAAACAAATTAATAACATCTTACTCTTACATTTACAATTTGTGTGCACCACAAATATGATTGTGTTCGTCCATATTATTTGAGTACACAAAAGGTAAGTAAGAATATATGGGGTTTTTTTTTGTTGTTGTTGTTTTGTAATTTGGGTGAGTTAAACATTTGATCTGAATGCTATGGTAAAAATACATTTTTCTTTTTACCTCGCCTCCTTTGTTGAGCGCAGACACAGATGAGAGCGATAAGAAGCAATGGAGCCACTACAGCCAGGGTAACAATCACGGGAAACCGTGAAGAGCTGCTGGCAAATCCTGGATTCCCATGATGTTAGGGGGGAACGAAACACAAGTATTACAATTAAAAAAAAAGGATTTTACAAAAAAAAGATTTGTGTCTATTGGAATGGATTGTTGAAGAGATGAAAAAGTCACATTTACACTGGTTATAAAACTAGAATCGAAGGGTTTAAAATGAAAGGTGTTTTGTTAACAAACCAAATCCCATTCTGAACACATACCACTATTAGCCCCAGCTACGCAAACCAAAGTATTAGTCAAACTCTTAATGCAACACTATGAAAGCAACGGATGTTTGGTCACTTACCTCCTGCTGTGTCATCCTTCATGTTGCTTCTGTCCGTAACTGTGATGACAGTACCATTTCCTTCAACCTCGGCAAAAAATGGTATCTCCACAGTCACCTTACAGATGTATCTCCCTGAATCCTCTGTTGTGACATTCATGAAGGTTAAGTATGAGCAGTTAGATGTCTGTATCAGAGATCCTTGAGAGCAGTTTTTGAGGGAGGAATTCCCAGTCTTATTATCTGTTTCCCTTTTCAGCCAGGTAACTCTCAGTCTTGTTACTCCTGTCCAGCAGCAGGTTATGTTTACTGTGTCCCCCTCCATGACAGAGACATCAGGACTCTGGGTAACAAGTGTGCCCGTGGATGAAACACCTATGAAGAGACAATGACACATAATTTAGTAGTTCATCACCACATTAATGCATCATTTCAGGCGTTAAAGGAATGGTGTCACATTTTTGTCAATTTCTCGATTCTCGATTTCTCAATTCACATTTATCCATTTGAAAGATTTAAAGTGTTAAAACATTTTGGTTGAAACCGTAAGCGATTTAAAATGCTAATGTTAACAAACCCTCAGAGCACTCATATCATGAAGAACAAGATCATGTATCCAAGCATTCTGCACAATTTATGTATCACTTGTTTGACTATTGACATTATCAATATAGTAATCAGAAAAAGCTGTCATAGTTTTGACATTTTGAGTACAAATTTTAAAAACTGGTAGATGTCTATGAAAGAAGTGTGATGTTAAAGTTTACTGTGTTTTTACTCACTCCAGGATGAGAGGGTACACAGAGAGGCCAGCAGCAGGCTGCTCAGTAGAAGCTTCATCTTGACACTGATTCAACACCGAAAACTGACACACGTCTCGTCACAACCGCACGAAGTCCTTCCCACACACACGTATACACGCACACACACAAAAACATACTGGGCATCATCCCTCTTTGCGTGTTCCTCTGTATTTCCTGTAAAGATGTGTGAAAAACCACAGCTTTTGTTCCTTCCTTCTTCAGATAGACGGAAACTATTATAGACTGAAGTCTTTCCCGTTTCTCTGTTCTCACAATGTAGTTTTGAACATAAAAACTTATTTTACTCTGAAACAGAAATTCTGAATTGGGTCACCAGCAAAATATATGTTGAGTGCTGGCCTGATTTTTTAACCCAGAACCTAGACTGATGTTTACCTTTTACTTACAGGAAGAGAAATACAATTTTGTTTGCAGAAATTGAAGGGAATCTTGGTGGAAATTGGTACAGTTTACCTGTTTTTAGTGAAACAGAGTGCTGTGTGTATTCGTCTTTGACCAGGGGGCTGAGAAACTTGTGATAGTGTATATCATAAGTATCACCACTAGAAGCCACTAAAGTCTAAATTCTTTACAAAAGGACTCTAATTCACCTGAACTAGAATCAGAATATGTTTATTGTCTAGCAGGTTTTCACACACAAGGAATTTGCTTCGGTGTTTTGGTACATAGACATAAAACATAAATATAGAATAGAAAAAGCTACAATAGAAATATTGCATATATTTTTTAAAAGATGTTTAACCATTTTATCCATTGCTCTTTGCATCAATTCATAAATTGTCCCAAATTGCTGCAGCTTTGCTTTTACAAAAGCCCCTATTTAAATTAGGAGGAAAATTATGCTGTCCAGTAACAATTTTAACATTGTTTTATCGCCATAAATCAAAGAGGACAGCTGTAATCAAAGGAAATGTAGGCAGCTGACTAGACTCCTTGACTATGTAAATAAAACATCAAGATACATTTCAGTGCATATTTGCATAATGTTATAGCTGCTTCTTTTATATAAATCATTAGTCATAAAAGCTGACACCATGACTGGATTATTTACATGGGCCCAAAGTGTCATGGCGCCCCCTAGCTTTCACTCAAATATATTCTTGTACTGACCAGCAAAAGGTTCAAAATGAAAACAAAGAGAAACAAAGGAACTTCAGAGAGACACAAAATAACTGCAAAACAGACAAAACAATCACAAAGAGAAACAACACAACTTCAAGGGCATACAAAAAAAACACAAGGGGACACAAGTTGACAACAAAGAGACACAGTGACTAAAAAAGACAGGATTACCTCAGACTCAAAACAACTTAAAAAGACACAAGACAAACACAGTGAGACACAAAATGACTGCAGAGACACAAAATGACCAAAAAAGACCCACAATTACTTCAGTGAGACACCCCCGCCCTTCCCCAACAAAAAAAAACAACAAAAAAACACAGAGACATAAAATGACTAAAATTGCCTCAAAGAGATGCTTCCAGAAAAACTACAAAAAGGCAAAAAACAACCACAAGGAGACACAAATTACTACAAAGCGACAGAGACAGACAAGATGATAAGAGATAAGAGATGGCGGGGCCATTTGCATGTCTGTGCCCTGGGGCCCATTGTCTCATAATCCGTCCATGGCTGACACATGTTGACTTTGTGTCCCAATCAAGACAATTCAGTCATCCTTTTTTATTTTCACTCTGTTTCCATTTCCCTCTCATCTCTCGCCTCTTCTTCTTCGTTGGTTCTTTTGACTGAAGTGAGCTCATTTCCTGGAGCAGCTGAGACATGAACGCACTGATCGGTTAGTTATAATGTACGGTCACATGCTGTGTATGCTGCTAATGCTTGAGATTAACACCAATATCATCATAATTGAATGTAAGGGATATTGTACCTGGTGTGTGTTGCTAAGATTTGCTTGTTAACTTGTTGATGCAGAAGACAGTTATGACGAGGGCAAGAATGCACAGGTACCTCAGGACAGTAATGAACACTTCCTCCACACTTCCACGAGAATCTGAAATTAACCCACAGAGGCAACATGCTTAGATTACATCTACAATATGCTATCCAAATTTTTGGGGGGCAGCTGTCACTTACCTCCTGCTGTGTCATCCTTCGTGTTGCTTCTGTCCGTAACTGTGATGACAGTACCGTTTCCTTCAACCTCGGCAAAAAATGGTATCTCCACAGACACCTTACAGATGTATCTCCCTGAATCCTCTGTTGTGACATTCACAACGGTTAAGTATGAGCAGTTAGATGTCTGTATCAGAGATCCTTGAGAGCAATTTTTGAGGGAGGAATTCCCAGTCTTACTATCTGTTTCCCTTTTCAGCCAGGTAACTCTCAGTCTTGTTACTCCTGTCCAGCAGCAGGTTATGTTTACTGTGTCCCCCTCCATGACAGAGACATCAGGACTCTGGGTAACAAGTGTGCCCGTGGATGAAACACCTATGAAGAGACAGTGACACATAATTTAGTAGTTCATCACCACATTAATGCATCATTTCAGGCGTTAAACCAGAAGCTAAATGAAGTAGTTAGTTTTTGCTTTAGTTTGTGTCTGATGGGACACCTATGAAGAGACAGTGACACACAATTCTGTAATTCATCACAAGTGACAGCCTCATTGAGAGAATTAGGAGTCTAATTGACCATGTCTCAATCCTAGTTTTGTTAGGGTATGGGACCCCACACATAGTGGTTTTCTTAATTTGCGTTTCCTTAATAAATTAACTTTTAGTAGTTGTTACTCTGTGGACACCCTTTGTTTGTTATGATGATCATCATCATCTTTATTTATATAGCACATTTCAAGCTACAGCACAAAATGCTTTAAAAGATTTACAGAATAAAACAAAAATATAGGAAACCCATGTCGCCCTACTACTACTACTACTTTTACTTCTGTAAAAGATTTGAGCACTCCTTCCATCATTGATGCGTTTTGAAATAACATATCCTTTTACAATCATTACTACCCAATCCATTGTTACAATATCATCCGTTTTTCATTTCCCCAAAACCATAACATTGTTTTGCTAAAATGTAATGACTCTGTTTGAAATTACTGATACTATGCTGTAATGACATACTGATTTTGTAGCTTTAAGCAGTTATAAAAATGTCATTATTGTATTTTTACTTACACCAAGATGAGCGGGCACGGAGAGAGGCGAGTAACAGACTGCTCAGAAGAAGCTTCATCTCTTCACACCAATTCACCACTAAATACTGACACTCATCTCTTAAAAGCATTGAACTTCAAACACACATGCATGCATGCACGCACACGCACGCACACACACAGACACACACACATACACAATGGTACCTTCCTGGCAATCTCATGATATGTGAATAGTCTGTTTTTAACCATAACGTTTAGCATCCGCTGTGACTCTAACTACAGCCCTCATTTAAAAACTAAACTAGTCCCTTAATATTTAAAAACGTATCTATTAATATCATTCACATCTATTAATATCATGAATAACAAAGACTTAAGGTTCACACCGGTAGCATTTTACTCCATCTCTCAAAGTTTCTAAAGATAGTGTATGAAAATAACCAAATAACAAAAAAGTTATTTTATCAAAGCAACTTATGAAATGACAACGTGTCATCTGAAAAGCAGTACCTCGTAGTGACACATGGGAATATCACCTCTAATTCCTCTTATCTCAATTTAGCATTTTAGCACTTTTCAGCCTATTGTTTTGGTCATTTTAATCCAGTTTGTATTTGGTGGACCCCGCCACTGGCAAAAAAACAAAAAACAAACAAAAAAAAAAACAACAGCTACTACATAGAGAGGTACTTACAAAATGTAAGTAAATTTAATAGCTATTGCTGGTCACAAATAGGCCAGTTTAAAAAAATTAAACCAGTCTATTTATTTTAATAAAACAAAAATCCTAAAAAATGAAACCTCACTGTGGAGAGGGAAATTAAGAAAAACATTTTTTTTGTTGTCGTATCGTGTCTACTCTTAATTTGTATAGCGACATATTTCTTTTTTTTTTTTTTACATATTATTATTTGACATATAATTTTAAAACTACCATGTGAAATTAATGTGTTATAAAGGCATTTTAAAGTGTTTCATAATGTAAGTGCACAATGTGAACTACTGTTCTATTGCAACATTTAGGGCAGATTTTGTACAGTATATTGAAATAATACATTAAATAACAGTTAATCAATGTCTGCATTTTAAGTAGTGGTTGCTCATTTTGATATAAATATATGTTTTAGTTTCCCTTGCTCAGAGGCAGTTAAGCATGGCACTGTTATTGGGGTACTGAACAAGCAATCTTTGGACACTGAGGAAGCATGCAATGGTGATAGAAATCAATGGAATTTTTGTTTATGTACAAGATAAAGTCTTTTTTAAATAGACTGTACACTCAGCCTGCTTTATGCTGCAATTTCTATTATGTCTATGTGTCATAAGCAGGCGTGTGCACTTCTATGGACATGCAGTAAGGCATCAGAAAAACAGGAAGACTCTTAGCCACAAACCACTTAATTTTAGAAACTGATATAGCCAGCAGCCCAGACCTTTTCCTGTTTGTGACAGCAAACAAGTGAACAAACAATTCATTTTGTACTTATTTACAGATAAACTTTATTCTGTTTGCTCTTGTTGTTCCTTTCACTATATTCTGTGTGTCAATGTACACTATATTGACACTTCGTGTCAGATTTTGGTTTGTTACATCTGATTATTTAATATACAGAATTCTGCACAGGAATATATCTTATTATTAAATCAGTGTATAGTGTGGAGACCATTTTTGCACATATTTTTACAGCTGCCCCAGTTTCCAGTGAGAAACAGGAAGCACAGATTGGCCCAACTCACGGTTCATGTTACTGAGAGTTCAGTTCCCACATTGAACCAGCGGAGGGCATAAAAAAACAATATTTCAGTAGTAGCATCACAAACACTTGCTTGTCATCATCTCTGACAGACAACTGTGACCAATCTGACTTCTCTTGAGTCTTTTAAAACACTGTGTAGGTAAAGAGTGGTGACAAAGGATGCTGTTCAAAGTCAGCAAGGGAGAGTACTTGGCAAAACAAAATATATAAATGAAAGATGCAAAAGGAGAGAAGAAAACACTGTAAAAAGAGGATTTGTTGATGGAAATGTATAATTACAGAAACTGAAAAGGAAAGGAAAAAAGAAACATCAATATATATATAGGACTAAACCATCATCACCCTGATTATATAGTACAGTAAAGATGGCCTGCCTAACAAAAAACTGACTAATAATAATAATATTAATAATACTAATAATTATAAACAGGAAATAAAAAGTGATGGCATTAAAATAAATAAAGAATTGTGGTATTGGAACAGTCATAATAATAATACCGAGCTTTTTCACATAAATAGAAAGAACAGGGTTTGATTCCTTGAAAATCTTAACCAGTATAACTTTATTGTGGAGAGAGCAAAGAAAAAACATATATATATATATATATATATATATATATATATATATAGAGAGAGAGAGAGTTTTAAAAAATTAAAAACAGGAAAACCATATGGGCAAATGTATTGTATCACCTACGATATGTAATAATCATCATCATCATCATCATCATCATCACTTTTGTGTTAAACAGTGGAACTATTGGAGTGAAGCAGCCTTCCTCAGAACTGTAAATATATTTCTTTACATCCCTGCAAAGCTGAGTTGCAGCTTACAAACCATTAAATTATCAAACTAATGTCAACACAGTAACTTTCTTATGGCTGAAACTCTGAATATTTAGTATACACTGTCAAATATTACCTTGTCTGGATTTTTTCCATCAGGCATCCGCTATAAAATGAATGAATAAGTTACAAGATATCATAAATAGATATGATCCTAAATGAACAAAAGATACAAAAAGAAAAGAACAAAAAACAAAATTGTACAAATTCTGTTTTTGTCCATCCAACCAATCAAAAACAGTTACAGTGTAACATTTACACACAACATACTGTAATCTCTGTGTGGACTGATGTGATACAGTTTTGGCCGCCAATCTGCTGTGAAATGCCCGCGAATAACAAAGCACAAGATTTAACGACACCGGAAGTGCTGTGCTGGTTTTGGGGAAGCCGCTATAAGCTGCTGTAGCTTTGCGTCAATGACGAGAGACGCTACGTAAAAAAAAAAAAAAAAAAAACAGCTCACCGAGGTGGTTTATAAACTACCGTGGCCATTTGTACATTCCCGCCACGTGTATGAGCGACGGATACATCTAGCTGTTAATTTCATTCCTGCTGAATTTCGGACCTGTTTGGATGTGTCAAATGCTTGAATTCACCGCAGGGACACTATGAAAATACAGTGAGAAAACCAGCAGCTTTTTCCAAGGTGAGCGTCTCTGTCACGTTAGCCAGCACTAACGTTGTGTTAACAGACGGTAGTGTTGGTCGGTTGTTTTTTTAACGAAATGGTATTTTCGACATCTTCTAAGAAAGCGTGTTGTTTCACTGTCGGCTGGGTGATGAGGCGACAATACGGCTGTTGTTTCCTCCTCTGTTACTTCAAATTTGGATGTCAGACTGAGTATAAACTACCACACTACAACGTAGTTTACCTATAGTGCTTTTTAATAGGAGAAATAATGTGTTATTGCGAATTTAAATCACTACTTTTTGTGTATCTTCGGCTCTTTTCTGTTCCTTCGTGGAAAGAAACAGGTGTTTATTTAGCCGTGTTCAATTAAGACGCTATTGTTGGGGAATAGCTTTTTAAATATGATTTAACCATTCATATTCAGTCATGATGTAAGTCTGTTTTAAGTCTCCAGTTACAGTTACTGAGCTACTATAGAGTGAGACCGTTTATTATCTTAGGGACTGTTCTTTATTTATCAGAGTAGGGGGTGGCTGGGATGTGCTTTTTGTATCATGATCCTCCCCTGGGCTACAAATATTTTAGCTTGAGCCTTTCTTGAGTGACCGGGGGAAGATGCATGACCCTCTCTCCAACATAAACAACAATATTTCAGTTTTTGGTTATGATTAATAAGATAGGATTGAAACAGGAAATGCATTGTAAAATTAAAGCAGTGCAAATACAAAGCAAGCTATATACAATGACTAGAGTTACATAGCAGAAAAGGAAATTCAAAGCAAATATAGAATACAATGTATTACAAATATAAACTAAATATAGAACTAGATAACAGAACTGGCAAATAGTAAGGTGTAAAATATAATAAAAAATAGTCAATAGTAAGGTGCAAAACAAAAAAACAAATAGTAAGGTCTGAAATATAACAAAATAGCTAACAGTGAGGTGAAGAAATATTAAAAAATAGCTTACAGTAAGGGGCAAAATATAACAAAAAATAGCTTACAGTAAGGGGCAAAATATAACAAAAAATAGCTTACAGTAAGGTGCAAAATCTAACTAAAATAGCTAATAGTAAGGTGTAAAATATAAAAAAAAAAAACGCTAACTGTAAGGTGCAAAATATAACAAAAACAGCTAATAGTAAGGTGCAAAATATAACAAAAACAGCTAACTGTAAGGTGCAAAATGTCACAAAAAATAGATTACATTAGTGTACAAATGTAAAAAGGAAAAAATAGATAACAGTGTGGTGCAAAATATAACAAAAATAGATTACAGTATGGTGCAAATTGGAGATTAATTTAAGAAAAAGATGCCTTTTAAATCCACATTCTGCGGGCATTTTAAACAATACAAAAAAATAAGACCATTTAAAGTTGAATTACTCGTGGCAAAGCCAAATCAAACAACACCACTCCCTTCTCTGTGCTGAAAAAATAGTCCCCTCTCTGCTCACAAATACAAGTCCCTTATAGTGTGTCTGTTTTCCTGTTGTTGATTGCATCATGGCCCCTGCCCTCTGATGATCATACTCAGTCACTGTGACTCAGGTTTACTGTACGGAACAATAATCTCCTATGACTCAGTGAAACAGCATCTAGGGTTTACCTGACACCTTTTTAAGGGTTATAGGCAACGTGAGGAACTAAACTGCAGATAGCAGAAATAAAACTAATCCAGTAGTTCCTAAACTGAAGTCCAGAGACTTAGATTTGTTCTCATGTATTATAATTATTTCTTCCACCACGTCCTCTCAAAGATCCAGTATGTAGAATTTGGGGGATATTTTGGCAGGAATGGAATATAATGTAATAAGTATGTTTTCTTTAGTGTATGATCACCTGAAAATAACAATCCTTCTATTTTTGCAACCTTAGTATGAGCAGTTTATGTCTACATGTTGAACAGGTCCATGTCCTTAGTCCACCTTGTTGTACCATCATGTTTCTACAGTTGTCCAGAGTGTACACAAATACTGGCTCTAGATTGGGCCATCCCTGTTTTTTGCGTATTCACTTCACACACACACAAAAAAAAGATAAATAAATTACAGTGAAAATGCTCAGGGCTTTATCACTTCAGTGTTTTTTCAGTTTAAATTACGCGGTCTGTTGGTTTTTGAGATGAAGCCACCTCTCTGGATGATTTGGCTCCTGGTAAAAACCTCCTGAACATCTGGATGTTAAGTTCTCAAAGTAAAAAGGCGAGTAAACATTAGCAGGTGCAAGCGGCCTTTCCCTGACATGCCAGACAGTGTAGGAGAAACACTGTTTTGAACTAGAAACTGCTTTATTCAGTGTTTTTACTGCTTTAAATCACCTGGTCCATTTTTGTGGAGAGGAGGAGACCTCTGAGGATAATCCAGCTCCCGGTTAAAACCTCCTGAACAATGAACACTAAAGGAATTCTAACTGGGAGCTCACACTTGGCACATGGGAGAAGTTTCAGCTGGTTATAATCTGCTTGGTTTTTTTTTTTACTGCTAGATCCTACACACTACTCCTTTAACGAACAAATCTGGATTTTTGTTTCCCATAATGTGATTCATAACTTCAGTACTCTAATTTGAATATGTTTGTTTTTAGGTCTGACTCTCAGATTGTATTATTGACTCACAGACATTAGTTTCAGATCCTTTCTGCGCTCTGCGTGTTGTTCCCCTGCATCTTAATAGTTGACTGTCTGGAGATGAATGACCGTTTTTCCTAAATGACAAACACAAGTATTGTTTTAGTGTCCCGCGGACCGGAGCAGATCGGTTTCAGCCTTTTGTTCTGGTGGCTGTTTATCCTCCACACCTTCTTATGTCTTGATCAAGCGTCTTCGTAGGAACTGAACAGCCAGGCTCTGCAAACCTGTGGTATCTGTGGTATTGAAACAGTGTCACAATATTGTTCTTTTCTCCTTTTTTAAAATAAAGTTTAGGGTTTTTTTTCTGATTTTATCATATACAGTGAATATTGCATTGACAGAATCATTGTATCAGTGTCAGTTAACAAAGCATATTTGTTTGTGCAGATAGTCTGCACTTATAAAACTTAATGTGTTCATTATGTAGCAAATAGACACAGACGCATTTCTGTTAAAGAGCCATCGTTAGCGTGAACTTTTAGGAGTTCTATTTGTTTTTCGATCTTTGCCAAAACCGCCACAAATGAACTCGGAAACCCTGAATTGCACTTGGAGTTTATCACTCTGGAGTCTTGCTCCTAAGTTTTCAGAATCGGCTGCACGGTTCCACTTTTTGTGAGCTGAAACAAACTGTTTATCAGGGCTCACAGCGAGACTGAAGCAGCTGACAGCCCTGTTGACACCTTTGTGACTCTGTTATGTCTTTTTGAGCTCTGACCTTAGATGGCCCCCTTGGGCACTTGCCTTGTTGACTTCTGTGTGTCCTTATTATGATCACACAGAAACCAGACCACTGATAATTGTTTGACTGGCCTCTATCAGTTAGATATTAAGTGTTTTGTCCATAACACAGACTCATTTTAGTCCGAGGAACAAATTCGGAAAGCTTTGAAGCAGCAGGCAGTCAGTTTTAATTAAATTGTAACCGCTAACCAAGCACAGTGTGTGACCATTGGAGTCTTTCCCCTCCCATCCTGTCTGTTACTCTCTTTCATGATATGTTTGATGAAGTAGAACACCTTGACATTTTAATAACGTGCATGTCAACATCACTTTGTCCATGATTTACCAGCAGGCTCTAATTAGTTCTGCTCAGCTGCCTAAAATTTTGTAGCTTTCTAGGTAGACTGTAATGACTTTTGACCGAGCTGAATTACTGGCTGGCAGGCTTTAAAAACCTCGTCCGGTCTCACTGAGAGGCAGCCAACCATCTAACCAGGGAGAAAACAGGCTTTAAATCAGGGATACACAACTAACTTTACTTGGGGCCACTTTTTCCAAAATAAAAGGAGGCCAGGTGGCCCATACGCATTTCTAAAATAGGATTTTAACATATTTCTAGGATTTTAGGACGTTTTTAGGATTTTCGGACATTTCAAGGATTTTAGGATATTTCTAAGATTTTAGGGCATTTCTAGGACTTAAGGATGTGTCTAGGATTTTAGGACATTTTAAGGATTTTTGGATATTAATAGGATTTTCGGATGTTTCTCTGATTTTTAGTACATTTTAGACAGGACTTTAGAATTTTTATAGGACTGTAGGACATAGAAGGAAATTAGAATAGTTCTTGGATTTTGGGACATTTCAAGGGTTTTAAGACATTGTAGGATTTTAAGATATTTCTGGCATTTTAGGACTTTTCTAGGATTTTAGGATGTTTTTAGGATTTTAGGATATTTCTAAGATTTTAGGGCATTTCTAGGACTTAAGGATGTGTTTAGGATTTTAGGACATTTTAAGGATTTTTGGATATTAATAGGATTTTCGGATGTTTGTAGGATTTTAAGATATTTCTGGCATTTTAGGACTTTTCTAGGATTTTAGGATGTTGCTAAGTTTTGGGGATGTTTCTAGGATTTCAAGATGTTTCTATGATTTTAGGATATTTCTTGGATTTCAGGACATTTGTAGGATTTTGGCATGTCTCTAGGATTTTAGGACTTTTCCAGGATTTCAGGACATTTCTGAGTTTTTAGGACATTTCTTGAACTTCAGGACAATTGTAGAATTTCAGGACATTTCTAGGTCTGAAGCACATTTCTAGGATTTACAGGATGTTGCAGGATTTTAGGACATTTCTTGGATTTCATGGAATTTGCAGGATTGTGGGAAATGCAGGGGATCTGCCACAGGCATGTTTTTGATAAACAAGCTCTATTTTGATGCTGTTTTATGCACTCTTGCATCGTTTTTTAAGTACAAAAATTCTCAGTGTGAATCACCTTATTTTTATTTTTTAAGAAAAAATGGCACTGTATCGGGGGCCAGATTTGGCCTGCTGTAGGTTGAGTATCACTACATTAATTTAACTCAGCTATCAACGATGGCCACATTGCGTACAAGCCCTGTGATCCATGAAAAACAAAGGACACACAAAAGGTGGGAAATAAACTGAATTGTGTAATTTACATGTTTACAGTCAGCATCTGAGTCACACCTGCTTTTGTTTTTAGGCAGGAGGAGTTGGCAGTTGGCAGGTTTAAGGAAGTAGACCAAACGCTAACAAACAAGTGGAAACCAAACACCCTCGGGCAAAAAGTAGTCAGTGGAAAGAATATTCAGTCAGGCCACTTCCTCCTCCACAGCTGCAAAATGCCGACACATTCTTTTTTATGTTTGTGAGATTTGGAGCTGTGTTAAGATTTGTTGCGTGTTTATGAGCCATATTTTAGGAAGGAGGACTCCCAAAGTAGGGCAAACGTGAGCCCAGCCCTATCGTATATCCAGCCTCAACAAGTCAAAACAAGCAAAGCAGCCACGCTTTACGCTGCCCTTTGCTGTGCTGCGAGTGGGGAAAGAGTTTTGCCAGAGAGCAAATCGATACCTTTTAAGTGCTGCTGTTTGCTTAGGGAGTGCGAATTCATGACTACTATACACATTAAACAGGGAAACAGTGTGTTCCCAGCCTCAGGGTGCTGGTCCCAGTGCCAGCGACTCAATGGAAAGTTTTTGAGACTGCACTTAGTCAGGTTATTGGATTGGGACTAGGGGTCGACAGAAAGTGGTTTTTCAGGGCCGATACCGATAGAGGTTATTAGTTCTTAAAGGGACCTATAACTGATATGCATTTACAGTAAAAATGAAAATCTTTCTGTCAATATTTAACAACTCCAACACAAAACCTTTAGCAAATGTTTAATCATAACTGAAACTTTCAACATCATCTACAGCAAGTTACCAGCAACTTTTTTTTATAAAGTCAAGTGAAAATTTAAATAAAAATCAATAAATAATAATAGCAAAATGCCAAATATCGACCCCAATAATTGGCCAGGCCGATAATCTGTTGAACCCCTGATTGGGACATTACGCTCCCCAGTGGCTCAGTGGCTCAATTACATTAAACTGCAAGTTGTTAGAAATTTAAAGGTTAACATCCATAATTCCCAGACACGTATCTGACATCTGCACTGCAGCATGTCTTTGACAGCGTCTTACCAGCTTCTCGCAGCCTCTTGCCAGAATGTCGATGAATTCCTACATCTATAAGTAGTGCAACCTTTACAGAGGAGCATCCAGGAGACAAACTACGCTCTAGGCTCTGTTGTTGTCGAAGATGGGGCTGACCTTTGTTCTCTCCTGTTGCAGTTTCACCAGAACTTCCTACATCAGGATGAAGGAACGGACAGATGCTCCTCAGGACCGGTGAGTTTCTAGAATCAAGAAACTCTCACTTCCTACTTTTTGCTCTCGACCACAGTTTCTGTGTGGTTTTTGAAACTGTTTTGTTGCACTGATATAACAGTTTAAACATCTTGTGTTTCTTGTCTCTGCTGCTGCGCAGTAAAGTCCACCTTGTTAGTCACCAGTCGAATGCTTTTAAGTGAAGCAGAGGCAGCGGGACATGTTGAGTTTGCATTAGCAGTAACTTAACACGGCCCTGCTCCAGCTGTGAGAGAGTGATGAGTAAACATTGAGGCTGATATCCGTGAGATTAGATTACAAAGAATAGTGCTGGATAACGTGCGTCTTTTCACACGCACATGGATCTTTTGTGCATATGACGTCAGTTTGGGGAAACTGCTGTACATAGTGGTAGTTATAGATTGTCAACACATGAAATAGGCAGTTCGGCAGTATTCCTATTGTGTACTGTAAAGCATCTTTCACAAAACACTCTTTATTTCCATCTGCAGTGGCTGCTTGGTGGGAGTCTGTTTCTTCATTCTGGGCCTGGGAACGCTGCTACCATGGAACTTCTTCATGACTGCCTCATTGGTAAATGAACTGCAATTTACTCAAAGACAGTTGGACTGATACATTACCTGTGCATTATATGCTGAAATGTTTTATTATGCTTTGTCATTGGCATTATGTTTGAGGGTCATTCTGTCTGATAATGATTATTTAATAACTGTAGAAAAGACTGCTCCCTGGACTCAAAAAAAAAGAGTATATTTGAGGTGCTCTTTGGGATGGGATTCAAAAATTGGTAGAGGAAAATCAAGGAAAACTCCCGAGCACTCTCTTCAAACAATTAAAATGTCTTTTAATATCACGGCATGGTCATACAAACCTTTAAAAACAAGCTTTAATGCGTTTCAGCATCAAGCCTTCATCAGTAAGTCATGCTGACTTCTTAATTTTAATTCTTTGAAGAGAGTGTCTTGGAGTTGTTCTTGTTTTTCTCTACCAATAATTATTTAATACTGAGAAACTGCGATATTTTCAGGCGTTATCGTGCTGTGAAAATCTCCCACGGTAGCAATCCTAGTCATAACTCAGGAAAGGCCTGTTTTTAAAGTGACTTCTCTGAGGGTGAAATTGTTTGTCCGTTGGGTTACTACTTAAACCTCTTAAAGAATCACATGCTGGGTGGATGACAGTGGTCTTACGGATAATAAGCTGTTTATATAATACAAAAAATATTTAGATTGCAAATCTGTACTATGTAACATAAGTGTACATGATGGGCTGGATTAGTCAAATTGGTGTTATGAAGCGAGTGGTTTAAGTGATTACTTGATGTGTTGTGCAGTCTAAGTGTAATGATCCATAAATCCACACAGTCCATCATATGACTTTAGGTAACCATGTGGATCACCTCACAAGAACATGCAAACATGTGATCCACATGTTTGGGTTTCCCCCAACAATGAATGTGGGGAATGTCTGGCTCCACCATGTCCGCCATGCTAGAGACGTGTGTCTGGAAACACGGCTGCTGTGAGCAACGAGAATGAGCTCGAACGGTAAAGTTGAGGGCTATAAAACCAAAACAATGAGCTGAAAGGAACAAACATTTGACTGCGTTCCCGTGGATCCTTAAATAGGCATTAAATTTATTAAATCCCCCAAAAATTAAGGCCTTAATTAGTATTAAAGTGTATATTAATCGTTTTTTCTCTTGCGTCGCATTTTAAACTCTCAAAATAATTGGTAACATCTTCTTTTTAAAAATAATTCATTGGATCTCACATTAATGTCAAGCAGATGTGTGAACATTAGAATCAACAACACTTTAATTTTAGGGGTTGGAATCACCAGAGGCTCCATGATATGATATTATCCCAATAAAAAAGTCATTACAACATGATCTTAAACACGTCGCGATATGCTGAGTATTGCTGATATATTGCGAATTATTACCTTTTTTTCACTTGCAACTTATGTCTTTCAAAGGAAATATTTGTCAACCTTTGTTTTATCTTTTAAGAGAAGGTTTTCAGTCTGTTCATTTTATTACAGTCCTTATTATTGCTGCAAAGTGAATGACTTCTTTTCTATTGTTGGCTAAAATCATTTACGTTTGCATGTAAAGATTTTTGTTTGCAGTTCATTTGACAGTGATAATTCAACATTTGCCTTGTTTCATCCGGGTTCGCAGTATTTCCAAGGTCGCCTGAACACGACAGAATGGAGCAACGGCACAGTGGTGGTGCGCAAGGAGTACTACTTCAACAACTGGATGACCCTGCTGTCCCAGCTGCCCCTGCTGGTGTTCACACTGCTCAACTCCTTCCTCTACCAGAGGTCAGTGACAGGCTCAATCAGTGTCAGAGGAGGTCAATATTTGCAACAATAATTCACAAACAGACGGCGGTCCCATTATGTTCAGTAGAAGAAATGACAAAGTTGTGTATATGACCTTCTTTTGTGCCAAAATATTCCTCTGTGGTGTATGTCGTATCCAGTTTTAGGTGTGTTTTTGGTTAAATGACTGATGTGAGTGTGTGTTGTTGCAGGATATCAGAGGCAGTGCGCATCGCAGGTAGCCTGGTTTTCATCCTGCTGCTCTTCATCCTCACAGCCGTGCTGGTCAAAGTGCCCATGGAGGAGGATCGCTTCTTCTCCGTCACCATGGCTACTATCTGGTTCATCAACTGTAAGTCAGTCAGTGTGGCTGAGTGTGTGTAAAAGCCTGAAAGAAGAAGAAGAGATTAAGAGTACATTTCCCTCTCCTCCTCAGCGTTTGGCGCCGTGCTGCAGGGCAGCCTCTTCGGTTTGGTGGGTCAGCTGCCTCAGAAGTACAGCGCCATCTTCATGAGCGGCCAGGGCCTCGCCGGGACCTTCGCCGCCATCGCCATGCTGCTAGCCATAGCCAGTGAGCCACCCACATACACACAGAGCCCTAACAGGCGCCTAATCCCCAGTTGCCTAGTAACAGAGGACATTCAAAGTGGATGTCGAGCTAGTCAAATCAGCATGATGCCACAAAACACACTCTGTTCCGTTTCAAAGACACAGCTCGTGTTTTCATTCATTTATCTTTTAGGTTTCTCTCCCAGAATTCCTAATGAGTGTGTGTTTGTCATCAGGCGACGTCGACTCTGAGACAGCGGCGTTGGGTTACTTTATCACGCCATGTGTGGGAACGCTCGTCACACTCTTCAGCTACCTGCTGCTGCCCCGCCTGGTCAGTCAGCTCCCAGCTCTGCATGACTACATTACCCACAATGCACTCAACCTCTCATAAACTAGGGTGTCATGTCTTTGTTTGACCCCTTGACCATGAATCGATATGAAATCAGGCTATTTAAAGAGACGGTTCACCCCAAAATCAAACATTTTAATCTGTGCTTACAAGTTTTTCCCAAAATTCAGTGCCACTATCTTAAAGGGACAGTTCACCCGAAATTCCAAATGATATATTTTCCCTCTTGCCTGTAGTGCTATTTATGGCTAGATGGCACTCAGCTTGTGGTGCTCAGAGCGCCAAAAAAATGCATTTGAACACTCAACAGCAAAGTCTCTCTCCAGAAACCTTGACCCGGTTACTCAAGATAATCCACAGACCTTGTTGTGAGAAGTTTAACGTAGGAGCTATTTTCTTTCTGCTGAACTACACCCACAAACTGTATCATTATGCAGAAGGACAGTTTACCTACCCGAGCTCACCGAGCATCACTGAGCTAACTAATGTTACAGCTCAGCCAAGAAGGACGGCATTCATGCTTACAAGTCACGCTGTCATGAGCATTAGTCTCTCTTCCATGAGTAGATGCACACTTCCTCCTGTGCACTGATGGTCTGTTTATTATCTTGAGTAACCGGGTGGTGATTTCTGAAAAGAGACTTTGCTGCTGAGTTTTACAAATGTACTTAATGGCACTTTGAGCACCACAAGCTGAGTGCCATGTAGTTCCATTATACTGGAGAGAGGGCAGACATCTCTACAGCTGATATCTCACTGCAACTCACACCAAAACCATTTAGACTTATAAATACAAATAGCACTACAGGTAAGAGGCAAAATATCTATTTTTAATTTTAAGGTGATCTGTCCCTTTAAGATGGTGCTGGCCTAATATAGTGGGACTTTGAACATTGGAAAAACATGTCGACACACATATTTTTTTTTTTTAAATGGAAGCTAAATAGCAACCTCAGCAAATTTTGTGATGATCAAATGCTCAAAGGTGAAACAGGTGCCTCTTGCTTGGGCTTGATAAAGTGTAAAAAATGCAGTAATTAATTGTAAATATACTAGTTTGACAAGAAAAATACTTTACTACTACTACTTTAATACTTTTAAAAATCCATCCCAGTCTTGTCTACAGAAGTATCGGCCAAACAGCATAATGCATGTTTTGGTTTGGTTGTATTTTAATTTTTAAGGCCTAATTTGTGTTGTCTGGTGTTTTCCACGCAGGAGTTTGCCCAGTTTTACCTCAACAAAAGCGGCAAGTACGAGGCAGGCACCACAGACGAGCTACTAAAAGGTGGGAGTTTTGGGTTCGGCGCACTCTTTTTTTTTTTTCACACTAATGGAATTTATGACATTTATCTCCATGTTGGCACCAATTGTGAACCCCTTTAACACTGGTAGAACTGAGATCATCAAACAGTGAGAACACATCTGTTTGCTTTTCCACCGACTCGGGTTGAGTCAAATAAATTCAGCGGAGCATTATCTCGTTAAGTGAGTTGACCCTCCGTTTATCCAATTAGAGCGCTGGCAGTGCCCAGACAAAGACAGAGCCTGTTAGACTCAAAGAGGTCCACACACACCCATTTTCACTGTTTTCTAGGGGAAAAAAAGGGACAGTGCAAGTAATCTGAATATATCCATTTACAGAGAGCAGCACAGTGGAGAACGGCAAGCTGAACGGCCACGCTAACGGCACGGTGAGCAGCAGCACAACTGAGAGGGACAGTGCAGCTGAGACCGAGGTGGACCCCAGTCCAGACGGGCCCAAGCAGGCCTTCCTGTCGGTGGAGCAAGTGGAGAAGGGACAAGCTAAGGCCTCAGTCATAGAGGTCTTCAAAAAGGTGCCACCAGTGATCACTAACATTGTTCCATCTACATGACATGTGTGAAATGAAATAATTAAATGTGCAAATGTGTCTTTTCTTTCATTTCTAGATCTGGGTGATGGCGTTCTGCGTGACGTTTGTGTTCACAGTCACCCTGTCCGTCTTTCCCGCCGTCACTGCAGATGTGAAGAGCTCATTCCCAGGAAAATGGGGTATGACCTCACTTTAGCATGCTCTTACTGGATATCTGGAGGAGTGGTTTTGTAATCCTCCTGTCTCATGTTTTTCTTGCTGTTCATTCTCTCCTCAGAGCGATTCTTTATCTCAGTGTGCTGCTTCCTGATTTTCAACATCCACGACTGGTTGGGCCGGACAGTCACCACCTTGATCCGTTGGGTAGGTATCAGTCAAGATCATTTCTACATTGCAACCATACATTTCTTCTGTGGAACAGAATAAAATTGACGCAATCTACTATAGTGGTTCTCCGTGTGTTTGGCTTGTGACCTCTCTTCACTGGTTGTCTCCTAGTTTTCGTTCTTTATTATAACAGAATGAATTCCTTTGTGATTGCACTTTCTCTTCTGTCCAACCTCCAGTTTAGTGTTAAATTACAACATCATCTGCTGTTGTACAAACAGGAATGTTTAGGCTTAAACCGGGCTCAGATTACAAGAGTTTTGGCCCAATTTATCCCTGAATCACCTTTCTCTACAATTGGAGGAGGAATCCGGTTTGGGACTTTGGTCGGTACAGATGTTCGGCTCAGATTATCTTGTAATGTGAGAGGTTTACTAATCCAGTCTTAAACCTCCTGAACTGCCCACAGACTCATCGGGGTGCCCGAATAATTTCAAGCAGGTTTGATATGAAGGATTTACAATCTGGATGATTACGTCAGTATGGAGCAGCTTATGATGTTGCCAAGAATTAGTCAACGTTCTTGCCTTTGAGGCTAACATTAGCTATTACACTACTGTTGACAGATATTAAAACTGACAGGTAAAATCTCTCTTCTAGTTCTGGTTTAAGAATGGGCAATCCATGTTGACCATTGTCTCATCCAGACTCATGTAGCTTTCTGTTTTTGTGTTTCTCACTGCAAAGCGTTATTGCAGGACGCTGTTGCATCACGTCAGTCACCGTTTTGTTTATATCTGCTCCCCCTGAGATCATCAGTTGAGGTTGTGCATTCATGTCCACTAAGGGAAAATAATCTTAACATTTTGTCGTGTGTGTGTTTGCGATAAGAGGGAAGAACATCCGGAAAGTTGGTTAGGATTTTGACTCCTGTAATCTGAGCCCTGCTGTAAGGTGTTCTACGAGAGACATTTAGGAAGATCCAACACTTCTTTTTATTTCACCTCTGTTACTCTTTGTTCCTTTTGTGCCTGTGGAGGCATTAAGTTTTTGGGTTGTCTGTCTGTCTGTCCATTTCCATAATAAAGATGTGTGTGTGTGTGTGTGTGTGTGTGTGTGTGTGAAGCATCCATGTTTTCACAGACATGAAGTGTAAGTGCACCTTGAATGCCTTGCTGCAAGGTGGCACACAGGGCTTTGTTTCTAGTTTTATATCCTCACCTGTTCCAAATCCACTTCACACTCCACCTCTTTTTACACAATGTCACCGCATGTTTTTACTCCCCTCTCTCCCTCCATATGTCCTCCTCGTTTTCTCTGCAGCCTCAAAAGGAGTCTCGCCTGTTCCCGGTGCTGGTTGTCTCCAGAGTGATCTTCATCCCTCTGCTGATGCTCTGTAATGTCCAGAATCGCTACTTCCTTCCCGTCTACTTCGGCAATGATTTCGCTTTCGCCATCATCATGGCTCTCTTCTCTGTGTCCAGTGGCTACTTCGTCTGCCTCTCCATGTCCTACGCACCACAGTGAGTCCAAATAAGTTCATCTCTGATGCTGATTAATGTGGCGATAAAAACATGTATAAATATCACTCTGAAATGACAACTGCAGGACTTCGATAGCTTTTGAAGCTGTTATCATAGCTGTTTTTATATAATTTGTTTTATCATAATATGTACATTTTTGTGTTGCATTTGAATTTTGGCCTACATATTATTGTTCTCAGGACGACTGCCACATTTTACATCTCGGTTTACAACTACCTACAGATTACACATTCATAATAGGAGCTGTTTTGGTTGGAAACAAACAAACAGTGCCAGATAAAGATCTGAGTTGCGCCAGCACGTACATGGTCGATAAAAATCATACCAGGAAGGAAGGCACTAATCAGAGAGCGCCAGCAGAGCCTGGCATTCTTAGCAGTGAAGGTCAGTGAGCTCCTCCAGCTGTAAACAAACAGCAGTATTGTGCTTTGTCACAAACCAAAGCTTCATGCTGTGTCACTCAATAGAAAAACTCATGGACGTTTGATAAAAAAATGATTCGAAGCAGGCAAATTAATAAAATGACAACAATTTTGAAAAGGGTTACTAGTTAGTATATAAAAACAGGCCAGTTGGTTAAAAATCTTACTGTAGGAAAATCAGTATTCGAAACTTTAACTTTAATATACTTGGCTATAGTTGAAAAAATGCTGTGCAATACAAAAGTGCTTTGGTTTCATTAAAGGGACAGGAATACAAAAAAAACATATTTTTCCTCTCATCTGTAGTGCTATTTATCAATCTAGGTATGGCACATGGCATTCAGCTTGCGCGTGCTCAAAGTGACAAAAAATAAAAAATTATATATAAAATTATTTATTTATTTATTTATTTATTTATTTATTTTATCAAGAATATTGTGTACAACATGTATAAAACTTAACAGAGCATATACAGGACGAGGAGCACAGCATGAAATCAAATTACAATCCTCCTCATTCCTGTATCCTCCAAATAACAGCCGTAATTTTGACAAAAGGACAGTCGTCTGCCTCTAGAGTAGTACAAAAATGACATGAGCTGGAGGTCAGGTTTAATTTGAAAGAAAGAAGTAAAATAATTTTTTTTATAGCAATATCTCTTTCCAGAAATCATAACCCGATTACTCAAGATAATCCACAGAGCTTGTTGTGAGTAGTTTCATGTAGGAACTATTTTCTTACTACTGAACTACACCCACCGGCTGTATCACTGCACAGGAGTTTTTCCTCTTGTATTTCTTTGGTGCTTTGAGCACCACATGTCGAGTGCCATCTACTTCTGTTGTACTTGAGAGAAGGCAGACGTCTGTCCGGCCGATATCCCCAACCCTCAGCAAGTCACACCAAAACAGTTTAGACTGATAAATAGCACTACAGGTTAGAGGAAAAATATATTTTTGACTTTGAATTGCCCCTTTAAAATCACGGGGATTATATAACATTAAACATACAGCTCACGAATACAATGTAATTCAGCAGCCGACTATTGAATCTCTTAGTGTCCTTGAACGCAGCAACAAGGTGTGTTCGAAATCACTCCTTGTCCTAGCTGGATCGCCATGGCAACATTGCGTAACTTTGACACAAACACTGGGGGAGACTTAAACAAAAGCGCCAATGTGGAGCTTGACTAAACCCTCCACGGCTGACCGCCTGTTCCCTCGCACTCTCTTGTCAGGTTGGTGGAGCCTAAGGATGCAGAGACTGCAGGAGCCCTGATGACTTTCTTCTTAGCGCTGGGTCTGTCCATCGGAGCCGCCCTGTCCTTCCCTCTCCGAGCCCTTGTCTAGTCACACACACATACAGCACTGCATAGACACTGTAGAATATTTTCACACGCACTCGGAGGGGAAATATGATCAACGTGTTTTTTGTCAGTCTGCCCCTCCTGGACGACCTCCTCGTTTTTTCTCCATTTTTTTCTGTCAGGTGCTGTGTGTGTGTTACAGCCTTGACAACCAAGCACCCTGAATGACGCTGGAGAAACTGGTTTAGGTAAAAAAAAAAAAAAAACTGACATGGTTCCCTTTGAACGTAAGAACAAGGGAAATTCTGTATGTTACTCTGGTTGTGTTACCTGCTGCTAACATGCTGGAAAAGATTTCCTCTGCAGCTTATACAATTGATTTTGTTGGATTTTTTTTACGTCGACAGTTGTGTTTCTACATTTTTAGGTTTATTTATGTTGAATTTAGGTTTGTTGTAAGTAGATTTAGAACATCATCTTGTATTTTTTTTATTTGATTGATGGCTTGAATGATTATTTTTGTGTTAGATTGATACCTTAGATATTTTTGATGTACTTTTCCTCCCAGGATTTTTTTGTATTTTGTAAAGGAATAGCTCTATGTTAAAGATGTAGAACAAGAAAAACATTCTTTGAAATGTTGTACTGTAAATTACCAACAGAAGGTCATGGGCAAGTATGGATCAGGAAACAGGCAGCAGGGCACAGGCTGAGGAGTCCAAGCAGCCAGGGGGGACCTTGACCCAGAGCCTCTGTTTAAGTGAGAGTTAACATTTCTTTCATGAATGTCAATCACATTACCATACAGAGGGACAAATGGCCTTAAAGAGACATTTAACAAGCGCGAAGGGATGCAAATCCACCAAGTAGACACACAAAACTACCACAACACACACAAAATTATCAGAAAGAGCTGTAAAACAACCACAAAAGGATACGAAATGTACTTCAGTCACAAAATTACCAGAAAGATACATGAAATGACAAAATATTACAAAATATATCACAAAGACCCATAAAAACAATGGCGAAAGGATGCAAAATGTACCACAAAGACACACAATTGCAGCAAAAACTCATAAAACATGTAAAAAATGTATCACAAAGGCTCAAAATTACCACAATGAACTGTAAAACAAAATCGAAAGAGTGCAAACTGACTACAAAAACTGACAAAATTGCCACAAAGAGATGCAAAACCTCTTTCAGTCTGGAGGGTCTTGCTCCTTGGTAGCAGAGTTTGGGGACCTTTAACACATCTGTCGCCCATTGTTTTCTAATTCATCCATCCTCATGGGACTTTTTGCCAGTTTTGTTCTTGTATGTAGGCCACCTAGTCTCCTCTCCAGTGCAGCAGTACAGAGCTGCAGCATCAGCTGTGTGTCTGCAACGTCAATGCTTTTGCTGCCATCTGCTGGTCAAAAGACAGCTCCAGTTCCTTTGCTGGAAACCTTCAAGCTGATCAAAGCTGACTGTTGTTGTGTGACACTGACTACCTTTTCATGCACTAAATATTCCAGTATTTGCTTTTATTCTGAAGAAGACAATATTCCTAATGAGCTCTTACATGGCTAATCAAAAGAATACTTCACTAACAGCTTACATGCAGCCATACATACTCTTATTAACATTCCAAAACATGTTTATATTATCAGAATATGGATACATTTAAATATGAATACTCTAAATGTGCCCTATACATGTCCAAAGAATGCTACTAAAACCCAATAATATCATGAAATCCCATGTTTTACTAGGAAAATACACAAACATGTTATGCAATTTACATGACAAGCATCAAATTCAGAGTTAGTATTATCAGAATAATGGTTTAATATTAGTGTGCATGCAAATGTAGTCAGTATGAGGTCATAGGATAGTACCAACTGACAGGAAATGAATGCCAGAGTTCACGTTAACAGGTTATATGAGTATGACCACATTCTTCTACTGACATGGGACCTGGCTGGCACCGAAGCCATGATGCAATACTGGCTCAATACAAGAGGAAAATTTACCGTCAGCTAATTAAAATATTTAACTTAAGCCTGAGAACAGCCTGCAGCTACTGTTTTGTCACTAAATGTACCAACCTAGAGATGCTGTAAGCCATTAAAAAACAATTGAATCATGTGGAAGTTAGAGGAATTGTTTTCTTCAATGAGGCTATGCATTGTACAGATATTGTGTGGGTCTTTTCAATAGTATTAGTATTGCATTTTTTTGTGCCTATGATGTAGATAATTTCAGTTTTGTTGAGATTGTTTTTTCATTGTAGTGCACAAACATCTTGACATGTTAGGAACTAACTTATGGCTCAAGCTTGATGTAGATTTCTTTGTTCATGATCAGTATCACAATCTATGTAGACTGAAATTTTTCGGTAACAGTTTCTTTTTTGCTCAAAGGGATACTTCTGATCTTTTTTGTAGGTGACGGTGTATGACGTACTTTTCCGTAGTCAGTGTATTATATACAGATGCCAGTCAGTAAGCTGCCTGTTTAAAGAAGCGCTAGGAGTGCATAAATGGAGGCTAAGCAATGTACTGCTTTGAATGGTGGTCTGCCACAAAACATATTTTAGCTACTTGAAAAAAGTCCAAGGGAAGATATTAACAGCTTGAGTTCCACATTTCAAAGCCACCAAACTCAGCTGAAAGAAAGCATAAATTTTAGCTTGCTGAACGCAGGAGCTACGGGTGTACCACTGCCTCGATCAGTTAGTTAGTTTGTGTTCTCGTGTGACTGTTGTAAATCTGAACTCAGCTATTTTAACGCCAAAGTCACACAATAACATAAACAAAATAACTTATTGATGTAGTGGTAGACCAGCAGCTCCTTTGTTAAACAACGTTAAATCACTGTTATTCTCAATAGAGTCTAATGTGACGGCTTCAGTTCCCCCCAAAATATCTCTATCATTGAGGTAAAGCAGTTGAAGTACTCTTAATATAGCGCACACTTAAACTAATATTGATTGTTATAGCCGGGTATTTTTTATGGTGGTTAAATTATGTTTAATTGCTGGCCCCCATCCACGGCAGTACATTGCTTAGCTGCTGTGTTGGACTCCTACCTCCTTTGCAAAATTAGGAGCGTGCCGACTGACATCAACTGTAGGCAAGTACATAGTCTATGGATAAGTACCTCAAACAACACCACTTCAAAAAATCTGAACTGTCCCTTTAAGTATACAGTTAGCATTGATTTATATGCATTTTTCCAATGTTCTTTTTTTCTTATAATAATTGGTTTACTGTATGAGGTGTCATGTGCGTGTAAATGGAGACAACTTGTCAATTATTGTGACAGCTGCTGCTTATGAAGGGAGCAATATTAGTGGAGCTTTGTTATTTTTAAAATGTTATTGTGCTGCATTCAAATGCAGCAGGAATAATCAATCTGGAGTGAACAAGCATGCATTTATATTTGAGTTAATGGTGTACAGCAAACAAAATAGGGCAGTGTAAATGGGCAAACGCAAGCAAGAAGTTCAAATGCAGTTGATGCTCACTTGAACAATGTATTTTCAGTTGGAGGCTCCTACACAATGAAGAACTGGGACCATGATGCAGTGATTTAACACGAAGGACCTTATGTTTCATTCCATGTTATACTTCAAGATTAGGACAACATTGCAGGTCAAAAAAATTCAAAATCTTTATTTCAAATTTTCTTTCTGCTTCTAAACTTAATTTTTGCATTGCATAAAGAACTTTTAGTTCTTTGGGGTGGTTCTCAGGCCGTGTACAGTACTTACTTGCAGGTTTTATAACAGTATGTAAGAGTCATAATCAGCCTTAAAAATGATGAAAAGCTTTGTGTTGTGTTGACTGTAACTGTGACTGTCTGCCTCCTTGTGGTAAGTGCTGCTAATTGCAGATGTGTCAACATGGAGCACATAGCAGCGGGAAATCCTTCAGCATTAGCAACAAAATTAAGAGTTGGATGCATTCAGAACGTCTGTTTTTTTTTAATGATATGGATCAATATGTCAGGTTATCCATTATGTGCAGTTCATTTGTGCTCCGTACAGACACACAGAGGATCCTGACTGAACCACCAGATTGTCTCTTGAGTTAGAGTAAAGGGAAATCATGCCTATGCATGTGCATAATGTATCTTTGTAGATTTGACTGTCAATAAACGGATGGTTTCAATTGGTTGTTTGTTGGAATTGCTCATTTGTATGAAACTTTCACTTGAGGCAGCATCACTATTTGTATGAGAAGAATCTGGATATTTGTACCCAAACATGGCCTTACTAATTTAGGCTTAAATTACCCTGTTAATCAGCGAACAAGGTTGCCTGAATACAGAGGATTAATATGTTGATCTTAGATGACACTGTATTGAGTAGCAGTGCTTTTATTTTGAAATATGAGTTGAAACCATTGTCCTGATTTTTTTATTCATGATAAATTTCTGGCAAACTGAGTTCAGTAATCAGTCTTACTTACTTGATCTTATTTACCTGCAAACCATGAATCCAAACTGTCAATTACTCACTACCTGTTAAATTAAATTCCCATGTGTCCATTGCGAAGAATCCAAAAACAGAAAATTCTTGAAGAGTTGGAGTAAAAGGGGTCCATATTTAACAACAGCAAAACTATGTCAAAACATCTCTCTAAAAACTCTCACAACTCATGTAGTATAATCCAAGTCTCATTTATCTAATTGTATGCAAAGTACTTCCCAAAGTCCCTAAGTATTAGCAAAATACACGTGTTTGAGAAATAATGAGCACACCACATGTTAAATGAGAGCTGGGCCTTGTGAACACTGACAGGTATTTTTCTAAACGGCTTTATTTTATGCGTTTTGACCTTTCATCTTCATGCAAACTTTTTTGAGTCACTAAATTTAACCTTTTATAAAACTTTGCGTAGGTAGAACTAAGTTTCCAGTTTTGATGCGTGGACAGGGAAAACATTTTTGGGGTTGTGATGTCAAGTGTGGGCGGGGTTATCTCCTTTGTGAAATCTCATGGCAGAAGAGGACAAAATAGTACTGGTTCAAACCTTGTTAAAAGGACAGTTCTTTGTACAGTTAATTGTACAGTTAATCTTCTATAACTATACTATATTCAGTACTCGGAGGTGTCAGAGTGCACTATGGAGGTCATTGCTCCACGTAGCCTTTTAGTAATTAGCTTTTTTTAGGCCTCTGATTGGTCAAAATCACTTCTTTTTACAGCTACCAGTTGAAGGGTTTTATATAGTTTTTCTGTAAAATGTGGACCCTGATTACTCTAATTCATGAATAATGTTAGCTTTTTTTGGATTCCCCGTTCACCAATGATGCATGCCAGAAAAACAATATTCTTCACAATACATACTATTTGTGTATAATATACAAAGTATATCTTTAAGCAGCAATATATTGGTTGTTAAATGACATCACCCTCAAAATTATTTTGCATATTTTCTGGTTCCGGTCCTGGATCTAAGACCAACAAATAAAACCTCAAACTTAAACATCATGTTAGCCTGAATTAGTTAAACCAAGGTTTATAGAGTACAAGGCTCACACTCAGGGGCACAGGAGGACCTTATACTGCTGATGTGAGTTTTGTGTCACATTTCAGTTTCCAATGAGCTCTGGAGAAGTAATTTAGCTAGAAGAACCACACAGAACATTCAGACCGATTCATTTCCTGTATTATTTATTGAAAACCCAGCAGTCGTCATTAATACCTGTTGTGTCTGTACAGGCGGGGGGTGGGGGGTGGGGGTAAGGAGGTGTGGTAAACTAAACTAATCGTCATTCTGTTGTCAAGAAAATAAAAGGCAAAGGACAAAAAGACAAAGAAAAAAAAAACCACTCCGATATGCTACAGAATGACACCCCGTATTGTTTTTTCCTTTTAACACTTTTAAAAATGTTACACAGATGCAGAGAAAAAAAAGCATTGAGGAAGAAGAAGGGAGTGCGACAGCAGTTCAGAGGGAGATAAGAAAGAAAATGAAAGACAGATTTGGGTGTGTCTTTTTAAAATCGTCGTGTTCATCGGTTTTCTCTCTCTGCCAAGTGTTGCTTTTACGTATTTTGTGTTGAGAAAAGCCATCGGGAGACAATCTTTGACATTCATCTCCCTCTCTCTCGTTCTCTGTGTCTCTTCCTCCCTCTGTCCTTCTTCATCGTTTCTTTGGAGGTTGGGCTGTGCGGGGAGGAGTGATGGGCCGACTCATCGCTCCAATGCCTCCATACTGGTACTTGGCTTTCTTCTCAGATGGCTTCAGGATCTAGAAACATTGAGAGGAATAACAAAAGTGTTTAGATAATAGAATAACATTCTGATATAAGTGTAAAGTTAGGATCAATTTTGGAAAGGCAAAATGGCATGGTCATCTCACATGAGTCGCTTGATCTCTTACCTCAAGGTATCTAAATTAAAATGGGTTTCATGTGTAACCCCTGGGTAAATCTCCAGAGCTTAAATGCTCACTGCAAGCAGAAATGTTAAGAGCACCCCAGTAATGAGTCCTATAACCCGTAAATTACCTAGCATTTTAGCACCTCCGGTCCCCTAGTCTGAGTCAATGTTTTACAGCCTCCTAGCGGTTGCGACGCGACCTTAATGTAATTTGTTTAAGCCTAGCATTAGCGTTACTACTGGTGACTGTATTTAGGCTTCAAAATCCTGAAAGTGGTGTTCATTTGTGAAAATGATCTGTCTGAGAAAAAAAGTTTATCATAAACATGTGTTTACTACAGAGCTTATTTTTGCCATAATAAAAAAAATCCCACAGAAAATTCCAATAGGCTTTTTCCGGGGCGACGTTAGATTATTTTAAAAAATAGTAGGTATTTCCCTTTAAGAGTAACCTGTCAATAGTTTGTTTTGAGGTACATCTCTCAACACGAGATGTTGACTGACTATCTTGCTCATGTCGAGTTTTATTCGCCTCTGATTGGTGCATATAGAGAGATATCACGTTTCTGAACTTGTGATTGGTTGATGGGCGGGACTAAGGCATTCAGCAGGTCGTAGTAACGGAGGCGAACGGAGATGGCAACGCCGAGGCTAGTGAGTGTTTTAACTCCTTAAAAGTGGCGATTAGGGACCAAAAGTGAGCATTCCGTGATAACTAAACTCCTTCAAAAGAAGTGTGTGATTCGGCTGATAGTTTTTTTTTTTTTTTGCCGTACAGTGCGTCTGCGAGCAAATGTCAATTTCTACTGCTGCTAGCATATCTGTTAGCACCTTGCTAACGACTGGCTCGCGCCGATTTATAATCGATCGAAGGCTCGCGCTGGTTAGATGGACTGTGATAGCGGCCCGCGTGACCGGGATAACACTGGAGCATCTCTGGCTCCAAGGAAGACCCGCTGCCGCCCTTCATCATCACCACTGGGCCTGTGAGTGGACTCACATTTGTCTGGAAACTTTTGAACTGTGAGTAACCTTCCAGCTTTTCTGTTTGGAGCCACAATAGTAAAACTGTATTATGCTGATTGATGCAAATAGATTCTAATGAGTTTAACTAATGAGGTTATATTGTGTGGAAGTAAATAGTGTGGGGGATTACAGTGATAAAATCAAGGGTCGCAAATACTCTGTCAATGCACTATACTGTAGTTCATTTAAGTTAAAACAATACATACTATCCAAACTTTAAATGGTGACGTAACGAAAGTTCTATTTCCGGGTCCAAACCCATTGTTTACAATGCCACAGTGCTGGGTTTTAACAGATATGAGTAAAAATAACAAATCAAAGTGTTAAAAAACTGAACAATGCAGTGGGACACAGAGGCTGAGTGGACTGGTTATACTGGGACGTAGAGGCTGAGTGTGTGTGTGTGTGTGTGTGTGTGTGTGTGTGTGTCGTACTTTGCGGTGTGTAAAAACTGTGCAGCTCTCTTTTGCTGTAATCTGTGGTAATCTGTGTGTTTGTGGCTGGTTTTGATGATGTTCAAAACCATGATGATGTTCTATAAGAAGTGTCACGCAATTTAATTTGTGCAGTTAAATGATGCTTGTAGCACCTGCCATGGTGTCCATTGAGTTTTAATTTATTGTCATATTTAATTTAACACTCTAAAACTTGGCTCATCATCACCTCTCTTGTGCTGTGTTCAGACACTTTCGTAAGCAAATTGGTTTAGTTGAGAACACGATTGAGAAATTCCAGGTACTATTATTTTAAGCATTCTCACGTTCTCCTTTGTTTTTTTCTTTTAATCTTTTTCCATGTTTTTTTCCCCTAATTTTTAGGTAGTTTTTCAAATTTTATTTTTTGCTCAATTGTTGTTAATTTCTTTTTGAGTTTCTTAATACCTTTTTCCCCTGTTTTGAAAGAAATAAAGCAAATTTCATCAGGTTTTATCACCAGGAAATGATGCTTAGGCAGAGAGACTTCTTCACAGGAGAGATGTTTGATGGAAAAAACTTATAGCATGGTCATTTTGATTAAAAAAAAGTGACATTGATTAAGTTACCCAAGTTATTTAGCTTTACACGTAAAACTGACACGTAAATAAGTGCCACTGTTTTCTACATACTGAGGTTTCAGTGCCTGATTACTTCAACACAACCACATCAGAATATTGTGGGAACTTCCTACCTGGAAGGAGCACATCAGGGTTTCATCCACGCTCATCATGCCGCCAGCGTTGTCAAACTCTCCACAGTAGTTGGGAGCTGAGAACAGAGTCACCAGCTGCCGCTTGGCAAAGAACTCATAACCGTCTTCTACCACCTGGGGGCGTCAGACACACGGGATGGTCTCTCAGTGAGGAACAGTTTTTATATGGCTTCTTTAATGCCTATATGTAAACTTTGAACAGATAAGATGTGTGGCTGGCTGGATTCTGGTTAGGGAAGCCATTTCTATGGATGTGTGTGTTGTACCTGGTGGGCTCTGCAGATGAGGTCCAGGTCATGGCGGTTTAGGAACTTGCTGACAACATCAGCACCAAAGGTGAAGGAGACGCCGCGGTCATTTTCTCCCCAGCCCTGGACGTCTTTGTCGGGGTCAGACCACAGCAGATCACACAGGAGGCCTGGAAGGAAAAACCCACAAAATTAATCACATCTCAGTGCTGTCTGCAGGTGTGTAGACACGGTTCGTCCCCATGTTTGACCCGCGATCACTCAAATCTGAAGAATTAAGCATTCCTCAAACTGCTAGAAGTTACCTATATGTCACATTTACACTGCCAGGTGTTAAATCACCAAGGCTGCCCTGTGTATATACGCACACACATTCTTTACCTCCACACACTCCGAGTCTCCCAGAAAGACCATAAGAGGATCTGAGAGACAGCGGCTGCTGGGGTCTGAACACTGGCTGCCTTATAAGGACAAGAATGACCAGGTTTAGTGAAGAGGGGGCAAAGACTCACATCCACTGCTTTACTGACTTAGAGACATATCCGTCATTAGCTGCGGTTACAAGGAATGGAATCACGCTATCTTTAAATAACGTCACTGTCATAAATAAACAGCTCTCCTCCCCCAGCATCCGTGTGCATGCCTCTGCCTAAATATCAGCAGACATAGGAGGCATTTCCTTAGTTGAGAATGTTGATAACATGCTTTTACTCCTGCAGTTAAAAGTGGAACCAAACCTGCGTCACTTTGAGAATTTCTGGCTATTTGGGGCCGAGTTCCTCCTCTGAGGAGCTTGATAAATATGGGCTCAGATTTGTTTTGGCCTAAGCTAGTAAAATTGACTGTATTTGGTTGTCAACATATCAGGAGGATACAAAGGATCGTAAGTGGATTGCTCTTTAAGTAGTCCATAAACAATCCATTGAAAAATGCCTGGATCGAGCCTTATCTCCATCCTGTAGGTGAGATCAGAACATGGGATCCTAAGGTAAAAGCTCTGCTCCACTTGTATGTCATCATCTTCAGCTAAAATGATCAATTGATTTATAACTCGTCAATCAATTAATCTCCATTTTCTTTGAGGACTAGGCCCGTGGTGACATGCTCATCTCCCGATTCAATCATGACACTTGGGTTCCAATTCCATGCATGGATTTTACAAATATTACAATTTGATATTACGATTTACTGTGGTTTTTATTTACTTTTTTAACACTAGACCATGTAAATACTTGAATAACACAGTACATGTACATGCGCAGTTAAGCTGAGCTACAGTAAGAGCTCGATTATTAGACTACTGTTTTAGTATGCAATCACTGGGGGAGAATCAATTCATTGGCCGAAGTATATCTGACTTTAGCTAGTATCTGTGGGACCTTTTTCTGGTTGACCCTTTATGTCACACACCAAAGTGGTAACTTTTTGGCGCTGTACATTTTCTTCCCTTTTTTTGTTTTTTTCCAGCTTTCCTCTACAAATTTATGCTGTTCAACTTCTGGGTCAAAGCCCTGTGCGGGGATTATAGAGCATGTGCAGAATGCCAAGGCCAGTTTAGATCCGGTTGTAGCTTATACACGAAAGAATAAATCGACACCCACCTGCATTATCTTGGTGTGTTATGATTTCAGTCTTACTAACATGTTCACGTGCATTTTAAAAGTCCAGTTTTAGTCAGACTAATATGATGTATCCAAAATACAAATAAACCATCGCTTTCCTTAGCTCCCATAGTTCATGTGTTTCCATTCACAGACCGCTCTTAGGTGGAGCACACCCTGTGTGTGCTGACCTACCTGTGTCAGGCACGTCTGTGGGTCTCATGATGCGTCGGATCTGCTCCATAGACTGCAGGTCTGGAGAGAGACCTGCGGGAAACACAACGACATAAAACCATCACAGGCTGTAAATCTCTGAATAAATCTCCACCTGGGCTCGGCAGGTATTAATCCATATCACTAAAGCCATCTAACTGCTTTGACCCATCTACCTCATAATGGATTAGTCAAACAAAAATACTAAAAGCTTATAAGGTTAGTGAACTTTATTTTTCATAAGTAGATCACACATTATGGAGGCAATGACAGGATAGAACGGTTCTACAGTGAGCTCTGAGGACAAAACCAAAACATCAAGGACATAAACTTTAAATCCAGAATGCTGAAAAATATTAACAGCACAAATGTTTGAATCATTACAAACAATGAACCAGATACATGATGTATCAACATAGATACCTCCGTGACAGCAGAAGATCTTCTCGTCCACTATGGCGGCGATGGGCAGGCAGTTGAAGCAGTCGGTGAATGTTTTCCACAGCTTGATGTTGAATCTGCGTTTACCTGCAAAATCAACAAAAATGCGAGTCAGGAGGCCTCATGGCCAAAAACCGCATCAGGCTGTTTAAAATGTTTACACAAGCTCAGTCTGGAGATGTTGGGATATAAGACTGATCTGGAAAAGTGTGTACCCCTTTTTCTGTTCTGAAAATGTAATTTTATTACTTAAAATGTAATAAATCTTAATTATTCACTTTTACAAAAAACAAAACAAAGCAAAAGAAACAAATGAATTTCCAAAATATATAAATACATTTAAAGAATTAATTAAAAAATAATAACAAAAAAACTAATAATATTGCATAAATGACTTAATAGATACAAATGCTGTTATATGTACAAAATAATCCATTAAATGAATAATACAATAAATACATTCAAAAACATTTTAAAAATGACTGCAAAAGCTTAAAAATAAATAAATAAATTACTGGATAAATAAATAAATGCCACAAAATAATTAATAATGAAGTAAATATATAACTACATTTAAAATAACATCAAAAAATTGCATGCAAAAATAAACAAAATAAAAAATAAACATACATTTTTAGGAAAAAATGAATAGGAAAATATATAAATTGGGGAATTGCAGTATACAAAACATAAACTTCTACAATTCATAGATATAATGTGACATACATTTATATTTCTAAATTTACTTATTTTTTTTGTTAGATTTACTGGAATATTAATTTATTCAGACATTCATGGATTTTAGTTTGGCAGGTTCTGTATTTCAAAGACTATTACCTAGTTTTAACTTTCAAAAGTCGCTATTTAATGACTTTAGAGTGCAGCTACAATACTAATCACCAAACCCAAACAGAATGCAGTTGGCAGTTTACCACGGTGATCCAGAAAAATCTGAATTTGTTTTGTTTGGTTTGTTTGTTTTTGCTTGTAATATGCTAAACCTGCAGACATGTTTTCAGTATTCTGCAGGCACAGATTTCCTTGGGCCTGCTCATCCTACAGAATCACAATATTTCCAAATAATGACAGTCAATTATAAGAAATTACAAAAAAGTATCACTTTTACCCTGTGTTTACCATTTCCCCCCTGAAAGAGTCAATTTGAGGTTCGTCAGCCTGCTTCTCTTTTGCAACTGCTATTCTTATCACATGTTTTCGTGTGAAGTCATACATAATGGAACTAGATCTACCACAGTGGGACTTGAGGGGGAAGTAAAAATGAAACACACTCCACTTCAGCATCATTACATGAGAGCAGAGCACTCACACTCGTCGTAGAAGCCGTAGATGCGGTTGATGGAGGCACACTCGTGGTTGCCCCTGAGCAGGAAGAAGTTCTCGGGGTATTTGATCTTATACGCCAGCAGCAGGCAGATGGTCTCCAGAGACTGCTTCCCTCTGTCCACGTAGTCGCCCAGGAACAGGTAGTTGGCCTCTGGAGGGAAGCCGCCATACTCGAAGAGCCTCAGCAGGTCTGTGTATTGTCCGTGGATATCACCTGGTGGACGGAGAGGAGGCGGTGATGGAGCGAGGAAGGAGGAGCAGGAGATAATGAAAAGATAGGGCGAGGCGGGAGGTTACTCACCACAAATTTTGAGGGGAGCCTCCAGCTCCAGGAGGATTGGCTGACTGAGGAAGATCTCCCGGGATTTGATGCAGAGACCTCGCACCTCAGCCTCCGTCATCTGGACTATCTTCCCTGGACGACATCCTCGCACTGGTGGAGGGACAGAGCAGGGTTAAAGAATGATTGCATGTGTGTGCTTTGGAGAGACATCATTAAAAAAGGCATAAGCCGTTCCAGCGAGAGTCTGGCCTGAGTTTTTCTCGGGGACGTGACTCTGCTGACCATCACATTTCCTCTCCCACAGGGTGAGTGTTTAAATGGACTGAGGCGGACAGGTTTAGTCAACAGGCAAAGGATGGAAATAGCTTGTGTGAGCTCTGTTGATGTTGCTGGGAGTGTTTTGGAGACGACTTCCTGTTGTGTAACTGGGGCAAAGAGAAGGGGAGTGTCACTGTGGTCATTTGACAAGGAGCTTTTAAGATCCTTGTAAAGGAATGGGATCACTCTATTAAAAGTCAGCAGTGCAATGCCGATACCTAATGCTTGTTTGTTGCTTCCTGCAGATCAATGATGGAAGATTTTAGACGTAGTATGCTATTCACATTATGTTATTAAGTAAGCGTCAATACAAGTCCATTAAAATTAAAGCCACACAACTATTTCAATATGTACGCACTCATTTTCAGCTCCGTTTCCTACTCTTTTCCTTTATTCCCAGTTAATTAATAAATTAGGCAAGTGGCTGTACAAGAGAAACATACAGTATACAATACAGAACATACAAGACAACATAATGGCCATCTGGACCAATGTCCATTCAGCATGGACCTGCAACCCACTTTTGGACTGCAACCCACCAGTTTGGAACCCTTGCTATTGCCTTTCCAATGGCGTTTTATACAATTTTCTGAAATTTTATAGAATAAAAAAATAATTAGTTATTCAAGAAAGTGATCTGCAAATAAATTAACAATTTAAAATGTTATTACTCCTGCTATTCAGCGACATTCTGGCCTCTGGAAATCTGTTGATGTCCTAATGCTGCTTTGGAAATATACTTTCTTTACTTAAAACTGATGCAAACCGGCTCTGACAACAACCCCTTTCTAACTGCCTTTTTAACTTTCACTGCGTTCCATTGCCACTGCCCTATATTCCTTATGTGTTTAGATTAATAGCCACGTCAGACAACAGGTCCTCTTTTCCTCCTGCTTGGTAAACCACAGAAGTGGGCCAGAGCTGAGTAAGACCATCGCTGTCAGATGACACCACAGCAACGTGATGCAAATGCAAGCAGGCGTCAAACGCCACTTAATAAGTAAATAAAATAGACGAGGTGAGAGGAGCAACTCCACAGCCAGAGGAGTTTTTGTATGAGTATGTGTGTGAAAGGCGGTATGTGACTCCTGCAGGTTACTCCCATCAGCTCTCAAGGTATTTATCATGCACTTTTAAAAGGACAACACAGTGTGTGTACATGTGCAACATGACCCTGCTATTTCTGCCTGGAGACCTTTGGCAGTAAACACTCTCTGTCTGTGTCCTCCTTCACAGACCAACACAACCTGCCATCACACACCTGAACCGTGAGACCGGGGCTATATTTAGACTGTGCAAAGGTAGAGTTTCACAGGTTCACATAAACAAAAACATTCACGTGAGCCACAATCACGCTACAGAACATCATGCCCTCAAAATATGAACACTTTCTATTATTGCTCTTTATGCACAACACGTCCTAGAGTGAGCACAGGCAGGGAGTGTGTCCACTGAGATTGTCTGCTGTCGAGAGAGTGATTTCACACCCCTCCCTTTCAGCTCTGCGATGACGCGTTTGCAGGTCTGTGCTGGCTCAGCTGACAGGCAGGGAGGCCTAATATAGGACACACACACACACACACACACACCCAGGAGCACCACTAGTCGCACTTGCTTGGGAGGATCCCCTTTCATCATATGGTAAAGTTAAGACAGAGCTGGGAACACACACACACACACACACACCCATACAGAGCGATCAAGTGACCTTGACTTCAGATCGTACCACTACGGGATTGTGGGGAGGTATCCCAGCATCCTTTACTCTGTCACCACTGCACTGCAGCTCCCCCAGTGAAGAGAGCGAGAGAGAGAAGGGTGTGAGAGATGCTGAGAAAGAGAGAGAGGAAACAGGAGGTGGTACCCACATCTGATCACCATGGCAACCCAGAAAGACCAATTTCCAGCCTGGAAGGTGTCGGTGAGCGGAGCTGCTGCTGTTGTATGCGATCGTTGGGGCTGATTTGCAGATAAAGTGGCATCTCCACCAACCCACGCCATGCATACCAACATATAGTCTTCATCTGACAACAGTGAATTAGAGACTACGAGAGGCCTGATACATGCACAAGAAGAACTAAAGCAGCAACTTACAGCCTGCGGACCAAATCTGGCACCCTAAAAGTGCCAGGTGGCCCTCCAGCCGTTTTCTAATTTACAATAACAATAATGTGATTCACACAGGGAATTGTTTTTGTACTTTTAGTATACATAAGGCTCCAGAGTGCATAAAACAGCATCAAAATAGAGCTTGTTTATCAAATCTTCCCATGGAGGATCCTCTGCACCCCCTGACAGAGGTCCTAGCTAAGCCCCTAATGTCCTAAAATCATGGTAATGTTCTAAAATCCTAAAAACGTCCTAAAATCCAAGAATCATTGTACAATACAAGAAAAGTCCTGAAATCATATAAACATCCTAAATCCGAGAAAGGTCCTAAAATCCCCAAAACATCCTAAAATCGTAGAAATGTCCTAAAATCATAGAAATGTCCTGAAGTCGTAGAAACATGTATGGGGCTGCTGTGACGGGCCTCCCGTCATTTTGCAGAATCCCTGCATCTAAGCTCCAAAATCAGATTCTGGCCTAATAAATTACTAAATGATAAGAATTAAATGTTAAACATCAATAGGAAGGAATTTCAAATGTGAAACTACCATGATACACTTACAGAAAGCATTCAGATCATTTTGCCCTTCATCACATGTGCGTCACTCAGCAGCAGGCCTTCTGCTCTACAAAATTAACTGGAGTGACAGCAACAGGTAGCGACTTGCCGGCTAGCTGTTCACTGTCATGCTTGCGTTGTTTGTGGTTAATCAAGGAGAATACGAATAGTAAAATATTTTAGGAAGAAGTTTTGCCAGATTGACTGATCTGTTTTCAATAGCAAAAAGTTCCGAAATGTGTATTTATGAACTTTGATGGAGTGTATGATTCTGGGATTTTGAAGCGTTGTTGACCCATGTTAGGGGCTAATCGTCAGAATATCACACTGTCTGCTAAAAAAAATACCACTACCACTCTTTTTTGGTCAGACCATAGAGTGAAAGGCCAGCACTATAAACATGTATGTGTATGAGTGAGTGAGTGATGCGTTCACACCATTGTTGGGAGTGAGTGATGACGAAAGTTTTGGTGTTTCCATATTGCCCATTGCTCTTTAGAAATTAACAGACGCTGACAGTCATAATACAGTCCTGTATTACAGCATTCCTCACTTTCTGTAACCACTGTTGCGTGATAGCACAGTGAAATTAGCAAGCTTCTAGCTAACTAGCCAGCTGCAGTAAACTTGGCATATATATGTGTATATATATATATATATATATATATACTTTTTTCATTGTCAATTTGTATGACATTGCAAAAGATATTGAACCCTGCCATTTCTTTAGTTTGTTAAAACAGCTTCAGTAGAAATCTCTATTTAAACTACTAACTATCATTCTGTTTTTGAGTGATGCCTTTTGTATTCAGGTAAAAATGTTAAATTGGTTCAATGTAATAATAATGGAAGTCATTTCCTTTTTTTTATTTTTAATGTAACATGCTATTTTTGTATTTTAGCAGTGTTCTGAAAGCAGCAGAGAGAAAGAATTGAGTACACCTTAATATCTGTTTATTTATGGCAAGGAAGTATAGTATAATCAATGCATTATTCAACAATATTGCATGTTTTCCTCATATCCTGCAGCCCTAGTCAAAATGTTAATACCCAATAAAATAATATATTTTCCGAAAAAGCAGTAAAAGGTGAAATTGTTTTTTTAAAATAATGTAAATTGTACACACAGTTGTAGTTTTTCATGATTTGTTTTCTATATTAGATTGAGAATTATTGACCGATAAGAAAACACGCTGTTCTCCAATAAACAATGGTTCAGATGCATTTCTAAATCAGGCACGGAGGCTTACAAACAACAAATACATGTAAACACAAGCTGAAAGACCCACACACTGACAGACAACCCAAACAGATGCACAGCCTTTAGCAGTCAGTGTTGCTGCAGTCTCAGTGGCAGCACTCAGGATGAATCAGGTTCCTCCCAAACAGCTGTTGAGCTTCACTTCAAGACAGACTCGTCTGGACTGATGTTTAGTTACATTCCCCCCGCGGCTTCTAATACAAGATTAGCCAAAATCTCTTCTTTGAGAAAACACTATTTTCTGAGTCATCTCTCCTAATTTGGTCAGGTGCATGCATCAGTCTGCCTAAGCTTTTAAGTTTGGGTTTGGTCGCCCTCTGACCTCTGCAGACTGAATATGTGTCTTTTCTCCAGCTAGATCACAGCACTACAAGTAACTCTTCTCACTGTGTCTCTCTTGCAGACCTCCTCCCCCCTCCTTCACCTCTTCACCCCTTGTTTCCTCTTGAGGCTGAACTTCTGGGTTATCGTCATCCTCCAGTTTTATCTTGTGAACCGTGCTGACGTCAGAGGGCAGCTCAGCTTTGTTCCCCTCCCCGAGCTGCCTTTGCATTCCACACAGATCGCAGACCCCTCAGACCTAAACAGCACTGGCTGTGCAGAGCTACACATCAGTGCCGCCTGGGAAACTCACTGGTAAGGGTACATCAAAGTCTAATAAGTTTAAAAACATTTTTAATCAAAATGAATGCTTTGGATGGAACTTGGTTAGAGACAATGACAAACAGCAGCATTTAAATGGACTTTTAGACCATGAATTTCTCTATTAAAAAGTCAATTAATCTATAGATTCTTTTCTACCGTATCAGTGCACAGAAGGCTTAAATGTGCAAGAATAAACATAAACGGTGTCCTCCTCAGCTGAGCTGTATTGTTAGGAAGCTTGGTGATGCAAGGTGAACTAGCAGTGATGCACTTTCCATTCTGCACAGTGATACTGTTTGCAGGTTTGGTCTGATAGAAAGAAAATAGATCCTACATGAAATTGCTCACAAAAGGTCTGTGGATTATCTTGAGTAACTGGGTCGTGATTTTTGGAAAGAGACATTGCTGCTGAGTTTTTCTAATGTATTTTTTTGGCACTTTGAGCACCACAAGCCAAATGCCAACTAGTTCCATTATATTAGAAAGAAGGCAGACATCTCTACAGCTGATATCTCCAACACTCAGCAACTCACACCAAAACAACCTAGACTGATAAATAGCAAGACGGCTACGAAGGATATATATTTTTTATTTTGGGGTGAAGTGTCCCTTTAATGCACCACCGCCCAGCACTGCTCAGTAACCTGTGTTACAGTGGCTGATCGCCTCGGGTACAAATGTTCCCTGAGTTTAAGTCCAGCTGTCTCGCAGTTGCCACGTTAATTCACCAAATATTTGGGAGGATCTTGGTTGCTGCCCAACCCACTATTGTGCTGCTGTGGAACCACACCAGAGTTGTTTCGACACACAACTTGACACACTCTGAACAATCAAACTCTTCCACATCTCACTAAGTAAACTGGAGTCATCATTTCTTCTTGTTGCAAACTACTTGCTAAGGGTCGAGGAGGTTAACTATTTTTCCATTATTTAAAAGAGCAGAGTTCACTGGAACAGTGTGTGTGTGAGAGCTAGAGAGAGAGAGTGACAGATAAGTGAATTACAGACAGATTGCCATATATGGGCACCGCTGTATGGAGGAAGGAGGAAGTGAGCTAGTCAGTTGGGACAGAGAGGGAGCACTTGAAGGCTCTGTTGTTATATGGGAGAGAAAGAGAACAAGACCAGCCAGGCTCAGGCCACGACTCCATCAGCAAGTGCAGGTCCACAACAATGTTACAGCTGCCAGCTGCACTGCCAAAGAGCTGCGTAAGCCCATTCACATCAGCACTATTACTGTACATTCATTTTACCATTACTGGATACCAGCCTACTTACTTTTTTTATTCTATATTACATTTACTCCCATATTTTTAATAGCTGCGCTGTTTTATGTCTTAGATTCTACTTAGATTTTACTAGCGCTACTGACACCAAAGTAACACTTTCAACATCATAAACTAAGAAAATCACAGCACACATAAAGTAACATTAGCATTCATTTTAATCCTTTGAAACTTGGAGCGACATCACCTCTCCTCTTCCAATGCCTTTCGCTAGTATTTAAACCTTTAAACCCTGCGCTAAGTGTTGCAGTTTCATTTAAAAAAATGGTCGGTAAGAAGTGTTTCAAGAAATTGCAAGAAAACAATAGATTTAGAATGAATTTTAATTAGTAGATTTTTCTTTAAAAAAGAAAAACTAGGGAAAATGCCAAGGGAAAACGGTCTAGGGAAAAAAGAAAAAAGCCAGTGCTGCTGACAGAATTAACGATGCTTAAGACATGAGGCAGGGCAGTGGGGAATATTAATGTGCCTAGCTTACTCACAGTAACAATACTTTGATACCACATATGATAGTAACTAAGTATCAAAGCTATAAAAAATAAAAACAAAAAAACACTACAATCAGATTTTCAACCCAAGGCTATTGTACTATAAATAAGTTTCACAGTATGTTCCAAGTGACTTTTTCTGTAACCGTACCATGTGCATGTTGTTAATAGAAAATGTGCCTCTTTTGTGTACATTTTGTTATACAACTACTATATCAAAGTTTAAAATTCTGCTACTGTAACCATATTACCATGTTCATCAGCCAGTAGCTATCTTTGTTTGCTGCGTATGTTGGATTTAAGAGAGCTTGCTGGCTAAAAACAGCTGCCCGCTGCAGCTGGAAATGAAGTTGATGAGAGTGATGGAACAAAAAAATTTAAGTTGCGGGCCGGAAACCAAAACCATTAGCTAAAAAAAAAAAAATGCTTAAACAAGAGCTGACGGAAACTGCACAACAGCTTTTCACAATTTATGTGGTATTTTTTAAAATTGTTTATACAAATTTCTCCAGTTTTGTTGCTTGAAATGGCATTTACCAGAAGACATGACTTTTTATTTTCCCTAATTGCCTAGCAAACATATGCAAAAGCACTTCAGATGAGTCAAGCAGAGTCATGAATTCTCAGCAGGTACGTCGTGCATGTTTCAGTCACTGCAGCACCAATAAAGATGCCCTGTCAGACCTTTTTTAGCTCTCCACCTCCACTGTCTATTCTTTCCAACTGGGCACGAGGCCAGCGGCTCCCCTCCACTCCTCCATCTAACCCTCTCCCACACAGGGGCAATGGAAAACACTGACCTCTCAGTGAACGAGAGACACAAAGTAACTCTGGCGAGGAGAGCGGGAGCGAATCTTAAGGCAGAAATCCCGACTGCAATGGCATTTCTGTGCAGGCTTTTGCATTTTCAGAGGACGTTTTGTCCGCCTTTAAGTGCCACGGGTGAATGGCTGTCTTTGTGGGGCAAAAGAAAGGATGAAATTGAGAGGAGAGACTTGGGGGGAGAAATAAACAGGAGGCACAGAAAGTGGGAGAGATGGAGAGGAGAAGACGAAGAGAGTAATGCAGGGAGAAAGTGAAGCCTGAGCGAGGGAGACACAGAAGGAGAGGGAGTGAATGGAGGCAGAGAGGAGAGGAAGGGTTTATTGGAAAGCCTAGCCGGGGTAGCTGAAAAGCCTGGGTGAGCTCTGTGCCACGTTTGGTGCCAGGGGGCGAACGCTCCCCGCCACACAGGCTCCACCATTGTTGTTTCCATAACAGAATGCCACGCCAGCAGCCTGAGCACCACGCAACACAGCAGCAGTCCTCCACGTCCGACAAAAACAAGGAGGGTGACACCAGTGTATTATGAAAGAGCAGAATACTTTACTTGTTGTTAAACTTTCAGTTCAGCCTGTGATATCTTACTTGTAGCAGGGAGGAAAAGTTCCCAAAAGTGGCAACAGAGACCAGAAAAAGTTGAGAAATGCTGACAAATCAGGAGTTCAGGATGGAGAACACTGATTACATGGCAAAACATCTGTAATACATCACTGTACGCTTGCTATTAAAGCAGGACTATGCAATCTTTGAAAGAAGAAATAACATAAATGAAAAGTTAAAAACTAATTACCAAAGTTGTGACTTATTGTTGTAAAAGTTGTGTGCTTCCACTTTAATTTAACACGCTCACTGACTGCTACAGCCTTACTAAATCTTATATAACCAGCTTAACATGGCTACTTTTAGCTGATGCCAGCAAACTTTTGTTAGGCATTGCTGTACAAAAGGACAAAAAGTTTTTTTAACTTCGGGACTAACATAGAGCTACAGTTTGTAACTTGCTTTCCTCCGCAAAAATTGTCACCAAATTCAGACAGTAAGACAGATAATCTGTGATAAAAATCATGTTCCTCTGACTTCTTTTAGTGCTTCTAATGGCATTTACAAGAATCCATTGCAGCTGCAGGCGAACAACCAATCGAGGAGTCTCTAACACTCCCATCAATCATGTCAATCACTACTCTTGAAATGCAGTGAAACTTGCCTTAAAGTGCTTTCAGGAACATGTTATTGTACTGTTTAGCTGTAAATCAAGAAAGTTTTCTCTTGCGCCTGGTTGGTGTTTGGCTCATCTCTTTTTAAAATGCTGCCGGGTCACAAACCTCATTTTACAGCTAAACAGTACACTAAAATATGTTTCTGAAAACACCTGAGGTGAGAAACAGGCAATGCAGGAACCCGAATCTTGATTTGGCGTGGATTCACTCTGCCACGATGCAGATAAAAACGGGTTCAAAAGGTTTTTTATCCCTCCTGCTATCAGTGTTAATAATAACACTGTAATTGTAATCTGTGAATGGCATTTGTTGCTGTATTTATTAGTTTTGTTTGATGTCTATTTATTACTGCTGGCTGTAAATTAAATTGCCCCCATGGGGAAAACAAAGATACCTTGAACCTTGAAGAACAATTTGAATCTTGTGTGGGAATGGCAAAACTCCATCACTAACAATGGCAACTACTGTAGAGAGATAATTGCATCATGTAAATACATCAAATAGCTATTGTTTAAAAAATGTTGAGCATTTTTAGTACCAAAAAGGGACAGTAAGGAAAAATGTTTGTTTGTTCATCATTTTCGTATTGATTAAAGTGATAATTAAGCCTCTGTTTTTTCTTTAGAATTTCCAAAATCAATGACAAAAATGTTGTTTCCCTTAATTTAAAACTGAAGCACACACCAAATTATGTTACGTGTGTATTGTTACGCCCCTGATATAAAATACAGTCTTTATATTTGATTGTAGCCCTGCATTTATCATGTGTTGATTGGTGATTTCTTACATAAATGCAATTTGTCCAAAGAATGTGCAGTTTAACAGCCCATAAATCCATTTCAGGAAATAAACTCAACCTGGACAGCTCCTAAATAGAGCAATGCCCTTTAGAGATATTCCATGCACCCTTACTGGGTTACAACTTGGCTGGCATCTTTGACCATAAACCAAAATGACAAAATGGCTACAAAATTCACTTTCCATCCTGGCTCCCTCCACTCTCGCTGGCTGATGTATGGGGCCGTGGTGTTGATTGTGCCACATAAAGCCTACAGGCCACCTGTGCTGGCAGGCCAGACAGAGGGCTTGTTGTTGCTAAAGCCCGGGCCAGTGTGGGCTTAGCATGGGCATGTTGGGAAACTGTAATAGTTGCTTTGCTACTTACAGCACACAGACATAGTAAAGCACTAGTAAACACTAATGAGGAGAGGCAGGGGCCTGTTATGGAGAACTCGGGAAACAAACGAATACACAGGGAAAGACACGGGCAGTGTCCCTGTGGCATGATGCCGCCGTCCGCTGTGCAGAGACAACTGAAGGATTTCTATGAATACTGTGAAAACTGCAGCGTCAGCTCAAATGTGCTGTAACCAACTGTAGTGACTCTGCTGTGAAATCTGAAACATGCTACTGAGAGCTGTACTCAAACAGCAGAATGACTGATTGATTTCCCACAGTGCCACACAATACTGTGCAATGTGGCTGTGACGGTATCGATTGTTTCTCACCGCAGGCACACGCCATCACACCCTGATGATTACACACCTAACCATCAACTGTATGTTTATTAGACAAAGGAACACCTCGCCCCCAAAATGAACACTTGTACCTCAATTGCTCACGAAAAGTTTTTCTGTCTTGGCTCAATGGCGAACAATGAATCCTAAAACTGTGACATTTCTTAATGAACTGAAGAAAACGGAGGCTGCATTTAACAAAAGCAAAACTACATCAAAACAGTTTACAACTCTTGCAGTATAATCCCAATTGCAGGTAACTAGTCGTATGCTCACTGCGTCCAAAACAAATGCATTTTTACCGAAAATCTTATTATTACTGCAAATCCAAGTATTCAGGAAGCACGGAGCATACAACTGGATAAATAAGACTTCGATTATACTGCACGAGTTGTGTGAGAGTTTGTAAGCAAATATTTCGATATAGTTTTGCTGTTGTTAAACGTGGCCCCCCCCATTTACTCCAACCAGTCAAGAATTTTCTCCATTTTTGGAATTCTTCATTAACTCTGGAAGTATGTTTTCTTCACAAATTAAACATAACACATGGCCACTAACTCATATACAAATGATCATTTTGTGGTTGAAGTGTTTCTTTAATCCACAATTAATAATTCAATAATTCCACACACAGCATGAGGCAGTTGCGATTACCTTTGCATTGGCTTTACACACCACTACTTTTAATAATGAACCTTATATATGAAAAAATCCTACAAAAGGCTTCATATTACTAGGGTATTACAGTATAACTGAGAGCTTCTAGGCCCAATGTGAACCACTGACAGAAGTCTGACTTCATAATATTAACATACAGATATGCACAGACATTCAAATGCTGATTTATTACTAGACAAATAGCTTTGGCTAATTAATCTCTCCACCTTTTTGTTGATTACCTTTCAACTCGTGACTCATAAGACAGCAAATGACAAGTCATTGTATACTGAGAGACAAATAAAACCAGAGAGGCGCAAAAACCTGTGCACTGAGGCTGCTGAGGAGGCTCCAGTGATTGTAAACCATGTTGTCAGTTGATCAGGTTTAGCTTGTCAGCTATACAGCGCCTGTCAACCCCCCCAGCCAAAAAACTGGAGGACACGTGCGCTGTATGTGTGTATATGTGTCTGGATGTCCACAAACTTTGTCAGCACAAAGTTTTTCACAACTAGTTCTTAGAAATTTTTCCTCAAAACACAGTAATGTGACAGTAAAAGCAACAACAGGTGGAGCTGAAAATCTACTGTATAACTGTATTGCCCTTTTTACATGCTCCCCCTGTGTGTGTCACCCAAAGGGTAAGTTAATTTCTACCAGGGACAGCTGGGCCTGTTGACATTTAATAGGAGATCAGAGAGCTCTCCATATGTGCGTCTACGTGCATGTTGATTCCCTGACTGACACCGTTGAAGACGTGAGAGATCGACATCTTATTGAAGTGATTAAGGGACTCCTGTCTCAAGGAAAATCTCCCTTTATTCCTGCAGAGTTAAAAAATGACTTCCTCGCCAGTGTGATAAAAGCTTCTGAGCTTCTTGAACTGAATGGCAGCAGGGGAGATCCACTGACAGGCCATTTAGTGAACGTCTAGGTGAGAGCAGGCTGTAGATGTAATCAGGTTAAGTAAACTAAGATGATAGATATACAGGTTTTGGAAAAACCTGTGAGAGTTCTTTGTGTTGTTGAAAGGTCGAGTCTTAAAATAAAATGCAGCACTTAGGAAGACAAACTGAAACACCAAGAACAGTTTGTGTGTGTGAGCTTGTATTTCTGCTTTTGTATGGTCCACCTGTGTCCTGGTATTAGACTTATATCAGTTTGCCTTTGTTGTCCTTATATTAAAAACAGAAAACATAAGCCCAAATATGTTACAGGCTGATTTTGTCTTTTGCTTGCAGATATCAATACTGCGCTTGCTGTTTGTGAGAAACTATTTGAATATGTCAACATGAGATTTAGCAAATCACGAAAAGCAGTTTTCACTATTTTCTGAGATTCTATACACAAAATGACTAAACGGATAAATCAAGAAAATAACTGACTTATTGATATGTTTGACCAACTTTGAACAGTGTTCTTGACTTGACCATGACGCACAAAGCTGACGGCCAGTTGTCGTTCAGTGTTGGGACGTTGGTGAGTGCCCCAGTTTTTGTGGTGTGTTCTGCACCGCTAACAGTAGTCTAGGCTTATTGGCCGTTATTCAGCATGTGAGACAGACAACTTTCTCTTTTTGTTTCTTGTAAATTCATGCTAATCCATTGTTATCATTCTGTGCTCCCTCACTAAATTTGGAGTTTTTTTGAAGGTCCCTGAACACAGCACAGGCAGAGTTGTCCAAAACTTGTTTTTTCCTCAGCAGTAGTTTGTAACTGGCGGGGTGGATGATTGATCTGTTGATCCGTTCATAAATGATCAGATCAGATAAATAGATGAGAGGAGCAGTTTGTAAGTGAAATGAAACGTTTAGACCCTGCAGAATGAACGGTTAAGTTTCACTTTCAATGCGCCTTATCCTTTGTGGCGGCACGTTTTAATCGTGGCAGGTCACCACAAATATATGAACGTGTGGGAAACCCTGAACTAGCTAACTCGCATTTTGAATGCGTCCTGTGAGACTTCCCTTTTTTTCTCTTATTTAATGATCAATACAGACTTCTGCCGCCTGCTGTTATGAAGATTGATTTCCTCTCACGCAGGCACAGAACGTACGTGCCAGTTGGCCATTGGGTGCGTTAAGGTGCAACATTTTGGCTGGGACATAGGCTGACAAAAGTTGTCCTTCATCGCCGGTAGCTGTTGAATATTGGTTTGGTGTGTCAGGGTCTTAGAGGGACTCTCCAAAATTCAGAGCATATAAGTTGTCTGCATACTGTTCTCAACATGGAGTTGGCTGAGCAGGCAGCTAGCAGCTAACGGTGCTAACTCCATAAACAGAACTAAACAATGGCAACAGTGCTGACAGAGGTAATCCACAGTTTCGTGGCTGATGAAAATAAAAATGTTTAAAGGTAAAAAGCTTCAGAGCAGATGATGAGGTAGAGACTGTTTAGCAAAGACTTTTGCTGGTTATAGTACAGTCCATTCTTGCAAAGTTCTTGTATGGCTTGTGTTTAGATATTTGAGAACTTTTGTAAAAAAAAATAAAAAAAGAATTTAGTATATTTTTCTCAAGCTATCCAGAAAAAATGTCAAATATTGGTAATTGCGTTAAAACTCATTGGAAATTTTAAACGTATTCAGCTCAGGTATAAAGAACAACAAGCACTAAATAATGTTACATTTTTGTTGTGAAAACTGGTTCAGCCTGCCTCTAAGCATTTTCACACCAAAAATTGAGCCAGCCGGATACAAACTAGCTGTAAATTGAAAGAGAAAGCAGCTGAAAGAAGATGGATGGTTGGATATATTCACAACTCACATCTGGAAGCCTTTAGGCCCAGATCCCTCCAATTTCCTCCACTGAGGTTTCCTACTCACATAAAAAAGCAACTAAATATGTAACAAGCTAACCAGCTACAGTAAAGCCGGTCCTAGCTGACAATACAGACTCACATTCCCGTAACAACACACAACAAACACTTTTATGTAATCAGCCCCAATCAATCTAGATGATTAGGTTCCTCTGACATGTTGATCCACAGTGTTGTCATTTAATGGCCCACTCTGACAAACTGACAATACTATGTGTGCGTGATTTTCAGCACATTCAGTCTGTGCGTGTGACCGACAATCGATCATGACTGTTTGTTCACTGCTGCCTCAGCTGTCCACATGTTTACTGAAGACACAGAGGGACACTGTCTCTGGGTTCTCAAGAGAACGAAAGGCAACAGAAAGACAAATCAGCTCACTTACGCAATGCTTAAAATCCACTGAGTGAATAAAAATACATTACAGACACTTTTATGAATTATTGCCATTCACAGTTAAGCTGGGATGTCTTATTTTATTATTGTATGTATGTATGATAATACTCTTTTTCTCCATGATAAAGTTCAGGAGTTGATCTGCCAAAAGTTGTATTAATATTAAAACCTCCAAAAGATAATAGCTCAAAACTGTATTAGTATTTAAACATTGAACAAATTGGTAAAATTTATTTTAAAAACATGGGGGGGGAAGGAAAAGAGAAACTTGCTAAAAATAAAAATTGCAACAAATTTGGGGATATAGAAAGTTGCTTTTTTTAAGGCTAGGGAATGTGTCTGAGGAAAAGGGAAAAAAGCCAGGGAACAACAATGTTTATAACTATCATCGTTACATTTTTAAAATGATGTTACAGAATTACTGTGTTTTTGAGGACTTTTTTCATGTATTTTTTAAAAACTATCTTTATTTTTTTTTGGTTTTTTTTTTGCTAATTTCCAGGGAATTTTTTGCAGCTTCTACTAATATCTTGCCAATGTTCATTTATTTCTTCCTAAGTTGCCCATTGCCCTTTCCCCATGTCTTTCAAAGAAATCAAGCAAATTTGCCTGGATTCAAACAGTGAGAAGTTATAATGCCAGTTTTTAAAGACTAAGTTTGGACCACATATGAGTCTCTCAAAGTATTGGCAAACAAAGTACATGTAATAACAAACTGATTTATTTTGAAATGCCTACAACAGGGTACAGACTCTGCAGTTCTATTTAAAGTGGAATATCATCAAGGTCTGTGGCTTAAGTCAACATTACCATTCAGCAATTTTCCTCTAAACATCATAACCCCGTGACGTGCCCTCTGTTCTCAGCTGAGAAATCCTTCTGCCAAATCCCATTTGAAAACTTGGCATTTTTCCTGTAGTGTGAGCAAACGATATAAAAACATACTAGAATCACAATTTAAGTTGTCCTCGTAGATAAGACAACTATGCTGAAATTTTCGGCATATATGGTTCACTAAGCTGCATTTTGTTTTAAAAGCAATGTCAACTTAAGGGACTGATGTATACCACAAGCTACCGCGCCCATCATGGGACAGTTTGTTGTGAAAAGCTTGTGGAAATATAAGCAGAGCCGTTTTTAAGCTTACGACGTTTCTAAAGTAAAAGCTTATTAGATAGTGTTTCACATGGTGCATGCCAGAGTGATGATACCAGTAATGATGTAATACAACTATTACGACAGTAATCAGATAACAATAAATGAGTTTTAAGGTTGGTCTTGTGTTCTCACCCATACCCGACCTGTCCTGGTACAAACAGTCCCCGAACTATAACTTTGTTCCCATTCAGTTTCGAGGACACACTTTAACACTCATAACTCAATTTATAAAAAGTCGCACGTGCCATTAGGTATGATTTCATACCTAACAATACGGGACTAGTCCTGTTCACTCCTCCGCCGGGATACTCTTAAGCGGGCCCTTTTTTCTTGTCCACTCGAGTCCAGAACAAATCTAAATTACAATCGAGGGCTATCACCGCGAACAGAAGAATATATAAATGTAGTTTGATTAGGAACTCACCCTCCAAAAGCCTGGAAATCAGCGAGTCGACGTCCAACTCCCCCTCCGCCATTTCTGTAGCAAACAGCTCTGCCCGCCGCAGTCTGGAGCAGGCAGGGCAGGCACCGCCTCACTGCACTGAAACGCACCGCCAACCTCCTCCCACTCACCGGCCTCCCGTTTAGGACCATTATGCTGCGTTCAAGTACTCCTCGGATACTCTACTTTCATCACAGAGAGAAGACTGCAAAGCTTTTGTCAGTGGTGGAATGTCACTAAGTACATTTATTCAATTTATTTATTTTTGAGGTACTTTACTTTTCATGCCACTTTATACTTAATTACTTCACTACATTTCAGAGTGAAATATTGTACTTTTTGCTTCACTACATTTATCCGATAGCTTTTAGCTTTACTTATTTTACAAATTACGATTTTTCCATTAAAACAACATTAAAATAATTCATAAAATAGGATGTTTTGTTTAAAATGACATTACCAAACACTTTAAAGTAGGCTGAAATGATAAGTTGATACATTAATTAGCTGATTGGCAGAAAACAAATTGCCATTTCTTATGGTAAACATTTTAATCTTTTTTATTTATTTATTTATTTTTAAATAATTGTATGTTTTTTGGTCTTTTATTGTTTGTTTGTTTTTGGATGGCGATGGGGATGTTTGTTTATATTTTTCTGCGTTGGATACTTTTACAATAATACTTCATATATCCTACATTTTTGTGATTATACTTTTACGTAAAGGTCCAGTGTGTAGGATTAAGTGGCACGCAGTGGTGAGGTTACAAAACTGAAAATGATTTAAACATCTAGGAAAACTACGGTGGCTGACAAAAAAAGGAACTGCATACCTCTTCCACCACTGGCTTTAATTTGCCACAAAGTGTTTTTTTTACTTTTACCCCATAATGTTTATCACAGAAAAAACATTAAGTTTCACTCACTAGCTATTTCCAGAGCTTTCAACTTCATCTTACAGTCTTCCTCGATGGATTGACTTTGCCCAAATTGCCCAAAAGACTAATGCTTCCGAAATAAACATAACTTTTGAGCTGATGTTCACAGTAATTTGCTGATGATTTAAATGCATGTGTAGCATCTCAAATACCAGAGTACATTTTTCCTTCCTTGCATACAGCCATTGCTCTCCATTCATTTCCAAAATCAGTTGGAAGACTCGTAGAACGTAACTAAACTTTACTTTAACGATATTTTCAACCGTAGCATACAATGTAACAACACCTAAAAAACACCCACCTAAACACAGGAACAACACTGACGCTGTACAAAAATGACAAACACAATTCTTTATTGCTTTTTGTTGTTTTCTCAACTTGTATCTAGGATTTCCAGTGATACCTAAAGGCATCAGTACAGCCAGAGCCTTTTTGCAACAGGTTACTGTGATATTACAATGTAATAAAAACAATATATTTACAAAAAAAAAATTTTTTTAAATTTTAATTAATTTGAAATTTAAAAACCAGTTGAAAACGTGCAGGAAAGAAATATCAAAGCCTATTTAATTTCTGGTAATTTGTACATCAATATAATAAGGGACAGCTATTACTGGTTATTATAAGACAGTTTTATTGACTTAAAGATCAAATTAAAATAAAAAAGAAAAACAAAAAATGTGGGAAAGCAAAAAAAAAAGGACATTTATGAAGGTCCAGGCACTAAATATAATCAGTGGATAAAAGCACAGTGCTGGTAATGAAAGCAAAAGGCTGATTTGTTCTCTTATAGCGCCCTCTTATGGTCCTAATGGGAACATCATGAATGTAAACTTTGTGGCAAACATTTTATTGACAATTTATCAGAATTCCATTTAATTCAGTTGAAAAAAAACAATTGGCCTAATAATTAATAGAAATATGAGGGGACTCTACATGTTTATTGGCACTATTTTCCCAGTGTCAGAGGCCTGGAAAACACTTTTTCTTGCGTGGGTCTGTCGCAGAGTGGATCCAGTCTAACTCTCCAGGTTATGACTTAAACCAAAAGTTATGTTATTGCCTCACCCACTCACAACCTATTTTTCTGTTCCTTTCAAGTGCGTCATCTGGGTATTTCCGCACTGTTTTGAGTGGGTGGTGGCAAGTTGCACTGCAGAGGAAAGACAGGCAGACAGAGGGGAGCAGCTGGGTCAAGCTCCGCAGGGGACATTACCGGAAACACACGACTTTTTCCTTCAAAATAAAAGCAAAACGTTGCTGCGAAAAGATATGCATACGCATAGATAGATTTATGTCACCTAAGTGTAGCATAAATGTATCATTTTTTATTGTATGATATGTTGAAGCCTCTGTGTGAATGACTATTTTCGAGGTTCCTAAATAATCCCTCCGATGCTTGCATAAAGTCCAAAACATTTGAACAATCTAGAATGTATCCAGTGGAATTAAAAAAAAAAAAACTGTGTATGCTAAAGTAAAGAGGAGATTTTTTTGGGCAGTATTTTGTGTTTGCTAAATTAAGATGAGTTTATTGTTCTGGTGAGAACCTACACATTGTGTTGTTACCAATGTCCTGCACACTTTGGTTAAATAATTATAATAATAATCAGTAGGGTCTCAACTTAGTTACTGTGGTTGAGTACTTCAATTTAAAAATCTCAAGTACTTAAATGTATTTTTTTTCTTTCTCCATTAAGAATGAAACCATTTTAAAGGGATTGCCATTGATATTTTTGCCATAGGTCATAACAAATATATCATTAAACCAAGTGCAATGGTTTTATTCATGGCGAGATCATGGCTTTATGTCTGATTGGCTTTTTTATTAAGTTATTTGAATTTAAATACAATTTTTAATGTTGTGATTTGATATTTTTACATTCTGACAACTGTGGGAAAACTTAAATTATCATAATTTTAGCAAAATCAAATCCAGTTTTTAACTCTTTTTATTTCAAGAAAGACTGTGGGCTATCTGCATGTGCATGTCTATGCAGTGCATGTATATTCTCATTATTTACTTAAAAATATATATACTTCAGATAAATTAGCACTTGAAATGAATTAATGAATAGGCCAGTAGAAAGAGACTTTCGATTTTTATGAGAAGGCAAATGACAGTGAAAAACAGGGGAGGTACCTCAAATATTTTTTTAAGCACTCAGAATGGAATCATGTTTTTTTAAATTTTTTAAAATTTTTTTAAACAGTCTGATAAGTTAAGTACAGTCCCTTGCAGCTGCACTATTTCATCAGTGTTCGCAGCGGAAGTGTTGCCTTATCGAGCTTTACCAAGTGTGCTGCGTCGTACTCCGCTGTGGGAGGAGCGGAGGAGGCGACTAACAGCTCTGTCAAGAAGTTTTAGAGAGTCCGCACTGTCGTGTATGCAGCGTCTTTTAGCTGAAAAAAACAAACAACAGACAAACGCTGGTGTCGACGGGAAAGAGCGACTCGGACTCGGACACAGCCATGGACGGTGAGTGTGACTGGGTGGGTTCGCTGGGCTCGTTACTCACTTCATTCAGTGGAGGTGAAACTGTACAGGGAGTTGTTTTGCGCGTAGGGGAAAACCCCGCTATCACTGCGCTAACAAGGAGAGTCTACTGTTGCCGGAGAGCAAGCTAATGTACAGTCTGAAGTTTGACTTTGTGATTTCACAACTTGTCACTGTCATATCCGAGTTAGAGTTTACATTAGTTGTAGTTATTCCTCTGTGTGTAGCTAACTCACCTGGCAGGCGTGAACCCAAACAGTGTCGAGCTGCCAAGAGGCCTGCTGGGTTAGTCCACCTCATGGATTTCCCCTCGGTCACTGACAACACCAAACTTCCTCTAAAAATCTGTCAAGCCATCATTAATTTGTCTATTTAGGGAAAGGCGTTAGGGAATATTCATAAATACTTTGTTATGTGTCATTGCTGATCATTTCTCTTCGGTTCGGCATACATGTAACCTTACAGGTGGCTTTCGTTTTAATTAAAATCCGCCCTATTGGTCCACGGTATTGCTCGCAACCGCCCACCCATCAGGCTATATAAATCAAGCCTGCCTTAAATTTAGTGGACGAAACTGATGGAAATAGCACATCGTCAGTAGCACAGACATAGTGGGACCTACAGAATATTTGCCTATGTGAAAAGTATCCTGTTACCATATTTAAACTGCTCACATCACTTTTTAGAAAGATATTTAAATTTGTCTGCATTCCAAAGAACATTAAAGAGAAAAAAATTATTATGGAATTAATAGATCTTTATGCATTATTAGTTTTTTTTTCCCGCACAGGACAAGCCTGATCCTCCAAAAGGGATTGACATTGTAAATAGACATGAGTTAATATGATTTAACCCCCTAAAATCTGAGCAGATTGGCTTGATTTCTTTCAAAAACATGGGAAGAAGTTATGAATTTCAAGGAAATTACCTAAAGTTTAGCACACAAAAAAAGAAAAATAAATCTAAATATATAGATACATTAGTTAATTTAATAAAAAAAATGCTATAAATATAGTTTTCTGGACATTTCTCCCTATTTTTAGTCATTCTTATTTATCATAATTTCTCTTGAAAAACTGTTTCGGGTAATTTTTTTCCCCCTAATTTCTTGGCATTTGTGGGACATTTTTTTGTCACGTTGCTAATTGCTTTTTAGCTATTTCTTTTTGTAAAGAAAAATCAAACCAATTAGCTCAGGTTCAAATATTTAAATGCATGTGAACGGCATCTGAACGCAGCACAAGAAATTGGATGCCGTTCCAGGCTTGAAAGAGTTAACATTAAAATCAAATATCACAATATTTTTGACCAACAAAACTCGATAATGATATTGTAATGATACTGATACTGTAGGTTTTACTTTTGGTGCTCCCACAAAATATTTACCAGTGAGACTTATCATAATAATCAACAGTAATCTGGATATAATATATAAGTGGGTAAAGGCAAATAAAGGGCAGCTAGAGCAGTCTGCTAAGTTGAGAAAATTACTTTTTTAATGCAGCCTCTAAAACCCAGAAAATGCAACATTTGCAATATTACAATATCCAAAATTTAAGACAGTATCTTGTCTTATCTCATAATATTGACAAATTATGGATAATATATCCATATCTAAATCTATAACACAGAAAGTGAAGAGTGTGTGGCAGCTGGGATACCTTTATTTCCAAGTGAAAGTGACTCAGATTCTCTGATGTGATATTTGTGCATGTAATGATTTATGAAGACCAACTTGTGGTAGACACTTTCACTTTCACAACATCAGACTCAGTAAACAGGCAGGGATGTCTCAAACAAAAAGCAAAAAGTGTAATTATTACACACGTATTGGCCTTTATTCTTTGTTTTTTTCCAAGATCCACATTTATTTACTTTAATGTTGTATAATTAGGCGATTGTCCTTTGCTCCACGTTCTGTGACTTTGGTGTGAGGCTGGGAGTCGGCGTGTTACAACTTGGAAAGTATCCGACCCGTGCTTCCACATTAAAACAAGTCCCACTAGCAGGGTGGAGTTTTGACCGCCTGATCATGTGTCACACCTCGCTTCTTTCTATGAATCTCAACAATTCATTAAGCGCGTACCTGAAACCAGAGCGCAGCCTGCTCTTAGGTTACAATGGAGTTTTCCTCGCAACAAGGCAGGTAACTTGACACCGATATCACACCCTGCCTGTCACTGTTTGCTTTATTCTGCACTTCTTCTTCTTCTTTGCGCGCTTGGCAGGCAGTTAATGGAGAGTAATTATATTTAGCTGGGAAGCCCTTGTATCTCAGCGCCCTTTGACCTCATTGGACGCTGTGCTGTCTAGTAGATTTCCACCCTGAGTGACCACAGCACAAATGACAAACTCTCACTAAACCTCAAATATGTGCTGAAAGCAGCTTTTGGTTTTTGTCATGGATGCTGCCGCTGTGTGCTGTGTGTCATGCACTGTGGTGGTGAACCACTAATCGCCGTAGGACTTTGACTAACAAGTGGCTAACATGTCTTTTCATGTCTTCTGTCCACCACAGGTGTGTATGGATGGGGCATTAACCCACTCAACCCAGGTAAGAGGCCGCTTCCCGTAAATGACCGCTATGAACCAGGACTGACATTGACTGCAGGCTCGTCATGAGTAAACATTTCAACACTCTGTGTACAGATGATCAATGATAGGGCTATTTCTGTGTTGGCACACTGATTTAGGTAAAGCAGTGCAGACAGGCAGTGTTTTACAATCTGGATACTGTTTTTAAACAGAAATTAGTACCTACCAAATCATTTGATTGTTGTACAGTATCACTGGCATTTTTAAGTATGCCCTTAGCACATTATTTCAAACCTTTAATCAGAATCAGAAATACTTTATTAAGGCCCAGGGGGAAATTGTGGTTCATTACAGTGGCTCTAATGCCAAGAATTGAGAACTATAGAAAATAGAACTAAGTACAAGCATAAAGTATGAAAAAACATAAAATTAAAATAAAAACAATGTTAACACTATTGTGCAAAATATTTTCAATTGTAAATATATATAATGTGCTGAGTGTGTAAAAAAATATAAAACTATGTGCCAGGTTTCTCGCGGATCCCTGAACAGATCTTAAAATGTTTTAAATCTATTAATGTAAATATAAGGCATCAAAAGTCTAAAATCAATCTTTCAGACATCTTAAAAATGCTCGGGGGATTTTTATGAATTGTTTCTTTTCTGTCATTGTCATGCCAAAGCTCAAAATTTAACTTTAAAGAAATATTAATAATAATAAAATTATTGCATAAACATATCCAAAAAGTATTTTTTATGTTTCCATGTTTATTTAAAAAAATAAAATAAAACTCTCACCAAGTTGTTTATTAGACTACATTTACTTTGTACCCTAAAAATGAAAATAGCTCCACAAATAACATCTGGGTTGAATCATAAATGGTTGTCAGAAGATAATGAAGGGAGGGACAGAATCCTGCATACTTCACTGCAGACCTCCTGCTGTGCTTATATGACATCAACCGATGTCGCAATGTTACTGTGTGATCAAACATTAACTCATCGGAATCACACATGCCACTAAAGCAACTGTCAAAGGACTCATCTTTTTATTTAGTTGCACAATAAATGGAAATATACAGGTACATGTTACAAAGTGGCTGGCTGGCATTAACATGTAGACCCACACAAAGTAGCAAGCTAGTGTGCAGGAAGGTTTTACCGTGAGACCAGTCCCAGTCCAAGGGGTGAGAATCATAAAACAATAACAATACAATGTTGTCACGAGTAGGGATGTCAGTTTAATGCCAACATGCATTAACCGGTAGCTACCTGTTAATGTTTCAGTAAGAGGAGGTGTGAAATACAAGAGGCTTTCCTTCAAGTCCCGTGCTCCTGAGTGAGCTTTAGTGCCACTTTTCAAAGCGCCATCCATTTAGAGGAAGTGAAATTTTTAATGTTTTGCCATGTAAATGTCTTGACTTTTATTTTATTTTCTGTTTTGTTTTATTTTCCGCTGGCCAGCCATGCTAACGTGGAACATGTGTGTGATAGCACCACTACCCATGCTGACACAGCTAATGGTGGTAACAGAGCTAACAGTGTTAACACGGTTGACAATGGTAAAGGGGCGTTACGGCCCCTAAAAATGAAACAAAATTTAAATTATTTGCTGCCCTCCAGAATGGAATTTTCTAAGAAGACAACATGGTAGATCTGGGCAGTGAAATCATTTTGGTGCAACAACACCTGAAGTTGTATGATCAGCAAATGAGATCCTACCAAGATGTTACAAAAAAAGCGGACATTCGGCTCTCTTGAACTTTCTTTACATTTTAGGGGGAATTAAAAAATCATTTGAAGTTTGTTATAGAATATGAAGAGCAAACAAACAAACTTGATTTTATGTCAATGTGTGTGCAACACTAATTACATAAAACAACAGACACGCAATAATTTTATTTCATACATTTATTCCATTTTTGACACATCACCATAGCAACATATCGTTATGTATAGTGTATTGTGCCGTCCTGCTATTCCGTCAGATTTTTATTTATTTATTTATTTTAACTCTGCATGTTAATCACATTGTTCTTCTTCTCTCACTTCCACCTGCCCATCAGTCCAAGCAGCAAACCCCTTCATAGAGATCATCGAGCAGCCAAAGCAGAGGGGGATGAGGTTTAGGTATAAGTGTGAGGGACGGTCAGCTGGCAGCATCCCCGGAGAGAAGAGCAACGACACCACTAAAACCCACCCAGCCATCAAGGTGAGGTGGATGCAGCTTATTGAGCAGGCCGTCTAGCTGTGATCTATAGTATGTGGCTGAGATAACATAATAGTCCTGTGGTTGAAGTTTGTGAAAACCCAACCATGATATCCTTACTTTTTACCACACTGGTGCACACGCTACCATTCTTACATGTAATCATATTCCTCTTTATAGGTGCACAACTACAGCGGGCCCCTACGTGTTCGCATCTCATTGGTGACGAAGAATGCACCGCACAAGCCACACCCCCACGAGCTGGTCGGGAAAGATTGCAAACATGGTTACTACGAGGCAGACCTGCAGGAGAGACGAATACACAGGTAGACTTTAGACTTGAATATGTGGCCATGCTCTATGTTTAGGGTTCCTATGGTTATGGCAAACCTGGAAAAGTCATGGAATTTCAAAATTACATTTTCCAGGCCTGGAAAACTCATGGAACTAGTTCATTAATCTAACTTAATGGTGAATTTATTTTCCGCATTTGACAAAGTAATGAAAATGAATTGTGCGTTAACACGTTACAACATTTTGGTTGTTTTTGTTTATTTGTTCATCATGAGTTTCTTAATTTTCCTCCCTTTTTGGCATTTTTTTCTTTCTGTAGAATTTTTGGTGATTTTTATAGAAAAAAATATCTTTTTCTTAAATTTATTTAACCACATGTTTTGAATGCTTGTTTTCTTAAAAAAATAGAGTTTTTTTTCCTCTTAATTTGTAACATATTTAGCAATTTTTTATAGAGCACGGCAAAAAAATGTGGTGATTTTTTTTCCACCCCAAGGAAACAGGTTTGGAATGCATGTTTTCTTTTTGTCTTTTTTTTTATATCACCAAAATTACACTATTTATAACAGCCAGAAACAAATATTTTTTATTTGATTTTCACATTTCCAACAGTCTTGAACACGTCATTGGGGACACAGAAAGTATGTTTGAACAGAGTTTGAATCTTAAATGTTTGAAAAATGCTGGGCAAGTGTAGCAAGGAAAACAAATATTTTGAGTCCTTCGAAAGTCAAGGAAAAGTTTTTTGTCCATGAAAATGTGTGGGAACCCTGTGTGTCTCACACACTTGAAACTTGAGGAAATGATTTTTACAAGTGTTCAAAATTACCTTTTAGATGAACATTAAACATCGACTTACCTAGATAAGAACTTTATCGTTGGTGGAAGATGACGTGCGCGCTGTTGCCATGGTAAAACCCATCACTGGCTTCACTTTGGGTTCATAGATGAGTAAAATATTAACAGCACAAATCACCTGTTGACCAGTTGAGTTTACCTTTGCTTGCTTAGCTGTCTTTCAGTGTGCTGTGTAACGATGAAAATGTGTTACTGCTCGAAGTCAAGTAGAATTGAAAATCCTTTGAAAGAAAACACAACAACAGTGACTCACAAGATCATTATGTAATGTGTAAACTTAATATTACATCATTTAGCCAGTCTGTCGGGGCAGAATAAACAATGTTTGTCTATCTTTATCACAAGTGTGACACAAGTGTGAGGAAATTCAGACAGTGTGTACGGCTCTCTGCTGCCAGTATTGTGCTACAGAGAGATAAAGTGTACTTGTTTGTATTAGTCATTTGTTTTTCCCGCAAAAAATCTACTACACATTAAGAATTAACAATAACTAACACAAAATATCAGTTTGAACAGCTGGATTGACATCACTTGTCTTGTGTTGCGTTTATATGCCATTCAGAAGCGTTTAAACTTCTGAAGCTTGAGAAAATCAGTTTGGTTTTTTCAAAAACATGGAAAAAATATGAGCAACTTGGCAAGAAATGTCCCACAAAGTGCCAAAAAATAGTAAAAATTGACAAGAAAATGATCTGAAATTAGCCATAAGTTATAATAACCAAAAAAAGGAAAAAATTGTTTTCATTTTCTTGAGGAAATTTTGATGTTTTTTTTCGTTTTTGTGTGATTTTGTGCTCTATATTTTCGCATGCTTAGTTTCAGAATTTGTTGCTTACATCAAGCCAGTTTTACTCAGTATCAAAGGGTTAAACTGTTGTAAAACTGTTTATATTATTGGGTCTCTAAAATATTTATTGGTACTGCACTTAAAATCAAGTATTTTTCCACTCACACTTAACTCTCCTACACTGTCCTCCCAACTCGCGGATGTGGTTGATGACCCACAGTGATGATGCTTTATTTTTAAATGTGGCTTTTATGGGAACAAACATGTCCAAAGTAGAGTGCAAAGAAGATCAAAACCTGGATTAATGGAGCGAAAACTCACAGCATGTGTTAACTTTAAACTGGGTTTTTTAACAGTGATGTGTTGGTCCCTGTTTTGTGTCACAAAAAAAAAACACCAAATATGTAAGAATACATAATATCAAAATAGAAATTGCATGTAAGCTTGAGTGGTTTCTGTCTTTTAGTTTCGGTCTTATGCTGTATTTGCTTTCAGTTTTCAGAACTTGGGCATACAGTGTGTGAAGAAGAAGGATGTGAATGAGGCCATCACTTGCAGGCTGCAGACCAATAACAACCCCTTCAACAGTAAGTGGTTGTACTGAGAGTGCACGACACAAAGCACGTTCTGTGCTGTTGCCCTTTCTCTCTCAACGGTTGTGTGAAAAGTTAATGTGCAGTGTGGAGAGTGTCCTTAAATGTCCCACTCAAATATAGAGACCAATAATATAAAGACTATTTAATCACCGAACTAGAACAAATATATCTGTCATAAACTTTAATGATGAAAGTAAAGGGATCTTTTTTTTAAAAAAACAAATTGCCAAAACCAGAAGTGAATGAATTTAAAGTTGGTATTTGAAAAGCATGTCTGCATTTTATCTTATTAAAAATATTAAAGAGGTCCATTCTTCCTGAAATTTACTGCAAGTGTTACTTGTGAAGCATTTTTTAAAACTTAAATTAGCCTTACTTGCAAAATCAAAAAAGTGGCTTATAAATAGAATAAAATAAAATAAAATATGAGGGTGCTTGAATTATGTTTTCCTACCTGCAAGAATAAAAAAACAGTAAACACCAATCCAGCATACAAATACAACTTCAATCTGACTTTGTCCTCCCTCTTCACCCGAAATAACCCCAAGAACCTGAAGGAACCAAAAACCAAAAAATACATAAGAAATGTGGCTTCATTTCAAAGAAGATATATAGAAAAATCAATAAAATTAGACAAACACATTAAACCACATTAAACAGATGTGGACGTTAAAGAATATAAAAAACACCTGACAGCAACTGTGATTTAACTGCTTTCATCTTACTCTTACTTATATGTATTAAAAGCAATATACCTTCCCCACTGGAGCACCTTGAGTACCTTTCTGCTCTATAACAATTCCAGTATGGCATATATTCATTTTTCAAACTTTCCCATTTCAGTTAGTCCTAAGAAGCAGGTGTTCCAGCTGTTTTCTAACTTTGTGCTTGAATTAACTTGCAAGGCTAAAAATAAACAAAACTTAAAATGGTTGTTCTCAAAAAAGACGGCGGTGAAATCCTATATGCTTTTTGGATCATGTTAATAATTAGCAGGATCCAGACAGAATAAAAGTTAATTAGAATCAATTAAAAGACAACATCACGTGAAAGCAAGTATATAAAAATGGGTTTAACAACGTGATTTAAAAGAAGTCACTGACTCCTGCAAGTTCCAAAACTTGAGTGGCTTCATCTTTTGATTTTGCACCAGAAACTCAAACTTCATCGCAGTTCCACTGTTTATTTGTGTTCAGTGTGTCCACAGCAGTGGCTACTAAACCCAGAAACCCAAAATAGAGATAAATTACTAATACTGCTTACTGAAAAAATATCTGTGTGATTACCAGTTGTGTGTGTACGCATCTGTATTATGTATGTGTGTGCGTGTGTATGTGTGTATGTTAAATACACAATAACAACAGGAAGTGCAGTTTGTTTCTTTTACCCTTGACTGATCTTGAAATACTGCTAGCATACATATGACAGGATGCGGTGCTCTGCCAGACTGCTGTGTTGCCTGATTGTGCACCCCACCCTTTCCCTGCTGTGTCTTGGCTGCAGTTTCCGAGGCGAAGGTGTGGGAGGAGGAGTTTGACCTGAATTCAGTGCGGCTTTGCTTCCAGGCCTCCATCACTCTGCCTACAGGGGAGCTGTTTCCTCTGGAGCCGGTCGTATCGCAGCCCATCTATGACAACAGTGAGTGGACAACACATATACGCACACACGAGCACTTACACAATACGTGCTTCCTCTGCTTTTTAATGTCTTAAAGAGAGGTTATGTCAGCTGATAAACCTATATTGGATTTAAATAAAATACCAGTATGTGTGTAAGTAAGTTTAACATTTTGGTTTCACCTCCCCCTATGGTGCATCTAAATGAAAAAGTTAGACACACCAGTGCAACCCTTGAAAAAGTTATTTTGGAGCTCTTATCCCTCAGACACTCTTTGTTCCTCTTTACATGTTAACTTTTCCTGTCAGCATGAAGGTCAGTCATAAAAGAAAGTATCTCAATTCTTGTTCAGTCGCAGAGCCCTTTTTAACTCTAAGCCTTATACACATAATAATAATAATATAATATAATAATAAATATAATGTGTATACCATTAAATTTTAACAGTAATAGTAGTAGTTGATTTTGGTCCTTATTAGCAATTTTTCAAAGAGAAGGAAATAAATTAAAATAAAAAAAACTTTAGGAAATAAACAAATGTAAATGTATGTAAATTTAAATGTATTTATTGCATGTCTTGTCAAGACATTTGCACAGGTTTTGCACAATTTGATGGTGTTTTTTTCTTAACATGCTTTTTTTCCTATAGAAGATGATACAAACTAGTCAGGTTGTAACTTTGTAGTCTCCACTGTGTTTTTTTTCACTTTCGAAATGTCACAGCCACTATTTTAATATCAGCATGGCTGACTTTCAGAATGAGCAGCAGTCAAACGCTGTACACAAACCGAGAAATTTGCTTTTTGCTTTACTGTGGTGAAGTAAATACAGAAGCTACAATATCAAAAATCAAAAGAAACCAAAAAAATATTCCAGTGCATTTATAAAAATGTAAAAACAGGAAAAATATTTATTAAGGGGAAATAATATAATTTTTTTGGGCTTCTTTAGGTAGTATTGACTCATCAGTCACAACCTAAATTCCTCTGGATTAAAGAGGTGTCTTGTTAATCTGTAGCCTCGATCTTGTTTTTATTTGTCTGTACATGTATTCATAAATGCTTGTTTTGTTTTAAAGGGGCACCAAACACAGCTGAGCTTAAGATCTGCCGAGTCAACCGCAACTCTGGAAGCTGCAAAGGAGGAGATGAAATCTTTCTGCTGTGTGACAAAGTGCAAAAAGGTACAACATGCCTGGGCTGTATGTGCTTCTGTCAGTTCATGGGTTTAACTTTTAGAAAGAAACACTGATCATGAGTTTTTACTGTAAACATAGAAACAGCACTGTGACTCATAATGTGAGGCATAAAGCACTCCTTGTCACTGTTAATCAAAGGGTGTTTAGTAATATCTATATATTGTTAATTTGGTGATACTGAGTTTGTTTGTTTGTTTTATAATGCTTTTACTTTTTGTTTTTGGTCATCACTCACAATTTCTCCTCAAAGTGCCACCAATAGGTGCTTTTAATATGCTTCTGTGGATAGCTGGGGCCAAAGGCAGTGTGTTTACGGGTTGTCCGTCCCTCCGTCCCATTCTCGAGCACACAATATCTCAAGAATGTCGCGAGGAAATGTCTTTAAATTTGTAACAAACGTCCACTCGGACTCAAGGATGAACTGATAAGATTTTTGTGATCAAAGGTCAAGGTCAATGCGACCTGGTTCATCTCTTTTTCTGATTGTGATATCTCAGCAACGCCTTAAGAGGATTTCTTCAAATTTGCCACAAACGTCCATTTGGACAAAACGATGAAATGATTAGATTTTGGTGGGCAAAGGTCAACGTCATTGTGACTTTGGGCCAATCTCATTCTCGTGAACTCGATATCTCAGGATGGCTGTGAGTGAAATGCCTCAAATTTGGCACAAACATCCACTTGGAGTCGAGAATGTATTGAGCTGATTCTGGTGTTCAAAGCTCACACACACACATTTTTGGCTGGAACTCAATAATTCATATACTAATTAAGACAAAATTCTGGTTTATATTATGGATGAAATACCAATGTTCATTTGATGCTTGTACGGATGAACCTACAGGGAATTATCACCCAACTCCGCAGTGTAGAGATCGATGTTAATTTTGTTAGTTTTGTTTTTAGCTTAGTCTTGGGGCCAAAAATAAACTGATGCAGCTGTAAGCGCACATTTCATGACAAAAACATCTGCTCTCTGATAGCATATCATCTATACAAGCAGTTTTCGGTGATATTTTTAGCCACTGCCATTGTAGCATGTGAAGTTTCATTACCTGTTACAGTTTCTGCTGTGTGTGATGAAATGCAGTCACATTATGCCTGTGTGACTAAAATCGTGAACCAAAAACTTTCTTACTCTATCTAAATGTTTGATTTTTTTTCTATTCTCTCATAAATGACTAACATTTTATTTGTGTTGAATGAGAATTAACTGCGTCCCACTGTGTTTCTGTGGCTGCTAAGTGTGAAAGTTTTTGCCGTGTCTGTTGACGTTCACTTGTGAAGGATTTTCTGCGTGGGTGCTGTGACGCTGATATAAAATCCACCTCTTAAACCTTTCAACCCCCCCGTGACCTCAGTTTCTCTCTTCTTCTGTTCCATTTCTTTGCATTATCTGTTTCTAATCAACAGCCAGTTTTAAAAAGCACAAATATATGATCACGATCAAAGATAAATCATTTTTTAAATTAAATTAACTCGTCTTCCTTCAGTTATCTGCAACACTTTGATCGTGGCAGGCGTTTGTGTTGTTTATCTCCTCATATTTCCCACTTTCTATTTCCCTGTAGAGGACATCGAGGTGCGTTTCTTCCAGGACTCCTGGGAGGGAAAGGGCACTTTCTCCCAGGCGGACGTCCACAGGCAGGTGGCCATTGTGTTCCGCACACCGCCATACCGCGACACTAACCTCACCGAGCCCATTCGAGTCAAGATGCAGCTCCGCCGGCCCTCTGACCGCGAAGTCAGCGAGCCAATGGACTTCCAGTACCTGCCCGCTGACCCCGGTAAGGCTGTGCTCCCATTTTTCCACGTCATGTCACATACTTTGTTACTATTGTAAGCTTTTCCTGTGATTATTTAACATTTCTTAAAATACCTGAGAGATGAATTTGTTTATCAACTTCACAAAACCTAACTGCCTATTAAAATAACCCCCTATAGATGAATACAGGCTGAGTGATAAGAGAAAGCGCACAGGGGACATGTTCCAGAAGCTGGGGCCCATGCTATCGACTGGTACGCTGATGAGATTTTTTTTTTCTATCATTCTCACTGCTATATTTGCTGAGGTAACGATGTTTTTTTTTAGTCGCAGTGTAATTTAATCATGTGTGTTGGAATTTCAGTCACCATTCCTCCAGACAGACGGAACATAAGTCTGGCAAGAAGAACGGTCACAGCCAAGCCGCCATCGATGAACACACAAGGTGGTGAGTGTTTACTCTGTCCAGAAGATGCAGAGGCATGTCAACGCTTACTTACAAACAAATTATAACAGTATTCTGTCCATTTTATGATAGCAGTACTTTATTTACCTTTATTATAACAGTACGTTATTATTTAACTTTATTATAACATCACTTTACTTAGCTTTATTATGAGAACATTATTGAACTATTTTAGAGCACTTTTTTATATAACTTTGTTATGACTATTTCACTTTATTATCACACTACTTTATTCAAATTTATTGTAACAGTACTCTATTAAACATTATTTAAATTTATTGTAATATTACTTTATTGAACTTGTTATAACAGTACTTTAGATTACTTTATTTAACTTTAATATAACAGTAAATGATTTAACTTTATAATAACATTACTTAAATGAACTAACAGTATAGATTTAATTAAGGCACTGTGTAGTGGCACTCTATTATAACACTACTTTATTTTATTCAATTATAACAGTGCTTTATTTAAATTCAGTGTAACAGTACTTTATTTATTATATTTTATATATCATAACACTAACTTTTTATTATAACAGTACTTTATTTAACATTATTATAACTCCATTCTGCTCAACTACAACAGCGTTATTTAACTTTATTATAACAGGACTTGATTTAACTAAATATATTACAGTTATCATAGCACAACTTTTGTATTCAATTATAACAGGACTTTAAATAACTTAATGGTAACAGTACTTTAACTTAATTGTAACATTCTTTTATTCAGCAGATCAGTACTGTAGCGGTTCACAGTAGTTTATACAAGATTTCAAATTCTCAAGATATATACTGTGTATCGCGATATAGCCTGAAAATATTGTTACATATTTATATCCTGTACAAAGATTACATTACTGCAAGATTTTCAGGAGCAGGATTCAAATCCTGTGTTAATGTGTCCCCAGCATCTGCAGTGCTCCCAGGTGCAAGTGCAGCAAAACCCCAGTCTAGCTACTCATATCAGCCAGGCCAGCTGTTCTCTGTCCAGCCCAAAGTGGAAGCCTCGCCCTCCATCTCCTCTGCAGCCACAAACCAATCCTGGAGGATCATGGAGAGCCTGAACCTGGGCAATCAGCCTAAAGCCACTCCGGTGCCTAATTTCACAATGAGCCAAGCACCGTCCTCCGGCTCCTCTATCACCACTTCCACCGCCAACCAGGACTACTCAACCGTCAACCTTTCAGACCTTCATGAATTCTTCCCCGGCATTTCCTCCACCATCGGCCAGGAGTCAGCAGCTTCCCGGGGAGGCGTGGCTTCCTCGCAGACCAGCAGCTCCTTCTCCTCTCAGTTCCGGCAGGACGCACCACTTGTGGACGATGACATCCCAGAGTTCCCTAGCTTTTCCGAAGCGAGGGAAATCAATTTGGACAGCCTAAACATGGATGACCTCGAGGACCTTCTGAGCCCCCCTCTTATGAACGAGAGCGGAAACAGCACCTCCATGTTGGCTCAAGCTCAGTGCCAACAACCTCCCAGCTCTTCTACAGCTGCCCACAGCGCAGCATCCCAGAACACTTCTGACCCTGCCAGCAACCCAGGAAGCACCTGGATGAATTACCCCAACAGCATCGTCAATTTGCTCCAGACTGAGGGCATGATGGACGTGGCGACCAACAACGGCAACCACCAGCCAGCTGTGCTGGATGAGTTTGACGAGCTGATGTCTGCTGACGAGGATCGCCTCATTTCCATTTTTAATAGTGGAGCCCAAGCTGGGTTTGTGTCAGGACATCCCACTTAAACTTTGTCCACACGACTTTTTTTTATGGACATATTTGCCTAAACCACTTGTATCTGCCCTTAAACCTTCAGAACTGAAACTCTATGTTGGTATGAAAGACAAAATGAACAAGGTGAATATAAGAGGGCTGCAAGGGACAGAATGTAGCAAAACCGCTCTGGGCTCAAAACTGTGGGCATGCAAAGACTCCTCACTGTATTCAGTTAGCCAGGCATTTATATACCGTTTAACCGACAAATGATAAGCCAGGACTGAACTCTGACAGATTTCATTGCCCTTCAGCCCATGTTCAGCATCAGTCATTAACATTTTTCAGTCAGATCCGATGCACTGCTGAAGGGATCTGATTAAATGTTTAGCTTGTGTTCTGTAGAACATGTTAAGCATGTTTGTGTACTTGTCATTTTAACCGTTTTGGTAGCTCTGGTCAGTGTCCATGTGATATTCACTCTGAAATGTCTAAGTTTAGTCTGCATACAAAAGCTCTAGCATTCTCAGTAGTGATTTAACCCTTGCGCAAATTGGGTTGATTTTTTTTTTTTAACATTGGAAGATGCCAATGAGCACTTTTGCAATTCCAAAAAAATGACCTTAAAATAAACACACACACACAAAAAAAAAGAAAGAAAACAAGAAACCAATATATATTTCCTCGTTAAGGACATTTTGTTTTTGTTTTTTACTTATTTTCTGTAACATAATTAGTTTTTGATAATATCTTATAATCCCCCACAGCTAGTTTTCAGGTCATTTTCTTCTAACCTTTTACTAATTTGATTTTTGTTTTCATTATTTTTACAAGTTACAGGACATAAATTGTCGATTTGCTCTGTACCTTTTTCCAGTGTTTTCATAAGAAATCAAATCCGTTTTCTCAGCTTTCAGAGGCTTAAAGGCGTCTGTTCGCAGCACAAGAAAACTGGTGGTAAAAGGGTTAACCAGGTCTGGAGGTAAGTCTATGCAAATATTGTCCACTGTCTTTGTTATGAAATATCCCCATGTATTACTTTGGAACACAACTGAATGTTTTCTGAAGGTCAGCAGTAAATGTAACCCTTATACAGGTGCCTTTGTTGATTCTCAACAAAATGTAGTAATGTGTTACAAACCAAATGAAGGTCTACATATGAATAATTATCAAGTACATGCTTATAGCAGAGAAGCTCGGTCATGGAGCTGTATCAAATCTTGGTTTTGTGTCTGCTGATTTAACTTTCCACTGATCTCTACAGTTATTTCATGAGCGATGGCTGCAATGTAACTCACGTGTCAGACCTGTATGTCAACCTGCTTTACGCTGTAGTTAAAGATGCTTTAAGATGATATGATGCTGTTTTATAAAAAGGTATGTAAGCTGGTATTGGCTGTAATAAATAATCATGTTCAAATTCCGAAACACTTTTCTTGGCAATAAAAACCACAACATGTTAAGATGGTCTTCAAAAGTAGACGTTTATTTGGCAACTCTTATCGTGGTTCGGTACAAACGAAAAAAATAAAGCCAAACAAATGTGTATTGTACAGAAAATCTTCATTGGATGCTAATTGTCCTCTGTGCATACAAATCAAGGACTTCTTCACTCACCCTGTCCATCAGGTAAGTGTTAATGTATTACAAACAAAACATCAAGAATACAAATACTCTTATGAACACATTAGGATCGCTTAAAAAAAGAAAGGAAGTGACAACAAATCAGGTCACCTCGGAAACATTGAAGCATGACGATGAGACCGAAATGAGATTTAGTGCTTTTTTTTTTTGCCAAAAGGAAGAACTTGAGATCAAAATCCATCTGTCTTTCAAACCCCTTTTAATCAGTGAGTCTTTCTGCACCACTCAGATCATGGAAACACTGAGCGCCTCTTCATCTACCCGTTCTGCAAAACTTTCCTCTTGTTCCATTATGTCACTTCAAGATTGGTGACTTTGTTGATAATGTGGGAGCGCCGGGGCACACACTCCAGATCAAATTTGCTCTCGTATATGGTTGGACAAAGTTTCCAGCGGTTGTTTCGGTAGATTCCCAGGTATGTGTACACGTCTGGCTTGTAGGTGAGAGGGCATTTGACCCCTGTGGCGCGGATGATGGAGTCCAGCTTTATAACCTCTGTCTCATCTGTGAAGTTCTGGTTATAGGCACATATCACCTGCTTGCCCTCTCCTTTGGGGTCATGTGGACTGACTTTAACTAGGGAGATCTTTCCATCCAGGGCGGCTCTGGCCACACACTCCCAGGCATGGTCCAACTTGAAACCAGTGTCCAAGTGCATGAGCCATTTGCCCGTGAGTACTCCGTGGTTCAGAGCCAGCTCCTTCACCGTCTGGAAGCTGACAGGCCGCCCACTGGCCAAAAGTTTCTCCCAGCTCTCCTGGAGACCTGTAACATCCCCGCTGCTGGGGCAGTGGTTCAGGCCCAGCACAGCGATCCACCCCACAGGGCTCACACCCCCCTCCTCATCACCAAATCTGTACACCTGCGAGGGCCCGTTGCTCTCCAGCCAGCTGTCAAACTCGGATCTGGGAGTTCTTCTCGAGTCAAACACAATCCAGGGGTCCATGTCTGCAGCCATGGCCTCCGCTGCGTAGGTCTCTGCGGCATAGGGGGTCTCCACCTCGCCGTCTGCAGGGGCCCCTTCCTCCTCCATGATACTGTCAGTGTTAGGCAACTGAACAAGTGCTGGAACTTAACCTATGAACATGAGAAAGGTGTTATGTATTAAAATGTATATTTAAACCGCAGGTGCAGCCTCTGTGTCAGTTTGCAGTACTTCAAAATCCCGGAAAAAAAACAGTGGACAGCTGGACTGTTAGCGGATGTTTACAGTTATGCTGCTAACGTGTTAGCCTGGTACATTAGCAATACTTGTTCAACCGCTAACAGGTTAATTCATAAAATAAACTTACTATCCATGTCATGTGTATATCTTCGTTATCTGACGTGTAACTACAAACGACGGAAATATTTAAAATTGCTTGGCTCCAGTCAAAATATAGCTAGCAAGCTAGCTAGCCATTGTACCAAACGTCCATGTTCGTCTTTTGGAGAGTTTTGGAGAAAAGGCTATTTACAGCCAGCTGTTGATCACACCTAAGGTTATAACATGCATGCTTGACATGGACTTATCGTACAGTGATGGCAAACTATGGACTTTGAGGTTTAACCTACCCGCAGTTGTTGAATTTTTCTCCAGTGTTGTTCTTCCGCACAAGCTGACTGCGGCCAAGCTGGGCGCCGTTTGGGTTATGATGCGCATCTATTCATGCAATTATGGTACGGGTGCTGAGAGTAGACAAAGTTGTGAAAAACACAAACAAATCTCAAACTACAATGAATTCTTCTATTTTCTACACATTGTGTATCCTATAGCTATATAACAAACTCTATGCAAATTTAGTATGTCACTTAAAAAGAATTACCTTGCCTATCGACTAAGGGACTGTTCGTTATTTATGAGAGGGGAGGAGATGGTGCAAAAAGGGGGAGGAATGTCGAATACATTTTTAAGCACTAGGGAGTGACTTGCCTTTTTATATTTTGGCCTAGTAAAGGTGCGTACAACTTCAAATGGCTGTATTTTGTATTTAGTTGCAGATTGTTAAAGAAAATATGATATCCAAACCTGCAGGTTTCCTTTCTTTTAAACTAGCCAAAATTACACCATTTATCATAGCCAGAAACCGTACAAACATAATTTATTGCTGCATTTTTGAGTTTCCAAAGGTGGGTCTGGAGGATAGCCTATGTTTACCTTAAAAATTGCCAGAATTGCACCAATTATCATAGACAGAAACTGTAAAAACAGATCCTATAGTTGGATTTCCATATTTCTGATGGCAGGTTTCGGCCGCATGTTTTCTTTAAAAAATGCCAAAATTACATTATTTATCATAGCCAGCAATTGTAAAAACACATTATAATCTTGGATCTTCAAATATTGGATGGTATTTGGACTCATTATATGGGACTAATGCTTCAGTCAGAAGAAAAGAAGGAAAAAATATATGCTTGAAATACTAATATTTCATCAAAATCACTTAATCCACATGTCTCATGTAAAATTTTGCCTCCAAAATAAACAGTTTGCACTAACTAACCAGAATGCATGACAAGATTGAAAAAACAAGGCTTTGTTTTTTTTTCAACTCCAAGATATCATGTTCGACTTTTAACTTTCAAACATAAAAGTACTGAGATTGTTGAATCTCAGATGGTGAGATCGCTACTGGTTATTTCTTTGGTTTCCAAAAAATAAATAAATAAATAATTGTGCGGCACTTCTTCTGCCACTAGACGGCCATACTTGTGACCAATCACACCTGAAGCACTTTTTGCACTTACTAAGCGTTTTTTCCTTAAGTCTAAATTCTTGCTTGTGTTGTACGTCGCTTTGGATAAAAGCGTCTGCTAAATGAAATTGTAGAATTGTAGAATAAAAGAGTATGTTTTTAAAATCAAACATCTACTTTATGGTGGAGGGTCATGTATTTATCCCAAGTAACTCAAGGAAAAATATTTGTTTTGAGGAGGGTAAACAAAAATAGTCACAGCCACCCCTCCCTTCTGACAAGTAGAGAACAGTCCCTAACTAAAAATACAATTCATGCTGCATTACGAGGTTCATTTATTTCGGTAATTTATGCAAATTTAGGATAAAGTCGTTAGTAAATGTTAATTTGGGCAGTGTTAGTTTTGTGTGGCTATCAAAGGCAACCGTTCTGCATCATTAGATGAAAACTAAGGTAGTTTTTACTGTCCAAAGTTTGTCCAAAGCTGACGGCGCTGTGACCCTGCGGCAGCGAGCTGAGCTGCCGGGAATGAGCGAACGAGTGACGACATGCTAGCGAGCTAGCAGGGAAGCTATCGCTATCTAGTGTGTGCGCGGTTGAGGTGATTTATATATGATATAGAGTAATACTACACAATATAGCCCTCCTTACTTTACACTAGCCATTCAAGTTATTTAACTATGCCCAGCAAAAAGAAGAAATACAACGCCAGATTTCCTCCGGTAAGTTTAAACTTCTCATAACCGGTGTTTAGAGTAGGCAACGTTAGCAAACTGGGAAGCTAACCTGTTTAGCTAGCTTGAGTGGAATTCGGCCTGTTTTATTTCATAGAGAGCCTAAAGCTAAAATGCAAGCATTTTCACTCGAAAATGTAAATTACATTAGCACCATAATATTACGTCGTTGGTGTACCGAAGCCAGCTAACTTCCTTGTTTGCTAATGTACATTTACAGCGTGCGACGTACGTTAACTAACTTAGCCAAGTTAGCAAGTCCACTCTTTGTCGTTGTTTTTAGCATGCCAAGCTAAATGAAACTACACGTTATAACTTAAATATGAGCAAATCAGTGTTTGTAGGTGCATAAATAGATAGCTGTTGTGATATTTGCATTTCAAACACTATAGAAACTCTAAACAATATGATAGGAATGAATGGTTTAAACATGCATGCCATTAAAGTCCTATTATCGTGATAACGATTATTAGATAAACTTTTACTGCATTTTTGTATCAATTTAGCTGTCTTGAATACTATATTTTATTTTAAAAATATTAAAAAGTCAATATGTTCACACACATACGTAATACTAACCATTTTGTCATTACAGGCAAGGATTAAGAAGATTATGCAGACTGACGAGGAAATAGGCAAAGTGGCTGCAGCAGTACCTGTTATCATTTGTATCCTTCTGCCAAATATCTTTGCTATTCTGCCTCTTTCATCATCTGCATGTGTTTTGAATGCACAGAATGATGTTAAATTTATCTTGATTGCACGAAACTGGCACAAGCAGTGGGAAGTCATATTTGAAAAGTTGGTTGTAATCACAGTAATGATTGTGTCACAATCATCTGAAGCAGACTGGTCATGTTTTTCATCTTAAAGGTTCTGTTTGTATTTTTGTTACCTTGGAGTGGCTGTTTATATCTGCATAGATAGAAGTTGCTATTTTGTTCCACAGAAGTCAAGAACAGAAAAAACCAAACACTGGCTCTTAATAGTTAGGGCAGGGTTTCCCACACATCCATTTATTTTTGACGGTCCACTTCGATTAACACATCTGCCACCACATACTTATTTCCTATTTTTTGAGCTAGATTGTTCTTTAGGAGTGCTACCATGTGGTTATTCATTGCACAGTAGGCACAGATGCCATAAAAGAACGGTTCATTGTGCTGGGTCTAAATGTTTGCTTGCTTGCTTGCCTCTCTCATCTATCATTCTGATCGACCGATCGATTGTCACTGTGCGACTGAAACTCCTAAAACTGCTGCTGAGGGAAAAAAGATAATTCATGACAAGTTCTGCCTGTGCTGCATTCAGGGACCTGCAAAAACATCCAAACTTAGAGAGGCGGTAAAGACTGAATGAAAAAAAAGTCAAGTTACAGATTCTAATTCTGTGGAAAGACTGTAGGGCCTCTGCATTTGTGTGTCAGCCACCGTCATTCAGCCACTGTTATTTGCCATTAAATCTTACACACTTTGGGTTTTTTTTGGCTTTGTGCAAAAGCTACACCACCAGTGAATCTGTTTTATTGAAAACAAAAGACACAGACTTGCTGCATCATAATTTCCTTGACTAAGACATCAGCGAGAGCTTTGGAGCTTTTTTTGGAATCATTGCTTACAAAGGCCTGTCAAGTCACCCAGTCTAGGAACGCAAAGACAATGACAACATCACATCTGTAAGCGTCTGTGTTTGTTTGTGTGTCTTAATGAAGTACCAGAATTGTATCACACTGTTTTGGAGTTAACATTGCAACAGTATTGTAGGTCTGACCATGTGTGCTTTAACAAAATATTTACACAATGTTATTGTTGATAAATAAGCATCACCAATGTGATTTATTGTGTAAGTGGGTAAAAGCAAGCTAGAAAAATCTGCTAAGTTTTAAAAAAAAAATTGTTTACATCCTTTTACTTTAATGCAGCCAACAGCACTTGTGATTTTTACAATGTCCAAAATATAAAACAATATCTTGTCTCATATCACACTACCAATTTAATGTCGATGTATCACCCAGCCCTTAGTAATCTGTGTGTTCAGTTAATACTGACTGACATACCACAGGTGGAATTTCAGGCAGCTAGATAATTAAAAGAAGTCATTAAAAGCTGTAATTTAATTTTGGAGTCATAAAGCTAAAAAGTGTTTTGTCTTCATCTTCAGACACTTTAGCAGCTTATTATACTGTATGGTATATAGTGAGAGTACACCTGTGATATTAGTCTGATAGTGATGCATAGAGCAACCCTTGTACCTGAAAGTATTTTTGGCCCAGATGCAGCTGCCAGGAGAATCTCCTGCGCGACTGTAGGCGGGTTTCCATTACAGATTTGCACAAAACTTATGTCGATAAAAAACAATTGCAATTACAATTGCAAGAATACTGTGTTTCCATTGAGTGATGTTCTGCGACTTCTCCTTTTATGGAAAGACAAGCCTCTTATATGTGGGAGCAGCCACAAATTAGGGTTCTCCAGGAGGTAATAGTCCACATTTCACCTAGGAATTATGGATTCAAAATTTCCTGATGATCTGCTCAACTTTTGAAGAGTTATGTGATGCAGTAAGACCTCTTGTAGCTCCTGCTGCATCATGAGGGAGTCAGTTCCTACGTAGCGCATAGCCATAGCATCATGTGACCTATAAAAGCAAATAAAGTGTTTCCATTGCAGTTTTGCGATATATGGGTCTATCCAATCACCCAAAATACCACCTTGTGAATGTAAAAACGTAGTTTTTTGGAAATTGACGTATTTACATTAGGTGTATTTTATATTCCTAATTTCATTTTGTGCAATTCGATGGTTAATGGAAACCTACTTTGTGATTCTGCTACTGCGATCCCCATGTATACAACATTGGGTTGATTTTTTATTTTATTTATTTTTTTTTTTAACTAAATTCAGACTGCACATAAGGATGAAATTAGTGTAGAAAATAATGTCCTGATTTTAAATCTCGTGTCCACAGAAAGCAGTGTATCGAGCTGGAGCAACAGTTTGATTTCTTGAAGGACCTGGTGGCAACGGTGCCGGACATGCAGGGCGAGGGGGAGGAGAACCACACAGAGGGGGGAGGAGAAAAAGTCCCACGCAGGTATGTCTGTCACACACACACACACACACACACACACACACACACACACACACACACACACACACACACACACACACACACACCAGTATGTTTGCAACACTTGGAAATTGACTCAGAGATTAACATTATCCCGTTGGACAGACATGGCCAGACCATGATAATATGTTTAGGATTACGTCTAATCACAGGTCATGCAGCTTACTCATTATTCAGCTTTATCGCTTGATTTGTCATTATCATAATACAGTCATTTCTGATAAATGTTTGCACCCACACTTTTAGGTGGAAGAAGTTAATCACTCAGCAGGGTGTAAGGAGGGTTACCTCTTCCAGGAACAGCTGCCGCTGTAAATTGAAACAGACTAAAGCAGTATTTTTGTCACCCTTTGTGATTATTCCGGTTTCCATTTTGTTCTGTGATAATATACTGACTACAAAAAAGAAAAGGAACAAAACAAGAGAGGGCACACTAATTACTGAGGATGCTATAGAAGAGAAAACAGTATTGACTGTCAAATCAAACACTGGCGCTGCAGCTAAATTGACGCAGCGAGCTTGGCAGAAAGTTACACAAAATAAACGAGGGACTTCTTTTCATTAAACAGTTTGGCTTATTCAGTTGTGATTTAATTTAAAGTGGTTGTAAGCTCTCAATATTTAGACACGTTGTCTCATAAGGGATTGCAGCAAGTATAGTCACAGCTTTTTTGAATATAAATTGCTGGACTTCAATTTTTACCAGCAGTATTGGCCACATTGTCCCCCAAGTCAGAATTGTGTCTGTTTATCCGAATGCATGGGTGGTAAATGTCCCTGCAAAAGTATGCAGGACATTTGTCACATGAGCTAAAAGTAGGGCTGAGGGATATGGCTCTAAAATAATATCACAATATTTTTAGGCTATATGACGATACACAATATATCTCTCGATATTTTTAAAATCTCCTCTAAACACCTTAACTACGAAAATACAAAACTGTTTTATAAACTACAGTTACAAATAAAGTAGCTACTGCTAAAAGAATACAATTACAAAAACTACTGTTATAATAAAGTCTGATAAAACAAGGAACAGACTGCAGCATAAATTTTCGATTTATTGCCCAGCCTGAGCTAAAAGTAAAACGTGTCTGGCTACTCAAATTAAAAACAATTCAGAACGAACGTTCAGCTTTTTATGCCTGCATGCTGGAGACAGCGTTGGCAGGAAGCATAGTTTTTTCAGGTTGTCTGTACCATTCTCATGGACACAATTTCTAAAGAAAGTCCCAAGGAAATTTCTTCAAATTTGGCACAAACATCCACGTCAGCTGAACCATGAACTGATAAGATCTTGGAGGTCATAGAGCAAATGTCAAGGTCACTGAAACCTTATCTGTCTTATTCTTATGAACCCGATATACAAAGAACACAGGGAATTTTTTTCAAATTTCGCATAAACATCAACTTGGACTCAAGAGGTATGTTATCTCTAAATGTTGCATTTAGAGATAACATACCTAATGAAGTTCAGCATGGCTTTTAATGACAAAATCAGTCAGTGCTGCCTTATGTGAACAGCTTTCAGACCAAACAACAAGCGCTGTCATATATCCGTACAGGCCAAGAAGCTTTTTCAGAGGCTTGTTGCATGACCATGACTTTTAATATCTCTCCAAAATTCACTTTCCTAAAAAACTGACACCACATCTATTTTCACAGAACAATGTTTTCCTTCTGTTTCCTCCCAGGGGTCGAAAACCAGGGTCTGGCCGCAAGAATGGAGGAGCTGGCTCCAAAGGCAAGGACAAGAAGTTATCTGGCACAGAGTCAGAGCAAGAGGTGGGACTTTATTTATTGCTGTCTACACTTTTATGGAGTTATATTTTCCTGAGTGCGCAGCTGGAAATTTTGAGCACATTAAGATATTTTTATGCAAGCACATAAATTATGTTTTAAGGTGCAATTTCCATGCGCTTTTCATTGATTTGTGTGTTTGAGGTAAGACGGCTGACTGATATGTTTGTTGTGATGCAAACAGGACGACTCTGAAGACAGCGAGACGGATGGGGACGAGGAGGACGGCTCTCAGTCAAGCACAAATCTGCAGGCTGCATCCAGGTTCCACAGGTATGGGCTCGCATCATTTGTACTGAATATTGTGGATCCAAACTGTCCACTCCACAGCGATCTCATTCACACGTCAGTATTTCTAATTTTCCTTCAAAGCTGCACAGTCAGAGGGGAGATGGTACTTTTTATGTACATGCTGCTGTAGCTGTTCCGCAAAACCCAGGCAAGAATCATTTAAACCATCAGCTCATCTGAAAAATGATTAAATTTGTAGATACATGTTTTCCACTAGATGGTGACACTGTTGACTAGACAGTCAGTGTGGCTCAGTGATGTAGCTGGGCCTCTAAAATGTTTAAAGTTTGAAAAATGAAAAAGATATTTTGATATAAGTAATCTTATTATTAAATTGTGTAAAAAAAAAAAAAAAAAAAGACTTAACTTTTACTTTATAATGTATCTTCATCGTTTTTATTTTTTCTAGTTGTATCAAATATTTACTTCATGACAAAAAAACTGTATGTATTTAGGACAAAAATGACACAGTAAGAATATATTTTTAAAAGAAATACAAAAACATATGCATGAACACAAACAGGAATAAATAAATATGGAAATGAATGAAAATAATCCAGAAATAATCAGTTCATGCATAAATGAATAAGATGTGATGACTAAACAAGACACAAATTAACATCTTATATACATTTCTTTATTTATTTAAATCTGTGTCTGTAAGTTCCCAAGGTAGGATTTCTGTTTATGCATGTATTTATTATTTTACTAATTTATTCCTGTATTTATTAATTAATTTATCTGATTTCCAAACTTATTTCTGCATGTTTTCATCTTTGCACTTATATACAGATTTCCGTATACCTGAATTTATTTATAAATTTCAGCATTATTATTCTTTTATTTATTTACAGATTTTTAAAAATATCTGTATTTAGTTATACATTTACTTATTGATTTCCCAACTCATTCTAGCATTTTTATTTATTTATTTATTTTATATATTTATATATATATATATATATATATATATATATATATATATATATATATATATATACATTTCTGTATTTATTTATACATTTATTCATTATTCATTCACTTTAATGCCATAGAGTAACAGTCATAAAATCAGTGAGAGATTTTTGCTCAAATTATCCACCATTAGTCCCACAGAACAAGAAAGGATATATCTAAACCCCAGAGTGTGTTGAATTTAGGAACGGTGCATTTAATTGCTTCTCATCCTCACTTTTCATTGGTAAAACAAAGAATGTGTAACTCTGTTTGGTTCTGTATTGGCCTCCACTGCTCCTGTAATGAATTTAAGAATTGTGTGCCACCTGTTCAGACAATCTGATGGATTGTTTTACAGCCAAGAGCAGGGAGAGGGCGCTGTTTTTTCACTAGAAACAAAGCTAAAACCAGAGTTTGTCATCAATTGAAACTCCCAAATTAATTAATGGTCCCTGTAAATGATTTTTTTCCATTTGTTGAACCCTTTGAAAACCACTTATCTTGTGCTGCTTTCCAAGACCGTTCACCAGTTTTTCAACCTTTTAAACCTGAGCAAATTGATTTCCTTCACAAATATGGTAAAAAGCCAATAAGCAGCTTGGTAAGAAAAATTCCACGATATGCAAGACATTAGCATGTTATGGAAATTAAAAAAAAACAAGGGGAAAATATCAAGGGATAAAGGCTTGAAAAAATAAATGTATAGCTGAGTATCATAATTACATATTTAAAACGATGTCACACAGTTATTATTACTTTTTAGCACTTTTTATTAGGTCAATTTTTATTTCATTTTGTTACACTTTTTAAAAAAAATATTATTATTATTATTATTTACAAATTTTCAAGTATTTTCTACAGCTTTTTACTAATTTCCTCCTAATTATTTGGGTCATTTCTTCTTTTGTTTGCTCATTGCCCTTCCATGTTTTTGAAAGAAATTAAGCCAATTTGGTCAGGTTTCAAAGGGTTAATTGGCCCAAAGTCACAGTTTGACTGACATGCAGTTGCACATGTATAATTTCAACATGATTAAAATGCATATTGTTTTTTGGTGCTCTGACAATAAGCATACAATCGAGTGAGTATTCTATATAGTTAGTTTGTTGAGCGCTTTTTTAATTCCAGTGTTGTAATAGGTTGTACCCCCTAAGGGTACATTTGATCTGATTGACTCCTAACACCTCTGCCTGTGTCCCCCACAGCTCAAACGCACCCCCTCAGTACATGCACATGGGCGGCGTGGTCTCGATGGGCAGCATGGCTCCCGCACAGCCTCAGAGCGGCATGGCCTTCGCCCCCCACCCCTCCATGATCAGCGTCGCACCACCTCCCCCAGCCCCGGAGCCGCACAAAAATGAGGACGACGACGATGAAGACTATGACTCCTAGCTCCTTCCTCATCGACTGCGCACTCACTCACACACACACACACACACATACATACCTACACTCTTTCGACATTATTTTCAATATCTTAAGTTGTTCTGGCGGCGGCCGCTCGACGCCGAGGAGGGAAAGACTCTTCACCGCGGCCCTCAGCAGCCGGCTATTACAGACACCGCCGCAGGAGACAGGAAAAACTGATGTATATTATGTGTTTTAATTTTCATTTTTTAAAAACAAAGGTTTTATTTTATTGTAGAGGAGAATCCGACGAGGATGTTTTTTAACAAGTCAGTCGTTCTTTTTTTGACTATTAAAAACAGCAGTGGTAACTGTTTTCGCCCCCCCCTGCAGACAGGATAGGTGTGGTTTGTGTTGCCTTGTAGCTTTTTCTTTTGGCACTTTTCTTTCCTCAGATCCTCTGTAGTCGTGAAGTGAACAAATCAGTCGCTCAAGGTTGACTGGATTAAAAAAAAAAAAATCATAAGTGGTAGTTAAAGCCTTGTAATGTGCATATAAAAGCAGCTAGCTGAGTTCAGGGCAACAGTTTGTACAGTATTTGGAAGGTTATCAGCACTTTTTGTCTCGCCCATGAAGTGTTATATTACTGTTATCGATTGGCTATGAACTACTGCTGCTGAGCCCCACTTCCCGGCTTTGTCACAACTCGCCAGTCAGTCCAATTGTCAGGCTGTAACATAAACAAGGAAGCAGGTGTATTTTTACTATAGGTTCGCCAACCACAGCTTTTGTTTTTTCTATTTTTAATTCACATTTTAATCAAAAGACCATAAACCTCCACAACCGCAGTCAGCCATATCAGCAGGTTAATGAGTACCATTTTGTTTGTCGTTGTTTTGGATGCTGTCGGAGGTTAATTCTCTGGCCGTTGGACTTTGTATATTATTTTATACGCCCATTAAATTCCCCTGAATTGCGCATCAGAAGTATACTGTGACTCTCGGACCATAACTTTGTTTTTAAAGTTGTTTGTCTCCTTTGTCCACTCTCATTTCTATTCTGGCCCCCGATTTTGGTTCTTTTAGATTGTTTTAAATGTACCCGTCGAAAACAAGAGATGGGGCTCCCGTTTATGTGTCAATCTCAGTATGAAATGTTTCCGAATAGACAGTTGACACTGTATTGTAAACTTTTAACATTCTTTTTATTTTGTATGGGTGAAATAAAGTTCATATTTCAATTAAAAAAAGCAAGCTTTCTCTGTTGTGTTTTTCCATATCATTAAAGGAAATGCCTGAAATGCTTTCCACATCAAGCAAATCTGCAGCGGCGCTCACCTTTAGACTCAGTTGTTTGTTTACCAGCTGGAAGGGCAAAACCTGACTCCTGCGGCATCTTAAAGCAAAATATTTCAAAGTGCTTCCTACTTCATATTTCAATTTCATAGATGTGGAACATCTCCTTTGTAGTCCTGACTTGATGCTGTGCCTTGTTACACTTTTTGATCTTTGTACTCTTTGTAGAGCCCGAATTCCAAAAAAGTTGGGACGTGGTGTAAAATGTAAATAAAAACAGAATGCAATGACTTGCAAATCTCTTGACTTATATTTATTTAGATTCAGTCCAAAGACAAGATGATTCGTGTTCAAACTGACAAACTTTATTATTATTATCATTGTCATTATCATTATTATTATTGTTGTTGTTCTTTCTTTCTTTTTTTATTGTAATACAAATATCATCCTGAATCTGATGCCAGCAACACCTTATAATAATACTGGGACAGGAGCATGTTTCCCACTGTGTGACATCACCTTTTCTCTCAACAACATTCACAGTAAAAAGTACTAAAACCACATTGTGAAAATACTGTGTTACAAGTAAAAGTCCTGCAAAAGTCATTTAAAGTTAAAGGAAATGTAATCAGTAAAATGTACTTACAGTATTAAAAGTGCCCAATTCAGAAAAAAAATCTTTAAAAAAAGAAAAAAAAACAAACTTAAAATTATTTTTTAAAGTACTTTGAATAATCAAAATAGTTGGCAAAAAATCCTCAATCAATTGGCAAATATTTTCTTTATCTTATCATATTGTATATATATAAACTCTTGTCATCTATTTTTAATTAAAAATCTTAAATTTTACTGTAACTAGTCACTAAAGCTATCAGATGAATGTAGTGCAGTAAAGCTACAATATTTCCCAGTTAAAGTTTAAAGTGGCATTAAGAGAAAATGCACGAGTACAGTACAATTACCTCAAACTTGTACAAAAGCACAGTACTTGAGTAAAAGTACTTAAAATTTCACCACTGGTATTTTGCAATATAAAAAAGTTTCCCATGGATGTATCTCATGTTGAGTTACTGGCCGATGACTCATGCAGCCTGAAAGACAAGCGCTTGTATTTATCCTCAGCCTCCTCCTGACATTTGAATCTGATAAGAACAAGACAGTGCAGGTTGGAAAGGTGTTCATAGAGAGGCGATTGTTTCCATCACAGACACGCTGTATTTCAAAGTAGCCGGCACACTTGGCCCTGAGTGTGTGTCCGGCCCCTTTCCTCTTCCTCCTGCCTTCTTTATTTTTCAAACAGCCCATTTTGTCGCGTAAATGCAGCCGCCTCATCCACCCACCCCCCACACCAAGCAACCCTGAGCCGGGGCTGCAAAAACAACTGCATCCTTCCTGCACAAGCGTTGACTCAGCGGACTGCGAGGAGGGTGGGGTAGGCTGTATGATCAATGTGTGTGTATGTGTGTGTGTGTGTGTGTGTGTGTGTGTGTGGGTGTTGGGGAGGGGTGAGGAAGGTGGTTGACTTTAGGAGGCTGGTGTCCAAACAAACGGCAGCCATGGGGCGGGGAAGGAGGGAGAGAAGGGGGAGCCATCAAAGGGCTGACAGAAGGAAGCACACTGTTTCCACACGGCCGCCAGCGGGGCCAAAGGTGGCCCTCTGATTCCCATCCCCTCCCATAAAGCCACTGGCTTTTAAGCAGCCTGCAGTTTTGGAAACATGAGAAAATGTTGCAAAAAAAAAGGAATTCCCCGACCTTTTGACGAATAAAAGCCCTTCATTGTGTGGCTACATGAAAAGCACGTGTTTAAAATGCACTTTGTGTTTTAGCCATGCTGTGACCTTGATCAGTGAGCACACTGGGAACCGGCTCATTAATATATACTCTCACACCTCTGAGGGCTTTTCTTAAACAGTATGGCTACACCTCACCACGGTAGGTGATGGTGGTGGATGAGGTACCTAAAAGCTATGTTTGAATACAAAGTACAGATTTTTTTTTTTAACATTAAATAACTTTTGATTCACCTTTAAGAATATTATTTAAGTAGAACCCTTTTGGAAGGACAAGTCATTAAAAAAATACTTGTCTTCCTAAATTCAGTCAACTTCAAATTTCCAGGCTTCCCAGACACTAACTTTTTCACATTAAAACATATTGTTAATTTTTACTGTTCAGACAGAATTCTGACGATTGTGACGTGCATTTCTTCTTAACATACACCACCTTAAAATGGAGAACACATTACACTTGAAGAAAAACAAGATCTATTGTACAAATAAAAGAATTTAAAGAACAAAGTTCCAGTTTTTCCTTCCCTACCATTCCTTCATTCCCTTCCTCTCTTCCCTATTGTATGTAGCATAATAAAAGTGTACATTTTATGTAGTAAATGTAATGAAGTAAAGTCAAAGTTGACAGAAATATAAAAACTAAAGTCAAGTGCAGATATCCCACAAAAATATTTGAATACTGTAAGGAAGTATTATTACTTTGTTACATTACACCAGGTGACGTGGAATATTTAGACATATTGTTATATGTATACCAGTGGTGTGAACTTGAATCACATGACTTAGACTTGAATCAGACTTGAGTCAGAAATTTAGACTCAACTTGATGATGTCCCGATGACTTTGGACTGTCTTAAAAACTGTTGATACCCTCCCATAAGCCCAAAAATGATAAAGTTCCTTTATATCCCTTTATTTCCTGAATCAGCTAACATTGACATTATTCATTCCCAGCTGCACTTAAGTTCCTAAATCCACTTTGAACCACTCCGATGGCATCCAGTCAAACTGCGGGAGAGAACTAATGTTACGTTTTTAAACACCAGTCCAGAAAATAGATAATTTTGTTGCTACACAAAAACTGCACAGTGGTCAACTAAAAAAATAAATTGCAGAATGTGATATGGTTAAAAGTTCAGACGAAGATGCAAAAACTTCCAACTTCATGCGGCATTTGAAGTTACGTAGAGATTGGTGAGTCAAGGCTAATATTAACATGGCGAGCTAATGCTAAGGTAACGTTATTTGTTGTTAAACTGCCATTAGCCTACATTTGGTGAAACAATGACTTGGTCCCACCATTAAAGTAAGGCATGCTAAGTTTATTTACATATGAAACGCTTCATATTGTACGCAGGGGAGACTCAAGGTTCTTTACGTGAAAATTAAAAACATGTCTTAACAAACACTCAGAAAAGAGCACGTGTGAAGGAGTCCGTAGCTGTGGTTCTCTGAGGCTAAACTTACGCTTTGAGCTAAATGCTAATGTTAGCACACATTCACAATGCTAACATGCTGACATTTAGCAGGTGCAGTGTTTACCGTAATTGTCATCACCATTTTAAGTTAGCACTGGGCAAGTGTGTTAGCATGCTAACATTTGTCGATTAGCACTGAACATTAAGTGCGGCTTAGGCTGTTGGAAATGTCATTAATGAGGTGTTAAGTTATCAACCAAAGTACTAAACTCAGTAAAAAAGTATTTTTACAATATTTTCTTCTAAAAAAGAAAATAGTCCCGACGGTTGTTAAAATGGGAAGAAAGTTTGTACAAAACTATGTTGCCCTGCTGTTTCATTGATTGCAGGCTTTCTTTTTTTAATATGTATTTTTGTATGTATGTACATAATATGTATTGAAAGACTTACACCTACATGTTTGGTAGAAATGCTTGAAGATTAAAATAGATCAAGATAGATGTGGAAAATATATATTAATGTGGTTATCAGTTATGACCTTGTTTGCCCATTATTATGATCAGTGTGCGAAATTTCTAATTGAACACTGTCACCAATCATCTTGCACTTTACTTAATAATATTTTGGCCTGTAGGGAAGCCTATTTTCACCAAGAAAAGAAAAAATAAATATAAATGTTATGCATAATGAAGATCCAAATTTTGACATACTAAATCCTAATACTCAGTTCATTATGAGTCAAATTTTAGACTTAGCATCTCATAATTTTAATCTTACTATGAGTACTATTTTATGTTTGTTTTTATCTTTACCATGCATGAGTTTTCATCAGTTTTCCCTTGTGGAAAGTTCTTCCATAGGCTGCAGTAATGATACAGTAACTCATATCAGAGAAGAGCAAATGTCTAGGCTATTCCTAAACATTGCATCACATAACAGCCATAGTTTTTATTTTTTTATGAGGAAGATATGCAGAACTACTCTGCAGAACTCTTGTGTTTTTACAATAAAAGATGAAATTAAAAATGACACTGAAAGCGGGAGTATTCTCCCCAGAATAAAACTTTTAAATGAGCTACATTTGACTTACATTAGACTATTTTAAGTAGAACTGTACTGCAGTAAATCTGACTCCACTTCAGTGAAATTTCAGTAACGGCTCTTCCACCTCAGTCGGGTAAGTAGCCCATCAAACTGCATAAAGAACATTAAACCAGCGGTATGCCAAAAGCACTTTAAAATGTGTTGCTTGAGGAGCGGCTTGGAACTCCTTTTTTCTTTGTTCAAAGTAACACCAGACAAAAGAAAACCTTCAACAAATGTCTCCACACAGAAACCTAACAGCAGCACTTGATCCTCTTTTCTTTGACCACGGGGACAATTTTAATTAACTATTGTCCTTGAGTATATGGAATGAATGTCACTAAAGCACAGGCTCATATCTCAGCACTGTACTGTGTTGTGTTGTGTTGTTGCAGTAGATGGCATATAAAAAAATATCAGGGTACTTTAAATAAATATAGGTATGATATATAAATACATTAAAATATAAAATATATGCAGAGTGAATAAAATAACATTACTGACAAAAACATCTCTGGAAAACTGAGGACAACTAGACCTTTGAAAAAGCAAAGTGGATTTATAATGTCTGAATTTGCAGCATCTTTCAGGAAAATGGTGACTTTTAGTAGACATGCAGTTATTAAAATTAACCCACATTTATATATTTCTTACTTTATTAATGATAGTGTGATGTCTTTTGGTAAAAGTTTTTGAGGCTTTATCCTCTCGGGCTCATTTACCACCTGTTACCTCAACTGTCAAGTGAGCTAAAATAAACAAACAGGATTTCTAGGGTGGATTTCAAAATAAAAGAGAGACCAACTGCGCTCTATGGTTAAAAGAAAATCGATATTGAGTAGAAATAAATTGAAGCAGCGTTTTCCTCCAAAAATGTGAGAATCACAACATAAGATAATAATGAAATTAATGTTCTGGCCATTTCAACACTATGATAGCCTAACACTGCTATAAATATGTAACAAATTTTATTCTTTTAATTTGAAGGCGAATACATAGGCTTTTTTTCTGAAAACTTGACATACCTCCAGCAGTCTGCCCCAGTATAAATGGTAGCTAGTCAGTTAGCAGGAAATAAGCAATTAAAATACAGGAGAATTAATTCAAAATAAAGGTTTCATACATACATACATACATACATACATATGGGTTGTACATATAATTACTATTCGATAAACACCACGAATTAATAATTTACTTATAAAGTAAAGAAAAAGAAATTGAAATAAATAGTCTTAGCATATAGCACTTGAAGCTTTTTTTGAGTATTACAACTTGACAGGATACTTTACTGTGCATGAAATCACATTGCTGTTGTTGTTATTTATTTTAGTTGAAAAAAAAAGAAGATCAAAACTCATGAGAGTTAGTGATTTTAATAATTTATTGTCCACATCATAATATCTTGACATACATAATATGTCATCAGAGTTGGACAGCATTGTTGTTGACTAAATGAAAGACATTTCCACCATAAACTGATGCAAAAAACAAAACAAAAACGATACACAATATTCATCAGAATGCAGGGAATTAATAATTATATCTGTTATTGTTTTTTATCACATTGGACTGCTTTTGCATGAAAGGGGAGAGAGGAGATGACATGCAGCAAAGAACCAGAGGATGGACCTGTACTCAAGGACAAGGACACAGCCTTTGTTCAGGGACACCTACTCTTCCAGGTGAGTTATTCGGTGTCCCGCAAATTTGACAGTTAAAATGTCCAAAATGTAATATGTGTTGCCTTCAAAGTTGGAAAAAAAAACCTCAGCCCTTCACTCTATTTTCATTATCTCATTTGATTCAGTGGTTACACTTTTGAGGCAAGAGAGTTATAATATACTATAAAATGTTAGCGTGAGCGACTGTTTTATCTTTGTTCCCATGCAGATTTTTATCGATAATTTGACGACAAATATTCCTCCAGCAATTTGCGTCTCACGAGCGCATTATCCCCGTTTTATTTTGAAAGGTAGAGCCGGATGTTTAGGTATTTATCGCGTGCAACTCGACGGTGGCCTGTCATCTGACTCTTTTTCCTGTTGGAAGAGAAAAAGTTTTGAAACCCCACCCTCTTTACTGACTGTAAGCACAGACGTAGAAGTGGTTCGAGGTCCTGGCGAGTGAACACTGACCGTGAAGCGGAATATGATAATAAGTAATGATGGAGTTATTGCGCTGTTTGGATACCGACGGTAACAACGACACCACGGAGCCACACCAGGCCACGCGCTCAACTCCAATTAGGAACTAACGGGATTTGTGTACATTGCAGGTTCTCTGTGGAAAGTTAAGTCAAGCAGGTTTGGATAGCTCTTCCTGTTGTAAAGTCGGCGGTTTCTACGTTTTTGTGTTGTGATAAAGTCCAGCTCGTTGTGTGAGAACATCGTAAGTATGGATACCCTCGCTCAAAGGGATGCGGGATTTCCTGCGCGAGCGCCGCAAAGTTGCGGTGAGACGCGGTTACTGGAGATTTAGGCTTAAAAAAAAAAGTCGGACTGGTTAGCCCTGAAACTTGTCGTAAAACACTGGTTGGCTGGACTGAATGCTCCTTTCCTGCTATTCTTCTCCGCTTCGCAGCGCTTCCTGCTTGTGGTGGCCACTGCACTTAATGGCTAAAAATACATAAAAACTCAAAATGGACAGCTAATGTTGTGGGAATTTGGAGCACTCGAGCATTTTACAAGTCTTGGAATCATTTTTATTTTTGTCCTCGTTTTTATTTTCTCCCAACCAGAACTCAACAGGTGGCAATTTTAAATGAGGGAAGAGAAGAGCTCATTTAGCCTTAATGAGGTGATTCAAGAGCCTCTTAAACACAGGCCGGTGAAATGATAATGTGTTCAAACCATGTTGGGAAACCACACAGCACATCACTTGAACAGAGAGCTGAGACAGCGCTGCCTTTTTGAGCTTTGAAACACTTATCGCACAAAAGCAATCTCCCAACTGATTCTGTATTTTCAAGTGCTTCGCATGTAATGTCAAGACGAATGAAAGACACTTTCGGCTCAGTTATCTTTGAATCCTCTCCTGCTGCCCACTTGTTGGTTGAGCTTTTGAACACATTTCACTGGTCCCTGATGAACCAACAAGAAAGACAGGAAAGGGAGCGAGGCGCAATAAAGTACTCCTTTGTACTTTATTTTCAAACCCTTGGGGTGCAAAATCAGATCCAGTTTAAACATCTGCTTGAGGCTCCATGGAGCCACTGAAGAACATATTCAGTCGTGGCCCGCTGTCCAACTGGAAAAATTTGGAACAATCACAAAAAGGGAACTTCACCAACCCTGTGTGGACCGCCTTGTTTGACTATGAGGCGTCCTGTAAAGATGAGCTCACCTTGCGTAAAGGTGACCTGGTGGAAGTCCTGTCTCTGGACTCTGAGATATCAGGGGACGAGGGCTGGTGGGCGGGGAAGGTCAACAACAAGGTGGGCATCTTCCCATCCAACTACGGCTCCTTCAAGCCAAGCGGATACGGGAAGCTTCCGGGCAGTGGCGTGGTCGGCGAGCTTGGACCGGCTGTGGTGAGCGAGTTCGAACCCGACGTGCTGGATTTCCGGGAGCTGTGCCTGGAGGAGGTCATCGGGGTCGGGGGCTTTGGAAAGGTATATCGCGGTACATGGAGAGGCCGGCTGGTGGCTGTGAAGGCCGCTCGCCAAGACCCGGATGAGGATATCAGTGTGACGGCGCAGAACGTCAGGCAGGAGGCGCGTTTGTTCGCCATGCTCAATCACCCCAACATAATTGCTTTGAAAGGCGTCTGTCTGCAAGAACCCAACCTGTGCCTCATCATGGAGTACGCCTCAGGTGGGGCGCTGAGCCGGGCGTTGGCGGGACGTCGCATCCCGCCGCACGTCCTGGTCAACTGGGCAGTGCAGATAGCCAAAGGGATGTTGTACCTGCACAGCGAGGCCATCGTCCCCGTCATCCACCGGGATCTGAAGTCAAACAACAGTAAGTCCTTTAAACACTGCAGTGCAAGTCATTCATCCGTCAAACCTTGTCAAGTCCCAGTGTGTCAGTGCTACACTGATAAAAATAAAGGGCACAGATGTATTTACTGGGTCCATTGTGTGGCAACATTCCCCAGGACAGTGATAGAACATGGTGTACTACATATAAAGCTGCTGAAGGCTTCACTTAGTGTTTACAAGGCCACATCTAGAACAAAGACAACATTTTTAACTCCCCCAACATACTGTACAGCATGTGCTCCAGTAAACTTAGTAAAGGCAGTGTGGAGGATTTAATAGCACCTAGAGGAGAGGATTGCAACCAGTTTAGACTTCTCCTATGTGCCAAGCGTGAACTCCTGGTTAGAATACCCTCAGTGTTCTGGAGGTTGTAACCGGGAGCCAAATTATTTTTCTCTGATAACTCCAGATCCAGATGTTCAGGAGGTTTTAACCAGGAGCTGAATTATCCGCAGAGGTCTTTTCCTCTCTGAAACAAACGAACCTGGTGATTTAAAGCGGTAGAAACACTTAAAAAACAGTTTCACTTTAAAGTAGTTGTTTTGAGATGCTGTTCGTTTCTTTGTGGAGGGGCTGCTTACTACAGTGGCTGATGCTGAAATGTGAAAAGGGCAAATTGTCCTGTCTAGAGCCAGTGTTTGGTTTGTCAGTTCTGGGTAGAAACATGGCAGTGCAACATGGCGGCCTTTGTGGATGAGGACATGCTCCCTGTGGAGACATAAACGGCTCATTCCAAGCGAACAAAAAACAAAAAAGATTTCTTTGTCAGGCGATTAGACACTAAAGAAAAAATACTTATTGTATTTGATTTCTTTCAATATATCCTCCTGCATACTAAACACTGGACCTTTAATTCAAACATTTCAATAGCCTGGGAAATTAAATTATATCTCTACTTTTAATTAAACTATAATTGGTACAGTCCAAGTCATTGTCTGAGGGTAATAGATCAATTATAGCCCAAGATCATGACAAAGCCTTATGAGCTAAGATTAGATGCACAACAACAACACATCTTTTTGGATGGCCGCCCAGGCACGTGACTCTCTCAAATGTAGGCCAAGGCTCCAGAGATGCAAATATGTGTTGTTGATTGGACAAAATGCCATGCTTTGGTAGCAAAGGTCAGGAATTCAAGAGGAGGCTTTCCGTCTCAGCGCCGTCACAGCTCGCTCTTTGGACTTTGATGCCGTCCGGGGGTCATCTGGGAAGGTCTTGCATCAGTGTTTCGGGCCCTCGCGGCAGACACGTACACACTGAACCTTGTCATTAAAGCCACACTGCTGAGTAGTATTGCTGATAAAGCTTTCTGGCCCCCCTCTTTTGAAGCAGAACAAGTGCCTTTCTCAGCTCTAACAGAACATTCAGCTAAACACTGAGCCACCTGAATTTTACAGCAGCCTCCCCTCCTGTTATTATCATTCTTGTGATGCAGTGTATAATCCCTGTTAGTGGTTGTATCTGTTGTACTCCAAAAGACTTTTAACCTTTCTTTACCCATCCCTTTAACTGCAGATCCTGATCGCCAACATACACCAAAATAGAAAGAGATCATGGTTACTCCTTGTTTAACCGACTGACAAAACATTCAGTGCACAACGGTTCTGAGAATGTAACCTTGGTTAGGTTCACTAGAAGGTTAACTCCCATGATTCATGCTTTGCAGGGATACTCAACTTGCTTTGCTTAGGGCCCACTTTTGAAAAGTTACAACAGCCCAATACATGTTTCTGAGATTTTATGACATTTGCAGGACTTCAGGACATTTCTAGAAGTTAAAGACATTTCTAGGATTTTAGGACGTTTCCAAGATTTTAACACGTTTCTAGCATTTTTTTTGACATTTCCAGGACTTTAGGACATTTCTAGGATTTTAGAATATTTCAAGGGTTTTAGGACATTTCCAGGACTTTATGAAGTTTCTAGGATTTTAAGATATTTCCACCATTTTAGGACATTTCAAAGATTTTAAGGCGTTTCACGTTCCAAGGATTTTAACACATTTTAAAACATTTATGATTTAAGGACATATCTATTATTTTAGCACATTTGTAAGAATTAAGGACATTTCCAGGATTTTGGGACATTTCTGGGATTTCAGGACATTTATAGGATTCAAGGACATTAGAGGCTTAGGTAGGATCTCTGTTTCAGGGTTTAGCGGATCCTCAACTGACACTTTTTTGATGAACAAGCTCTATTTTGATGCTGTTTTATGCACTCTGACTAAGCCTTAAAGGGATAGTTGTGTTTTTTAGAAGTGGGGTTGTCTGACATACTTATGGAAAGTCAGTGTATTACATACAGTAGCTGGTGGTCGACACGCTCCCAGTTTACAGAAACAGCTCAGCATCACCATGCTGTATAGAGAAGTCAATATCAAAACGTGTTTAAGCCACTTTTAAAAAGGCCGACTGAAAAATGCTAAGTCATCCTATGTGTATGTTGTTCTGAGAGTGTTTTCAAAATGAAGTTTCGTTTCATTTGTGTCATGCAACAGCTGCTAACGGCATTTTCTGATCCAAACAGCTGACAAGTGGCGGATGACAAATGAAGTGCCAAAGTAAAATCCTCCACTGGTTCTTTTTTTGATAAACAAGCTCTAATTTGATGCTGTTTTATGCCCTCTGGTACCTTATGTATACTAAAGGCACAACAACAATTCCAAGTGTGAATCACTTTATTTCAGTGTGAATTAGAGAATGGGTTGGGGCCACCCGGCACCCTGTTGGGGGCCTGATTTGGCCCGTGGGCCGTAAGTTGGGTGTCACTGGTTTAAAGCTTTCCTAATCTTTTTTACTTTGGAACAAGCAGTACATTTTTCTGTCAGTCTTTCTCACTGACCAGTCCTTTTTCCATTCCCCTCAGCATCTCACACTTTCTTTCACCCTTCACTTATCTCCACCCTCGTGTCAGGTTCTTTCCTGTTAAGACCTCTCAACTGGAAAAAATGTCTCCTGTAGCGCCAAAGAAAGTTATGTCAATATAGTGTTTGTATATGAGGCAGGCCAAACACAATCCCTCTCTCTGTGCGCCAGGAGATCATATCGCTCTCCTGCCTCTTGCTTTTTTTAATTCTTCTCTGAATCTTTGTCCCTGGCCTGCCCCTACATGTCTCCATACAGCCATAACCTGGCTAAGCAATATCCTGTTGAGGTGGTGGTGATGGTGGTGGTTGGATTGACAGGTTTTTTGCACACATGCATATTGACTTGATTTCAAAACCATGGTAAGAGGGCAATGAGCAATGAAAGAAGAAATTACCTAAAAAGTATCAAGACAATACTAAAAAGTACAAGAAAATTACCTGAAAACTGCTTAAAAAAACCCCCAAACAAACAAACAAGGAAATGATCTAGATTAGGGGTTAAAAATGATAATAAGGGGTGCCCGGTGGCTCAGTGGATAGAGCAGGCACCCCATGTATAGAGGCTGTGTCCTCGCAGCAGCGGCTCCAGGTTCAATTCCAGCCCTGGCCCTTTGCTGCATGTCACTCCCTCTCTGTCTCCCTATTTCACACTTGTGCTTTCCTATCGATTAAAGGCAAAAAACACCCCAAAAATACATATAAAAAACCCCCCAAAAATTAATAATAAATTATAATTGTTTTGTAACTTAATTAACATCATTTTAAATAAATTGTTTCCCAAGATTTTTTTCCCTTACACATTTTCCCTAGCTTTTAAAAAATAATTTTCTAAATATGCAAATCACTTCTGGAACATTACTTGTCAAGTTGTTCATAGCCTTTTTTTCCCATGTTTTTTAGAGAAATCACACCAATTAACTCAGAATTTGAAGTTTTAAATACTACAAGAAAATATAAGAAAATTGATGTTGCTTTAGGTTTTAAAGAGGACGGACGCATCCTAAAATAGTGTTTAAAAATCAGATGATGGCTGACAGTACAAAGTGTACTAAAGCATTGAGGGTAAACCTCGGACTGTGATGTAAGTTCCTCAGAGTAGTGGTGCAAGTTCTTCTTTCAAGAGTTGGTGTTTTGTGTCAGCGCTCTGCAGTCGTACACAGAGAAATCTGTTACAGAAAAGGCAGATTTTTCCAACTGTAGCCTTTAAGGGATAGTTCAGATTTCTTTAAATGGGTTTAGTACTTATCCATAGACAGTATATTACAAACTGTAGATGTCAGTTGTCATGCCCCTAGTTTGGTGAACAAACAACAGCAAAACCTAATTGTAGCCACCTAAAAAAAGTCTCAAAAAAATTTAAAAATTTAAAATCAGTTTAAGTGTATGCAACTCTGAGAGTATTTTCACCACTTTACCTTTTTGTCAGACAGCCCATTGCAATGAGGAAGCTGTTATTGACTTCACTTCCTCATTTATGCTCTCGTCAAAGCCACCAGACTGCATTGAGAAAAACAGTTATTATAGCTCGCTGAACACAGGAGCTACTGGTCTACCGCTGCTTTGATTAGTTAGTTTGTTTGCTTAACTGTGTGACTTTGGTGAATCTGAACTAACCCATTTTAACACAAATGTCACCCGATAACACAGACAAAATAACAGTTTGATGCAGGCCTTCACCATCAATGTGTGATATTAAGGTAAATCAGTAAAAATAGCCACAAAATATAGTGTACTCATAAACTGGTATTGATTCTGTTTTTGGTAGGACTTTTTTCAGTTGGCTAAAATACTTTTTGTTGCCGGCCCCCATCCACAGCAGTACACTGCTTGACATCAATGCCAGCTTCTCCAAACTGGAGGCGTGCTGACTGACATCTACTATTTGTAATCTACTGTCTATACATAAGTACCTCCTACAACCCCACATCAAAAAAACTGAACTATCCCTTTAAGTGGACCATAATCCAATAGGGCAAAAGACATGTTTATAATCAGAAATGTGCAAAATATTGATAGTAGAAATAGAATTCAAGTCTAACTAAAACACAAGCTGGAGAAAGTGACCATCGGCATGTCCCTTTTTTTTGGCTGGCTGCTACAGTGATGGATTAAGGTGAATAGTCATTATCCCTGAAGGGCTTGTAAACAAGAGCTAAAAGTTGTAGCTAATGACCAGTGGAGCGCTTTAGCCCGTTTGGAAGATGCTGATGAAACAGGATCACTGAAGAAAGTGCATGGTGGGGCACTTGGGTCAGAGCCAGGGGCCATAACTGGAATTCCATTGAAAGTAAATACAGAACACAGAACACAGAGCAGAGGAGCCTCTTTCTCTCACTATTGTGTGCATACATCAGGGGACGAGAGTCTGAGCCCAGGGACTTTTCACACCTTGTGCACTCAGTCGTGTTTTTGTATCCGGTAATCTAAATGGGGTTTGAGGGCTTCACGCAGCTCTGCAGGATACACAGAATCCTTTTAAAAGTTCTACTGAAATTAAATTGCATGTGGTCACAATGCTTTCCATTTTTATCAAATTATTTTCACCCTCATTGGCTAACACAGACTGACTGCCAGCGTCAGCTGTTCAAAACCTCAGACTTTGAACCTCAACCCACATCAGCTTCTCAGTTATTGCCTACTTCTTATCTACAAAAAAGGCACACGTCTCACCATGCCCCTAGGTGGGATGAATATAACTTTTAATTTCATGAATTTCATTTTGGAAGACTTAAAGGTTCTGTATTAGGGTTTGACCAATATTTCAGGACTGACACCGATGCCAATTATTAGTAGTTAATGAGACCGAACTAATATTTGGAACCAATATGCATTTGCAATAAAACTGAAAATCTTTTCACCAGAGACGTTTTCAAAACAACTTGGCACAACAGGGCTTCAGGGCACTTGGTCCTTAATTTTTTTGGAGATAAGTGTAATGCCTTTTTCCTGTGAAAGCAATGTTTTGTTGACTATAAAACTCCACCAGACTTTCCTTTAGCATGAGGATGAGTAGATAATGACTGAAGTTTCATTTTTGGGTGAACTACCCCTTTAATGCACAGACATGAAGTTGATCTTGATTGTCTCATTTCATTTTCAGAAAGTAAGCAAAAACACTGTCTGTAATCAGTTCAACACAATATAAATATATTTATCTCACTGCTAATGGAGTTAGCACCTTTAACTGCTTACTGCCAATTCAACCTTAATGATGAGAACTGTGTCCAGAAAACACATATGCTCTGATTATGCATAAAGCAGCAAAAAAAAAAACATTTTTGGCCACTATAGGGGCAGTGGAACAACATGTAAACATAACACTGACATATCTTAGTCTTAGATAATTGTTGTGGTTGCTTATTTTACACATATGGCAAATTAGTAACATTAGCATTATTTTGGAGGGATGTATCAAGTTGCCTGGCAAATGTTTACTCTTCTGTTGTCTCTGTTTTGGTCTCCTCCACCCTCCGAGACAGATATCCGGCTTTTTAGCTCCTAAATGTCCCGCTGCGTTTACCAGCTAGTTACTAACTGTGTCTGTCTGTAATTTATTGCTCCATAGTTTATATAAAAAAATAATTACTGTTGCTTTAAGTTTTCTGCTATTGAAATATCTTGCTATCAGTAACAGTCCTCAAAAGCTCATTCAGTCCAGCTGCTGTCCTCACACTGTCAGTTATCTGCACAAAGCCTTCATAGATGCAAAAACAGCTATAGGCATCACCGCACGCCATAAAACTCTGCAGAGGCTGTAGTTAGAACTGGTGGGGAAAGTGCCAAACTAAGCACTTGCTGGGCTGGAACTCACAGGCCTTTTTTTCAGGAAGAAGCCACAGTTAGATCTTGGATCAACATGTCTTTTTCCTTTTTTTTCTCCTTTCCACGAGTGGACAAACATCTGATACATCCCACTACCAGCATGTTTTCATTCAGGGCCCCCACTGCTCCGCACTGCAGCATACTCAAAACATCCCCTGTGTGTGTGTGTGTGTCTGAGTGTCCCGGCGACTGGGTGTGTGATGTTTGCATGTGTGCGGTGAACTGCACTCCTGTTACTGCTGCAGACACACACCATCATACCCTTGTTCAGCAGGAGGAATCATGAGGGCAATTTAGGCATTTTAGCTATTTTGTGATTGCACAGAGTGATTTTGTGAAGGGAATGGGGGGGGGGGGACTTTGAACCAGATAAAGTCTGAACATGCACCTGTGTTTTCTTAAGGTATTACCATTTAGCATGTGTAGTTTAGGTTATAAATGAGCCATTAGCAAAGTTTCACGCCATTAGAGAGAAAGAACACGATAAGAACTCCTATCTGCAGATGGAAATTTAGCAGGGAAGGATGTCATGAAAACTTAACTTTTGCTGTCAGTTTGCCAGTCAAATCTTTTAAGACTGCTGTGCTTCACTTTAGCAGTGTATGCATAAGAGGCTGTGTTATTTCATGCAGATATGGTTCTGATTTAGAAGGCATGGTTCTTATTCCCACTATACAACGAGGGTGATTTCAGCAGTGAAGTGATCTTGGGAATTGTAGTTTGAGAAAATACATGATTTTCATCTGTTGATGGCTTATCTTTCCTTTTTTTTTTGATTATTTTTTTGGGCTTTTATTGCCTTTAATTGACAGGACAGTGTGAGTGTGATAGGGAGAGAGAGAGGGGGAGACATGCAGCAAAGGGCCGAAGCCGGATTCGAACACGCAGCCGCTGCAGCTAGCACACAGCCTTTGTACATGGGGCGCCGTTATTATTATTATACATATGTACACTTAAGCGTATATACTCGTGTACATCTGTCCATGTGTGTCGATGGCTTATCAAGCAATTTCACTGTCACTGATAAATTTCCCAATGTCAAAATAAAACCATGAGAAGTTGCTAGAGTTTTGGCAAGCTCCTGTAATCTTGTGGTTGGTGTAAAGAGGTCATAACACTAAGTCTGAGCTATCTTAAGTCTTTTATCGTCTTGATATTCCGACAAAATCAAATATTATTGTATAACCCGTATTCCGAAAAGCAGTGGTTTGCAAATCCTTTTTGACTTACATTCAACTGAGTGCAGTCCAGAGACAAGATATTTAAGGTTCAAACGTGATGCCAGCAACGGATTCCAAAACGTTTGGACAGGATCATGTTTGCCACTGTGTTACATCACTTTTTCTTTTAACAACATTTACTTAGTGAATGGGAACTGAGGACACTAATTGTTGAAGTTTTGAAAGTGATTTTTTTTTCATTCTTGCTTCAGTTGCTAAACAGTCTGAGGTTTCTGTTGTCATTATTTGTGGTACATAACGTGCCACACATTTTCAATAGGAATCAGCTGTGGCAGGCCAGATTAGTAATACTAAGCCACACTTTTGCAAAATGTGTCTCATTGCATTGCTAGAATAAGCAGCGACGTCCCTGAGAAAGATGTCGTCTGGGTGGCAACCATGTTGAGTTGGTGTTTAATTTGGCATGTATCTGATCTACCAACTAGCACTTATTTTAGTGAGAAATCTTAATTTTTGGAACGGTTTGGCACTCATTCCCATGGCCTACCCTCAATGAAACAACAATTTATGTTTATGGACTATATTGATGCTGAATTTGCAAAAATACTGTCAAAATATGACACCTTTTATCTTGTGGTATGTGTTTTTGCAGACATTTAAGTAATTGTTAGAATGTCATATTTCTTAAAGGGAGTGTGGTGTAGTACTTTCCGTCAGGAGCAGGATCAGAAAAATAATCTCAAAAGGAATCTAGTTGTTGTCAAATAGTGACCCTGCAAGACCCTCAGTCTTTGCAAAATTTTGTAGTGTCTGACTAAAAACTCACATTGTCTTCATATGTGAGTGTCAGTTGCTAGTCTTTGGAAGTCTTTTTAAAGTCTTCAAGTGTATGTTAGGCATTAGTTATGAAATGACCAAAGTGTGGACCTTTGGGCACATGGTGAAAATGTTATATATGGAGGCAGTGAACCTAGAGTCACTGATTAGCTGAAATTCACAATATGATACTTTAACATCCGGCTGAAGATGCTGAATTGGCTGTGAAGTGTTTTAAATGTTGTCAGCAGTTGGCATGAAAATAAAATATAAAAAACAAAATATGAATAGAAATGAGGAATTCTTGGGTTATCACTGTGAAATTGTGTAAAAATGTCCCGTCAGAGTAGTGAGATCTTTCAGTAACAGTGAATACATTATAATGTACAATATACTGTACACCATGGAGATTTTAGTCCTGGACACTGCAATGAATTACCCATTAAGTATCTGCTTTCAAACTTTCCTGAATTACTCAACTAGCCCAACACTTTTGATCCATGAAGAGCAAATTTATGCATAGGTTAAGTATTTTTATTCAGCAGGAGACGTAACCTCAAATGTCAAGTGTAGCAGAAAATGCACCGTCATGAAGTTACCCATCCATAAACATGGCTGCATCTTCAGCAGCAGTTTGCTGATTGGCAGATCCGAGGGATGCCTGGGGTGTCCTGGCGGGGAGAGGGAAGGGGTCACCAGGGGTAGAGCTCAGCTGCATTGCTGCTGGCTCAGACTGAGTGTCAGTGGGTGATAAGGCAGAGGGGGGGTCGAGGTGTGCAGCCTGGCCAGCTGCATTGTTTCTTGACTTTCTTTCTTTCTACTTTGGAAAGGACAGACAGAGCCGAGACACCATAGGCTCACATAGGATTGAAGAGCAGAGTAGATCTGGAGATTTAAAAGATTCAAATATGCTTGGACAGAATTCAGCTTTAGGTTTTTTAAGACCAGTAATGAGAACAGTATATTTTTAGATTAAAGCTTCCAGACCGAATTTTTTAGGTCAGTATTATCTAGAATTGTAACCATTCTTAATTCTTCTATTCACCTTCTTTCTTAGAGTGAAATGAGACGATCACTATCGACCTCATATCTGTGCATTAAAGGGTCTATGTACAATATACAGAGCATTAACCCTTAGGAACTGTTTGACACATTTTAAGCACTTTTCATAGTTACATTCATACTGTTAAGTGCAAAAAATGCATCATTGAAAGCCATTAAAACTGCAATTTTTAATCACATATTTCTGGGTGTCATTCTGGGCTTTTAATTGGAATTTGTCATTTTTACTATCTCCAACCTAGTGACATAATTTTTTACCATATTTGGCATATAGAGAAAATTCATGCTATTTCCACTAGGTGAAAGAATGTTTTTGGACAACGTCACCTTTTTTTCAATTTTTTTTTCATTTTAAGTGCATCTTTTTCATTAGTCTTATTGCCACATTCTTCCAACTTTTTAATTAAACTGTTTTAAGTGTTTTAAGTGCAGATTTTCAGTAGCGAGCAGGTACATTTTCATAGATTTTTCTTTTTCTTTAACCATAGGCCATTTTCTTTGGCGGATGAAAAGACAAAATTTCAATGAAAACTATTTATTATAATAATATTAGAAATATAAATGTGAACTATCCAAGCGTACATTAATGCACTCTAATCACAATATTGCATTGACAGCAGACAGTGTAGTGATTAATATTTATCCATGCAGACATCTTAATAAGTGACCATGTTCTAATATGTAGCCTGTGTCTTCACACACAATATTCACTATGTATGTACGTGCGAAATAAGATGCCCACACAATGACTGCACACCCACGCTTAGTCATGAAATCTGCAGTGTTTGTGTGTGTGTGTGTTTGTGTGTGTAGTCGGAGCAGGATGAGTGAGGGGGCAGAACAACAACTGCAGGGGAGGAGGAGAAAAAAAAGAATAAGAATAGCAGACACTGGAAGGTCAGAGCTCACAGGAAGTAGAGAGGTTTCCAGAACTCAGCCGGAGTGCAATCTGTTTTTTTTTTTTTTCTCCCTCTTCTACAGTCTGAAACCTCATTCTGAGCCCAGCCTCTTTTTCGCCACACAGATCACAAGACAGTTCCCATGCTAATGAGAAGAAACCTACATATCTGTTTGTGGAAGAGAAAACGGCTGTGAGGATTAGGAAACATTTGTTTTGAGTTCAGGAAGGAAACCAACGTAAGGGATGTTGTTCACCAGAGTTGTTAAATTGTTGACTTTGTCATAGCTGGCGTGTTTGAGATGATTTGGTGGTAGTTTCAGTTGACCTATTGGTGCTTAAGTAAGGCACAAGGGGAAGTATGTTTTTTCTTACAATAGTTTTGTAATATACTTCTTTATTTCAGTTGAAAGTTACTTAACCAGACAAACAAGTCGCTCCGAGGCTTTATCTAATGTGATTTAATTAAAATCATGCCTTTGAAGCAGCTATGCTTCTGAGATAAAAGTTCAAACTCCGCTCTGCTCACCACAGACAATTTTGGCCCCCGATAAGAACATCATATTAATGCCAAAAAGCACATTAATTTTAATGTGAGGTCACCACTATCACACACAGATGTGAAGTCATATTATAGCCCCTTTCCACTGAAGGAACATTTCTAAGAACCCAGGAATCTTTTTAGCATTTCAGAAACCTGCATTTTGACCCAACTTATCAGGGTCTGAATTTAATATCTGAGCCTGCAAAACATTGGCGCCCGGAATTCGATTATGGTGTTGAAGTTTAAAACTATATCAATATGAAGAGTTACAGAATACCGATATTATTTGTTTTCTTATTTTACAGCTGATATTACTTGATGTGACTAGATGTGTAAGGACTAATACTGCTGCAATTAACATATAAAGTTCCACAACAGTCCAGCTTTAATGTACATGTTAGGCACTTCATTGTTTTTCAAATAGGCTGGTTATCCTTTTCTTTTCCTTTGTCTCATCATGTGCACTGAGAGGAAATGCAAAAGAGTGGTATCACTCACCGCCAGATCAGATGTCGGTTAAACACGCTGAATCGGACGAGCATTTGTAACTACAATCGTATTAGGGTGATCACGACCACCCCTGCACCACTGCTGCAAACGGCTCTTTGTACCTGGTTGTGTTTTATCTGTGATATTTCCATCCTCACAACATCAGCTCTCCCTCCCACCTCTACCTTGACCTCAGAGCTTCTGGGGTCAAGCCAGTAACGACCCCCTGTCTGAGTCTGTAAGGAAACAGCACTAATGAAGGTTAAATTTCAACACATGAGCACTGGTTTGTTAATAAGTGACTGTTTTCACGACCTCACAGCCTTTTTACCTGCCACCAGATAATTTGCACAAGGTATCATGTATAAACTTGATTGCGGTTACTTGGCCACACACACAGTTACACATTACTACGTTTGAGGACAATGTTGTCGGAGTTGTAATAAATTGTAGTTAAAAAAAAAACAACAGCCCAACATTCAAAGCAATACAGTTTGTTATTGACTTAAGTGATGATATTAGACGGCATTGACATTGTCAATCTGGAGAGGTGAGACCTGACAAACCTGATTAACGTTTGCCAACCGCAAAGCATGAAGTGTCATATGAATCATTTTAAGTGTGTCAACACACTGTGGAGATATAGTAACTACGTAGTGATAATAAAACAAACAGTACGAAATACAGGTTTAACTTATGGAAGCGCTGTGGTGTAGACAGTGAATGTGAAATCCACTAGAACCTGAATCACAACTTTATCTTTACATACATCAAATAAGGAAGAAATGCCACCTTAGACTGATACAGAGTCATCTATTCATAGTTTTCAGTCGGCTGTGGCCTGGTTTTTTAAACTCTGCCTAATTCTTACACTCAGTGAACTTATTGCGTGCTCCTGAGCTAAGACGAAACTCCAGCGTTAGTTTCATCTTCTGCACTGTGATTATGCCCTATCATTCTGTCTCTCTCACTCTCTCGCTCACTGGTTGCCTGGTCAGAGGTTGCCAGACTGTCTGTCAGCCTATGGCCTCGTCCCTCAGGGGACAAAGCTCCCGTTCTTCCTGGGGAAAGCCCCCACCCTACCGGAATTCTCCCTTCGCCTACGGGTGCAGGGCAGGGAGGGGGGAGCGGGAGGAAGGTAGAGAGAGCACAGAAAGGGTTAGGTTGAACCGATATGGGTATTTAAAAGCCGATAATGCCATGTAAATTTGACTATTTCCATTAATAGGATTTGGACTTTTGTTAAATGTTTAGCTTTTTCTGCAGATATTTTAGGCTCGGTCTTATTTTGTGGTTAGAAAAATGAGCACAAAATATCAGAATTTTTGCCATATCAATCCTCAGACACTCAGTCCAACTACCAGAGATTGGAGGGGTTGGGGAATGATAGCACAGATGAGAAATATGCAGTGAGAGAAGGCGATGGAGCTCCAGCATTAGATTATAGAGAAAACATAATTAAGTGAGGTGCAGAGTGACGAGGCAGAGCGGCTCTGTGAAGCTGACTTTTGCATCTGGCATGTTATCGTGACAGGGCTGGACGGTTAGAGAGAGAGAGTCCTGCAGCTGAAAGGTCACAGCCTCTATCACTGCATGTACTGTATGTTCAGCACCAGCCACATGTCCTCTCAAATGTCCTTGAGCAGGACGTTGACCCTCTACGAGCTTTATTCCTGGCATGTCAGGTGCAGTAGATGTTTGCTAATCCCCCCGAGGTTACTGTACTGTACTTGTATGCCTGTCAAGCTTTCCTTTCTCACGAGGCAAAAATGCAATTTACAAAGATTCTTGGTCATCAGTTATTTCTGAAACAATTGGTCCTTGATGGATACTTGGTTTCAGACAGAAGTAGGTAAAAGCAGACTTCTCTTATCTTGCTGGCAATTATCCATTTTGCGAGCTAAAATGACAGGTGGCCGCCATGTTTTATCACATGATGTAGTGTTAAAAGACCTAGGCTAAAGCTAACAGGTCCCAGGCATGAACTCAACATACTCAAAGACCTCTAAATTAAGAATAGCATTGTTCTCGTGTTGCAGTCTAGAGCTAATTAGTCCTAGTTTTAAGAGTATGATATAGAAAATGTGAGATCATACTGTTATTTTTTCCGAACACTATGTCTTAATTTTGAATTTGAAAAACACCCAAAACTACGGCTCCCGGGATGAGGACTCATCTACCAAACTTTAAAAAAAATCTTTATCTGTAACCCTTCATTCTAATGGAACTTAGTTCATGATGAGGTTCTTGACCCTCTAATACCTAATTTCCAATGCAGGGTTTGGCTCAACTCAATTTTGGTACCAGGTCCTTTTCTTTATTTCCACACTGCTGTGAAATCATCTTCACCACTGAATCTTTTACCCAGCAATCAAACAGAGAAATGTCTGCTTGTTATTTATATGGCACAGTGTACGGCTAAGTGTACAGCATAGTGTACAGTATAGTGTATTAGGTAATGTACAGTGTAGTTATGGCTTAGTTTACACAGTAGTGTACATTGTAGTGTACGACATAGTGTACAGTGAAGTGTATGACATAGTGCACAGTTTAGTTCCCAGTGTAATGTACATTTTAGTGTATGGTATAGTGTACAGTGTAGTGTGCAGCATAGTGCAGTTTAACGTGAAGTGTAGTGTACAGTTTAGTGATTTGCATAATTTACAGTGTAGTGTATGGCTTAGTTTATATCGTAGTGTACGACATAGTTTACAGTTTAGTGTACAGCATAGTGCACAGTTAAGTGTAACGTGTAATGCACAGTTTAGTGCACAAAATAGTGTACAATGTAGTGTTTGGTGTAGTATACAGTTATGATGTGCACAGTGTAGTGTTCAGTGTAGAATACAGTGTAATGTACAGCATGGTGTACAGTGTAGAGTACTTTGCAGGCTGCCAATTTTTAAATTCTTGATTAAGTGAATAAAACAATCACAGTCACTATTGCCTGTAGCTTGGCTGTCTAACAACGGTGAATTTGTGTAGGAAGTCCCCAGTCATGATCCTAGTGGTTTTGTCTCTGGCCAATCAGTAGTCTAGTGTTTAACTCCATTTTTGCGCTCAGCTTGCATGGAGCCTGTTATTTTAATCACCACCCTTCTGCTAACAGTCATTCGTAAGCATTGGCATGCCAGCCATCTAATTTAGCAATTTTATCCTTTGCTAGCCATGACTTTCCTAGAAATAAAAAGTTATACACTTGAAATGATGTCAGAGCAACTTCCCTGAAACTATTTCACTTCATTTGAAATGTCACAATATTTGTTATCCAAGCGTTGAACTGATTTTTCACATTAGGCTGATTTTTCCCAGCTGTTATGAAATCTCAATAATCTAGTTTGACATGTGAAGACGGTTGTCAATTTAAATAGTGTGTGTTTGCTCAGGATGGACGTGGTTATACTTTATCAGTCAGATAAGCTCATGTTAAACCAGCCCTGCAACGCACCACACAAAAATCCCTGACACTGGGATTCTTGCTAAGCTAACTGTTGAGTTGAGTCAGTCGCAGCACCAAGCTCAGGCCGCTGCTGGTAGGAGTCATGTCTGCAACTGACACACTCTTGTTTCTGAACAACAAACAATACCAAACAGAGTCCCGTTGCCATAGAAATCTGTCACGGTGTTTTTGTGGTGACATTGTTGGTTTCGTCTCTCTATCAGGAAGACGCTCTGTCTGGGCAAGACTGATCGAGTCATGATACTCGCCGTTATCCTTTTGAGGGAGAGGTGGATTTTCCGTTGTGTTTGCCACTTTTGTTCACACACCTCCTCAAAATGTGATACCAGGTGAGAGATAACAGAGGACACAGATACAAATCTTGTGTATCCCTCATGTATTAGCCCTATTTAAGTTTTAGAAAACCAAGTTTATTAAGTTAAAACTATCTTTTTTTATGTCTCCAGCCACATTGATCTGAAGTTATCCTGTTCATTGCACTTCATTAAACGTTTTAAACTTCTTAGTTTTGAAGATGTCAGCTGCAGACTCCATGTTATTTGGGTCAGTGGCTGATCAGGACAGTGTGTTGCCACATACCGTCCAGTAAGCAGCTGACTAATGCGGCAGTCGTCGTCAGTGTGATGGTGGTTGTAGGAGGAGGGAGGCTGAACAGGGCTGAACTGTGGATGCACTCTGCCTTAGCTCAGGAAGTAGAAAAAGAATGTGGTATGTATGTGTGCTGAGACTGCGAAAACTCTTTTGTCAGTGCGTGGATTTGGATGTACGTTTCTATGTCTAGTTGCATATGTGTGTGTGTGTGTGTGTGTGTGTGTGTGCATAGGTAAGTGCTGATGACCAATATGTGTATGCATGAATGTGTGCGCATAGGTAGGCTCTATCCATATCCAAGTGCAGAGACATTTGTATGCATTGGTTCTGTATATCTATTATGCATGTATGTATTATGAAACTGTCAAAACCTTACCAGATATCTGTGTGTGTGTCTGTGTTTGTGTGTGCATGCAGTGTTATAAGATAGGTAGGGGGTCAGGGATGGTTATATTGCTCCCGTCACAGCATGATCGTGTGACTCTGTATTTAAGTGTATTAACATCACAGGATGGTTAGAATACTATCACCTCTGTGCAGAATCTCAGGCTTAAAGGGTTTGGTCTTTGGTCTGGTTTGGGCTTCCATTACAGATTTGCGCAAAACTTAAACTATATTTTCGAAATGTTGATAAAACACAATTGAGAAATGACTGCGTTTTCTCTGAGTGATGTTATGATACTTCTCTCGTGATATCCAAGAAGCATGGTGATGGATGTTCAACACATAAACAGGTTTATTTCTATTGCAGCCACCATACTAGCCGTCATTTTTTCCAATCAAAGGTGACGTAGACATGTTAAAAAAGCGATAATGAAAAGGTAAGCCCCTTATACATGGGAGCGGCCACACATGAGGGATTTCTGGGAGGTGACAGTCTACGATTTCACAGAGGAATTGTGGACCAATCAACTTTTGAAGAGTTATTTGATGCAGTAAAACCTCTTGTAGCACCTGCTACATCATGAGGTAGCCAGTTCCTATTGACAAGCACATAGCCATAGCATCATGTGACCTAAAAAAGCCAAAAAAAGTGTTTACACTGCATGAAACATGCCTGAAATACCACCTCATGCGAGCATAAAAACTCATATGCGATTAATGGGAGTTTTTTTCTAAATTGATTACTTTCCATTACGCCTATTTTACACTCCTAATTTCAATTTGCCTAATTTTAGGGTAATGGAAACCCACCTAATGAAACTTCAGTAACTGCACGTAGCTGTTGTTCTCCAAGAAATACTTACATAATAATTACAAGTTGTTTTTTTTACATTTCTGTTTAAGTATAAAAGTTATTAGCTTAGCTTGCTCTTTCTCTCTGCTCACAGTCCATTAAGCTAGGCTAGTTGGCAGCAGCCCTCTGCAGGGGTTAACTAAGCTGTTTTCAATATTATGCTAACTTCATTGTCAGTAAAAGTAGATACGTATTAGTGAATTTTAGAGGCGTTGGCAGTTGTTATTTTAAACTTTGTACAGAGCCAAGATTGCCGTTTTCCCCCTTGCTTCCAATAGTTATACCAGCAAGGCTAACTAACTTTCCTGACATTATATAAGCATATCTGTCACTAAAATGTTGAAATATTCATTTAAAAACAAATGCTTGATGAAATCTTTTTCGAGGACAAAACTTACTTTTGTTTGAAAATGTTAGGCTTTTGCTGTAATTGGCTTTAATAAGTTAAAAACAGCATGCGTCAGCAGCCCTCTGAAGTGGTTTGCTAAGCTGTCGTCAATGTTATCGAACTTCATTGAAAGTTAAATTTGATATTCATGCTCTTATGTATTAACTTGGAGCAGTGATAGCTGGCAACAAACGTAGTCTGGGAATTTGTGGCCAAGTGGCCCTAATTTAATAGATCAAATTAAACAGTCATAACATGTTCTTCAATCAGCGAATCATTTATTGAAAAGAAAAAAACACGCACAATCTGTCTTTGTTGTTCGTGTTAGGCTTATTTGTAAAATGACAAAACTAATTTTCTAAGGTTTTCCTCCCCTTGTTTGTGTGTACAGTAGGCAAAAACAATCAACAGTGTTTAACCCTTTGAAACCTCGGTGGACATCAGTTTTTCTTGTGCTGCTTTCGGATGTCTTTCAATATTTATAAGTATTTGAACCTTTAAAATGTGAACACAAAGGTTTAATTCTCTTCCAAAAAGATGGGAAAAGGCAATGAGCATATTCCAAGAAATTGGTAAAAGGTGACAAGAAAACAACCTGAAAATGAATTTTTCAAAAGAGAGAGAAAGAAAGAAAAATATTTGAAAATTATCAAAAAAAGGGAAGATGTCCAGAAACTATATTCATGATTATTAGAATTATATATGCAAAATATGTTACAGAATATATATTATATATATTTTTAGCATTTTTTGTGTGGTAATTTTTAAATCTTAAGTTGCTCATTGCCTCCCTTACATTTTTTTTTAAAAAAGAAAAGAAATCAAGCCAATTTGTCCAGGTTTTAACGGGTTAAAAACAGAGATTTACTACAACCAGGAGACAGGAGAACACGGGTCTATTCACAATATATATTCACACAATATTTACAAAAAAGTATTTTAACATAAAGACTGATTTTATCTATACACACAATATCACCCAAATGTACTGTATTCACACTATATTCGTATGCGTGTAAGCAAGCACCTGCTGCTTGCTCACCCCTCTTTCATTTCTGCCTCTTTGTCCTCATCATCACCTGCAGAACGCTTAAATAAATCTGTTATCTTTGCACACTTTGCAGCGTCAGCCAGCAAAGCCTATTTCTGTTTTTTTGGCGCACCTTCTCTGCACCGCAGGCTGTGGGTTTTTTCTTGAGTGCTTCTTTTGACAAGACACTCTCAGTTTCATTTGTGATGCGGCTGCTACCTGCTGATACAGATTGCACTGGCCATGTTGCTGCAGTCAAAACGTATTTATTGTATTTATACAGTTTAAGATAACAGGGACAATGCACATTAATACACATTTCTGTAATTGTGTCAGTGGCAACTACAGAAAAACACATACAATAAATAAAAGCAGGAGCAATAGTACTGAACACAGGACAGAGTACACTGGAAAAACAACACATAAAGCATAAAAACAAAGCACACTTTAGATTTTATATAAGTTGCAGAGTATGGTCACATATGTGATTAGATGATCTATTGAATGTCTGTACATAGGCTATATAATGCCGAAATTTGGGGGAAAAAAGAGTGGCCCTCAAAAGACTGGCTCACAGGGAAAATTATCAAACTTGCTGACAGTACCGGACAAAGCACATCTGGGGCCCTGGGCAAGCTTCCCCTGGTCCCTGACAACCTCCTGCCAAAAAATTAAAATTGAAAGAACATATGTATGTATAAAATTATTATCATCAGTATTATCATTTGTATTTATTACAAACAAGAACAAGAGCTAAAGAGAAATCAATGCAAATAAAAACAGTAAGAAATATGGTATAAATTGGCAAATTTAGTTTTAAAAAATTTAGTTTTTTTGCTAGGTTAAAGATTTAACAACATTAGATTATTATTATTCTGCTCTTAACTAGTTCAAAATAAGCCTGTTATTAGGTGTGTGCAGAATGATATTGTTAAAAAAATACCAGTATACTCTTTAATATAATAAAAGAAAAAATCATATGGTTATAATGGCAATACTACTTGTTAATATAATATAATTGTTAATATAAATACCGTTACGCACCACACCAAACAACTGAGAACAAATTTGTTATTGGTTACTGTTGTTCTTTACAAACCAAAAAAACGAGATTATTTTTGTTATTTTTTTTTACTGAATATCTGAAGGCAAACTTTAACACCTATGCTAACATATAAAACTGTAACAGTTATTTTGTTGCAATTGTACGTTCTTGTAATTACTAAAATAAAACATAACAATGGAATAAACATCTTATGTTTTTCAGTATTTTATCATGTCATCAAGAATATTGTTATCACAAAAATACCCTGAAATATCATGATATTATTTTAGGGCCATATCGCCTACCCCTGCCTATAAAACATATCTTAAAATATAAAAAGTAATACATCATGACTGACGCAGACACACTTTGAGCCATATTTGATAATCTACAATATGTCAACAATTCAGGTCAGGTGACTGATCAGTCTTTAGATGGTCCAGCTGACATAGCACACCCTTTACACCCCTGGAATTCAGCCCAAACATCTGTGTGTAGTTCAGTGGTGTGTATTCATGCATGTCCTTCAACTGCATCTGTGTGTGTGTGTGTGTGTGTAGAGATTCCTTATACTTTGTGTGCAGCTTGATTTATTGCTTAAAAAATGGACACAGAATGTGAGTGTGTCTGTGTGTGCATCTGTCTGTGGGATGAGTGCTTTATATGTGTGCTTTCTGCTTTCTAGGCCCAGGCGGCCACTTTTAGCTGCGCCCCCGTCTCCCTCAATCATATGATAGCGATCGACATTCGGCACCTTTCTCTGTCTCTGTCACCTCTGCTCGCTCTACCACAGCGCCTGTACCCCCCCTCCCCACGTCTCTGTCTCACAGTGCCTAGTGCCATGTGACCCCTCTTAACCTCACTTTCCAAAAATAGCGCTCTGCTTATGGTGCAAAATGAACAAGCAAGCGACAAAATCGGCTCCTGTTGTTTTTTTGTTTTGCTTTTTAAAAGGAAGGGCCCAGCCACTGGAGGCTAATTTGCAGATGCCGGCGTCACTTCCTGGAAGTGGGGTCACAGCGCTCGAGCGAGCGCCCAGTTGGAAATAGGGGTGACTGACCGGGGCTTGTTTTTACCAGACACTGACTGGCAGGCGGACAAAAGAAGTGGAGTAAGGGTTCAGGGCCTGTTGCAGTAATTATCAGCACCCCCCTTCAACACCAACACCCCTCCCTGAGGGGTCTGCACAATTGACAGAAACAATGACTCAGCTACAGAACAGACAGAAATTGATTTTCTGCAAAAGGTTAAATGAGCGGGCACTTTTTTCCCTCACTGTAGAGGCTGTTTTTGTTTTGGCCATTGGCTACTTTTGCCATTTTGTTGTTTGTGCCTTCCTCTTGAGGCAGAAGTCAATGTGAAAGTTTGTGATGGACTTACCTTGAAGCCATTTATCCTGCTGGTAGAATAAAAGCAGGCTGTTGAGGTCTTCAAGTCAAAGCCTCCATTGATTGTGTGTCTTTGCACCTGTCATCATCTCAAAGACAGAATGGACAACATCACATGTTGTCACATGTGTCAGCATCTGTGATTTTAACACAGTAATACTGGATTTACAGCTCAGGGGCCAAATCTAGCCCCCGATAGAATGCTGTGCCCCCACCCCCCACCCCCTAAAAATACCTCAAACATTTTCTAATCCTTAAAAATAAAATGGTACAGTGATTGACACTGGGAATTGTTGTTGTACTTTAAGTATTCATAAGGTGCCAGAGTGCATAAAACAACATCAAATTAGAGCTTGTTTTTCAAAAAGGTGCCAGTGGAGGATCCACTGCACCCCTCAGCAGAGGTCCTAGCTAAGCCCCTAATGTCTTAAAGTTCTAGACGTTTCCTAAAATCCTAGAAACATCCTGAAAACCTTAAATTGTCCTAAAAACTAGAAACATCCTTAAATCTTGGAAAACTGTCACATCATAGAAGTGTCCTTAAATCATAGACACATCCTAAAATCTTAGAAAATTCCTCAAATGCTACAAATGTCTTAAAATCGAAGAAATGTCCTAAAATCTTAGAAATGTCTTAAAATCCTCGAAATGTTCTGAAATCCGAGAATCATCCTAAAATCCCAGAAACGTCCTAAAATCCTCAAAGTGTCCTAAAATCCTAGAAACATCCTCAGATCCTCAAAGTGTCCTAAAATCCTAGAAACATCCTCAGATCCTCAAAGTGTCCTAAAATCCTAGAAACATCCTCAGATCCTCAAAGTGTCCTAAAATCCTAGAAACATTCTCAGATCCTCAAAGTGTCCTAAAATCCTAGAAACATCCTCAGATCCTCAAAGTGTCCTAAAATCCTAGAAACATCCTCAGATCCTCAAAGTGTCCTAAAATCCTGGAAACATGTATGGTGCTGCTGCGACTGGCCCCCGGCCTCTTGTCATTTTGCAAAAGTGTCCCCCAAGAAAAGCAAGTTGAATATCCCTGTTTTAGCATAACTGGGTGCTGAAATTGTCGTGCAAGAATGTTATGAAAGAACCAAGTCTCCCATCCTCTTCAACGTTCACACTCACACACACAGAAGACAACACAACCTCTTGTGATGCATTCCTTTGTGACGTCAAACGCGCTGCCTCTGGGCTACGAGGCACAGCACAGGATGTCTGAGAGAGAGAGAGAGAGAGAGGGACAAAGGCGTAGATCACAGACAGAAAGAGAGAATCGCTCATATGTTTAGAGAAAGATAAGTTCATATTTGCATGGTTAAAGAAAAAAGGGCCTAGAAAAAGTGGATTTTTGTGTCAAAAGAGGAGGAAAAAAAAAAAAGGAAAAGAGCGCCGAGCCCAGAAAGTCAGAAAGTGACTGCAAATAGCAGGAGTCCTACTTCCCTATAATAAGTCAAATTCTTTGCTGCTTCTCCTCCCTGTGTTTGATGGCCAGCCGTGCCCTGAGCGATGCCCGGCCTGCCAGCAAAGGGGAAGAGAGGCATGGCTGCCGATCATACCGAGACATGTGATACAGAGTCACACCGCAGCAACCGACATCCTCAGCATTATATTCTATTTTCATAGAAACAAAGCCTCCCGACGCTGTGCGGTTGCATAACACTGGCTGGTTACCAAGATGTGTTTACTTATAGGTTATTACATTTTACAGTGTATACTTTTCTCATTGTGGATTTCTGTGTTTGCGTCTATGTTTAGAAAGCCATTCTTGAATATCAGTCATCTGTATCTGATTGATCCGTGCTGCAGCTGTCAGGTGTGTCCCTCTCTGTCAATAAGGGTTAATTAACTCAGAAAAAACCACACCGTTCTCTGCAGATTTAGGGTTTAATGAAGTCCCAATAAGCAAAAAACAAACTTCACCAAACACTTTGATGCTAGACCACCTTCCCCCCTGCATGAAATCATTTTTGCTCAGAAATTATACACGACTGTATTCTTTGTCTTTTGTGAATGAAGCAGCATGATAACCTCTGGGGCTCCAACCCCAAATGTTTTTTCAAAAGCCCTTAATCTTTAAGGTTTTTAAAATACAATCAACTTTGTGTCACTCATATAATAATATACACCCATGTTGTTTAATGCAATTTCCTACAAACTAATAGAATATAGTAAATGTTTTTCTGTTTGCCTAATTTTTAATTACATTTTTGCCTGTTAATAGGTGGTAGGAGTTTTTCCATTATTTTTCCCAAATGATGCACAAATTTTTAAGGTGAAAATGGCTTTAAAAAATCATGTATATAGCTGCTGTACATGGGAAAAAAATTCTCCTCAAGGTTGTCTGAACCTCGACCCTCTTAGATTTGGGCTAACCTCAGATGTTTTAAACATCTGGCTCCGGCCCAGTTAGGAATCCTAACAATACTGGTTTTGACTAAATATTGTTCTGGAAAGACATTTTAAGATCTAAAACTTCAATTTTAGTTCCAACTTCAAGGCAGCTGTTGATCTATCTGGGGTTAAGACATACGCAATGCTTAGAATTCACTGTAACCACACCAACATTTCTGGGTTTATACTGAAGTCTGAAAGAATTTCAGAAGGTTATAAACCCTCTAGTTTTCTCAAATCAGCAATCCCTGCAGAACTTGACAAAACTTGTATGTTTGAAAAACTGTCTCACTGTCTCTGCAAGAAATAGTTAAATATGCAGAGTGCTCAGAGTCGTGGATCTTTTTACACAGACAAAACATAACAAACTACATCGTCATTGGTCCATTGAACTGCAACCACTTATAGGTTTTGTTCGCATAATTAGTGAAAGTGGTTGGATTGACTTTCTCCTGCATTGAAACTGCAGTATCGTTCTTGTTATGTAGCCCAAGTAAAGTCACACAGAAGAGTAAGGTTCGCCTCTGACATAAATGAGAACTTAAAGTGGCCTTAACACCATCACGTTTGAACAGGCTGCTTCTGTTTGCTGTGCTCTGCCTTTTGTGGCAATGAAGGCATATTACACAGTACTTCTTTGTTGCAACGTTTTATTCTCCGCACTGAAAACATGATAACCAGCACGGTATTGCCTGCTGAAAAAAGAGGCCGCAACCTTTTATGAAAGGAAATAAAAAAAGCATCTGTATCTTAATGATTTCTTCACCCTTAAAGCAGCATTATGCATCTTTTAGTTGATTGTTAAGTCTCATTTGCAGGTCCTCAAATACCGACCCGTTTGGTTGATGGTTGGACTAAAGCACCCACCCAAAACGTTAGGAATAATAATAACTTAATAACTTAACAATCAAAAGAAAAGTTGCATAATGCTGCTTTAAGTCAATTTAAAGCAAAACAGACCTAAAACTTTTTAAATCCAGCAAGATAATAGATGTTGCTTTCCTCCATCAAATGGTAACATTAAATTGACTTGCACTTGTGTAGCACCTTTCTAGTCTTTCTTTTGTTGGAAGTTTAAATTTACTCAAATAAATATTATGCTATACAAATCTTTTGCTTTCATCAAATCAGCTACTGCTTCTGTTACCATTCATCCCTGCATTATTAAGAACTGATCCACTCACACACACACACACAAAAAAATAAAACTTAAAAATGCTGTAAAAAGCTGTTCTACCTGTATGGCGTCCCTAAGTGTTCAATATTAAATACATAAATAAATAATTATTAAATAAATAATAATTTAAAATAATCTAGAAAAGCAATGATTTGTGGTTCATTGGTGGTTCATTAAATAATTAATACTCAACTTGTTGTTATTAAATTAATAATAAATTAAATAATTAAATATTTTTTGTCTGAGTTCATAACCATTCTTATTCCAAAATGCCATAATAGCATGTCATGCATTAACACTTTAATTATATACCTCTTATTATTTAACACAGCAGTGTCAACAACTACTACCAGATTTAGCCAGTTAGCTCTTTTTCTTTTCTTCTTCTTTTTTGTTTATGCAAGTAAACTGTGTGGAAGGATATGTTTAAATGTATTTTATCACAGCCAAATTGGATTACAGTGGCATAAAAGACAACAGTGCTGAAGCTCAGTCTAACATGAAGAAAACTGCAAAATGAGTTTTTGCTGTGATGCATTTTATTGTATTTTAATGATTTAACATATTTTACTGTTCCTTCCCAAGGTTTACCTGTCTTTCTTTCCTCTCCTCCTCCTGCAGTCCTTCTGGCTCAGCCCATAGAGAATGAATGTATGGAGGGTTTGACGCTGAAGATCACAGACTTCGGCCTGGCGAGGGAGTGGCACAAGACCACCAAGATGAGCACGGCCGGCACTTACGCCTGGATGGCCCCCGAGGTCATCAAGTCCTCCACCTTCTCCAAGGGCAGCGATGTCTGGAGGTAAGTGTTTGTGTGTGTGTGTTTGTATGTGTGCACAAAGTCTCTGCAACCCAGTCCAGGAATTGTATCATATGTGCAGGAGCGCTTTTATTGTATTTATGCACCTAAAAGAAATGGTTCCACATTTCTCAAAAGATTTGCTGAAAGTTAGATTCCAAGCTAATGTCTGTTCCCTAAATATGGAGCTAGAGCTACGGAAGTAAGTGTGTTTCCTTAAATGTCACACTCTTCACTTAAAGGACAAAAATAATCCATGTGTCTCTTCGTCAATTTGTTTTTCAAAATAAAACCATAAATTAAAAAAAACAACAAAAAAAGAATAAATGCTTTTCCAAAACCAGAATGGTCAAAAGGGATAACGACTTGTTTTTCCAATTTCTGATTTTGTGCTCAAATTTAAAAAAATAAATAAATAAAAAGAAGGAAAAAAACAGATATGTGTGGTATGTGGTGTCCTGTGTTGGAAAATACCATGATGAATTTGTACTTCCCCCATTTGAAGGATAAACTGAACACGATTTTCTCTCAGTACATCACTTTTTTAAAGCAGAAATAAGGAGTAAAGATGGTTTTACTGATGTGCGAGGTGGCATGATTAGAACAGATACTGTATATTAGGGCTGGACAATATGGAGAAATATCCCAAATATCAAAACATTTTTGACCAAATACCTTTATATTGATATTGCAACAATTTTGCGGAGTTGACTGTTACTGTTGTTTACAAAATATTTACACCATGACATTTTTGATAAATAATCATCAATAATATGGATCTAATGACTAAGTAGTTAAAGGAAAAACAGCTGTAAAAGTCAGATAATTGAGAAAATGCCATCACTTCACTGTAATGCAGCATTTAAAAATAGGAAAAGACATTAAGACATATCCAATGCTAAAAGATATTTAGTCTCATGTCAAGCTATTGATATAATATCAGTGTATCTGCCAGCCCTTAGTATAAGTTCTCTTGATTTGTTTCATAGCCATAAACATGTATGTACAGTGGGGCTGGGAAATATAACTTTATTATATTGATACTGATATATAAGAGAAGATATTGTGTTAAATTTTGGATATTGTTAAATTCTAAATGTCGTCTTTTACTGGTTTTAAGAGCTGTGTTACAGAAAAGTGATGAGTGTAAAATACCAATAGTCAACCGTCCATATTTTGTAAAAACACAAATAGTCAATTCTTCAATATCAATATCAAGGTATTTATTTAGTCAAAAATATTGTGATAGGCATAGTTATGCAAGGTATATTTGATAGATTTGGCAGTTTAGTATGCTCAGATGCCAGCAAAATGTTCAAAAGTATGGCAATACTACACGCCTGTATCAAATGAAGTACTCTATTGGTATTGGTATCACTTCAAGGGAATTGGTATTGGAATTTTTTTATACTAAGCCCTAATTTGAAGTCATAGAAGATGCCATTATTTTTATTATTACATTATAATGCATTGTAATACATTTTCTCTGATTTTTGTAAGGAATAAGAACAAATGGTGGCCTATATTCAGTTTTAAGCCACTAATTTAGTTAATTGGGTTAAATCCTGAAGACGTTATATTCAATAGAGTCATCAAACTTCAACGCAGTAGCTTGGGCACTAGACTGTAGCTATTAAGTCCACAGGGAGATGATATTACAACGGCACACTCCTTCAGGTTGCACTAATGTTGACTAAATTGTGCCTGACCTCAAAATACAGAATGAAAAGCATGCGATTAGAAAAAATTGTTTCTCTTTAAAAAAAATCATAAATATAACACAAATTGTATTGTAGTATTATTGAAAAACAACACAGCCTTGTTAGAGATCAGCGTGGTGTGATGTTTGTAAGAGGCCAGAGGGCAAAGGGTGAAAGTGCAGTGAGGAGCGATGGTGGGAGACGGCCCTGATGACGAGACGGAGGCACAGAGTGATGGATTGCCGCAAAGACGGCCGCAGCCATGTGACGGCGCCTCTTCAAAGAGCTGCTCTGTGCTTTGTTGTGGGACATCTGTACTGCACACTGTCCCATTGTCTCCAGTATAGACAGAGAAGGAGGCCACACACCAGACCTAACCACAGCCCTTTATCTGGGAATAGCTCTGTGTGTGTGTGCGCGCGCACATCTACACAGAAACAGAAGAGTCCCCTTGATTATGGTTTGTGGTTTCATAATAATGACTTAAACAAGTGTGTGATTTGTTGAGAGGAGGTTCATGATGGTGTGTTTGAATTTGCATTTGGAATGAAGCAGGCAGGGCTGATTTTTCATCAGCAACGAGGAAAAGATAAATAATTTATTAAAGCAATAGCACACATTGATGGCTTTGCTGCACTGTGGTTATAGCAGTTACTCTCATATGCTATGGTTTAATTTTAATCCAGTGGATTTGGACCATTTAATCCATTCTTAAATGGCTCTTTGCAGCCCCACACAGAGCCTATGTGAAACCAATTGAGCATGCTGTTACAGAGAACCTTTCTGAAAGCGTCCTTGACAACATCAAAAAAATGATCCTCCTTTGGTGCCAGCTACTTAAATTTTCTGGTACTTTAAGGCACCTTATTTAGTAAGGATGCATTTTTCTTTTTTTACTACCCTAATGAGTTCAGTGTCATCTCACTGTCTCACACACATCCTCCCCATCTCCCCGTCTATCAGCAACAAACCCACGCAAGCTCATTTTCACAGCAATCACTGTGCAATCTGGAAAACAGCACAAAAAATGAGCAAGTAGCGGGCGGGCAGACAGGCAGCCCCGCTCTGAAAATGAACGGTAATCTTTGTTCTACTATTCCTTCTCATCTGTCCACGGCCGCTCGTCTCCAAAGCCGCCACGCGAAGACGGCGACCGCCTCGGGGGAGCAGCGAGCAACGTTTCTGCACAGTCACAGTGTGTGGAAGTTGTAATTAAAGAACTAAATAAAAAAAGGCTGCGGCCTGCGCTCTCCACTTAGCGAGCCTCCACAGTGCGTTCAGTCAGGTCCGGGCGAGGGCTAATTGACAGTGTGGGAGATCCAAGTCCTGCGCCACGCTTCATCTTCTTAGGACACAGGGCTGCTCCCATTGTGTGGGCTCAAAAGTCCTGTGTGTGTCTGTTTGTGTATTTGTACAAGTTTTGCATGCATGAGTTCACATTGCTTTGCAAGCACATGGTTCACCAAGCGAAAATATTCCACTGCACAAATGTGTCTTGGCCCTGTATTGTCAGTGCTGTGATAATGAATGTATAATGTCAGTTCATCTGGACTGAATGAGCAATTATACTTTTAAATAAACCACTGAAGACAGTATTTATATAATCTGGAAGCAGGTGATGTTCATGTTAGAAATGTCCCATATTGCTATCTATGCTGCAAATGTGCATAGGCAGTGCCGGACTTAGCAAAAATTCAGCACCCTGGGCAAGCTTCCCATGGGCCCCCATGCCTCTCAAAATATTTTTGTTATTTTTATTGTTGTATTTATTACAAACAAGAGCAAGAGCTAATGAACTATTAACATAAATAAAACAAATTCCTAATGATAATAATAAATAGCAACTAATAAAAGAATTTGCAAAATATTGTCTTCTTAACTTTTATGTGAGTTAACTTTTATGTGACCCATTTAGCTTTTGCCTTATCAATTTCTTTTACTCTTTTAGAAATTTTGTTTGTCATTATTTGTCAAGTGTTATCTCTCATGTAACTGGGGCTGACAACTCTGTGTGCCCTATTTTGTTTGCCATTCTTTTAATTTATCGTGCAAAAAAAAAGGTCAGTGTATATGTATATACCACCCATAAATTAAAATAAGCTTAAAGTTGCACTAATCTTTTTTTTTTTTTTTTTATTAAGGGGACATCCTAAGTGAATACTGTAAAACTTTGAACTAATAAATGTCACCAAGTCTGCACTTCTCCAGTTGGTTACTTACATTAGGGACACTTATTTTAAGTTTTCAGAAGTTTTATGTTTAAATACACAAATGATGCATTGTTAAGTATATGGATACTGCAGTTGTCTGATTTAATATTATATAACTGTATCCTAAAAATACGGCTAGTGCTTTACTGTATGTGTTGTAAAAATACTGTAAGAAGTCTGTTCCAGGACATATCCTGTGTCTAATTTTGAGTGTCCTGTCTCACGCCTTTTTGCCTGTGTTTTTCCCCTCCAGCTATGGTGTTCTGCTGTGGGAGCTGCTAACAGGAGAGGCGCCCTACAAAGGGATTGATGGACTCGCCGTCGCCTATGGAGTCGCTGTGAACAAGCTCACCCTTCCCATCCCTTCCACATGCCCCGAACCCTTCGCTCAGCTCATGTCAGGTGAGGACACGTGTTTTGGAAATGTAAGCGAATGCACACATTGCACAGTTTAGGCAATGACTTTCAGTTCAGTGGTGTGAGAGTACTCTTGCGTGAGATCAAATTGGTGTCCCCGGCACGCTCTCTTTCCATTTCCCCAAAGCTGGGTTGAAATTGAGAAAAACAAATTCCTGTATGTTGTTAATAACGTGGCCGTGGAGAGGAAGTGTTTTGTGCCGGAGCCACCTTGTGCAACGTGTTTGTGCCCACTTATGCTTTCCCTTTGGTTCAATTTCCAGTTACAAAGACACGCTGCCAGCCTGTTATCTGCTTTTGCCAGAAAATAGACAGTTTTCACTATTTCCACTCAGCCTCTCCTCTTGCCTTTTTTTTAGTTGTATTTTTTAAAAAAAAAAAAAAGATCAGTGCACAAAACCACCGATAGCCACCTCAGTGGATTAATTAATTATCGGATTGGTTTTTGATCTGCTTGTAATGCCCAAAGTGTTGCAGCAAATTATGCAAAACCCCCCACGGCAAGTTAATTAAGCATAACACTTTGAATAAGTGATCAGCTTGACTCTAGATTATGCTCACACAAGTGCCTGGAATATGGGTAAATAAAAATTAGAGGCGTCGCAGGATACTCATTGGACATGAAGTGTAATGAGTGCAGAAACATCCGTTTAGGAAGTGGTTTGACCCAATTTGAGGTCTTAAAATTCTAATGAACGCCTTTTAATAGAGTGATAAAATTAGACTTTTTGAAATGCAGAGCAGTACGTCTAAGGATTACAGTGAAGCAGCGAGGTACTTCCTTCTTTCAGGTCCCTCGATTCAAGAAAACACTAAAGAAGTGAAACTGCTGGAAATAAGTGAATTTAACGTCAAATGTTTTCCGATCATTTTAAGGAAACGACTCTAACAGACAAAATAACCGCTTTTTGTTTTACATGATTCTCCTTAATATCCATTTTGCTCTGCTTGAGTCCACTACTTCCTTATTTCTGTTATTTTTTCATTAGTGTGAAGACAGCCGTGCTTTCATGAGAGTGCAGTTGTAGCAGAAATGACTAAAAAATGTACTGCTGATATGTGTGTGTGTGTGTGACACAGAGTGCTGGGACCAGGACCCCCACCGCCGACCCAATTTCAGCTCCATCTTGGCCCAGCTGACGGCCCTGGAGCAGCAGGTGAAGGAAGAGATGCCGCAGGACTCCTTCCACTCTCTGCAGGAGGACTGGAAACTGGAGATCCAAGACATGTTCGATGAACTCCGGGCTAAAGAGAAGGTGAGAGAGGCGGTCAGTGCATGATGCAGTAAAGTAAACACGTGTGGACTTTTTTTTAAAATTCATTTATCCATCCATTCATCTGTATACGGGGTCCTCATTTCTTTAGCTTTATTTTAACTTTGCATACTCCATACAAATCATAACCCTCATGTAACATTTCTTTCTTTTTAAATATTTTTTTATTTGGAAATGTTGGAATACAGTAAAAAATACAGTAGGTGTATACTTAAACTAACATTTCCCTTTTTTTAATACATGAAAAAATTATCTATCCTAAATTTCTGATTTTAGGAAGCCTGGTTTAACACCTTGGCCAACAGACTGCAGGTGAAAAACAGCCTTTTATAGGCTTTTACAAGTATTCTTTATTTAATTGGCTTCTTTATACCTTGTGTGTTTATTTATGTATTTATTATTATTATTATTTATTATTAATTACTTAAGTATTTATTTATTGAGACATGGGGTCTCATTCTCAAGAGAGACACGTTTTTGGACAACATACAATATAACAACAATTAGTTACAGACAGACAGATTTATCAATGAAGTACATAAAACATTTAAGTGAAAGTGCCAAGTGGAAGCAGATTAAAACCACTAAAAAAAAAAAACAAGTTTCCAAAGATGCATTTTCCAGTGTCCTTAAAATAAGTTTGAAATCCCCTCCCCTTCAGATCCTGCTGTAGCATGTTCTGGGTTGAAGGGGCAGAGAAAGAAAATGCCTTTTTGCCAAGCTCTGTCAATCTGCACCGTCCCTTCTTAAATAAACTCAACCTAAACATAGTTTACATCATGATTATGCTGATCTTTTCTACATTAGGAAACCATTTATTAATTGATATCCACTCAATCAAAGCAAAACAGTTGAAAACAAAGCTTACACTCATCCATGTACACCCCTGCACAACAATGCATAAACTGTAATGTACACCGGGCATATCTAGGATTTGAGGACATTTGGGACCTCTGATAGGAGGTCTGGGGGATCTTCCTCTGGCAGGTTTTTTTTAATAAACAAGCTCTATGTGCTAGTGCTTTTATTTCTCCTGAAAAGTTGGGCAATTTCACACAGGGATTGACCCACTCTTGGAGCCAGTCTCAAGTGGCCAATTGATGAGGTGCGATTTTAAGAACTATTTCAGTGGCCTCATTTTTCAGACTGCAGGTTGCTACTTGATTGCAAGCAGCTCATTTCTCGCTGTAAACCTCACTCACACATTATCGGGACCTGCTCATATTAAACACCTCCTCATGTGTTTTACACATTTGTCCTTCCTCTTCAAAAAGGAGCTGCGATGCCGTGAGGAGGAGCTGAAGCGAGCGGCTCTGGAGCAGAAGTCCCACGAAGAGTTCCTGCGTCAGCGTGAGCAGCAGCTGGCCCAGTGGGAGCAGGACGTGTTCGAGCGCGAGCTCAGCCTCCTCATCCTCCACCTGAACCAGAACCAGGAGAAACCCAATGTCAAGAAGAGGAAGGGCACCTTCAAGAAGCACAAGCTTAAGTGCAAGAACGGCGAGAAGATCAGCATGCCCCAAGGTGTGTGTTTGTGTGTGTGTGTGTGTGTGTGTGTGTGTGTGTGTGTGTTTGACTTGTTTTTGAGCCTCTCTGTCACAAATCAGCTACTAGTGGGATTGTGTCAGCCGACAGTCTTGACGAGAAATTCCATTTCAAGGGCCATAACTGGCTCAGTCTCAAGAAGCATCAAAAACAACAACAGGCAAAAAAATACAAGAGAGCGGAGAGGAGGAAGTGAGGGAGAGAGTTTTTGCGGTGCAACTGTAATTTCGTAGCTCGGCTCTGCTGAAGGTTCCTATCACGACTGGACTCGTGTAGGTTCAAAGGCTGATATTTAGAAAAGGAGGCTGCAGAGAGGGGCTGTTTTCAGCTGTCATACACTAAACTTGATATTGTTAACTTGTATTTCCATCACAAAAAAAGGCAAAATGCCTCCCGAAAGAACATTCGGACCGCAGTTTGGCATAGACATGACTACAGCTTTGATTGTGTAGAAAATGGATTGCAGGTCTGATATTTACACTGACCGACACACGACGTTTCTGCTCCCGTTTGTCCTCTGTTACCCAGCTGACTGTTCCTTATGTCTCTGCTATCACAAAGTCACACAGCCTGCAGCAGTTCACATCCAGTGTGTTTCAATGCGTGTGTGAGTGTATTTTAGGCTGAGCAAGCATGCGTAAATACACTTTGTGTGTGTGTGTGTGTGTGTGTGTGTGTGTGTGTGTGTGTGTGTGTGTGTGTGTCGGTGTGTGGGTGTGTGTGTGTGTTGTGGTTAGGCCTTTCCCAGCAGCAGCAGGGCGGTGATGTGGTGGTGGTGGGGGGGTTGATGAGAGGGCAGAGTGAGCCAACCACGCCTTGTTACTTCCTGTCTATGGATACACTGCTGGCTGGCCTCTCTTCACTCTCTCGCTCTCACTCTGTGCCTCTCTCCCTTTTTCTTTTTAGGTATCCCTCCCTCACCCGTTTCTCTCTCCCCTCTAGCTCCCTTGTCTGTTTTTTTTTAAATTCTCCGTCTAACCATATCTCTTTGACTTTTTCTTTTTCCTTCGTGTATCCACCAATTTATTATTTTCCTTTTTCTTTATCCCGTTTTGCTCTTGCGCTTGGCACCCTGTGGAATAACTTCTATACTACGCTTTATCCCGTAGATATAAATAAGAACATGCTTAGGATGTTCTTATGCAGGATTTAGGATTTAAATGTGGTATTTGTCACATGCACAAACAATATGTGCAGTGAAACGCAGTGTGCCATACTCCTAAGGCTGTGCTAAAAGACTATTAGAGGCTTTGCAGTTGCATCACAAATTTGGCTCCGTCATGGTTGTATAGTGGCTGAATATACAGAGAAACAAATAGGCTGGTTATGGAGAGATAGCTGAGCATAACTGCTGTGGCGTGGCTGTCATACTTTTAGTAAAAAGGATTATTATTGTAAAGATTGTTTTCTAATAAATACTATGTACATAATACAGTTTAACTGACAAATTCACACCCTTGAGTAACTTAATTTCTTTCCTTGAATTTAGAATGTGTGCAATTGAATGATGAAGTCATGATGTCAAACCATATAATTATTTCATTACCTCAAATTAATAGTGATATCTCTTCATTCTGTTCCTTGGTGCCCTCTTGACATCCTCCCTATAGACCTCTGCATTTAATAATACTGTAGGTTTTTGCAATATAAGAAATGACATTGGGTCTTGTTAATACCCTTTCAGTGTGAGTCGGTGAGTAATTTAAAAACATAATTTAGTATTTTATGGGCACAAAGCATTAATTAAAAGGGATGGAAAGCCAAGGGTACATATTACAGATTGAGAGAAGGGGATATATTGAAAACATGTCCATTTAAGGTAATTATTCCTAATTTGAGGGCATGAATTACTTACTTAATTAATAACTAATTAGATAAAATGTCCCTCCTTGTACCCCCAGGCTGTGTAACTCATTAACAGCAAAGTTGCTTTCTACTCTCAACAGCAAGTAATCAGCTTGTTAGCTTGTTGCTGCTACTGTATGATAGTTACTGCTAGTAGCTAAATCTTGAGAAAATTTGCCTTCAAATTTGTAGATGAGTTAATTGAATCATCTCATTTCAGGTTAATTATTAAACAATTATCTCTCATGACACTAAGTGGTCTTCTCTCGAGTGTTAGCTCACAGCAGTAGCATGCTGTAAGTCACAGCTAGCCAGTAGTTCATGCTAGTAGCTAAATCCTCAGAAAATCATTTCTCAAATTAGTAGATGAGTTAATACAATAAAATGATTATTTTAAGGATGAAATCACTAATTTTAGGGAATTCTTTTTTTTTTTTTTTAAATATTTACCACTCCTGACACTTAATGGGCTCTGTACCATGTTATTAGCACTGTTGGCAATAGCAAGTAGCAGCATGCTGTTAGTTACAGCTAGCTAGTAGTTACATGCTAGGTTGAAAAAAATTAAATGGCCAGTTCCACCAAAACACAGCAGAGAAAATAGCCATGTAACTGGGGCTGCACCATTACAGAATAATTATTATTATAAGTTACAATGACCCCTAAAAGGAAAGAAAACAGTTCTTGGTTAGAGAAAAAAAAACTTAAAACCATTTTTAAATGAAAGTATAGTCCCCCTATTGAAAATAACCAAAAAGGTGACATTCTCCATCTAGTTGGGTTTTTTTCCATTGCCTAGTGCAGAAAAGCAATTGTTCACTGTATGATAACCATTAATTTTCATACCACAATATACATAGAAATGGGTATATTGCTCAGACCCTGCATGTAAAATAACTAAAGTTTTATGTATATAAACCTAATTTGTTGCCAATTTCACCACCATTTAAGTTAGAAGAGACTGCTTTAGAAAAATAAGGAACCTAAAAATAGGTGTAAAAACCTCCCAAAGAAGGAGCACCTAGTAGCTCAACTGGTAGAGCTGACGCCCCATGTACAAAGGCTATGTCTTTGCTGCAGTGGCTGCAGGTTCGATTCCAACCCACTGCCATTTGCTGCATGTTATCCCCTCTTTGTCCACCCTCTTTCATTCTAAAAGGCTGTCCTGTCTAATATAGGTGAAAAGCCAAAAACATTTTTCTTTAAAATAAAAAAGAGATTTAGTAATTACATAAAGAAAAACTCTCAAAGAACTGACAACTCTTGAATGAATCAATGTGAAATAGAGCGAGGAAACCAATACTTATGGCACGTACCCTGGTTGGTGCCTTTAACACACATCCAGGTGGTCTAACATCTGTCGTTTATGTTTGTGTGTTGCAGATTTCATCCATAAGATTACGGTGCAGGCATCCCCAGGCCTGGAGAAGAGGCGGAACTCTCCTGATTTGGGGTCAGGCTCCTCGCCCTCCTTCGGCCCACGTTTCCGTGCAATCCAACGTGAGTGCAGTCATTTTTCCCTTGGATAAACACAAACACACACACATACATACATACACATACACACAGGTGCACATGTGTGCAAGCAGAGACATTTAGAAAACAAAGAACGTCGCCTTCTTGCGTGCACACACAGATTCTGTTGCAACATTACTTCTCTCGGTTTCCAAATTCTCTCCTTTCATGTGCTCTCAACCACCCACTCGTCTTTTTTGTCTTCCCATGTTTCCCTGTGGGCCCCCTCTCTCTCTCGCTCTCTCTTCCCCTCCCTGCTTTACTGCGCTCTCTCTCACACACACACACACACACACACACACACACACACACACCCTTTTCCCTTTTCAACAGTCTGTTCCAGTCCAAATATTATCTGACTTCCTCTCAGCGGCTCAGCACTTCTCAGAGGCTTTTTTTTCCACTGCAGCCCCTGCGCTGCTCCCCCTGCCTGCAGTGTCCTCGTTACAGCAGCGGGTGGAGCCATTGAGCTGTATTTTCCAAGCGGAACATGTCCACAGTTTTATATGCATGTAGTGGCTACAGTGCGGTTTACTGAATTAAAAATAAGCAGGGAGGAATTCATTGCTCCAGGAGAAGGGGTTGAGAAGGGTTGCAGCAGCAGCAGAGATTTACAATACTCTCCTGCTTGTCAGGCTCCTAGACAAACGCCTAGAGATCATTTCCCTTCAGAGGGAAATTGTAGCCAGTAGGTCACAGGGCGTCTTCGCAAAACCCAAAAGGAAATTTGTGGTGTAGCAACAAGCAATGAAATGTTTTTTTTTCTCTAAACAATTACCACCGGGGGTTTACATAAAAGCACAAATTGCAGTGAAACATTTATCTGTAAAAGTGGTTAGTAAATCCAAAACATCTGCCAGCTTCACTTATTCATCAAAAAGAGGGCTGGTTTTCTTTATTTCCTAATGACTTTCCTTAATGGCTATCACTAAGCCACGAGTGTGCCTGTCATTAAAATGTGTTTAGTGGGTATTTATGCTTGCCCTCTCAATAGCAAGCAGTGATTTATTGCCGGGGCCTCGCAAACTTATTTGTCTAGAGAACTGCCAAATTGATTTGCATTAGTCCACAGAGTTCCATTCAACAGGATTTTTGTTCTGCTAAAACAAATGAGTATAGGAGGGCACAATGAAAGCTACAGGATGATTGATTGTCTGAGAAGTATTTTTCAGGGACTTTTTAAACTCGGGGACTGTAATAGTTAGCATTTTTATCATCTCGGTTGGCTGGCTATATCATGTGCATAGATAGGGTTGAAATTAGTTTTGGCTCTTGTGCTCATTTTCTAGTTCTATTCTGCTTTCCAGTACCACTACTTGGGGTTAAGAAGTGTCTCCACTTATATGTTCATATAATGATGTAAATGCTCTCTTTTTTCGGCAAACTAGCAGTCTAGCTTTATGGATGCCAGTTGGTTGGTCACTCAGTTTAGTTGGTCACTCAGTATCTCAACATCTTTTCAACTTGGATGGAACTTGGTACAGATATTCATAGCTCCCAGAGGATGAATCCTTAAGAGTTGCACATGCCCTGAAGTCTTCTCTAGTGGTACGGTCATCAGGTTAAACTCACTAGTGAAAGTTCTCAACATTTACTTGAAGGACTAGAGAAATAAATTGGTATAGTCATTTTCTGTTCAAAATGATTTGTAATAACTTTTTTTTAACTTCATATCCAGTATCATGGCTTTTACTTTAGTCTATGACCAGATACCTTCAAAATGAATTACTATTAACAACATCAACAGTGCTTTTTGTTTAGTGCTAATTGGCAAATGCTTTACCCAATTAAGATGATGTGCCATAGACTGTATAAAATAATAGATAGCTGCTAGCCTGATTAGCACAGTGCATTTACAGCTTTTGTTAACTATGATAAAGCTAATGCTGATTTTTGCTAGCAAAAAAACAATGGATCTTGGGTTACACCATGGCTAACCAGTGTTTTTGTATGGTGTCGTCAAAAGACAGCACCAACCTTTCACTTACAGTGGCCCCACCCTTAATTATGCATAACTTTAAGCGTTAATAACATTTAAATGGGTGAATTGTATAAAAATTCAACCCCTGTGCAGTTTTTAAAACAGCAATAATTAGTTAAAGAGAACAAAATTGTTTTTGTACCAGACTGTAAATGTATATATCTGCTAGTCTTAAATTACCGTTCTGTGAACTGCAGTTTTTGGCACTTCAGTGTTGGCTTTGTTTTTTCAGCCCTGCAGGTTGCCGCTTGCTGTGAACATGCTAACATAATACCTACTGCTAGCATGCTAGCATCATAATTGTGGTCATCATAACACACTGACGTCAGTATTTAGCTTCACCTTACAGAGCCAATAGCATGGTTGAAGACTGATATTCTTGTTGTTTCATGCAGTATATTAACAGTAAAGGAATGCCACCTTAGTCATTGATCTGATGATAAAGGTAGCCCTTTTTTCTTGATTTTATTATCCAATGACAAGGCCATCAACATGAGGCAGATTATGAGCAGAGGAGCAAATTGTGAAATATACAAAAATATTACAACCACCAAAATATATTCCATCAACACATGATGATATCAGCAGTGACAAAATTGCAAAAAGAAATTGTGTTTACCGAGGAATATGCTGGGAATGGGGATTTTTTTGAAGCAACTGCCGATCTTGATGAAATTGCAAAGCTGACACCATCACCTGACCTCTGTGCTTGCTTTGAAAACATTGTGTTGGAGAGTGATGGGCAGTAAAGTGCATCAGCCAGGCCTCCAGTGGAGTCGAGGCCAAAGAAAATAATACAACATGTCCATTCAGACAGCATATTTACTTTTTCCTATTTTGAAGCTCAAATAAAATGACATGAATGGGAGAATCACAGGAAATAAGCAGAACTCAGATGAATAAATAAGTAGGTGTAAAGTTTTCTCCTGGCAGAATATTACTGTGATGCCCAGACCGCTCTTCTTTTGACTAACATGTCAGGTGTTATGTCGAGAAGGCTGCATAAGGCTTTTTGAATAGTGTGATGGAGCCTGTATGTTGGGAGAGGTTGTGGCAAGAAGCCCAGCACACATGCTATGCGTGAATAAACGTTTACACAATGTTCACACGCTCTGTGTTAGCAGCACAAGCCAGTTGGTGGGGAGACGAGTGGAATGAGATGTGGTGCCAGAGCCTAGCTAAATCGTGTGAATGGCAGGTGAAATCCCAACTTTTATTAGCACTCTGCACCTCCTCTCATCTTTTCCCAGCTGACTTTGGCTCCCTCCTCTCACACTTTCTGCTTGTGAACCACTTGGCGGCTACCACCTAGACTATATCCATGTGATGAGGTAATTATACCTCCTCACTGGCAATAGTTGTGGCTGGAGGCAGTATGTTTTTGGGTTCTCCATCTGTCCCATTCTGATATCTAAAGAACCCCTGGAAGGAATTTCTTCAAGTTTTGCACAAATGTTCACATGGACTCAACAATGAACTGGGTAGATTTTGGTGGCTGTAGGTCAAAGGTCAAGGTCATGACAACCTTGTCCATCTTATTCACATGAACCTAATATCTCAAGAATACCTTGAAACAATAAAGCACCTTGAGGTTGTTTTTTCTTCTAATTTGGCACAAACGTCCAGTGTCATTATGACCTTGGCCTTTTCATTCTTGTGAACATGATATCTCAAGAAAACCGTAAGGGAATTTTTCAAATTTGGCACAAACGTCCACTCGGACTCAAGGATGAATTGATTTCATTTTAGGGGTCAAAGGTCAAGGTCACTTTTACCTAGTATCAGTCTCTTTCTAGAAAAAGCGATATCTCAAGAACACGTTAAGGGAATTTCTTAAAATTTAGGGAAATTTGATGGTCAAAGGTAAAGGTCACTGTGCCCTCACAAGACATTTTTTGGCCATAACTCCTGAATTCATTTGTTAATTGTGACAACATGTCACACAATTGTCTAATATAATAAAATGATAATGTGATGATGTTTTATATCCAAAGGGTCAAAGGTCAACTAAACTGTGAAATCATAATGTTATGCAAAAAATACTTTTCTAAACATTACTCAATGTTATTACTCAGTAACAAGGAGGGGAGACATTTTGTCAGACAGTGAACTGGTGAAATATTGGCGGAGGCACACAACTGCAAGGCAGTAATTATAGTTTTAACACTGTTTAAGAGTTAATCATGACTTAAGCTGAGCAGAAATATAAGCAGAAAAGTGCAGTGAAGTTGCATGAATTTTAGCTAGAGTCAATTAAAGGTCATTGTGTTGGATATGATTGCAGGGCAGTGTCGATTTTATTGGTGAAACCTGCCTTTTAAAAATGCACACCTCATTAGGACACAGCTAAGCAGTGTGCATACTGATGACATGCAGGCTGATATTCATTTTCTCTCCCCTCTGCTCTCTGCAGTCAGCCCCAGCGACAACAGCAGGACGTTTGGTCTGAGCCCAGTCTGGCCTCTAGATGCTCCCTCTCTTAAACAACCCAATGGAGACCTGAGGTTGGGGCCCCACTGGAGGCCCCAGAGCCCGAAAAGTCCCAAAAGCCCTAAAGTCCTGCGCCTTAGTCCCCAGGAAAGCAGGTACAGCAGGATTTTCTTTTGCATGCAAAGATTTAAAAATGTGGGATTAGAGTATTTTAGCTCACCATGTCTAACCCCTTTGAGCAAATTGGTTTAATTTCTTCCAAAAACATGCAATGCAGCAGAAGAAAAACTGATCTTGATCTGGATGTTAAAGGGTTAAATATGTTTTTGTTTTCATTGTGCTCTCAGTCTGTCGATGAGGGCCAAGCTCCTGGAGTCGGACAGCAATGAGAGGGGGGAATCCAAGGATGATTTTGAGGAGTACAGACCCTCCGCGCCGACCCCTCCGCCTGCTCAGAATGGTACCCAGCGCCCTCCATCACCGGCCTAACCGCCAGCCACATATCCTCCATTAGCAGCTGTTACAATTCACACTGTCATGACCGTGAATTATGTATAAAAGCTAAATGAATAATAAATGCTTCGTCTCTTTCTCCTTTGTCTTTTTAAAACTTGAAAAAAGAAACATTTTCTCTCTCTGCAGGCTCCTCAGTGAAGGACAGCCTGCGGCTTCCTCTACCTCAGCGAGACTCGGTCGGCGAGGAAGGGGGTTCCTCCCCGGCTGGCTCCCCCAGGCCTGAGAGGGGTTCCCACGGTGGCCTCATTAAGAGCACCCACCGGGCCCTGCTGGGCAGTGGCTCCCTCCTGGCCTCTGTAGGACTAGGACGCTGCCTGGATATTCCCCCAAGGGTGCCCCCTCGAACTAACCTCCCTTCCCTAGAAAGCCGCACCCCCTCTGAACCAGAGATCTCTGCCCCCATGGCCCACATTTCAGACCCCCCTGTGGTGGATGATCTCATCACCTTCTCCAACTCTGAGGTGCTGCCCAGGCCGCTCTTGGATTTAGCTCTGCAGCACCATGAACTGAAGCCCTTGCCCCTGACGCCGCCACCGCCAAACCCCAGAGAGAGGAGCGGTCACAGGACGCCGCAGATGCCGCACAGTCCGCACAGTCCTCAGAGCCCAACGACCCCTCTGCAGCACGGCAAGACCAGCCCGGGGGAGTGGACCCCAAGTTCCCATTCGACTAACGGGGAGCTGGGCTGTGAGGCCTGGGAGCACAGAGCTGACAGGAGGAGGAGGTCCAGCCAAGGCCTGCACAGCTCTCAGCTTGGTCAGTCTTACTTTTTCACCTTTAAGGGGTCAATTTTACATGTCAGTCAGCTAACGAGTCACTGAAATGAATCTACACATCTTAACAGAGTGCTTGTGTGACTAACTGAGGGTGTGGGGTTTGAGAAAGGGTGTGTTTTAACTAGCTAACTATTGTGGGAATGTATAAAGTTCAGTATTTTGGGAGTTGGACAAACACTAGAGGCTTAAATTCAGGATATATTGGCTTCTGCTGCTTTGTTTTCTTTTTTATGCCTCACCGGTGACAGCTGTGGTCAAAGGTCTGTTTTTGGGAAGTCCGTCTGTCTGTCCCATTCTCCTGAACCCCATATCTAAACAAAACCTTGAGGGAGTTTTCCTCAAATTTCCTCACGTGTTTCTGTTCCTGTGCTGCTCACACCACACAGAAATGGCTCGACTCAGTCGATGAACCTCTAAATAACTACGAATAAAATGATCATTTCTGCCACTGTGACAGGCGCAGAAGCAGAATCACTCTGGCATTCGTCCACTGCAATAAAAAAATAAAATAAATGTATATCCGAATGCCTAAATTGAAACGGAATACCTAATCAATTAAGGAATACCCAAATTATTGAATATGTGGGTCCAGCCCAGAAAATACACATTAAATGCATCCATAATATTGCGTCTTTCACAACAACTTACCGTGTGAAAGTGGAGTTTCCTCCCTCACCTACCTGAAAAGCAAATATAGGTTAAGACTGCAGCCTGAGGCAGCAGACGCCCTGTGCCTGACAACCTCCATCTGCCCAGTTTAATATACAAACTCAGTTTTAAACAGTATATGTAGATACCTGCTCCGTCTCTCTTTCAACTAAGTTCAACTAAGGGTCCTTGAAAAACAATGGAAGACCCCTGTGTTAGAGCTCTGAGCATGTTTTCAGGAGGCCCCACACTGCAACAGGATCCACTGTTTACCTTGACTAATGTGCCTTTTCAGCATTACACAGTTCTAGCAGAATTATTATTGTAACTTTTTTGTGCAAGATCTCTCTGGCACAAGGGAGGCTTCAATGCTGCGCAGGCTTTTTCATTTACATCAAAGCTCGTCTCGAGCTATTTGCATATCTCAGGTAACAGCTGGCCCTCCATACTTCACTGCTAATACTTGCTAAGCAAAGCTAGCATCCAATCCTCTGTTGTTTTCCCTCTTTCAAGCCAGAATTTTCCTTTTTATTGCAAAGTTAAAGATGAATGCAAAACATCCGGGGGCGCTGCTGAGGTCACGCAGACAGAAAGTGCCGGATTCAAAATTGCTAATATATTTTGTTATTCTTTCTGGCCGGTGCCGGGGAGAGTTTGGCTGGAGCTCAGCAGCGCGTCTTGGGTGTATTTACCCTCCAGTTTGAAATTTTCATATGGAGGCATGTCAAATGTTTGTCCATATGCCATAGAGGATGCACACATGATAAAAGCTCACATTCAGGAGGGATTAGCATTCATTTTCCTCCTCAAAATCACATGTGAAAGTGTCATTTTCAGATGTCAAGGGGGAATATTTACACTTTTGTTTTAATTCATGTTAACAGAGATGGTCTGCATATCAGCAACACTTTGATTTACAGTACAGTACATTCACATGTTTTCTCCCAAAGACCAATATGCATTTCTTAGAAGCACTGACACAGTTTAGAGCTGTAATGACGGAGGCGCGGGTATTGGTTGTTTTAAGAGCGAGTGGGCTTTACGAGGGCTTTAAGAGGGCCCTCTGGTAACATTTCACACTCTATATCTGGTCCGTTTGACTCACAAAGCCTTGGATTCTCCACAGAGAGCTTCTTACAGCTCTGCCCCGCAGGTACCGAGCAGACATGCCTCGCCTGTTCCCGCCGCTAACAGCCGTAAACTCACAAACCGCATGCGCTCATTACATCGAGTGCGCAGAGGCAAAAAGCCACACATAATTAAACAGCGAGTGTTTTAGCTAAACATCTTATTATGTTTATTGACTGTAATGACTAAGGCTCGGATGCATAGACAGACTGCCACAAGGTTGCTGGCGGTGAATGTGTGCTGAAAGAGAAAGATGAATACACAGGATTCCTTGGTGTTTTTCCTTTCCCGTGCGCTCTTGTGTGACTTCTGATTGCTCTTTCTTGTCAGCTGAAAAGCTCAGCAGCCTTGGAGAGTTGATGTTGATGTAAATAACGCCATTTGGCAGACACATCACATTTGGAAACAGCAAATGTTCATTCAAACTGATTTATTCTGAGTTTAATGTTCTTGTCAGTGCTAATTTACACTTGCTGTTTCAGCTCTGTCAACTAGTTACACAGCGCCACGTTATACTTAATTTAGACTAATGGCATCAACAATCTCTGCTAGTGACTGTTCCAGTTCTTTTTTTGCAACAATATTGTAGCACTTTCATGTTTCTGTTTAAATCACTTTCACCGTACAGGTTTATGTGTTTTGCAGAATATGAAAATGCAAATTTTAGATTGGTGAGGAGTGCACAAGGGCCACACTACAGCGGTTTGAGAGTATTTGTAATTTTCACATAAACAATTAAAGCCTCCTCAAGCAAGGAGGTGAAGGAGAGGATAGTGAACATGTTTAATATGTCGAATACGCAACCTTTCTCTGAAATAGTGTCTTTGCTGAAAGGAGAACCTTGCTGATTTTTCGACATAAAGGTCAGTTCGCTTGTCATGGGGAGGTTTTCTCAGGCTGTGAAACCACATATATAATGTCATCTCTGTGGCGCTGGAGGAGAAGTCCAAGCAAGAAAAAGAAAAAGCGCTGATATTTTCATTTAGTTCAAGTCTCTGACAGAAAAACAGTGTTATAAAGTGAAATTCAGAGTTTGAAGGTTGAAGGAATTTAACAGGCAGGGGCGGTCTAATGACACATCCTCTCGAGTTACATTATGGGAAATATAGGACAAGTGTTTTTAAATTTTGAGTCATACTAGGTACTAAAAGACAGGCTATTTTGTCCCCAACTGCTTTGATTTTGACCTATCTAATTAAAGTCTCTTGCAAGTGCATCAACCCAGTAAGACACTAAATGTGGTGTGCTCTTTTAAATCAGTCAGCTGTTGCAATGGCTCATTTCTGAGTAAACAGGTTTATGTCAACATTTTTGTTCTTTTTTAAAAGAATTCAACCATTTGAAACTGAGAAGACGTGACCCAAAAATTAGCCAGAAACTAGTCAAAGTACGAGAAATGACCTGAAAATTAATAAGTCAATATATAAATAAATATAAATATAAATATACATAAATAAATAAATATAAATTATTTAATAAATGTATATTATTAATTTCTCTTTCTGTTCCTTGCAGTTTTAGACCTGCCCTTGTGCCAAGACACACAGGACTCTGATGACAAGCCCTCTGTGCCCTTATCTCTCCACCCCACCCCTGCCCTCTGGAGCCCCAAAACCCGCCGCCTGGAAGTAAGTGTCATCCCCGGCCCCGCCTGGCCCCCATCCGCCCCGCATTGACCCCTGAGCTTCATCTCAGCCGGTGGTGGAAACTCAGGTGGTGGCCGCAACCCGTACCGCGTGGACAGCAGCCCTCTGGGCTACCAACCCTCCCCCACCAACCCTTTCACCAACTGTGACCCCTTCCCCTCGCCGGACTGCGACCCGTTTGCCCTCAAGGCTGACCCCTCGAGTGGCTCGGACACGGCTTCGCCTTTTGACCCCTTCTCGGCTCCCTTTTCGGCTCCCTTTCCTACATCCCGTTCTGCCCCGTGCTCCACTAACGGCTCCCCAACACTGCCCTCATTCCGCATAGCACCCCTGAATCCGGCCGACTCGCCCCTCATTGACCTCGGCTGGGCAGCATGCAGCAAGCCCCTAGATGGCGCCAAAGAGAGAGCTCACCCTCGCAAGACACTGGGGCTGAAGCCTTTTAAGTCCCCAACGCAACTCAGAGACGATAGGTTCTAAACCTGTGCCTGTGGCAAGGCGACAAAGTCCATGACCCTTTCCACTACTATGTCCTAGCGAAGATTCGGAAGAAAAACGCACACCCATCAATCAACCCATTGAGGGAGGTTTCCCCTGTGGGAGGCCCGGTCATTGCAGGTCTTATTTATACGCCAGCCTGCTGCTTTGGAATCCTGAAAGCCAGTGAAAAGGTGGTACATTTGAGTGGGAAAGCTGCCTTTGAACCAATAGCTGGTGCCCATTTCATTCTCCCCCTTTCTATCTTGGTTTCTCTATCCCTTTGAAGGAGCAGAACACAGATCACTAGCCCCATCTTCAGATTCTATCAGACTGCTCATATCACCCGCTTTCATCTCCCCCCTTGCCTTTGAAGCATTGTGACAATGCAGAGGTGGATAAGGCGACTTGCACAGCTTCATCTGCCTCTACCTCTCTGCAGACTGAAAGCATTCAGGACAATGGAAAAATTGGAGTGCCTTATTTCGTGAAGTGTTTTTACTATATATCTTTTCAAGATTTCTTGAATGGTTAATCTGGTGCGTAGGGAAGATGCTATGAATTTGGCTTCAATTTGCAAATCAGCTTAGCGCTGCTGTGGATGAAAACGTCATGTGCATGTGTACGTGTACGTCTAGACTCATTGTTCAAGGAAAGCTTACTGTTTTTGTTTTTTGTTTCAAACAGCAGCTGCCTGTTGCATTATGGGAGAAAGCACTCAGAGTGGATATTCCAGGCCACTCGTGAAATCCAAGACAAATCCATGACCCAGACATTCCACTTGGAAGCAGATAAAATTCCAGTCACATTCCCCTTGAAATGCCAGGGGTTGGACAGATTCATTGTGCTGGCAGGCGATACAGTGCCGGAAACAGGACGGGGGAGCCCTCTGCATTCCCTTCATATGCCAAAGAATGCCACTGTGACAGTGTAAGGGCTGGGACAAAGAGTGTTTGCAAATACATTGTTTTTACCTCGATGGAGTGCCAGACGGGTGGGGGCTGCCACACTGGATGGTGCAGAAAAAGTTGAAACAATCACAGATCGGATTTAAACACAACTTTAATACACTTTTTTGTGATCTTTTAAAATATAAAGGCTGTCTTATCACTACCCGTCTAATGCTGTAGGAAGGTCCAACCAAATACTTAAAAGTATTTGCCAGTACTACAATACATCTATATGGAAGCTTCATTGAATATTAATTTGTTTGTACAGTCCACCGGAGTAGCAGTGGCCTCGCAAAGCCAGCCCATGATTTGACAGACACTTAACTTGAACTGACTTGACGAACATGCCATAACATAACTGTTACTGGTCCCATCTTCCAATTCTTGAACTAGGAAAACCATTGAGGTTCTTTTGTAAATGTTCAATTTCTCCTGAAATGATCCACTAAATTTAGTTTCTAAGATTCTTTTAACCAATAGTTTGACATTTTGGGGACTACCGTTATTTCCTAAGTTGTTGAGAGTGAGATGAAAAGATTGATATATGTGTTAAATTGGCCCATTCAAAATGAAGCAAGAGTCAACAGACTGTTAGCTTAGCTTCGCATAAAGGCCGTGGGGAAACAGCTAGCCTGGTTCTGTCCAAAACTAACAAAATCTGCCTTCCACCACCCACAAGGTTCCCTTTTAATAAATCATATCTTGTTTGTTTAATAGCAGTGACTTCCTGGAGTTTTGTTGTTACTGTACGGTGGCCAGGCAACCAGTAGAGACTCCAGGAAGAGACAAAGAAATGCTGGTAGATTACTTTGTCAGCTTTAAACTGAGCCAGGCTAGCTGTGTCCCCCTGTTTTTTACTGTTTATGCTAAGCTAAACTCAACCTTTTTTGTGTCAAGGATCCCTAAATTGACGCACAGTAGTTCACAGACCTTCATTTTGTAAGATTTTGCTTTGTGACCCTCCATCTGAATGGTAGACATGAATAACAACGGAATTCAATCGTTGTCAGCTACAGTTGAGGTGAAAATCGTGGAGGAAGTGAAACCTATGACTCAAATACTCACTCTTATGACTCTTACTCACATTGGGCTGACTTCCATTATAAATTAAATAATGAAAATAAACTGTCCCAATTTTTCTGAGGACCTTTGGAGTTCCCTTTGAGGACCCCTGGTTGGGAACGACTCAGCTAAGCTAACCATCTAAGTGCAAGTGATGGAAAACCGGTGTAAAAACAATTACTGCTGATTACTCACAGATCTGGTGGTGAGATGAAGGCTGGCTTTGCGAGACTAAAGAAGCAGGACTCTTAACTGTCGGACCCTCTAGTTTTTAAAAAAAATTTTAAAGATCCAGTGTGTAGGATTTAGGGGGACATGTTGGCAGAAGTAGTATGTAATTTTCATTACTATTTTTCCAGTCGCCTAAAAATAAGTATTGTAGGTTGTTTGTTATGTTAGAATGAGCCCTCTACATAGGGCTATTCTTGTTTTTGCGTCCGCCATTGTAGTTTCTGTTGGTTGTAATCTGCAACCTCACCATTAGATAGCACTAAATCCTACATACTAGACCTTTAAAAATCCACCTTATAACATTTAAACACAGCTAAATAGATCTGGTAGGATCCTGTAAACAACTGTGACATCATGTTGAGATACTCCGAGATCAGATACAGCAGAAAAGCTTAATATTGAACAATAACACAAGAAGAAATTCATTGTAGAGACTCTAAAATATCCAATTTTCCACCAGCGGCCGTCTCAAGAGACCTGAACGCACTGGAGCAACAGCTTGCCCTTTCACTCTTGGTTCACGATCATTACCATCACTGATCGCTCTACATACTAAATGTTCAGGAGCTGTCTCAAAAAGCATCCTGGGAAATGTATGACATGAGGCAGATTGGGGGAAAGTGGCTGCAGTATCAAAAAAATAACCCCTGGAATGGGCTGAATGTTTTTTGTTTTTTTTTAAAGGCAGTCAACCAGTTCTCAAGCATGTGGTGGTGTATTGGCATAATTGGTATAGGTCCAAGCATGTAAGCACCTGAAAGAGACCCACTTATGAAAAGCGCAAATTTGTCCTGTTAGCCTCGTCTTTTCTGGAGCCTTACGAGGTACAAATACTGATTGGCTCCATCAGCGACACCGAGTCATTGGAGGACAATAATGGCTTTGTTCTGGTGAAGAGTGAAAACCTTGTCTCCAAAGGGGGAAAGCTTTGTGATTAGCCTAATAATCCTTCTGACGAACAGAGGAGGCCGATAGTGATAATTAGCCTCTTGATAAGAGTAGAGAGCATTAACAAAGCATTCAGATATTTGGTTAATTAATTTCCCCCGACGTTGCAAAAATACCCTGCGTCCTCCTCGCAAGGTATATTGAGTCGCCTCCTACATGAGCTTACGTCTTGATTGAAGCCCTTTTCTATGCATAAAGTTTCAAAGACGGGTTGAGCTATCTTTGCTCCCCTTTCTTTCTTTTGCCACTGGCTTCCCAGCTGCTGACCGGATGAAATCTTCAATGCCGAGGCTCACCTTTTTCTTTGTCCTCCGCCTTCAGGTGATGTGGGAGATTTTCTTTCTTTTTCCTCTCACTCCTACTCCTTTGCTTCCTTCCTCTCTGAAAAGTTTTCTTGGGGGCAGTTTTGTCCTGACACTGCAAAGCATTCAATTCAGTAGCAGCAAGGTTTCTATCCCGGTAAAAAAAAAAAAAGAAATAGCATTTGTTATAGGACAGAGTCCATTAAGAGAGGAGTGCTCATTTTACACAGGCAATTGAATTTGTTTGAATTTGAAACAGAAGCGCTACTGAATATTTCTATTGCACCTTAATGTGTCTGTTCATCATCTATTGGGCATCCAAGTAATACTCAGCAGTAACAAAGAGACAAGCTGCCTGTAAAGGTTTCAGTATACTCAAACGGGCGTGATGGTACAATTCATCATCCAGCAGGTCTCATAGAAAACATTAAATGGACACAAAGTCTCAATGTATTACATAATGGGGGGCATGAAATGTGTTAAAGAAACATGCTGGCAACATGAAAACAAAGCCAATGCAAAGTCTATGAGGATCTTTTGTTGTGATTGGCACATGAAGTGTCAAGAATGAGAGAGTCTGCATTGAGCATCTGATGGTGGTCAATGGATCAAACAAAAATTGACTTTATACCAGACTTTATACCCTTACACCAGGAGACAGCTGTTTGTGTCCTATGTGAAACCAAAGGTAAATGTAGTAAAGTGACTTTATTGACTTTAGGTAACTACGCAAAGTACTTTATATAGGTACTTTATGTAACTATGCAAAGTACGCAAATTTGTCACTTACGTTCCACACGTACTTATTTTTAACCGAAACCACAAACTTTTCTTAAACTTAGTCAAGCATTTTTTGTTCTCTAAACCTTGACCAGGTGTTTTTCTTCCCCTAAACTGAACCAAACTGTGGCCATTTCACAACCATTCATGTTGCCAGCAGGTAAAACACATTAAGTGCCCACGCCACAATGAGTTTTTAAGAGGTCATGTCCATTTTATGCATTTCTGTGAGATTGTGCTGCATTCACCCACATCTAGAGGCAAGCTTTTCTGAATGGCCACACTGAATAGTGTATTCCAGGAGTACTCCTAATGAATGGTCCAGCTCCAAAAATATAAAATCAATACGTGGCAGCAGATATTTTAAGAGTGGCAGGCCGCCACAAAAAAGCTAAAGTGTAGGACAACAGTGCCACAATTGAAGATGAGGTAAAGAACCTTTTGTCAAAGAGAAGGATAAGATGTGATAAATGGGTATTAGGCACATGTTTTCATTTCTTCTTATTTGTTGTTGCAATTGACATAAGTACTTGTGTAAAGAGCTTAAATACTACTTTTACACATGTTCTAGAGGCTGTCAAGCAAATTAACAAGCACTTTGTTTGAAGCTGTAAATTCCAAGGATCTAATTGATTTCAACAAAATATATGCATATAATTGCTGCTTTGCTAATGGCATTTTTCATGTGTACGTGGAGTCCTCATAGATATACCCTCGAGAAGGCAGCTCAGGTCCGAATGCTCCCAGGCTGAAATATCTTTGAAGACATCCAATTTGCAAAACATAAAGACAGCAAAACTTGGCAACACTTTAGGAGGAGACCATTTAATGTTGGCAGAAAAAGTGGCACCTGCAATACTGTAGTTTGGTTGTTTACCTTTAAAACCTAGGTGCATTTCTGAGAAATAATCCATCCAATGTAAACAGCACGTTTATTACCCACCATTCTTAATCTTAATCTCAAGTTTACAATCAAAACCTCACCTGCCATTGTTTAGACATAAGCACTGCGGCTCTTCTTCCCAGTGTGCAAAAGTTATAGGTTTGATCCATAATTTGCCTCTCTCAGCAGTGTTCTCCACCTTGCCTTGCTCCCCTGTCCTCCTCACAAACGTTCTCCGGTTGTGACAAGTGATGAGTTATTGCCCCGTCTCCTCGTGTCAACACACAAAGCCACGAGAGCTACCTTGTGATAGTCATTAGGCTGGGATGGCTGTTATTGTCAACAGAGCTCTGTGAGGAGAAATGATACATGAAGGAAATTGAGATGATTGAAACGTCTGGCAGATTATTTCTGTCACAAATTCAGTGTGTGTGTCAAGTATCCACTTCAAACTGCCACTCATGTCTTGTCTGTATGTTCGCTCAGCGCCAGACTTTAATTTTCCTTCAGACCTGATGTTGAAAAGTGTTGCCTGCCGTTCTCCATCTAGCTTGCGCATGTAGAGTAATTGACTTTATGAAATATGACTTGCAATAACAGGAGTAGGCTTTTCACATATGATTAAGTTGTTGCAGATAGTGAGAGTGGGTTTCCTCTTGGAAGTGATTCCTTTGAAGTGGGGAAAAAGCCCTTTGCTGCAAAATGAAGTGTGCATAAAAATGCATTAGAATACTTCAAATGTATGCTTAGATTACCATAAACAAAATACTTTCACCTCAGCTCTTAATCTGTCAAAACTCGAGTTTGGTAGCTGATGGATTGAGTGGGACACATTCGTAAGAAGTCTTTTGTGGTCAGGGACGTCCGATTTTTGGTTTTGGCTGTCAGATTTAGGAACCGTAGCTGCCACTCCTCTTCCTGAGCTGACAGCCGGCACTCCAATAAGAAAGCATTGATGAGTTGTTTGTGACGCTCTGCTCTTCCAGGCATTCCCCCATCCGTCACTGCAAATCAGCATCCCGAGTACAAACTGACAGGGAGAATAGAAACGAATTCTCTGCAGGAGAGAGAACGATATCTGGCCACCTGTGATCCGCTTTCAGCCCCTCACAGTGGGAGGAGGCAGACATGATTTGATGATCTTAATCTTCAAAGTTCAAGCTCAGACCATTGTACCTAATCAGTGAATGGCAAATGGTCAATATATTACATGAATGAAAGCTAATGAGACGGCACAATGGAGGAACCCAAAGGCCCTGACCTTAATCACACCAAGAAGCTACTTGTGATCAGAGGTTGTGTTATAGAATTTCAGTTGTGAAAATTTCAGAGCCATTATCCACAGGGGGAAAAAAAAGGAGACAAAAACATGTTGCGAGCAGCTAGCTATCGTTGCCTAATGCAGCCATCCATCAGGGTCACTCTCACACTTAAAGCTTAATTTGGCTTTGTGAAAACTGGATATGTTTACATGCATACTAATTATTTCATGCACCCTTATTAAGCAACTGATTGAAGTTGAATGCCTTTGACTAGTATGAATGCTTAAAGGGGAGCTACGTGCATGTTATTCCTAAGGTCCAAGACAGTTCAGCAGATCTCAAAAATCCCAAATCGTTTAACTCTAGTGCTAAAACTCAAATTTATGCTGTCATCAAGTGTGAAGTCTGGAGCTGCTCCAGAGACAATGAATTGTGAAAGATATTATACACGATACTGAGAGCATCCAAAATGAGGTTCTGAGTATATGGGTTCATTTTTTGTTTTACAACTGAGAAATCGGCTATAGAATTACGCTAATTTTGGTATAAAAACAAGAACATTCTCTGCGTCCAAAAAAACAGGCTCCCATTCATTGTCTAATGAAGCAGCTCCAGACTTAAAACTTGATGACATCACAAGTTTATGACTCGTTCGCATTCTCAGTGCGTTAAATGCTGACACTTTGTCCCCCCTCCGGCATGCGATATTGAAGCTAAAGGGCAAAGGCACCCTGTGGCTTCTTTATGAGATGCACAGAGCTTTAAGTAACTCAAATAGACACCCATCTGCAGCATTACGCAAGAACAATGACCTAGAATAAGAGAGAGACTTCATGTAGATGTGGGTATTGGTGGGCCAAACAAACCGGACTTTCACCCAGAAGACCACAGTTTATGCCACATATGAAATAAGATTACGTCACTTATGTACCTACATCTCATGTGAAACCAAAAGTCAATGTTGTTTTTATGTAATGTTACACAATGTACAATGTGTATGGTTATCAAACATTGACTTCATATATTTACATCCATCACATAACAAACATACTAAGCTAAAACTTGTTATTTTGTATTAATCTTACCAAGTAGTTTTGTTGCTTAAACCAGGCCATTGTTATTTCACAAGATTGAGTAACATCATTTATCTGTGCGCCACAGTTAGGATAAAGGGAACCCTATTCAACATTATGAGGTGCCATGGGGTGTTACAAATTGTCGGTATTTGACGACCTGGAAATACGGACAGTTTGGACTTACTTTTCTGAAATTTGTCTCACAGTGAGAGCATATTTTTCCACAAATACTGATTGAACTTTCCAAGGCCATGGAAACAATATATTGGAATTCTTAATGTAGGTGGTGTTCCCCTCTAAATTGAACTATCCTGGTAACTCAAAGTACCAGGGCACAGTGTACACGTAAACATACCCATCTCTAATGTTTGACTTTAACAAAGTCAAGTCAGGAGGGGACTGTATTTCTTAAATTGCTGCAGCTCCGGTTAAATCATGTTTTCTCTCCTTCGTGGCTACATAGAAAATTGGAGAATCGAGCTAAAAAACTAAGTCTGAACATCTTTTATTTTATTGATGAAATCTTACCTTGGCAGGTTAGTGAAGAGTAAATTCTGAAACGACAAAATAGATGGCCTGGCATTTCAGTGGCTTTCACCCCATTTACCATTGCTGCCATTGCTCGCTTGTGTTGAATTAAGTGGAGGTTACAAATATACCTGGTTATCAGCCTCGTTTCACTTGTCTCATGGCCAGCCGTCAGCGCCAGAGACACATTATTGCTCTCTCTGGCTCATATTAACTGAAACACCTGCCCAGGCCTTTGTTTGGCATTAACAGGCCGAGACCAAATGATCAAATATGACCTTCCGTTGACTGTACAGGAATTGCACGTCCCAATAGGGATGTGGACAAAAGCCACGTCTGTGAGAGGCGCTGCCAGGTGCGTAAGCTAATGCTTGGTCTCTCAAAGTGTGAACATTATTCCTAATTCTTTTCAGTCTGCCTCCAAGGTCACCATCTGCTGTCCTCTTTTTCTCTAACAACGAAAACTGAATGAATGGGAGCCACGAAAGGTGGACCAATTTGTTTCCAAGACCACAGTGATGGGTCTCGGAGAAGGCTGGTGTTCTGTTTAGCAAAAATAAACATGGATTTTTATCTATGAGGTTATTAAGTCCAAAGCCCGCACACTCACCCCCCTCCTCTCCACAGCCCCGTGGCCGTGATTATTGTTCCGCCTAGCTATTGACACTCAATTACCTTGTGATCTTCCTGGAATAGAAGCCGTTCAATCTGTAAATTTCTGTTTCTAGAATGTTGAATGAGTGTGCTGCAAACCAATTGGTTGAGTAAACAGCCCTTGTGTCTCGAATACAGACGCTGCAAATGATTTATTGTCTCCTCAACATTGCTTGCAGATGAAAGGACTGAAATTGCGGATATATCATAATACACTGTCATACTGCATGTCAGGGTGCATTGGCTATTTCTGGAAGTGCAACCTATTTGGCGTCCTTGAAGTGCGGTGATGTCGTTCTTCCATCTTCAACAGTAATTTCTCCCCACCTCACATCAATATTACCACCTTAAACATGTTGCCTAACCATTTCATGAGTTTGTATTTTCAAAATTCTTTCCAAAGCGTATGTTAGGAATGTCTTTTTGCTGAAAAATGAATAAATCTGGATGAAGTCAGCCATTGCTCTTCGAGCTAGCTCTGTAAAGTTCAAGCTAGGCGTTTTGTTGCTCCAATTCAAAGAAAAGTGAGGAAATTTGGGAAGAGTGCCGAAAATATGCACAGATCTTTCTAGACTAAATGATAGATTTATAGGGGCAAAACACACCACAATTAATTCATCAGCTACACGCTAAAATCGCTAAAATATGTGTTAATTTGCGAAGATTCTCTCGTTGAACAAAACCTTTTAAGGCTATCATGAAGTTTTGCTTGCAGCAGAGCTTATTTTTGTCAATATCCAAAATCCAATGGAAAAATCTCAAAGGCTTTTTGCCAAAGACCCCATGGTAATGCTAATTTCCCATGAATACATATAATTTCTGCAGCATTCTCTGGTAACACATGACCAAACAAATAGGTGTTACATTGGAAATTATTTAAGTGAGATTTAAGGGTATTTAACAGATCGAGGGTTTTTAACAGTAGGTGGTTTCTTTCAGGTACACATGCTTGGGCTTTAGTAAGTCTAAATGATCCACAGAGGCAATTTGAAACGGTCCCCATGACTCACTGGTAAAATCTCTTCCACTCACAGCATCACAGTACTGTAAAAGGCTTTCCCTTCTGTCCGCCTCCTATCAGCCAGCTAAAGACATTTACAAAACTGATACACAGGGGGAAATAGTGGATATTTATAAATGGCCATCTTTTTTTACACACTGGATCAAATCTATTTCTCTTTCTAGATGGCCATGGACGCGGTCTACATTAGGATGACGGGTTGATTGCTTCATATGAACAAGACATTTAATAGGTTTTCACTGGAGTATTTAAGATGTATGTATGGGTGCTTCACAAGAGATTAACTTTACATTCCAGCTCTTTAATTCGACCAAAATGATTCCTCTATAAGCCCCAGTATTTGTGTGTAGCAGAAAATTCAATAGAATTTCCTGGTAGAGCTTGAAATCTTGTTCTTGGTGTACTTTACAGCAAAATCCCATACCTAAATCATAGTCTGTTGTCTCCTTGGGGCACCCATACTGAATTTGTATGTGCGTAAAACTGCTAGATAGAGATGAGGACTGTGTCGCTACCTTAAGTAGTAGACAATATTGACCTCCTCTCTGTCTTTGTATCTATTTGCTTTTATTGTAATTGTTCCAGATTCATTTCCGTGTCTATTTTGTGTCTTATTACAACCTAGGCGATGTGATAACACAATTGTTGCATTGCCCTGGCAGCCATTTTTACATCTCTCTCAGAACTGTCTCTGCTCATGCGAGTTGGAGGTTTTGCGGTCGTCGGGCTTTGAAAATTTGTTATGTTGCATTTTTGTGAAATCTCGCACTGGGCTGGGCCTAATCAACTGTTTTTATTGTTGTGTGTCAAGAGGACTATTTCTGTATACAGTATGTGAAAATGTTTTTATTTTTCTCTTGACTATTATAATGGGTTTTAACCTGTGGAAAAAAAAAAACAAAGGAAAAAGCTCAAAAAGAGATGAGACCAAATAAAATGTAACACTCCTGACTTGTCTGTGACCTTATTTGAATCATAGAGAAAAGGTTGAAATGAAAGAATTTTGCACCACAGCACACCTTAGCAATAATAGCCATAAAACTTTCAAGGAAATTGTTTATTTTTTACAAGTAAGACTGACTGATTGTGTCGATGTAATTATATGAGGTAATTTTCATCCACCTTGTGGACTCACTGTCAGTTATCGAAGGCCGGCTGAGGACATGCATGTAATTATCTCTCCTGTGTTGTTCTCCTGTCATGTAAGGTAATTATTTTATGATCTCAACATAACAGTAATTATTATTTCTGTGATCACGAGGAAAGGTCTGATGTTACGCTGTCAAAAGTTTTATTTTGTGATTTTGAGAGTCTCTGGTTTGCGTTATCTCAATACTGTTTTGACAAGATCACAAAAAAACAGGAGAAAACGAGCAAGGTCCGATAGAGCTTCCCCAATTATTGCCAAATTGTAAATGTCATATTTCCATTTTTTTCTGGGAGGTCAGGCAGTAACAGTTTAAAAACAAATTTAATTCAAAAAAAACAGACTATATGTCTTTTGACATTATTTGTTTTCTTATATCAAGAAAAAAAATGATTTTTTATGTTCACATCAAGTTTTTTTGGTAACGACTTTTCTAGATCAAAATGGTTACTATTCTGCTGATCAAGCTGATTGGGAACATAATTTGTGTATGGAAAAACAACTTTGCAATCCATCCAGGAATTGTTGATGTATATATCTATCTATCTAGCAATACGACAAAGAAATGATGAGCGTAGAGAATATGATGCATTGCTGTACATTGAACTACCCGACAGTACGTAAAAGTGTGAAAATTAGCACATTAACGCTTTGAAACCTGGAGAGACATCACTTTTCTTGTGCTCCTTTCAGGTGACTTTCGCAATTAAACCTTTGAACCAAGTACAAAGTGGTACGATTTCTTCCAAAAACATGGGTAAAAAGGCAATGAGCAACTTCGAAAGATATGTTCCACAAATTGCAGGAACACATAACTTTTTTTTAAAGCTAGGGAAAAAATCTAGGGAAAAGTATAAGTATATTTATTTTTACCATGATTAATATTCTAAATCATGTTTCAGAAAATGATGATTATTTTGAAGAACCTTGGTTCTCGGTTTCCTTGTTTGTTTGTTTACCTTTTTTTGCACACATTTTCAGGTCATTTTTTTCTGCTTTTTTCTGCTTTTTTTCTGTATTTATAATCATCATGACTGCATATTTAAAATTATGTTTCAGAACTATAAATATAAACTATAAATTGTGATTTTTAAGCACTTTTTCCAGGTTTTGATTTCATTGTTTGTTTGTTTGTTTACTTTATTTTCCTTTTTTGTGTACTAATTTTCAGGTATTTTTCTTGCACTTTTTAAATTTGATTTAATTTTTATTTTTTATTTCATGAATTTATTGCAAATTAGGCATTTTTTCTTGTGTTGCTCATTGCCTTCTTCTGATGTTTAGGAAAGAAATCATGCCAATTTGCTCAGGTTTCAAAGAGTTAAACATCTACATCAGTGAAATGCAATGTACACAATGCAGCAGGAATATTAATCGAAAAACGATACAATAGTAGAATACTGACAAGGAACATTTTACCTACTACTTTCATACTTAGAACATTTTGCTGCCAATACTTAAAAATATATACTAAATATGCAGTTTTGAATGTAGTTAAGGCTTTTTGTTGTGAAGTATTTTCAGTGTTTCAGCGGCAGGGGGCGCTCGAGCTTTCATCAAACGGCTCGGAAAATTATGGAATTATTTTAAATTAAAATATTTTTTCATAATCAAACTTTTTCGTGACAGCGAATCCGACAGAGGTGATTAATACAAAAAATATGAATAATTTTAGCGTTTTTACGCAAAATTGACCCGCGGTTGACCCCTGTTTGGGTCGGATGCGCGAAGCTCGTGCACGGTGCCCCACAGCGAGGAGTTTGGCTGTGCACGTGGAAGGATTAACGCAGAGGTTAATTGACAAAAATCAACGTAAGTTTTATATTTATATTACGTTTTTTGCTCTGTGTGGCAACTTATCCTAAGTTTTGTTGCACCACTGGAGCGAAGAACTGTGGAAATTGACTGTGAGGCAGCAAAATTGCCACATCGTGATGGTAGTCAGCCTGCTGAACGGCACCTGTCACAACGCCATTTTGGGAGGAAAAAAGCCAAACAATGTGGTTACTGTCAACACCATGCGGGATTTACGAGTGTTTAATACCATATCAGGATCCCTTTTCCGGACTTACTGAAGCAGTGTTGTATCTTTATCATTGCAGCTGCACGCGAGCGGAGTTTTTCGTACTTTCCGGCCTCCGCGAGGACTAAAGAGGAGGACATTGTGACTGTGACAGTGTTCCTCTGTCACCGGTGAGTACATGTTTATTTAAAATGTCTATAACTGTTATTTGAAGGCCTTTAGTGGTATTGTTTTGATGATGTGTGTACTCTGTCATCACTTATAGTTGTGATATAGTGATTTTTCTGTGTGCCGGTTATCAGCTTAATGATGGTATTGACGGTGTGAGCCTAATGCAAGGCCGGGCTTTGTATATTATAGTATTTATCATAAGCAAATACAGCTATTGGGTACACTGTGTAAATAAAACAATGTAAAGACAACTAACATTTGTTGAATACATCTGTGAGCACGAGCGGTCCACCGATATTGTTTTTCAGGGATGATACCAATACCGATTATTTTTTATACCTTGTGAGACAGATAACCAATTTAACCGAAAATTTTGGAATATACCAAACTCCATCACAAAGCTTTGTTTAAATGCCTTTGGCAAATGTTAAATAAAAAATGAGACTTTTAACATCATATACAGCAAGTTCCCTGCACATTTTTTATATTAGGTTCAGTGAAAATGTTAAAAAAATGAAAGTAGCTCTTTGAGGTTTTACAAAGTAAAAGTTCCTCCCATGTTGACACTTGTATTGCAAGACTTTGGCTGTTGGTTGAGTGTAGTAAGCACACGTGTTTATAAATTAATTTTATCTGCAATCATTAAAATAAAACGCTGATACAGATAATTGGCAAAATACCAAATATTGACCCGGATTATTGGCCAGGCTGATAATCTGTTGTCTAGTGAGCACTGTTGTTCAAGATTTAATGCTTTTATTTGCCATTTACTTAGTTACAAATGTACTAGGTTTTAGAATTCATGTATGGATTCTTTGAGCTGTTGGTCCCTGAGTGAATGTGTGTTTAACAGAGTAGTGAGGTGAGAGAAAAGGGTGCAACTTTTTATTATTATTATTATTATATCATGCCTGTAGTTACAAATATCTTCCCTTGAGCCTCCCTGAGTGACTACAGGAAAATGCATGACCTTGTCTCCATCATAGATAACAATGTGAACAATATGTGAACAATATTGACAGTCTCTGGCCATACAAATGATGTCATATTAGAGTTTTTTGTTAAAGATAACATGCTTTTTAAACCCATTTGCAGGTTCTGGGGTTCTTAGGGTATTTAAAATAAATACAAAAAGGGACGCATAATAACACTGGAATGTCATCGGTATCAGATATTGACATTAAAATGAAATATCAGAATTGGCCAACCTGCCCAATATCACAATCAGATATATTTTTTTAAATTTACAAAGTGAAAATGTAAGCTAAAGTCTATTACAAACATTAAAATGCATTGTATTTTATGTCTGTTTTATGTCCTCCGCTCTTATGAATAAGAAACAGTCCTTAATGGACTGAATGTAAATGACCTGTAATGCTAACAGTAGTGATGATTGACTGCAAATTAGCTGTTTTTACCAAACAAGGGAAAACCACACGATGGCTGTAGGAAACCGTAACACTAGAATTGGCAGTTTTAATAATGGAAATGTATAATGTTTATTTATAACTATGATTACATTTGCTGCTGATGATTTTGGACAGCTTTGCATGCTTGCATGCCATAGCATAGATATTTTTAAGTAATATTCTTCTATCAATATATTAGAGGGCACATTTCGCGCATTTTTTAATATTGCATCCTCCCTAAAATGCAATTACTGTCTTGTAGGGGTGAGAATTGCCAGAGGCCCCAAAATACGATATTATCATGATTCTGTAGTCATAATATTATTGTGATTTTAAAAGTTTTTATGCTGGTAATACAATAACACAGCGGACACGCCCCAGCATTTCAGATCAGCGAATACTTTGCATTTTTTCATGATTTTGAGACCTTCTTTTACATATTTGGCGATTTTTTTGATCACTCAAATTTGGTCAGGTGTACAACAACATATCTTTCTGTGATGTGACAAACTCAGAACAAATCTTAATCATATCTTTAATCAACTTATGCCTTTTTATGTGGGTATATATAGCAGCCTTATACCTGTTGTGTTTTTCTAAGGTTATTATAGATAAAAAAATAAAAATAATAAACAACAGGACTCTATGTTGTTACTCAGTGCCACTCTCATCAGGATGAATAGGGTTTTAGGCGCATCCATTTAGTTTTTCTGTGAGTTTAAGTTGACTCAAAGATTTAGCCGTTCACAAAATGCGAATGTCTGTCAGTCTCTGTACTGTCGATACACATTATGTCCTAGATGTATTCTATAACTGCTTACAATTGGCCTGATATTCTTCTGCAGTATTCCTGCAACAACTTTATTGATTTCTCAGTTGTTGTCCAGACCCTGAGGCAGGAGAGCTGCTCCAAACCGTCATGCTCTCTCCTCCTTATGGTTCACAGTTTTTAGGCGAATGTATATACATTTCTTTTTCACTGATTGAGATGGATAAAAGTGTCCAAAACGACTATTATCTTTGATACTTCAGGGAGTAAATATTTGAAACGCTCTTCTTTATGGCGTCAGGCCTAGAATCAAATGTAATCAGAGGAGGAAACATCAGTGTTCGCCCCCTTTGTCCCCCCTTATTGCATTTTTCTTCTCAGTTAGACTAAGTAGTTCTGTGTCAAAGGCAGCTAAGCAGAGAACATTTGAGAAAGACAGAGAAAAGTTTATTCTCACTCTTCATTAACGTTAATAAGATGTTCTCCTTTGGGAAATAGGAGACCCCTGATTAGTGGAAGCCCAATTTGATGGAGAAAAATTAGATCCTGTCGCTCAGCTTTTTATGTGATGCTGAACACGATCTTTTGAGCTGTGAAGAGAAAGAAAAAAAACATTTTAAGTTAGCAGGTTTATTGAGAACATAAAGAGGCTCCACTCAGCAGGTTGATAGTGTTGAAGATGTCTGATATTAAAATTATAAACAGCAGTTTCATAGGAATATCTTAAAAGGTCATCTGTATATTTAACATATAAACTCGTTGGACTATTTTTTCTTGTGAAAGCGCAATGCACTGGTTTTAAACAGTTTTTAAGAGGAAGAGAAATGGAATTAAAACTGCACTCACTGATTTTTATTTTTGGCCACTGGTGGGCAGTAAAATACGTTTTAAACAGGGTGCAGACATATTATCACCTTGTATAGTTAAACTAATCCTAATTTAAAAACGTATCAGACCCAAAGCGACATACGTGTTCAACTTTAGAATTTGTAATTTGTTTTTGGTCACATGACTGATGTCAGTAGGGCTGGGTAAAAAAAAAAAAAGATTCATCAATGCATTGCAATATATATATTTTTCCAAATCAACATCGATTCATAAAATGCTGAATTTGATTATTTCCGTTGTAATGATGCCCTGCTCCCACGGGGGGCAGTGTGAGTGTGATTGACGTTGTTCGGAGGCACCGCCTGACCCCCAAACCTCGTCTACAATTTATTAATTAAAATGGCGACAGTGGCAGGAGATAACAACGCGTGAATATAAACAAAGTGAGAGAGCACAAACATTTGACAGCTCACAGACAGGTGACAGCTAGTTCGACATAATGAAAGACACCGCAATGACAGATAACATTCAAATGTAAGTTCTTATGATGTACTATATACTAGCACTACTATCCCTGCACGAAGCTAAATGGATAAATGAGTGAAAAAATGTCAACCAATATTTGAACAAATGATGCCGTAGAATGGCTTAGTATGTCCCAGTTGTATGCATACTGCATGCAACAGTATGTACTTTGTAGGGCAGCTGCAATACGTACTAAAAGTAAAAAGAAGCTAAATCTGGATCACAAACAAATGCAGGTAGACAAATCCTCTGTATACAAACTACAGTCAGGCTCCTTCAAGCAAGACTCCTGCAGGAGATGCAACCTGCGCGCCAGTCAGGTATGTACACATAGACTATATATATAATTTACAGTTCTACATCTTAATAGTGTTGTGTAGGGCTTGTTTTATTCACATGATTTTATTAAAGGATAGGTTATTTTTATTTTATTATTTATTTATTTATTTTATTTTAAAACTGTATACTAAGTCTGCTGTATGTAGTGAAATAAATGTACAAATAATGTATGTAGTTCCATATAAGAATTTAATGATCTGGAAAAATAAAAGATTTGTTATTGTAATGTAAATGAATTCATTTCTAGAAATGTGGACCCAAAGGACAAATTCCATGACGGTATGGAGACCTTTTACTCCTCAAGTCACTGAGGCTTCCAGAATGGATAAAAACTATTTCAGTTAAAATATACAAAGAATGAAAATAATGAGTGTGTGCACACACATAGTATATTTTGGTTGTGTTGTCTTAGTGAAGAGAACTATATTATAAAACTATGCTTTGCTTATATAATGCATTTTCTTTTTTTTTTTTTTTTTTTTAGCAGAGTGGACTAGTAAATTCAGCAGACCATGAGGCAGCTGAGGAACAGGAGCAGCAGGAAGAACAAGAGGATAATGATGTTTTAATGTCCAAATGCCTTTTGAGTGACACAGACATGGTCTGTATTCATGTTCATGATAATACGTTAAAGTTCTCACTGGTCTTTTATCATGTCAAGCATTCAGTGTCTTATTGTGTTGTCCAAAATGAAGGCACTTTATGCACTTTAATTGTAGTTGCAAAAAAAAGAAAAAAGCACAGTGTGCCTTTGTTTACATTTCAACTCAAGCTAAAAGAAATTATGTGCATTTAAGTGCACAGTACAGTTATGTTTATTACTTTTGTGCTGCAATTTTGGGTCGGGCAAAAATGTGCACCTTTCTGTACTTTCAATGTTTTATTCTTTGTTTATTAAAGAATAATGTAATGGTAAAATAAGTTTTGGTGTGAGTTTGTTCTAAATCAGTACAGATAATGCACACTTTATTGAACACATATCAGAAGGTATTCTAATGAAATATCTGGGTATTTCTGACATCACACATTACTAAATTGATATTGAAACAATTGAATCAAAATCGAATCGAAATCGAATCGTGACCCAAAGAATCGAAAATTGAATTGAATTGTGAGGTTCTTGACAATACCCAACCATAGATGTCAGTCCAATATTCAACTCCCTTTTTGCTCAGATTTGGTCCAGCTCAGTCACCAGACGAAAATATTGGCATTGCATATGAGTTGACTTTGTTATTGGGAATTGGAAGGGATGGTGGATGGCGAGATGTTTATCAAGCTGCAGACCTCTGTTCCTGACCAACAAACATATCTGGCAGTTTTTTAGTGACTCGCCGCTGTGTTAAATAGAGACATCGCTGCGTTTTCAGCAGGGATGGTGCACCCAAAAGTGCAATTTTTCTTCACTGGTGCATTTCCAGTGTTTTTTTTAGCCACCAAAACCAGGTATTTTGAGCCAAAACATGATATTTTCTTAACAATAACAAGTGGTTTTCAGGGTTTCCTACACATTAACACATCTGCTGCCATAGATACATTTTCAATTTTTCATTGCTGCATCATTCATTATGAGTGCTGTTGAAATATATATACTGTTTAGTTATTAATTGCACCACAGTCTTAAGCACAGACCGAGCAGTAGAACAGCAAGCGCAGTGAAATTAATACTTAACTGTTCGTTCTCCCGGCTCTAAAAGTTTGCATTTACTCGCAACAATTTCTCCTCTCAAACATCAGTCTGATCTGATCAGCTGTGAATAATCCGCCCTGCGAGTTCCAGACTGCTGCTGAGGAAAAAAAAAGAACTCGTGCAGAGCTCGCCGGCCGCAAAAACCTCTGACCCCTGAGCGGGGGGGACACAGAATGATACAAAGGGAAATCCAAAGCAGACAAAACCAAAAGTTTGCTGTCATCAAATATAACTCATTTGGAGAAACGTGCATTGCCAGCATTTATTATGGAATTGGGTTGCTTGGTAACTGGTTTTGGACTCCTGAAAAAAAAATCCTGCTTTAGCTACTAAATGATCAACTATATTTATCAGCTAGTAACTAACTTTATATCAATATGACCGCAGTATGACTGCTCTGAAAGTAGCATGCAGTTAGCTTACATTATCATTAGAGGCATTGTTTTCGATGTGGGTATATACATTTGAGAGTTATATAAAACTTAAAGTTTTATCTTCCCCTCATTGAAAGTAATAAAATCCAATCTTTTATTCTGTTTATTGGATTTGAACAGAATACAAAGCATACAGCAAGGGAAATGTATTTAAATAAACCAAGTACAAAGAAAACAAAACAAAAACCAAGCACTGAGTGCTCAGTGGTGACGACACTGCAGAGCCACACCACTGCGCTTTATAGACTTTCATTCACAGTGTCCATGGCAACAAGAGCCTTGGAGACTTGCGCCAGGGTAGAGGAGGGTCAGGCGTTGCAGCGAGTTTCTCCATCACGTCCTCGCTGACGCTGCTGATTCTCCATTCACTGTGTTATCCAGTTGACTGACAGACTTGATAAGAAGGGAGCGAGTCGAAAGAAAGTGCGACTCCGTGTCTCAGCGCATCCAGCGAGGTCAAAAACATCACAGAGGCACCTCATTCCATTCCATCTTGTCTTCAGTCGAGATGGCAAGTCACATACGGCAAGAGACAGAACATCTGGGGCCAGATGTAAACATCTCCGACATATAAACTTGTGTTTATACATAGATAAGTGTGTGGTGAGAATACATGCCTTAAATGTAGTTGAGTTTCAGGAGAAAATGCCATGAAAAGAAAAGTCTCAGGTGCAAGGCCACGGGGACTGTGGTAAAACTGTAAAAAAAAAAAAAAAAAGTCAGCCAAGCATATTTTCTGCTCCTCAAAATAAGGCACTGCCTTTTCGTCTCATTTATACTTGTTTCTGTTTGTTTTATTGTAATTTATTGAATACAAAAGTAAGAGGAGAACAGAGCAAAATTTCAAGATTGCCTTGTCAGATTTACTTGTCAGATTGAATATCTTCCCACATTTTGCGCTTGGCAGGTGTTCATTTTGGACCCTGCAAACGCTGCTTTGTTTCATGTATGTATCCTAACAGTTTGTATATTTGCAGTTTTCCCTTTTGAATGATTAATACAGAGTACCACCACCTGCCAACATGTAGAGTTACTTCCTGTCATGCTGATACAGAACATACTTGCTAGTTAGCGGTCGGCGTTAGTCTTTGCAGTTTGATCAAGTGCAACTTTGTGACCGAGACATGGCCTTAGGAGACGCAACAGTTGTTCTTTATCTCCACTACTTCTTGGATGACTGTTTTGTTTGTCAGACTGTTGTTTTTTTTTCTTAAGCAAAAACACGGGTAGGAGGAAATGCGCAACTTAAGCAGAAATTACCCAAGAAATTGTAAGGAATTAGTAAAAAAGTATGAGAAACTTACCTGATAAACAGTTAAAAAAGACAAAGAAAATTAAAAACCTGAGAAAAAAAAACCAGTTAGTGCAGGAATGCAGGTAATTCTCACAGGTCACAAACTCGTTCTCACATCAGCAAGCTCATGTTAAATATAAACCCACAAGAAAAGATTTTAATTAGGCTCAGAAATAGTTTCTCAAAGGCCACCTTTCTGCAGTGAAAATGGCAAAATTAACATTCATGTCATATTTGGGGTTCAACTGAGGAGCTTTCTGTAGGTGAGTAAAGTGATATGAAAATCACTCTTCGGGGGGTCGAATGAGTCATTTCAGCAAGAGCAGAGAAAGCAATGTTTTTCTATCCTAGTACTTAACATTCACTCTTCTAAAGTGTTCATGTTTGCATTTGAAATTTTTGTTTGGAAAAAGAACTTTCTATTTATAATACAGTTGTGGGCTGTCAAAAGTATCCAACTTGTTACTAATTACAGTTTCCCACAGATGCAGTATGTATGTGTGGCATTAGCTGATGGGAGGGGGGGACTCTGTGTTACCTTCCTAAATTGTGACATTTTTGGATCGTAAGGCAGCGCAGACAGAACTTGTTTTTTTTTCCCCTCAGCAGCAGTTTGAGCAGTTTGAAGGCCTAGACACACCAAACTGACACCAGAGAACAACAGCCCCCTGCTGCCTTGCCTCAACTCACTGTGTCTCGGTCAAAAAGTTGCGCATGAACACACCAAACTGACAGCTAACCAGAACATCTGTTCTGCACCTGCGTGAGAGGAAGTAATTCTCCATACCAGCAGATGGTGGTCTCTATATTCGTCACTCAGAAAGAGAAACTGGGAGACCGACTTGACCATAGTTATAGAAACATTATGATTTTGGTTTGATTTATATTTTGGTTTGACTTTCGTCTGCCTGAGCGCCATATTGAGGAGGTCAAGATCTGCTAGTAAATAAATACATGTGTATTGTGAAATGGAGATTTCAAGACAAAGTCGACTGTGAGTCCTCATGACCCAATTTTCTGAAATACCAATCAAAATGATTTAATTCAGCAACAGGTCTGCCACTGACGGGCTCCGCCACTGACGGGCTCCGCCACTGACGGGCTCCGCCGCCACTGCTGCTGCCGCCTCCACCGCCAACCCCTTCACCGTTTCAATGTGCTTTATCAGCAGGAAGCCGACTAGTGTTGACGAGGGCCAACGGTGCTGCACACACTGCAGTGACGACAGCCATGGATGCTCACTGAAGGGCCGACATTGACCGACAGTGGACCATCAGCTTGGTGAGTCATGGCTTTTATTCGGGGAGTAGTTAATTAATCTGTCAGTCCAGTGAAAAATGATCAGATGGATGGATGCAGTGTGTAGTTATTGCTGACACAGAATGACAGTGTATGTGTAGTGGTAGCTGATGATGGATGGGGGCGACTTTTGTTGTTTTTTTCTTTTTTTTTTTTTTTGCATCTTTTTGTATCATTCTGTGTCTTCTCCAAATGTTTTTTGCGGGTCTGTGAATGCAGCACAGAAGGCGGAGCTCTCCATGAGTTCTGTTTTCTTCCTCAGCAGCAGTTTGTCACTTGCAGGGTGGATAATTGATCTGTTGATCCATTCCCAGCTGATCAGATCAGATCGATGAATAAGAGGAACAGTTTTTTGTAAGTGAATGTAAACTTTTAGACCCAGCAGACTAAACAGTTAAGTCTCATTTTCTTTTTTTTAAGGTTAGGTTTTATTATTTTCAATGCGTTAAGTACGTAACAAACACAGGTAGTGTCAGAGAGATGGCAAAAATATTGGCATAGTGAGGATGTCCATCTAAACTGGTACTAATGGTGTCTACGTGAAGGGTCTTACAGACAGCCCATTTTGACAATTTCTTTTTCAAATTCTGATTGTTGTATTCCCAGTTCATCTGTGAGTCTTTCTGTGTCAAATATCTCCAGCCCAGCCAATTTTTTCCAGAGTAGGCGGGTCCTCCTGGCGACATCTCTTTCTTAGTTGCTGCCATTAGAATTTTAACCAGATATCGGTCTTCATGTTGGACATTGTTCCTTGTAAAGTCCATCAGTTGTCTTTGCTATTTCATAACCTAACATCAGCTTGAACTCCATCAATACATTATTCCAGTATTTCTCCATTTTCATACATTCCTATAAAACACGATATATATTCTCCCTGCACTGTCTCCAGCATGTCTCTGGAGTATGTGTATATTTACATTTAGTCTTGGGAGTAATGAAATATCTGATTATGTTCTTCCAACACAATTCTTTCCACAGCTTGGAGCTGGTGGTTGATTGCGGTGTGTTACACATTATTATACCAGTCTTCATTGGATAACTGTATTTTGCTTTCTTTCCCATTTATCTCCAATATACAGTGCAGAGGTTTTTCTGTTTATCACAAGACCTTGATATAGTGCTGATTCCACTCCACATGAGTTATTACTGTACACATTACACCCAATTTTTAAAAAAAGTAAGACAATCACAACCATGGTGGCCCTGAACCTGATCATAATTTTGCAAAAGAGCCGCAGCAGCGACATGTGAACTATATCTATACGCACGTCTTTCATAACTCTTCTCCTATTTCCAGAGAATGCCAGGACCTCAGGCTTTAAACGTGTTATGTGCCAATCTGATGTGTGAGATGGGCTCACACAGCCAAATTACACAGTGTCCTTTTGAGGGTAACGAGTGAGTCAGAGCAGGAGGAGAAAAAAGCCGGCAGTCTGATAAGAATGGCTTACAGCAAATTGACATTGAAACAAAGATGTCCCCAGTGATGTAATAATGGAAAAGCAAGACATCTCTAGCCAAGGATAACAGGGCTCTTCTTTCAGTGATATTGTACTGAAACTCAAGAAAGACCAAATGTAGTCACGTAGTCAGTAGATGAATGTGTTGTCTGTTATACTGTAGGAAATGTTACTAAAAAAACGCACATATGGCTGTGCTCTGATTGTAGAAAGACATATATCTTCCTGCATGCATTAATCAGGCAGAGGAGGGCATCCATAAAGTTGTATTTGTGCAGATGCAACCACCAGAGGGCAATGTGTAAGTGCACAGTCGCCTCCTGGGGGCAGCTGCTGCAGCACATCATCACATGAGACTTTGTATACTAATGTATTCTTTTAATTACCACTGTAGCCTGCCATTTTGCCGCCGCCGTTTCCCACCTCACACTAGCTGAATTATATATCAACAGTGCATGGGGTCAGAGGTTGAGCATTCCTCCTTCTCACTCAAATGGAGGCCCTTTTGATGAGCTGCTGTCAGAAATTGCTCTGCACGGCGGGGCTGACTAATGATGTTTTTAGGGAGAGCGGGTCCTCCCACCGCAGAGAGCCGCACACGTAAGCGAGGAGTGCTGATTGACAGATTGAGATCATGGAAATTACAGACAAAGGGTCTTTATGGAAATGTATGCAGAATTAACATATTACACAGTCTTCGGAGTGAGTATCACGGCGAGAGGAAAAGGAAGCATGAGTATGTCAATCCCCAGCAATTCCCACTATTGTTATGGGCTTTGCAAAAACACACATTAGAAAGGCTTACTTCAGATATTCCGAGGTGGTGATTTTTGCCTTTTTCTGATCAAAGATTCATTTTGCAATTTATGTCAACATGCCTCACCTGTCCCCGTGCCAAATTTGCCCCAATATCGTTGCATTAAAACCAAAACCCCCCTGCCCCCCTCGCTTGATTTCACAACTAACCCGCATCAACCAGAGCATGTCCGAGATAGGACTGTGAAGTGCACGCCAGCGGTGCACAAACAATTACACAGCACAACGGCGCCACAAAAACCTGCCTGTTTTGTGGCAGCCGATAAGAGAGCCCTGAATAAATGTGCCTGCATGCATGAAAGACTTGAGAGGGAGAAGTGTTTGCAGGGTAAATATTGCGGTTGGCCTTCGTGCATGTGTACAAAACAATTACATGCTTCATTGTTGTGACAAAAACGGTCCGAGACAGCAGCTATTTGCTGTTAATTTAGCTTGAGAAGTCCCCAGCAGCGAGGGGATAAATCTTACTGGATACTGTATGTCAGCGGCTACACTCTCCTGCAGGCTGCTGTCTGTGAGAGACAAGCAGCAAGTATTGTAACTCTATAGGATGACAGATAAAAATGACTCAACCATACGACACTAGGTTTGGTCTTATTACTGCGTAGTGGATCCACTGAGGATAATCCAATCTGTAGTTTAATTTACTAATAAATGCGAGTTTAATGCATTTTTCTCCTCAGTATTGCCGTCAGCCCATTCAGCAGCAGCATAATTACAAGACAGACTATCTCTGCCAAAACGACATAGCCCGACCTTTTGTCTTGATAAGACATGATTTTTCTCACGCTCATTTTTCCATGACATGTCACAGACACAAATGTTCTTATCGCGGGTGTGAGCCCAGAACGGTCAGATGACTAATGCACTCGCAGAAAGCTCAATATCCGTACTTGATATCAATCAGGTGGGCCAATCATCAGCTCGTCTTCACACGGAGTGTGAAGTTGACGAACTGTGATGAAACTGATGAATTTGAGCATTACCAATAGTTTTAGGCTGATGAAGGTATTGATATTTGAAGAATTAAAAAAAAAAACCAAGATAAATATATTCTAAATATATGTAAAAAATTAAATATATTTATAAATATATGTAATTATGAATCTATGCATGTTAAAGGCTGCAATGCGTGGCTTTATTGCTAGAAAGATGATTACAACTGTTAAAATATTTTCGTTAGGAATTCCTCATCTGCCGATGATTTTAAGCTGGCAGGCGGCGTAATACCATGCACGGCACAGTTGGGCTTTTACGTGGAATACGGGAGTTAAACAGTTAAGAAAATGTAGCGCCAAGGGAAAGGGCTGTGTGACGCCGATGTAAAGCAGTGACAATTCCACTTAGACCGCTATTGATTTTCTTAGGTACATTGAAAAAAAAGAATTGTTAACCAACTTAAAATACAGACTGTAACACAAACAATAAATGAATTATGTTTTCTCAGCTCGATTTCTAAGCAGTTGTGTTTGATTTAATTAAATATTTTTTTTATGTGTTACTGATTGAAGTAATTTTTTTAAATTTGGTTAACAATTCTCTTTTTCAGTGTAGACCTTTTTAAATAGGCTAAAATACATTTTCGTGTATCCGCAGAGTAATGTTTAGCTTTAGCTGTATATAAAACACTGACTATACAAAAGTATGCTGCACAGCCCCAACTGTACCTTTAAAGGCCTCAATGTGCCACCAGATCAGCTTCAGCACACCTTGGTATTGATTCTTAAATCTATGGAACTTAACTGGAGGGTTTGAACACCATTATTTCAAAAGATTTCCCCTTATTTGATGCTTTGATGAAGGTGGTAATGAGCACCGTCTAATGTCTCGTTTATAGTTGAACCTTTTAACAGAGGTGGTCTGCAAGGACATACATCGCAGTATGTGGACAGACAATTTTTTTATTTTTTTCCTTGAAATAATTTTTTCTGGGCAGCAGAACATACATCAACACAGACAGTTTCATTTCCCCCACTGTTCAGATTTTCAAAAATTCAATAACTTTGTACAATTTGGGAGAGACAAAGTGTACATATAAAAGCTCTGTAAAATATTTCAGGAGGAGACTTGAGAGAAAAATAGAATAGCAGCAGAGAATTATTTTAAATATGTTGTGGATCTGTCATTTGTTGTCCTTCAAAGCTACACCATCCCCATAATTTCCAGTGGTGATGCTTCGTTTTGTCGATATCTGTGAGCTTTCAGAAAATGTTAACAAATATGGTCGACATAAATGCAAAGTGTGGACAGAAAGCTTTGTCTGTGTCAGTGTAAGTTGAGCATAAATGAGCCTAAACACGTCAACACAAAATCTCTAGGTGTTCCAGCGGGTCAAGATGTTGTGAACAATCATTTTTATACCTGCTGCAGGGCACAATTGAAGGATAATTGCTTAATTTTACCCTGAAGTGCAAGCATTTGCATTTGTTATGTTTCTCTACTCAATTGTTCAGGTTTTCTTTATATTTGTCACCTGTCTGTACTGATGGAGGATATTTCACAGTTCAAAAATAACCTTGACAAACTGCAAAAAAAAGTGATACTGCTACTAAAAGGATCACTGACACAAAATCAAGAATGAATTGAAGATCTTTACCTCAAACAAATCTTTGGGCATTTCTGTACTTCAAGTACTCCTCTAATGATATCTGTGATAAGCTAATATCAGTCAGTGCTAATGTGTTAGGCAGCCTTTAATTGGAAGCAGATATTAGGCTTCGGGGGTAAAAAAGAGAGAGATAAAGACATCAATATCAAAATTTGAAATTAAGAAGAAAAAGCTAGATGATGTAGAAGAGAATGTAGAAAAAGAGAATAAAAAAACTCCTCCAATACCCGGAAGAACATAACGACGTCTAAAAACGAGGAATATGACATCATCACCTCCAGTTAGCTGTTCGACTGCAGCGGGCTGATGGTGCAGTTCATTCATTTTCCCTGAGACTCTGTCCCTGGGGATTTGAGAGTCCATGTCGTGATTCATGGCCAGTGGTGGTGCAATTGAACATTTTAAGAGGAACCAGGGGTATATAGTACAGCGTAAGCCTTAATAAATGGTGTTCTTAAGAGCCATTCATAGCCTGTCCTGAGCAAGGGGAAATGATGACAGATTGGTTTTGCTTGCCGTGCCTCATTTCTTATCCAAATGAAATCCGGGAAGTCCATTCATCCCGCTTAGGAGATAATAAATTGGTTGAGTTGTTGGCTGTATATAGACCTCATGAGTTGACCCACCACTGTGCTTACTGTGTGCTGGTGTCCTTTACCTTCTTTCTCTTACAGTTCTGCTCCTTCTCATTGTTGTCCACTCTTTTTATGTTCACTTTTTCCACAAGTATCACTTAACGATAGTTTGCAAGAGAATAACTTCTCTTCTTTTGTACATACATAAATAAACAACCCACTAAAGCCAAAACTGTTATATCTCACTCGGATAACTTGTAATCACTGGAGTATTTTTATGAATTTTATTACTTCTACTAGTATCATTCATCAATTATTCTATGCCTGCTTACCCTGCTCACTGTTTCAGGGAAGTGGATCCTTTGCCAGCTTGCATTTGGCAAGCCTGCTAGTGTCAGTACAAGCACTTGTAGTACTTAAAAGCTGCACCAGAGCCAGTATTCCTATAGAGAAAATACAAAGACTGAGATAAACTGCAACAGAGACACAAATTTACAGTTTGTTTTGTAATCGGAGGCAGAAATAAAGTGAAGTGCAGAGCTAAAAACTCATGTAGGCCAAGTATTTGACTCAGGGCTTTGAAGTGCAGAATAGCTGACTTGTTTTAAAGGAGTACTCTGCTGAAATCTCTTGATATTTGAGTATAAATTCATCATCTCCTAGCACCTTTTAATTAGAATTGATTATATGTAAAATGCACAAATTCTGATGTTGGTGACTTGGCCAGATGAATTACTATTCTTAGTGTAATACGGCTGGAACGGTCAATGAAATAGTTAAAGAATTATTTCACCGATATGAAGAGGGTCCTCACATAAAACTAGGCTGTAGAATGACAAATACTTTTGAAAATGACATGACCAGAGAAAAACGACTGCAGCATTTGCTTTTGCTCAAGAGGTAGAAAACCTACAACTACCAGAATACATTGCGCTGTACTAGACCAATAAAAGCTCACACTGATGGGTGACATTATAGGAATGGTAATTTAATACTATTACTGATACTGCTAGTACTACTAATAGTACTACTACTTCTAATTTCATAAATTAATGGGCAAACAAGCCAAATATTGTCTTGACATTGGCAAAGCCATTGAGTATTGGCAATTCTCTGACCATTGTCAGTCCCCAAGATTGTTGTCTTTATGGGAACAGAGTTGGGTACCTGCTGGGTCACCCACAAAAAGTTGTGTAATGGGTTAAAAAATATGTGTATGTGTGAGTAGAAATCATATCTACCTGCAAATATAATCGCAAAAATAATCGTTGCCTGAGCTGGCTGTTTGGATGCTGAGCAGTACTATCACATGGCAGAATAACAAAATATGCAGCAAATATTTGACCAAACAAAATGCTGTAATGGCAAGACAATGTGCTTAACCAGTGGTGGGGCAGTGGGACTTATACTAACGGATTGTGCCGGGTCTGGGTCTGCATTTTACTTAGAGATTCGGGGTAACGGATTAGTTCTGGTAACGACTGTTGCAGTTGCAGGATTGCAGGACTCTACCCTTGCCTGGAAATTACAGCAGGTTGATAGTTCATAGAAACATGTTTCAAAGATACTGATGCATTTTTTGTCTGTAATTATGTTGGTGTTAGAAATCTTTTACTTAACTTTTTTAGTTTCTTTTGAGCATCCTTTACAACTGAATGTGCTCTACGAAACTATAAATCTTGAGTTAAAAGACAACATTACCCAGAATCTGTTGAAATTCCTACCAGTGAGCATGGCTTTCTGTGTTGGGTGACTCTTGCCCTTGTAAAAAAAAAGGTGTGTTTCTATATACAGTACTTGTTTTTGTGCACTTTTAAAAAATGGCAAAAAAAACCCCCAAACAAACGTGAAATATCACAAAAAGGTTTATGGAAACACCCTGTAACTCTTGAGGGATGAAAATGGAAAACATCAGATCTGCATGAGGCTAAAAGGACGCTGCGACCTTCCCTAAATATTACACGAAAAAACAGAAATGTCCCATGTCTATAACTATATTCCACATTGTTTTTGTTTGTTCGAGCTTTGACTGGAGCTCTTTAATTGCGTCATCTCATAGTGCCCTCGTCCTCTATTATGGCATGATGGCAGCCACCTGGAGAATTACCATGACAGCAGGGGATGACAATGCGCCTTCTATGTTGCTAATTTTCTGGAAATGTATTCAAAATTTGAACTATATTTGGATGGAAAGGTAATGACAGTGGCAAGGGTTAGAGATTTTCAGCTTTCACTGTGGATATATGTGTCATTATTCATTGTTTACAGTTATAGTGTCATTATGTTGCTCTTTGAGATGGTAGCTGCTGACTGCAATGTCACAGCAGGCTGGTGATGTTGCTCTCATTAGGCAGATGTGTAGTATGTCACCATGTGAGAGATATTATTAGCATCCGGTAATGAATCTTGTGAAACAGTGATTAAAGGGAAAAAGTCACTTTTATTCTAATGTGTTAAATTATGTGTGTGCTGTTAATAAAATACTTGGTTATGTTGGTGATAGCTTTGCAGCAGGTGGAGGAGTTTGACAATTATTGATTCTGGAGTAGCTCACAATTTGAGGTGATGATGAAATTCAGGCGGATTTTAATGAAGCAGCTCTCACTGCTTCTTATTATTTAGCATGTGAATCTTGTGTTTACATCTGGAGGGGATGATCAAATGTAAGAGTAAATGAGATCCCAGGAGAACCAGTGCAATGTTATCATTATGATGCTTTTCATACATGACAGACAGGTACAAAATGAAGGACAAAGGGTTTACCAGTCATGATATTGTTCTTTATATAAAACCCTGAGAAGCAAGTTAAAAAAAAAAAATAGTTTTAGTTTTTTTAACATTTATCTCCTATGTACTGGATGTTATAGTTACGTAGGAAATAAACTTAAAGGCTGTTTTTAAGAGTGAGATAGCTAAGCAGAATAAAGTGCTCAGTGCATGATACAAAGTACATTGAAAGTTCAGCAATATACAGCATGAACAAAAGGTTTGACCTTCTCAGTTAACTAACTACAAATGTCCAATGTACAACTTTTCAGTAGCACCTGCAGGATTCTGTTTCATACGCACGTGAACGTCTAGGTTCCCACATGTGCACAAATGCATTCTACACAGCGAGTGAGTGAGCGAGAGAAAGAGATTGATACCCATCTTTCCCCCTTCTTTTGGCCATAATGTTTCAGATATATAGAAGTTGATATATTTTGTAGGTTATGTACTTGCCCAACATTGACCTTTTTTAGTTGTAGGATAAAAGTCCAAACTAAGTGGAATAATTTTACTTAGTACTTGAGCTACTCTTGTTTTTTTTTGTGTACACTTTAACCAGACTTGAACCTTGAACTAGACAAGGCGTTCTGTGTATGCTCCTAGACCCTGTGCCAGGACTGTTATTTATGGGGGGTGCAGCACGGGTCAGGAATTTAAAAAAAAAAAAAAAAGTAAAAACTGGAGAGGGATTGTGTTTTTTTTTTTTTTTTTTTTTCAAAATTAGTATTTTTTAGCGACTCTTTTAGCCACTAAACTTAATGTTTTTTTTCTTTTAATACCTGTTGCTGTTTTTGGAATTGGCACAAAAAATTGTTTATTTTTTAACGAAACTCTGTGTTTCCAGTTGAGAAAGCGCCATGAAAAATGGCTTTTTTTCTGTCTCATTGCTGTGATGTTACCAGGGATAGTGCCACTGAAAGTGGTAGTTTTTTGCAGAGACATTGCTGCATTTCCAGTGGCTTCTCAGCCAACAAAACCAGGTATTTTAAGCCAAAACATGTTTTTTTTCCTAACTAATAACCACATGTTTTTTGTGTCTAAACCTGACCACATGTTGGTTTGTTGTAATGTCAAGTTTCAGCGTATCTGCTACATAAGAAAGCACAATTATAATGTATTTGTGGTTTGTAGAAATGCATAATGTTAACATTTATTATTTGTTTGAAGTCAGATGAGGTAATCCAATTGGGCATAATCAGCATCGTGGCACAAATCATTACAGCTCTGCTACATTTAAACTTTGAAAAGAAAATCCTCAGTATTCCACGTTTCTGACTTCATTTAAGTTGTAATCAGGGAAAACCATCTGATAATGAAGCTGTCAATAAGTTTTGGTCCAGTAAATAGCCGTCAACAACATTTTTTTTAAACTAGATAGAGTGAGACAGGAAGCTTTTTTGGCTGCAAACAAAGCTCTTCCTCAGACTCGAGAGCGATGTGAAATGCTGTGATAAACAATCCCACACTGTGAAAGCAGAGCAGCAGTGATATTTCCTTTTTTAAAGGTGTAATTCAGTATGATATGGCAGAATGTATCCCCACCCAGTCCCATTCAGCTTTTTATTCTCTGCCTTCCCTCCTGCTCGTGTTACAGATGTATTTTTTATTTTATTCACTCATGTTCATTTATTGAGACCATCTTGAAAAATGTCAGCTGAAGCCTTTACTTCTTCCTCTGTCTGCAGTGATATGTGTGTTAAAGTAGCACGCACACACGCGATAATGCAAACATGAAAAGCACACTTGCATACAGCTGCGTTCTCACGTGTAAAGAAAGACGTGCTCAGCTGAAAATGACACAAATTGATCTTATATGTGTACGAATACAACATACTGATATTGACACACCTGCAGGTATTTACACATACTGTATAAATTCACACAAACACATTAGCACTCACATATGTGCATCTACTGTATCACAAATACATGCTGAAATGGACATATATAAGTTGCATTACTTCATATGAACCATATAAACACTGATCTCAAAACAAAAGCTTTAAAACACTGTCAAGTCCCACTGGATGACCATAGAAACACAACCAAAATTCTAACTTATGGTGTTTTTTTATGATCGGACAGCCCCCTTCCCAAAATTGCCACAACAGGGTAGGCTAAAGGGACTCCCTAAAAACGTAGAATTTCCTGGTGCCTGATGAGTAGTCTCATCAGCTGCTGAGGAAAAAAAAAAGTGTGCTGTATTCACAGACCTGCAAAAACTTTAGAAAGAAGGGACAGACACACACATACACGAAAGTTAAGAAAAATAGGAAGTTTGCTGACAACCAACCCGACATAATGTTACTATGTTCCTTTCTCACCTTTTGCCGTTACTTTTTTGTAGTAGCAAACGACATTCTGCATATAGAAATAAGCTCCCAAGCCTTAAACATGTCACACAGTAGGATTTGTAAAGATGCATATTGACAAAATTTAGATTAAGAGAAAAGATTTTTGGCATTTTTTGTAAGATGTATTCATTTAATTAGATGTATTTGCAGCTCACATAATCTTGGTTATTTTTTAAGTAAATCCTCTCCTAGGGATAATCTTAAAGGAATATTTAAGCTCAAAGAAGCCTAAAAAGTAATTTAATTTATGTTACGATATCTATCAATCTAAACTGATTTTAAAAACATTATTTTCCTGAAGTTTTCTGATACAAACTATTCTGCTTAATGGCCACAAACTGAATTTAAGTCTTAACAGTTGTATAGTCGGGTAATAATTATCAGTGGGTTGTTCACATTATACAGAGTCATTAGATTTATTGTGAAAACATAAAATACGGATTAGCTAAGTTTAAAAAATATCACATACAACAGTATATACACACACACACAGAGCATCAGACCTACCACTCTCTGTTGTCTCTGTCCGTTTCATTACATTAACCTCAAGTTTTAAAGTGCGTGTGTGGCTGTTTATAGATGTTAGACACAACACTGATGTCACAGCGTGCATTAACATCATCTGTCTCAGGCAGGTCTGCAGAACAAAGCTGAATCACTTCCCAAAAAGCTCTTAAACCTCCCCTTCTCACACACACACAAACACACACACACACACACACTCATTAGCCCACAGAAAATGCAGGGTGGTAATGAGTGGATCCTGGGTGCGTGATAGAAGCGAAGTGTCTTCGGAGGCGGCGAGGTCAGCCAGATGCCGCTTCAGTGCCAAAGCAGTTTAATTAGAGCGTCCTATAATGGAGCCCTATGTGGAATAGCCCTTAATGAGCACCTAGTCATTCTATGTGTCCTTAATTTGTTCCACATAACTGAGACCATGAATAATCTCAAACTGTGAATGATTATCTAAGGCCAGTGGGAGATGGGTCGGATGCGGAGGCAAGGAGGGGGTTTATGGGTGAAGTGGGTTTTTGGGAGTCACTTCGCCTCGCAACCATTGGAGCTCCGAGGCGAGGCGGGGAGCTTTGAGGTGTGGACAAATGCAGCCTCTGCGAGCCTCGACGTTCACTCTACATTCCCCCAAACATGCGAGCATAAGGATGATGGTTGCCATGGCAACTGAGCAAAAATAGTTGGGGAGGGATGCCGGAGGGGAGGGTACTCGCATACGCTCATCAACGCGCAAGCCCTCTCAGAAGCTGAGTGATTTTGCAATCTCGCCCCCCGTTTTTGTCCTCCCCTCCCCGACTTCTCTCTTTCAGCCGCTTTTCTCTTTCTCTCTCTCTCTCTTTCACACACTTGTGGGAGTGTGTACTGTATGTGTGTCACACTGTAATCCTCTGACAGACAGATTGATAGGTAAGTGTGGTGTGTTTGTATGGCTTCATTCCAGCAGCTGAGATTTGGAGGCAGCTACCTGTTCATCCATCATCCTCCTCCTCCTGCCCTGCAGTCTGGATTTCTCTCTGCAGTGACAACAGCTCTCTCTCTCTCTCACACACACACTAAATAATGCGTATGTAGTTATATATTACACACTCATGCATGAACACCCCCTGTACCGCCTACTATATAAAAACACTCTCTGGAGCTCGCACATACATGCATCAACGCCCATGTGCTCACAAGCACACTGATATTCACACATGCAGGCAAGCAACACACTTCAAAAGACAAACTTCAGTGAGCAGCCACACACACTCGAACACACCCACACTTATTCTTACTGTATACTTTTCTCAAGCTCCATCTATACCCCCGTTTTTAGCCCTGGTTCGCAATCTTGTATCCTGTTATTTAATTCCTTCTCTCCTCCTGCTGCACAGCCCCGCCCCCCCTTTCATTTATGCACCGCTCCTTATACATATTTGACTTGTAAATTGAGGCTCTATTTGTGTCATGCCCAAGAGGTGCTGTCAATTAGCCTAAACACCGTGACGCATCTTGTGAGGAGAGAAGAGAGAGAGAGAGAGTGATAGCAAGCCCAGAGAAACAGAAGAGAGGCGGAGAGACAGAGCGGCGTAAATGCAGTTCGAAGGCAAGCAGAAGGCTTTTGCCTGGTGCAACACCATAGAGGGACCCCCCGGTGGTAGAACAGATCCCAGATCAGTGCGAGTGTCATCACACAAAACCCCCGCTCCAACCTACTGAGTGTCTTAGCGAGAAGCGCTGATCAGACGCAGCCTCCTGGAGAGCTGCTGATAGTAGGGGAGTGTTGGGATTTATGCCGGAGAGGCTGCACACGCTGACTGTCCAGCATATGTTAGAGGCCTGCTGGGCGAGATGTACACTCACATAAGGATGTAGACTCACACTCTGCTATGAATTAGTAATATATGGTACATGTTGGAAGGATTTTATGCAAATTTAGCAGCTGTTTGGAGAATAAGGCAGCGATGTCAGGAGATAAGAAAATAGAGTAGATACTAGGGGTCGACAGATTACCGGCCTGGCTGATTATTGGGGCCGATATTTCACATTTAGCCAATTATTTCTATCTGGATTTGATTTTAATAATCGCTGATAAAATCAATTAATTAAAAAGTGCAAAGAAACTGTCAGCATGGGAGGAACCTGTACTTTGTAAACCCTCGGGGAGCTACTTTTATTCATTAATTTTTTCTAAATTTAAATTTTCACTTTACTTTATAAAACCAATTTCTGGGAACTTGCTGTATGTGATGTTGAAAGTTTCAGTTTTGATCAAACATCTCCTAAAGGCATTTAAAAAAGTTTTGTGTTGGATTTTATTATATTCCAAACTCTGAATATCGACAGAAAGATTTAGATTTTTTATTGTAAACGCATGTTCTAAATATCAGCAATCGGTCTTATTAATCACTAATAATCTGTATGGATATTGGCCCTGAAAGACCAATATCGGTCAACCCCTCGTAGATACAGATACCAGGTATAAGCAAGTACACCGTTAACAGTATCTGTATCTGTATCAGCTTAAACAGGAAATTAGTGGGGCTGAATCAGAAGTTATTTTTGGGCTGATATGGTTTGATCAGAAGTTGCTATATTTATTATTATTTTGAAGTGTTTACAGACACATTTCTTATATAAAACTTGGTGTATTCATTGTTTATTAGAAAACTACAGAACAGCCTCAGATTTGAGATTCAGATCAATGTTTTTGAATGTGAGAGCAAGAGAACTGTTTATTTACAGTGCAAGTTTTGTATAAATTTGAATAAATGAACTTCAGCTAATCAATGAATGCACACAACTCATGCATGCAGTATTAAGAAGTACAAAATAAAACACACGAACTGGAGTTTTCACACTCAGCACAACTTTGATTTTTATCGAAGTGTTTGTATGCCTCCATGCCGGCGATTGCTGAGGCCAGAGGCATAAAGTTTTTGGGTGGTCTGTATGTTCCATTCTCGTGAATGCCATATCTCAAGAAAACCTTGAGGTAATTTCTTCAAATTTGGCACAAATATCCACTTGTGCCAACAATGAAATGATTAGACTTTGGTGGTCAGAGGTCCATTTTGACCTTGTCTGTCATTCTTGTGAACATGATATCTCAGGAATGCCTTGAAGGAATTTTTATAATTTGGCACAAACGTCCACGTGTACTCAGGGAGCTGATTAGATGTTGGTGGACAAAGGTCAAGGTCACCTTGACCGTGCATTCTTCTCATTCTCATGAATGTCTGTGTGATCAGAGCTTCATATGAGTATTTGGCTCAACCCTAACAGTCACAAAACTGTATGGTTTTGGTTTTATAGTCTTCCACAAGGATTAGCCACACTGAGGTTTAGTTTGTTGGTTGATTTAGGCAGAGATTCTGTGATTCTGAGCTTGTAAGTGGAAGATACTTTTATTTGTAGTATCACAGCACAATCTGATTAGCTAGCTCGCCATTTATTCTATTTAATCCTTTGAAACTGTTACTTCCCATCCCTCAGTTACACAACTATTGCCCAGTTATCGTTATTTCTGTTAAATGGTTATGGCTTGACACATTTTTTTTTTTATAATGGAAAATGGTGATAATATTACTATTTATTCATGTGTGAAGCAATGTCAATATATGGTATATATCACTTGATTATGATCAGCAATAAAAGACTGCAGGACATTCCTCAGATGATGCTGTTACTAGTTTTGCAAGTTAACTGAGAACACAATATGGCAGCACGTTATTGATTTCTGTGTATAAGTGATGTCAGAGTATATATTACTGCAGTCCATAGTATTGCTTGAAGAATTATGAAAAGGCAAGAACGAGGTTGTTTACCCGTGAGTGGCTTAGGATATAGAGTGGGTCGTCCATTGTGCTGTTGGTGTGAGTGCGTGGGAAGAATTAACTGTGCAGGTAGCACGTGGAGCCTTGTATGACTATCAGTGTATGAATGTTTGTGTGAATGGGTGATTGTGACACATAATGTAAAAGCGTTTTAAGTATTCTAGAAAGACACTCTACAAAAGCAAGTCTGTTAACTATGTTCATCCAGCATTTCTCACCTGCGCGTGTGTCCTTGAAGTTTCCTGGCACTTAACAGCAACAAACTGCTCCATAAAACCATGAAATAGTCTGCAGGACTATTTCTTTCGGCACTCGTGATCCAGTGTGTGTGTTCATACTAGAGTCCTGCATGGATGTAATTTTCAAGACCCGTCACGGCACTGCAACGTACAGTACCACATGCTGGTCAAATGATAAGGTTAGGCAACACGCTTAAAGGGATAATTTTGGGCCATTTAATACATGTAAAACTAACTTTTTTAAAACAAAGGTAATTTTGGCAGTCATTGATATCGTCACATACCCGTGATTTGACCTTTATGTTATTTGTTTTACCCATAACTGAAACTGGAAATAAAATTAACACAAGATGCCACCCTTGAGGCATTTATTTTTCCACAGAATACCTTTACATAAGTCTAAGAAGTATACAAGAAAAGTCCACTGTACATTAGTTTTGTTAATTTTTAAGGTTAGCCGTTTTTACAGAAATAGCCAAGACCAGAAATAGCCAAGACCGGACATTGTCTTTTGGTTATCCATTTGTCTGTCTGTCTGTTCCCCTCTCATGAATACAATATCCCAAGAATATCTTTAGGGAATTTCTACAAATTCTGCATAAATGCCCATTTGGATTCAACAACTTACTGATTTGTACTCATTTGTGGCCAAAGGTCAAGGTCACTGTAACTCTGTATCAGTCTCTCATGAAAACAATATCTCAAGAAGGCCTTTAGGGAGTTTCTGCAAATTTGGTGAAAACGTCCAAAATTCACAAAACTCAAGAATTCATGGGCTTATTATGACCAAATTTAACATGAAAGTCTACAAGGGTATAATTATCTGATAATGATACTTCATATCCAGAAAATCAGATCAGCCTCACTGTGACATCATAATGCTCCGCAAAAGCACTTTTCTGGCCTTTACTCAATGTCACAACTTAGGGACAGAAGGGAAGACATTTGGATACATACTGAATTGGGTACCCTTTGAAACTGTGCTGATTGAATAGATCTTTTGTGTTGCCGGGATGACGATGTGTGAAGCACCCACATTTAAACTGGAAGTGTAACTTGAGTGGTTAGCGGAGGCATACAGCAGCAAGTTGGTAATTCTTCTTGAACAAGCATTGGACAATTGGACGATTATATTGATTGTCTGCAATTGATTGTGTGCAGCTGCATTTTTGGTCACTTTTTGTCATTTAATTTTTTTAATTATAAGAACAAATGAGATCTAACTGCTCAGTGGGCAGCTGCTCAGTGTACGAACAGCAGGATTCAGACAGCAGCAAAAACAGTCTAGAGCCGTCATATTTTCACATCTAACTTGGTCAATTAAGGGTTTATTTCAACCAGAGTAGAGCTGATGACTTTCGGGGCACACATACAGCTGTAAAAACATCCGCAGTCGTCAGTTGTTGGACTGATGGAGGCCCGTTTAAATATTCTAACCAACCTTTCTTTGAACTGCAGCCCAGTATTCAGGTGTCTGTGGACTTTCTTTTAACTTGCCTGCACACTAAGCCAGGTGACAGAGTGTGAGGATTACCTGCCTGATTGTCTTTGGGTACAACTTTTCCTGCGGGAGCCCCCACTCTATCATAAACACCGCCTCGGGATGCATGATCACACACGTTTAAACGCTGAGTAACACGCGCACAACCAAACACACATCTCACAGCTCATTTGAGTTTTACTTAGATGATAAATAAACAAGTCTGAAGCTGCAGCTCCTCCTCTGATACTCAGATGCACCCACACGTGCACAGACACAAACTCAAGCACGATGCTGATAATTTGCCGCTGAGTTCGTACCATCGCTGATCATCTGTCTAACCAGTGATGTCACATTATTTGTGAAAACCGAGTCCTCAGGCATGTTTACAGCAGAGCGATCCGCCTGTGGAGAAATGATGCCACTGCTTTGTTTTTGGCGTCTTTAATTCAATGACTGCCGAGCAGAGCTGGGCAGAAACAAGGCTGTCTCTGCAGGAGGGCCACTGAGTGTTAGGAGGTCATCTAGTTTAGTCTGGGAATACTTGAGCAGTCTTATCGTAGTGCGATCCATGCATCAGATTTTACAGCTTGGTGAGTAAACGGGAAAAGCGGCCGTGGGGTACATCTCACAGTGGGATAGAAGATTGGATGATGAAATGCGGAGGAAACACCGCACAAAATGGAGACTCGTTCTTATTTCCTTTCTTACCTTGACTAACCTCTGTTCCAGATTTACAAACCGAGCTTGTGATTTGATACAGTTTCTCTGTATATATGCTGATTCTTTCCCTATGGAGAGAGTGCTGCATAAACTTCTGACTCACTGTTTTTTAACTCGATCATAGAGAAATCTTTTTATCTTCAGGCGATGGGAGTGTAGAGACACACACATAACTAAAGCTTCACTGATATTTAGCACAATGAGAGATAACAGAACGAAAAGTTTAACCCTTTAAAATCTAAGCAAACCAACTTGATTTCTTTCAGAAAGTGGGAAAAAGGCAATGAGCAACGAAAGAACTGACCCAAAAAAAATAGCAAGAAATAATTAAAAAAGTACAGGAAAATCACCCTAAAATGAGTTTAAAAAAAAGAAATATAAAAATAAAAAACAAAACAATGAATTGCCCTGGAAAAAGTGCTTAATAATTTTCTAACTTCACTTTAAAGAGCCTATATAATCATGATAATTAAATATAGCTTTCTTCCTCTTTCCCCAGACATTTTCCCTAACTTAAAAAAAAAAAAAATTAAGACTAATTAAAACTAAAACTAATTAAAAATAAAACTAATTCTACTAATTTCTTTGCAATTTTTGGAACACTTCTGACAAGGTTGCTCATCACCTTTTCCCCATGCAAAAACTGAAAATTAAATGTTAAAATACAACAAAGGCAACTGTAACAAACACCAAAAAAGGGGTGTTGCTCCAGGTTTCAAAGGGTTAATATATGTTCAACATTTAGCTGTGATGCATATATAATGAATTCATTTAAAACGTCAATCAATAAAATTCCTGATGTGGCATCTTTTCTTTGTGCCTTTGCTAGATGAAAGGTCAGGGGATCGAAGATATTGCAGCTCAAAATATTTCAATAACCAATGAAGTCAACCTGGTGGTGCTCGAGTCAGGAATCACGAAAGATGTCATCTTCAGGTCTGTTGCCTTTGTTACTTAAAAAGACTTTTGCATCTCTGAAAATTGCCTCATTGTTACATTTATCTCTTTATGCAAGTAAACTGTAACACACAAGAGCTAAGGAATCTAACACAAGCTGTGGTGGTCACTGATTTTGCTTTGCCGCTGTTTTTTAGTTTTGTTTTTGCTACACGATTTGCTGTAAAATTTATGGTCACTTCATCTTTTCAGAATCCTGGCTTGTCTTCAAGTAGTTGTGCCCACTCAGTCACGTTTGTGTATTTTCCTTACACCATTTCTCTGCTTCTGGATTTTGATGCGTCAGTAATTATTTACAAATGTTAAGTTTTGGCAGGTGAAGTGCTGTCGTTTCCTGTTTAGGTGAAAGGGACGTTGGAATCATCTGTTTAATCGGTCTGTCATTGGATTCGGGTATTTCAGCGGTGTGTATGGAAGTGCATTAATTGCGCTGCATGCCCCATTAACCCATCATGGATGTCGGCCTTGTAAACAACCTGCTCTGTTTGTGTGTTTGTGAGTGCTGGCTGCAAATAATGTCAACAAGCTGCAGAGCACATTGCCTGATCTGTTCATAACAACATAGCAAAGTAAGCGTAACAAAGATATCGCTGGTCTGAGCAATCAATCAGACATCTTGTCTGCATGTTGAGAGGTCAGCTGAGACACAGGGACTATGACACACAGACATGTGCTCTGACAACACTATGATGCCATGCACTCATTCCTCTGGTGCAGACTCACTTATGTTCATGCATGCATAGTGAGCTGGGCTTTACACATTGTGACCAGGCCAACCATGATACCACCAATGCTATACCCAACAGTGAAGCAACAAGCAGGCGTGCTATACCTGAAATGAATAATAACTGTGATTAGTTTTGCTTTAAGACTGAGCATTTGTTAAGTGATGCAAATATAAAGCCTGTTTTTATCCATGGTAGTGGCACAACGTTAGGGATGGCAATGCTGGCCTGTTGGTTGGTTAGTACCAACCATTATAATAAAAACAGTTGTAGTCATAATTGCATTTTAAAAGACAAAAACTATTCTAAATGATTAAAAACAGTGTTTTTATTGCTCGTTAACTAATATTATTTTATGTGGTCAGTTGCAAAAGTAATTAGACAGTCATTGAATAATTCCCTAAAAATGTTCAAAATGGACTGATATGCTATTAAATGTTCATGTTTTTATGCCTTTGCGCTGGGAACAGCTTTTTCCAAAGGAGTTATGTTTTTGGGTTATCAGTCCGCCCGTTCCATTTTTGTAAATGCAATATCTCATGAACACCATCAAGGAATTTATTCAACATTGGCACAAACGTCTACTTAAATTCAACGATGCACTATTAGATTTTGGCAATCATAGGTCAGATATCAAGGTCACTATGACCCTGGCTGTCTCTTTCTCATGAAAGTGATCTCTCCAAAACAGGGAATGTTTTTAAATTTGGCACAAATGTCCCCTTGGATTGAGCAGATTAGGATTTGATGGTCAAAGGTTAATATCACTTTTACCTCCAAAAACATGTTCAAAAATTCATATATTAAGTATGAAAACATTTCACGCAAATGTTTAATAGGATGAAATGATGACGTTTTATATCCAGGAGGTCAAAGGTCAGCTCACTGTAACATCATAATGCTCTGCAGCTACTGGGAATATTGGCCAGATTTTGATATATCCATTGTGCCCAGTGGTTGAATTCCAATAAGTGTGCTAATACCCTGACTTTTCCTCTTATACCATCATCTAGTTAAAATTGACATTTCAAGATACTCAAATACGGCAAAACTAACTGTATGCTCAACTCATGCTATTGAGCAGATGTTTTCATGCTAACATGCTAAACAAAAATGCCCAACGTGTTTAATGTTTACAAACTTCAGCATGTTGGCATTGTTATCATCAGCATGTTTATGTCCCAGCTGATGAATTTTTAGCTCAAGGCACCACTGTCAGCCTCACTGAGCTGCTAGCTACTGTACACTCTTAGTCTAGTTATTCTGTCATTAACAGATTACAGACAATGATATTGCTGGATTATACAATACACAGCAGCACATGAAGCCTGAGAAATAATTTTGGTCACCAAACTGTATGTCTGTGAAAGTTGTGCTGTGGGAATAAGTGTTGTATTTTAAATGTGTTTGCAAAAACATTATCTGAACTGAGGATTCGCTGTGCTTCAGATGTTACCATGAGGATAATAATTTAAAAAATACAAAAATTAATACTTGACGTCCATGTGACGATACAAAAATATTAAGATATAATGCATTATCAGTTTTTCCCTCCCACCCCAATAGGGCCTTGGGCAGTTAGAAACTGACGTGCAGGTGCGGTCCACTTCACATGGCTTCTTCTTCATCAGCCGCTGCAGATTAAGCTTGAAAAAGACACCAGATGTGTTCAGTAAGTAATTACCAAACATGCTAAAGTAGGTAAAATTAGCCAATATCACTTAACAGATAACTGTCCTGTTCTCCTCACACAAATATTGAATTCCTTGTCTTTGGCCTAGTCCAGTAAAATGGATAAGTAGAATGAAAAATCATGGTTCCTCCTTGTAGTGATTCCATGCTAGTGAAGCATTCATGTTTTCACAGACATGTAAGTAAATTGTAAGTGCAACTTGACTGGTGCGTGGGAGCTCCATGTGTTGGTTATTTTGATTGTTCAAGCACTCTGAGGAGGCGGAAGAGCATTACTTTTTTTAATCATTTACTTCTGTGTGGATGTAGTGACAGTTTCAGCAAATATGACAGAGTTACCAGCGACAGCTTAAAATGGCTCTGGTTTCTTATTTAAATGTTATCATATCTCAAAAAAAAAATCTCAATGCATTTATTGGAATTGATTATGTATCTTATTAAGCAGTGACAATAAACATACATAGTAAGATTTAGACTATAATTTTTGTTTTGTTATTTTAAATGACTTTGTTATGACTTTTTTTATTTTTGGTACTTTGGACAACATACTATACCATGACTTTTTTTAAAAACTATTTTGGACAACATACTACTTTGGCTTTTTTATTCCATTTTTGACAACGTACACTACTATGCCATTTTTATGTCTTTTGTGCTATTTTGGAGGACATACTATACTATGACTTTTTATACTATTATTGATAACGTACTACATGACTTTTTGTGCGACTTTGGATGACATACTATACTATGACGTTTTATACTATTATTAATAAAATACTATACAAAGACTTTTTATGCTATTATTGATGACATACTATACAATGACTTTTTATGCTATTATTGATGGCGTACTATTATGAACTTGTTTTTTGCTATTTGGATGAAATAGTACACAATTATGTTTTTTATGCTTTTTTGGATGAAATACTATATTTATAACCATGTCAGACTCTTCATTTTGAAGATCAAATAAAAGTTGCAAGTGACAGAATCATTTCAAAAGCTGTCATGGTATGAGTAAATCACCACTACACCATGAAGGCACTTACCTCTGCCTTTCTGTCAAACAGTCTGAAACTGAAGTAAAGCCACTGTGACGGCATGTTGTTCCTGATTGGAGAGGTGTGGAGGACTGCACTTAAGTTGTATGATTGCTCTTTAAACTTTGGGACAGCACGCTTTCACTATGGGTTTTGATTATCACCAGCAAACTGACTAGGTACTTGTGATGATTTGTCTTTTGCTATATGAAAAGTATTTTTCTGTAGAGGTGTGAAGGAGGCTGTTGGTGCACATTAAAATGTAACTGATGATAGTTTTGGACATGAATGTTCCAAATATGTGAAATGAAAAGATGGGTTATTATAAAAGCCATCAAAAGTGGTTTACTGTTGCAGTACAATACACAATGTGTTTAGGTAAAAGTAAGTCCTGTGGTTTGATTTCACGTCACGTCACAAGCATCTTAAGTGCAAGAAATATATTTTAGGCGCTGCAGTTTGTGCGTCAGTAGGATTGAAATTAGCTGTGTTTATGGTTTTTATATATTCCTGTGTGATCACAGCCAAGCAACACCTACGGATGAACACTCCTGACTTAACATCTGTATATATAAAGATAAGCAACACCCTGGCAGGTCATAAAATCATTACAAGAAAAATAAAGCAGCAGCTCTACCACTGCAGATTTGATTAAAATACTGGAAACTAACAAAAACCTGTCACCAGTACCAACTGTTTTCATGCCTTTGTGCCGTCCAGCACTGTGCCAAATGCTGGACGCATTTCATTTTTTGGATTATTTGTATGTACATACATCCGTCTCACTGTCCCGTTCTCGTGAACACAATATCTTTAGAAAACCTTGAAAGATTTTCGTCAAATTTAACATGAATGTCTACTTGGACTCAATGATGAGCTGCTTAGATTTTCATAGGTAAAAGGTCAAGGTCACTGTGGCTTTGTCTGTGCCATTCTTGTCAATGCAATATCTCATGAAGGCCTTGGAGGACTCAAATAGTGTTCACTTTGACCTATGGCCACCAACATCTAACCAGTTAATCTTTTAGTCCGAGGTCACTGTGGCCTTACATCCGCCTTATTCTAGTGAGTGCACCATCTCAGCAACACCTTGAGGGAATTTCCTCGTACTTGACACGAACATTCAGTCGGACTCAAGAATGAACCATTCCTGTGAATCTGACTGAAAATCCAAGGCTATAGTAAGGCAAAAATGTCAAAATTTGACACGTCCCAAAAACTGTTAAAATAGGCTGGAAACTGCGTAGCATAGCCTGCCAAGACACGCCATAGTAAAGAAAGTTTCAAAAATAGACTAAAACAGCACAATTTGGCATGTTGAAAATCTGACCGAAAATCCAAGGCTATAGTAAGGCAAAATGTCAAAATTCGCCACGTCCCAAAAACTGCTAAAAACAGCTGGAAACTGCTTAGAATAGCCTGCCAAGACACGCCATAGTAAAGGAAGTTGCAAAAACAGCCCAAAACAGCACAATTTGGCATGTCGAAAATCTGACCAAAAATCCAAGGCTATAGTAAGGCAAAATGTCAAAATTAGCCACGCCCCAAAAACTGCTAAAAACAGCTGGAAACAGCTTAGAATAGCCTGCCAAGACACGCCATAGCAAAGAAAGTTGCAAAAACAGCCCAAAACAGCACAATTTGGCATGTCGAAAATCTGACCAAAAATCCAAGGCTATAGTAAGGCAAAATGTCAAAATTAGCCACGTCCCAAAAACTGCTAAAAACAGCTGGAAACAGCTTAGAATAGCCTGCCAAGACACGCCATAGCAAAGAAAGTTGCAAAAAAAGCCCAAAACAGCACAATTTGGCATGTCAAAAATCTGACCGAAAATCCAAGGCTATAGTAAGGCAAAATGTCAAAATTAGCCACGTCCCAAAAACTGCTAAAAACAGCTGGAAACAGCTTAGAATAGCCTGCCAAGACACGCCATAGCAAAGAAAGTTGCAAAAAAGACTAAAACAGCACAATTTGGCATGTCGAAAATCTGACCAAACATCCAAGGCTATAGTAAGGCAAAATGTCAAAATTAGCCACGTCCCAAAAACTGCTAAAAACAACTGGAAACTGCTTAGAATAGCCTGCCAAGACACGCCATAGCAAAGAAAGTTGCAAAAACAGCCCAAAACAGCACAATTTGGCATGTCAAAAGTCTGACCGAAAATCCAAGGCTATAGTAAGGCAAAATGTCAAAATTAGCCACGTCCCAAAAACTGCTAAAAACAGCTGGAAACAGCTTAGAATAGCCTGCTAAGACACGCCATAGTAAAGAAAGTTGCAAAAATAGACTAAAACAGCACAATTTGGCATGTCGAAAATCTGACCAAAAATCCAAGGCTATAGTAAGGCAAAATGTCAAAATTAGCCACGCCCCAAAAACTGCTAAAAACAGCTGGAAACAGCTTAGAATAGCCTGCCAAGACACGCCATAGCAAAGAAAGTTGCAAAAACAGCCCAAAACAGCACAATTTGGCATGTCAAAAATCTGACCAAAATCCAAGGCTATAGTAAGGCAAAATGTCAAAATTAGCCACGTCCCAAAAACTGCTAAAAACAGCTGGAAACAGCTTAGAATAGCCTGCCAAGACACGCCATAGTAAAGAAAGTTGCAAAAAAAGCCCAAAACAGCAGAATTTGGCATGTCGAAAATCTGACTAAAAATCCAAGGCTATAGTAAGGCAAAATGTCAAAATTAGCCACGTCCCAAAAACTGCTAAAAACAGCTGGAAACAGCTTAGAATAGCCTGCCAAGACACGCCATAGTAAAGAAAGTTGCAAAAATAGACTAAAACAGCACAATTTGGCATGTCGAAAATCTGACCAAAAATCCAAGGCTATAGTAAGGCAAAATGTCAAAATTAGCCACGTCCCAAAAACTGCTAAAAACAGCTGGAAACAGCTTAGAATAGCCTGCCAAGACACGCCATAGCAAAGAAAGTTGCAAAAAAAGCCCAAAACAGCACAATTTGGCATGTCGAAAATCTGACCGAAAATCCAAGGCTATAGTAAGGCAAAATGTCAAAATTAGCCACGTCCCAAAAACTGCTAAAAACAGCTGGAAACAGCTTAGAATAGCCTGCCAAGACACGCCATAGTAAAGAAAGTTGCAAAAAAAGCCCAAAACAGCACAATTTGGCATGTCAAAAATCTGACTAAAAATCCAAGGCTATAGTAAGGCAAAATGTCAAAATTAGCCACGTCCCAAAAACTGCTAAAAACAGCTGGAAACAGCTTAGAATAGCCTGCCAAGACACGCCATAGTAAAGAAAGTTTCAAAAATAGACTAAAACAGCACAATTTGGCATGTTGAAAATCTGACCGAAAATCCAAGGCTATAGTAAGGCAAAATGTCAAAATTAGCCACGTCCCAAAAACTGCTAAAAACAGCTGGAAACAGCTTAGAATAGCCTGCCAAGACACGCCATAGCAAAGAAAGTTGCAAAAAAAGCCCAAAACAGCAGAATTTGGCATGTCAAAAACCTGACCGAAAATCCAAGGCTATAGTAAGGCAAAATGTCAAAATTAGCCACGTCCCAAAACTGCTAAAAACAGCTGGAAACAGCTTAGAATAGCCTGCCAAGACACGCTATAGTAAAGAAAGTTGCAAAAAAGCCCAAAACAGCACAATTTGGCATGTCGAAAATCTGACCAAAAATCCAAGGCTATAGTAAGGCAAAATGTCAAAATTAGCCACGTCCCAAAAACTGCTAAAAACAGCTGGAAACAGCTTAGAATAGCCTGCCAAGACACGCCATAGTAAAGAAAGTTGCAAAAAAAAGCCCAAAACAGCACAATTTGGCATGTCAAAAATCTGACCGAAAATCCAAGGCTATAGTAAGGCAAAATGTCAAAATTAGCCACGTCACAAAAACTGCTAAAAACAGCTGGAAACAGCTTAGTATAGCCTGCCAAGACACGCCATAGCAAAGAAAGTTGCAAAAACAGCCCAAAACAGCACAATTTGGCATGTCGAAAATCTGACTAAAAATCCAAGGCTATAGTAAGGCAAAATGTCAAAATTAGCCACGTCCCAAAAACTGCTAAAAACAGCTGGAAACAGCTTAGAATAACCTGCTAAGACACGCCATAGTAAAGAAAGTTTCAAAAATAGACTAAAACAGCACAATTTGGCATGTCAAAAATCTGACTGAAAATCCAAGGCTATAGTAAGGCAAAATGTCAAAATTAGCCACGTCCCAAAAACTGCTAAAAACAGCTGAAACAGCTTAGAATAGCCTGCCAAGACACGCCATAGTAAAGAAAGTTTCAAAAATAGACTAAAACAGCACAATTTGGCATGTTGAAAATCTGACCGAAAATCCAAGGCTATAGTAAGGCAAAATGTCAGAATTAGCCACGTCCCAAAAACTGCTAAAAACAGCTGGAAACAGCTTAGAATAGCCTGCCAAGACACGCCATAGCAAAGAAAGTTGCAAAAAAAGCCCAAAACAGCAGAATTTGGCATGTCGAAAATCTGACCGAAAATCCAAGGCTATAGTAAGGCAAAATGTCAAAATTAGCCACGTCCCAAAAACTGCTAAAAACAGCTGGAAACAGCTTAGAATAGCCTGCCAAGACACGCCATAGTAAAGAAAGTTGCAAAAAAAGCCCAAAACAGCACAATTTGGCATGTCGAAAATCTGACCAAAAATCCAAGGCTATAGTAAGGCAAAATGTCAAAATTAGCCACGTCCCAAAAACTGCTAAAAACAGCTGGAAACAGCTTAGAATAGCCTGCCAAGACACGCCATAGTAAAGAAAGTTGCAAAAAAAAGCCCAAAACAGCACAATTTGGCATGTCAAAAATCTGACCGAAAATCCAAGGCTATAGTAAGGCAAAATGTCAAAATTAGCCACGTCCCAAAAACTGCTAAAAACAGCTGGAAACAGCTTAGAATAGCCTGCCAAGACACGCCATAGCAAAGAAAGTTGCAAAAACAGCCCAAAACAGCACAATTTGGCATGTCGAAAATCTGACTAAAAATCCAAGGCTATAGTAAGGCAAAATGTCAAAATTAGCCACGTCCCAAAAACTGCTAAAAACAGCTGGAAACAGCTTAGAATAACCTGCTAAGACACGCCATAGTAAAGAAAGTTTCAAAAATAGACTAAAACAGCAGAATTTGGCATGTTGAAAATCTGACCAAAAATCCAAGGCTATAGTAAGGCAAAATGTCAAAATTAGCCACGTCCCAAAAACTGCTAAAAACAGCTGGAAACAGCTTAGAATAGCCTGCCAAGACACACCATAGCAAAGAAAGTTGCAAAAAAAGCCCAAAACAGCACAATTTGGCATGTCGAAAATCTGACTAAAAATCCAAGGCTATAGTAAGGCAAAATGTCAAAATTAGCCACGTCCCAAAAACTGCTAAAAACAGCTGGAAACAGCTTAGAATAGCCTGCCAAGACACGCCATAGCAAAGAAAGTTGCAAAAAAAGCCCAAAACAGCAGAATTTGGCATGTCAAAAATCTGACCGAAAATCCAAGGCTATAGTAAGGCAAAATGTCAAAATTAGCCACGTCCCAAAAACTGCTAAAAACAGCTGGAAACAGCTTAGAATAGCCTGCCAAGACACGCTATAGTAAAGAAAGTTGCAAAAAAAGCCCAAAACAGCACAATTTGGCATGTCGAAAATCTGACCAAAATCCAAGGCTATAGTAAGGCAAAATGTCAAAATGAGCCACGTCCCAAAAACTGCTAAAAACAGCTGGAAACAGCTTAGAATAGCCTGCCAAGACACGCCATAGTAAAGAAAGTTGCAAAAAAAAGCCCAAAACAGCACAATTTGGCATGTCAAAAATCTGACCGAAAATCCAAGGCTATAGTAAGGCAAAATGTCAAAATTAGCCACGTCCCAAAAACTGCTAAAAACAGCTGGAAACAGCTTAGAATAGCCTGCCAAGACACGCCATAGCAAAGAAAGTTGCAAAACCAGCCCAAAACAGCACAATTTGGCATGTCGAAAATCTGACCAAAAATCCAAGGCTATAGTAAGGCAAAATGTCAAAATTAGCCACGTCCCAAAAACTGCTAAAAACAGCTGGAAACAGCTTAGAATAACCTGCTAAGACACGCCATAGTAAAGAAAGTTTCAAAAATAGACTAAAACAGCACAATTTGGCATGTTGAAAATCTGACCAAAAATCCAAGGCTATAGTAAGGCAAAATGTCAAAATTAGCCACGTCCCAAAAACTGCTAAAAACAGCTGGAAACAGCTTAGAATAGCCTGCCAAGACACGCCATAGTAAAGAAAGTTTCAAATATAGACTAAAACAGCACAATTTGGCATGTTGAAAATCTGACCAAAATCCAAGGCTATAGTAAGGCAAAATGTCAAAATTAGCCACGTCCCAAAAACTGCTAAAAACAGCTGGAAACAGCTTAGAATAGCCTGCCAAGACACGCCATAGCAAAGAAAGTTGCAAAAACAGCCCAAAACACCACAATTTGGCATGTCAAAATCTGACCAAAATCCAAGCCTATAGTAAGGAAAAAGGTCAAAATAACCCACGTCCCAAAAACTGCTAAAAACAGCTGGAAACAGCTTAGAATAGCCTGCCAAGACACGCCATAGTAAAGAAAGTTGCAAAAAAAGCCCAAAACAGCACAATTTGGCATGTCGAAAATCTGACCAAAAATCCAAGGCTATAGTAAGGCAAAATGTCAAAATTTGCCACGTACCAAAAACTGCTAAAAACAGCTGGAAACAGCTTAGAATAGCCTGCCAAGACACGCCATAGTAAAGAAAGTTTCAAAAATAGACTAAAACAGCACAATTTGGCATGTTGAAAATCTGACCAAAAATCCAAGGCTATAGTAAGGCAAAATGTCAAAATTAGCCACGCCCCACAAACTGCAAAAAACAGCTGAAAACAGCTTAGAATAGCCTGCCAAAACACCCAATAGCAAAGAAAGTTGCAAAAAAAGCCCAAAACAGCACAATTTGGCATGTCAAAAATCTGACCAAAAATCCAAGGCTATAGTAAGGCAAAATGTCAAAATTAGCCACGTCCCAAAAACTGCTAAAAACAGCTGGAAACAGCTTAGAATAGCCTGCCAAGACACGCCATAGTAAAGAAAGTTACAAAAAAGCCCAAAACAGCACAATTTGGCATGTCGAAAATCTGACTAAAAATCCAAGGCTATAGTAAGGCAAAATGTCAAAATTTGCCACGTACCAAAAACTGCTAAAACAGCTGGAAACAGCTTAGAATAACCTGCCAAGACACGCCATAGTAAAGAAAGTTTCAAAAATAGACTAAAACAGCACAATTTGGCATGTTGAAAATCTGACCAAAAATCCAAGGCTATAGTAAGGCAAAATGTCAAAATTAGCCACGTCCCAAAAACTGCTAAAAACAGCTGGAAACAGCTTAGAATAACCTGCCAAGACACGCCATAGTAAAGAAAGTTGCAAAAAAAGCCCAAAACAGCACAATTTGGCATGTCGAAAATCTGACCAAAAATCCAAGGCTATAGTAAGGCAAAATGTCAAAATTAGCCACGTCCCAAAAACTGCTAAAAACAGCTGGAAACAGCTTAGAATAGCCTGCCAAGACACACCATAGCAAAGAAAGTTGCAAAAAAAGCCCAAAACAGCACAATTTGGCATGTCGAAAATCTGACTAAAAATCCAAGGCTATAGTAAGGCAAAATGTCAAAATTAGCCACGTCCCAAAAACTGCTAAAAACAGCTGGAAACAGCTTAGAATAGCCTTCCAAGACACGCCATAGCAAAGAAAGTTGCAAAAACAGCCCAAAACAGCACAATTTGGCATGTCAAAAATCTGACCAAAAATCCAAGGCTATAGTAAGGCAAAATGTCAAAATTAGCCACGTCCCAAAAACTGCTAAAAACAGCTGGAAACAGCTTAGAATAGCCTGCTAAGACACGCCATAGTAAAGAAAGTTTCAAAAATAGACTAAAACAGCACAATTTGGCATGTTGAAAATCTGACCAAAAATCCAAGGCTATAGTAAGGCAAAATGTCAAAATTAGCCACGTCCCAAAAACTGCTAAAAACAGCTGGAAACAGCTTAGAATAGCCTGCCAAGACACGCCATAGCAAAGAAAGTTGCAAAAACAGCCCAACACAGCACAATTTGGCATGTTGAAAATCTGACCGAAAATCCAAGGCTATAGTAAGGCAAAATGTCAAAATTAGCCACGTCCCAAAAACTGCTAAAAACAGCTGGGAACAGCAGAGAATAGCCTGCCAAGACACGCCATAGTAAAGAAAGTTGCAAAAAAAAGCCCAAAACAGCACAATTTGGCATGTCAAAAATCTGACTAAAAATCCAAGGCTATAGTAAGGCAAAATGTCAGAATTAGCCACGGCCCAAAAACTGCTAAAAACAGCTGGAAACAGCTTAGAACAGCCTGCCAAGACACGCCATAGCAAAGAAAGTTGCAAAAAAAGCCCAAAACAGCACAATTTGGCATGTCGAAAATCTGACCGAAAATCCAAGGCTATAGTAAGGCAAAATGTCAAAATTAGCCACGTCCCAAAAACTGCTAAAAACAGCTGGAAACAGCTTAGAATAGCCTGCCAAGACACGCCATAGCAAAGAAAGTTGCAAAAACAGCCCAAAACAGCACAATTTGGCATGTCGAAAATCTGACCAAAAATCCAAGGCTATAGTAAGGCAAAATGTCAAAATTAGCCACGTCCCAAAAACTGCTAAAAACAGCTGGAAACAGCTTAGAATAGCCTGCCAAGACACGCCATGGTAAAGAAAGTTTCAAAAATAGACTAAAACAGCACAATTTGGCATGTTGAAAATCTGACCAAAAATCCAAGGCTATAGTAAGGCAAAATGTCAAAATTAGCCACGTCCCAAAACTGCTAAAACAGCTGGAAACAGCTTAGAATAGCCTGCCAAGACACGCCATAGCAAAGAAAGTTGCAAAAAAAGCCCAAAACAGCACAATTTGGCATGTCAAAAATCTGACCAAAAATCCAAGGCTATAGTAAGGCAAAATGTCAAAATTAGCCACGTCCCAAAAACTGCTAAAAACAGCTGGAAACAGCTTAGAATAGCCTGCCAAGACACGCCATAGTAAAGAAAGTTGCAAAAAAAGCCCAAAACAGCACAATTTGGCATGTCGAAAATCTGACTAAAAATCCAAGGCTATAGTAAGGCAAAATGTCAAAATTAGCCACGTACCAAAAACTGCTAAAAACAGCTGGAAACAGCTTAGAATAGCCTGCCAAGACACGCCATAGCAAAGACAGTTGCAAAAAAAGCCCAAAACAGCACAATTTGGCATGTCAAAAATCTGACCGAAAATCCAAGGCTATAGTAAGGCAAAATGTCAAAATTAGCCACGTCCCAAAAACTGCTAAAAACAGCTGGAAACAGCTTAGAATAGCCTGCCAAGACACGCCATAGTAAAGAAAGTTGCAAAAAAAGCCCAAAACAGCACAATTTGGCATGTCAAAAATCTGACCAAAAATCCAAGGCTATAGTAAGGCAAAATGTCAGAATTAGCCACGGCCCAAAAACTGCTAAAAACAGCTGGAAACAGCTTAGAATAGCCTGCCAACACACGCCATAGCAAAGAAAGTTGCAAAAAAAGCCCAAAACAGCAGAATTTGGCATGTGAAAATCTGACCGAAAATCCAAGGCTATAGTAAGGCAAAATGTCAAAATTAGCCACGTCCCAAAAACTGCTAAAAACAGCTGGAAACAGCTTAGAATAGCCTGCCAAGACACGCCATAGCAAAGAAAGTTGCAAAAACAGCTCAAAACAGCACAATTTGGCATGTCAAAAATCTGACCAAAAATCCAAGGCTATAGTAAGGCAAAATGTCAAAATTAGCCACGTCCCAAAAACTGCTAAAAACAGCTGGAAACAGCTTAGAATAGCCTGCTAAGACACGCCATAGTAAAGAAAGTTTCAAAAATAGACTAAAACAGCAGAATTTGGCATGTTGAAAATCTGACCAAAACTCCAAGGCTATAGTAAGGCAAAATGTCAAAATTAGCCACGTCCCAAAAACTGCTAAAAACAGCTGGAAACAGCTTAGAATAGCCTGCCAAGACACGCCATAGCAAAGAAAGTTGCAAAAAAAGCCCAAAACAGCACAATTTGGCATGTCAAAAATCTGACCGAAAATCCAAGGCTATAGTAAGGCAAAATGTCAAAATTAGCCACGTCCCAAAAACTGCTAAAAACAGCTGGAAACAGCTTAGAATAGCCTGCCAAGACACACCATAGTAAAGAAAGTTGCAAAAAAAGCCCAAAACAGCACAATTTGGCATGTCGAAAATCTGACTAAAAATCCAAGGCTATAGTAAGGCAAAATGTCAAAATTTGCCACGTACCAAAAACTGCTAAAAACAGCTGGAAACAGCTTAGAATAGCCTGCCAAGACACGCCATAGTAAAGAAAGTTTCAAAAATAGACTAAAACAGCACAATTTGGCATGTTGAAAATCTGACCAAAATCCACGGCTATAGTAAGACAAAATGTCAAAATTAGCCACGTCCCAAAAACTGCTAAAAACAGCTGGAAACAGCTTAGAATAACCTGCCAAGACACGCCATAGTAAAGAAAGTTGCAAAAAAAGCCCAAAACAGCACAATTTGGCATGTCGAAAATCTGACCAAAAATCCAAGGCTATAGTAAGGCAAAATGTCAAAATTAGCCACGTCCCAAAAACTGCTAAAAACAGCTGGAAACAGCTTAGAATAGCCTGCCAAGACACGCCATAGCAAAGAAAGTTGCAAAAACAGCCCAAAACAGCACAATTTGGCATGTCAAAAACCTGACCGAAAATCCAAGGCTATAGTAAGGCAAAATGTCAAAATTAGCCACGTCCCAAAAACTGCTAAAAACAGCTGGAAACAGCTTAGAATAGCCTGCCAAGACACGCCATAGTAAAGAAAGTTGCAAAAAAAGCCCAAAACAGCACAATTTGGCATGTCGAAAATCTGACTAAAAATCCAAGGCTATAGTAAGGCAAAATGTCAAAATTAGCCACGTCCCAAAAACTGCTAAAAACAGCTGGAAACAGCTTAGAATAGCCTGCCAAGACACGCCATAGCAAAGAAAGTTGCCAAAAAATCCCAAAACAGCACAATTTGGCATGTCAAAATCTGACCGAAAATCCAAGGCTATAGTAAGGCAAAATGTCAAAATTAGCCACGTCCCAAAAACTGCTAAAAACAGCTGGAAACAGCTTAGAATAGCCTGCTAAGACACGCCATAGTAAAGAAAGTTTCAAAAATAGACTAAAACAGCACAATTTGGCATGTCAAAAATCTGACCGAAAATCCAAGGCTATAGTAAGGCAAAATGTCAAAATTAGCCACGTCCCAAAAACTGCTAAAAACAGCTGGAAACAGCTTAGAATAGCCTGCCAAGACACGCCATAGCAAAGAAAGTTGCAAAAAAGCCCAAAACAGCACAATTTGGCATGTCAAAATCTGACCAAAAATCCAAGGCTATAGTAAGGCAAAATGTCAAAATTAGCCACCTCCCAAAAACTGCTAAAAACAGCTGTAAACAGCTTAGAATAGCCTGCCAAGACACGCCATAGTAAAGAAAGTTGCAAAAAAAGCCCAAAACAGCATAATTTGGCATGTCGAAAATCTGACCAAAAATCCAAGGCTATAGTAAGGCAAAATGTCAAAATTAGCCACGTCCCAAAAACTGCTAAAAACAGCTGGAAACTGCTTAGAATAGCCTGCCAAGACACGCCATAGTAAAGAAAGTTGCAAAAAAAGCCCAAAACAGCACAATTTGGCATGTCGAAAATCTGACTAAAAATCCAAGGCTATAGTAAGGCAAAATGTCAAAATTAGCCACGTCCCAAAAACTGCTAAAAACAGCTGGAAACAGCTTAGAATAGCCTGCCAAGACACGCCATAGTAAAGAAAGTTGCAAAAAAAGCCCAAAACAGCACAATTTGGCATGTCGAAAATCTGACCAAAAATCCAAGGCTATAGTAAGGCAAAATGTCAAAATTAGCCACGTCCCAAAAACTGCTAAAAACAGCTGGAAACAGCTTAGAATAGCCTGCCAAGACACGCCATAGCAAAGACAGTTGCAAAAAAAGCCCAAAACAGCACAATTTGGCATGTCAAAAATCTGACCGAAAATCCAAGGCTATAGTAAGGCAAAATGTCAAAATTAGCCACGTCCCAAAAACTGCTAAAAACAGCTGGAAACTGCTTAGAATAGCCTGCCAAGACACGCCATAGCAAAGAAAGTTGCAAAAAAAGCCCAAAACAGCACAATTTGGCATGTCAAAAATCTGACCGAAAATCCAAGGCTATAGTAAGGCAAAATGTCAAAATTAGCCACGTCCCAAAAACTGCTAAAAACAGCTGTAAACAGCTTAGAATAGCCTGCCAAGACACGCCATAGTAAAGAAAGTTGCAAAAAAAGCCGAAAACAGCATAATTTGGCATGTCGAAAATCTGACCAAAAATCCAAGGCTATAGTAAGGCAAAATGTCAAAATTAGCCACGTCCCAAAAACTGCTAAAAACAGCTGGAAACTGCTTAGAATAGCCTGCTAAGACACACCATAGCAAAGAAAGTTGCAAAAACAGCCCAAAACAGCACAATTTGGCATGTCGAAAATCTGACCGAAAATCCAAGGCTATAGTAAGGCAAAATGTCAAAATTAGCCACGTCCCAAAAACTGCTAAAAACAGCTGGAAACAGCTTAGAATAGACTGCCAAGACACGCCATAGCAAAGAAAGTTGCAAAAAAAGCCCAAAACAGCACAATTTGGCATGTCGAAAATCTGACCAAAAATCCAAGGCTATAGTAAGGCAAAATGTCAAAATTAGCCACGTCCCAAAAACTGCTAAAAACAGCTGGAAACAGCTTAGAATAGCCTGCCAAGACACGCCATAGCAAAGAAAGTTGCAAAAACAGCCCAACACAGCACAATTTGGCATGTTGAAAATCTGACCGAAAATCCAAGGCTATAGTAAGGCAAAATGTCAAAATTAGCCACGTCCCAAAAACTGCTAAAAACAGCTGGAAACAGCTTAGAATAGCCTGCCAAGACACGCCATAGCAAAGAAAGTTGCAAAAAAAGCCCAAAACAGCACAATTTGGCATGTCAAAAATCTGACCGAAAATCCAAGGCTATAGTAAGGCAAAATGTCAAAATTAGCCACGTCCCAAAAACTGCTAAAAACAGCTGGAAACTGCTTAGAATAGCCTGCCAAGACACGCCATAGTAAAGAAAGTTGCAAAAAAAGCCCAAAACAGCACAATTTGGCATGTCGAAAATCTGACTAAAAATCCAAGGCTATAGTAAGGCAAAATGTCAAAATTAGCCACGTCCCAAAAACTGCTAAAAACAGCTGGAAACTGCTTAGAATAGCCTGCCAAGACACGCCATAGCAAAGAAAGTTGCAAAAACAGCCCAAAACAGCACAATTTGGCATGTCAAAAGTCTGACCGAAAATCCAAGGCTATAGTAAGGCAAAATGTCAAAATTAGCCACGTCCCAAAAACTGCTAAAACAGCTGGAAACAGCTTAGAATAGCCTGCCAAGACACGCCATAGCAAAGAAAGTTGCAAAAAAAGCCCAAAACAGCACAATTTGGCATGTCAAAAATCTGACCGAAAATCCAAGGCTATAGTAAGGCAAAATGTCAAAATTAGCCACGTCCCAAAAACTGCTAAAAACAGCTGTAAACAGCTTAGAATAGCCTGCCAAGACACGCCATAGTAAAGAAAGTTGCAAAAAAAGCCCAAAACAGCACAATTTGGCATGTCGAAAATCTGACTAAAAATCCAAGGCTATAGTAAGGCAAAATGTCAAAATTAGCCACGTCCCAAAAACTGCTAAAAACAGCTGGAAACAGCTTAGAATAGCCTGCCAAGACACGCCATAGCAAAGAAAGTTGCAAAAACAGCCCAAAACAGCACAATTTGGCATGTCAAAAGTCTGACCGAAAATCCAAGGCTATAGTAAGGCAAAATGTCAAAATTAGCCACGTCCCAAAAACTGCTAAAAACAGCTGGAAACAGCTTAGAATAGCCTGCCAAGACACGCCATAGCAAAGAAAGTTGCAAAAAAGCCCAAAACAGCACAATTTGGCATGTCAAAAATCTGACCAAAAATCCAAGGCTATAGTAAGGCAAAATGTCAAAATTAGCCACGTCCCAAAAACTGCTAAAAACAGCTGGAAACAGCTTAGAATAGCCTGCCAAGACACGCCATAGCAAAGAAAGTTGCAAAAAAAGCCCAAAACAGCACAATTTGGCATGTCAAAAATCTGACCGAAAATCCAAGGCTATAGTAAGGCAAAATGTCAAAATTAGCCACGTCCCAAAAACTGCTAAAAACAGCTGGAAACAGCTTAGAATAGCCTGCCAAGACACGCTATAGTAAAGAAAGTTGCAAAAAAAGCCCAAAACAGCACAATTTGGCATGTCGAAAATCTGACCAAAAATCCAAGGCTATAGTAAGGCAAAATGTCAAAATTAGCCACGTCCCAAAAACTGCTAAAAACAGCTGGAAACAGCTTAGAATAGCCTGCCAAGACACGCCATAGCAAAGAAAGTTGCAAAAAAAGCCCAAAACAGCACAATTTGGCATGTCAAAAATCTGACCGAAAATCCAAGGCTATAGTAAGGCAAAATGTCAAAATTAGCCACGTCCCAAAACTGCTAAAAACAGCTGGAAACAGCTTAGAATAGCCTGCCAAGACACGCCATAGCAAAAGAAAGTTGCAAAAAAGCCCAAAACAGCACAATTTGGCATGTCAAAAATCTGACCGAAAATCCAAGGCTATAGTAAGGCAAAATGTCAAAATTAGCCACGTCCCAAAAACTGCTAAAAACAGCTGGAAACTGCTTAGAATAGCCTGCCAAGACACGCCATAGTAAAGAAAGTTGCAAAAAAAGCCCAAAACAGCACAATTTGGCATGTCGAAAATCTGACTAAAAATCCAAGGCTATAGTAAGGCAAAATGTCAAAATTAGCCACGTCCCAAAAACTGCTAAAAACAGCTGGAAACAGCTTAGAATAGCCTGCCAAGACACGCCATAGCAAAGAAAGTTGCAAAAAAAGCCCAAAACAGCACAATTTGGCATGTCAAAAATCTGACCAAAAATCCAAGGCTATAGTAAGGCAAAATGTCAAAATTAGCCACGTCCCAAAAACTGCTAAAAACAGCTGTAAACAGCTTAGAATAGCCTGCCAAGACACGCCATAGTAAAGAAAGTTGCAAAAAAAGCCCAAAACAGCATAATTTGGCATGTCGAAAATCTGACCAAAAATCCAAGGCTATAGTAAGGCAAAATGTCAAAATTAGCCACGTCCCAAAAACTGCTAAAAACAGCTGGAAACTGCTTAGAATAGCCTGCTAAGACACACCATAGCAAAGAAAGTTGCAAAAACAGCCCAAAACAGCACAATTTGGCATGTCGAAAATCTGACCGAAAATCCAAGGCTATAGTAAGGCAAAATGTCAAAATTAGCCACGTCCCAAAAACTGCTAAAAACAGCTGGAAACAGCTTAGAATAGCCTGCCAAGACACGCCATAGCAAAGAAAGTTGCAAAAAAAGCCCAAAACAGCACAATTTGGCATGTCAAAAATCTGACCGAAAATCCAAGGCTATAGTAAGGCAAAATGTCAAAATTAGCCACGTCCCAAAAACTGCTAAAAACAGCTGGAAACAGCTTAGAATAGCCTGCCAAGACACGCCATAGTAAAGAAAGTTGCAAAAAAAGCCCAAAACAGCACAATTTGGCATGTCGAAAATCTGACCAAAAATCCAAGGCTATAGTAAGGCAAAATGTCAAAATTAGCCACGTCCCAAAAACTGCTAAAACAGCTAGAAACAGCTTAGAATAGCCTGCCAAGACACGCCATAGCAAAGAAAGTTGCAAAAAAAGCCCAAAACAGCAGAATTTGGCATGTCAAAAATCTGACCGAAAATCCAAGGCTATAGTAAGGCAAAATGTCAAAATTAGCCACGTCCCAAAAACTGCTAAAAACAGCTGGAAACAGCTTAGAATAGCCTGCCAAGACACGCTATAGTAAAGAAAGTTGCAAAAAAAGCCCAAAACAGCACAATTTGGCATGTCGAAAATCTGACCAAAAATCCAAGGCTATAGTAAGGCAAAATGTCAAAATTAGCCACGTCCCAAAAACTGCTAAAAACAGCTGGAAACAGCTTAGAATAGCCTGCCAAGACACGCCATAGTAAAGAAAGTTGCAAAAAAAGCCCAAAACAGCACAATTTGGCATGTCAAAAATCTGACCGAAAATCCAAGGCTATAGTAAGGCAAAATGTCAAAATTAGCCACGTCCCAAAAACTGCTAAAAACAGCTGGAAACAGCTTAGAATAGCCTGCCAAGACACGCCATAGCAAAGAAAGTTGCAAAAAAAGCCCAAAACAGCACAATTTGGCATGTCGAAAATCTGACCAAAAATCCAAGGCTATAGTAAGGCAAAATGTCAAAATTAGCCACGTCCCAAAAACTGCTAAAAACAGCTGGAAACAGCTTAGAATAACCTGCTAAGACACGCCATAGTAAAGAAAGTTTCAAAATAGACTAAAACAGCAGAATTTGGCATGTTGAAAATCTGACCAAAAATCCAAGGCTATAGTAAGGCAAAATGTCAAAATTAGCCACGTCCCAAAAACTGCTAAAAACAGCTGGAAACAGCTTAGAATAGCCTGCCAAGACACGCCATAGTAAAGAAAGTTTCAAAAATAGACTAAAACAGCACAATTTGGCATGTTGAAAATCTGACCAAAAATCCAAGGCTATAGTAAGGCAAAATGTCAAAATTAGCCACGTCCCAAAAACTGCTAAAAACAGCTGGAAACAGCTTAGAATAGCCTGCCAAGACACGCCATAGCAAAGAAAGTTGCAAAAAGCCCAAAACAGCACAATTTGGCATGTCAAAAATCTGACCAAAAATCCAAGGCTATAGTAAGGCAAAATGTCAAAATTAGCCACGTCCCAAAAACTGCTAAAAACAGCTGGAAACAGCTTAGAATAGCCTGCCAAGACACGCCATAGTAAAGAAAGTTGCAAAAAAAGCCCAAAACAGCACAATTTGGCATGTCGAAAATCTGACTAAAAATCCAAGGCTATAGTAAGGCAAAATGTCAAAATTTGCCACGTACCAAAAACTGCTAAAAACAGCTGGAAACAGCTTAGAATAGCCTGCCAAGACACGCCATAGTAAAGAAAGTTTCAAAAATAGACTAAAACAGCACAATTTGGCATGTTGAAAATCTGACCAAAAATCCAAGGCTATAGTAAGGCAAAATGTCAAAATTAGCCACGTCCCAAAAACTGCTAAAAACAGCTGGAAACAGCTTAGAATAGCCTGCCAAGACACGCCATAGCAAAGAAAGTTGCAAAAAAAGCCCAAAACAGCACAATTTGGCATGTCAAAATCTGACCAAAAATCCAAGGCTATAGTAAGGCAAAATGTCAAAATTAGCCACGTCCCAAAAACTGCTAAAAACAGCTGGAAACAGCTTAGAATAGCCTGCCAAGACACGCCATAGTAAAGAAAGTTGCAAAAAAAGCCCAAAACAGCACAATTTGGCATGTCGAAAATCTGACTAAAAATCCAAGGCTATAGTAAGGCAAAATGTCAAAATTTGCCACGTACCAAAAACTGCTAAAAACAGCTGGAAACAGCTTAGAATAGCCTGCCAAGACACGCCATAGTAAAGAAAGTTTCAAAAATAGACTAAAACAGCACAATTTGGCATGTTGAAAATCTGACCAAAAATCCAAGGCTATAGTAAGGCAAAATGTCAAAATTAGCCACGTCCCAAAAACTGCTAAAAACAGCTGGAAACAGCTTAGAATAACCTGCCAAGACACGCCATAGTAAAGAAAGTTGCAAAAAAAGCCCAAAACAGCACAATTTGGCATGTCGAAAATCTGACCAAAAATCCAAGGCTATAGTAAGGCAAAATGTCAAAATTAGCCACGTCCCAAAAACTGCTAAAAACAGCTGGAAACAGCTTAGAATAGCCTGCCAAGACACACCATAGCAAAGAAAGTTGCAAAAAAAGCCCAAAACAGCACAATTTGGCATGTCGAAAATCTGACTAAAAATCCAAGGCTATAGTAAGGCAAAATGTCAAAATTAGCCACGTCCCAAAAACTGCTAAAAACAGCTGGAAACAGCTTAGAATAGCCTTCCAAGACACGCCATAGCAAAGAAAGTTGCAAAAACAGCCCAAAACAGCACAATTTGGCATGTCAAAAATCTGACCAAAAATCCAAGGCTATAGTAAGGCAAAATGTCAAAATTAGCCACGTCCCAAAAACTGCTAAAAACAGCTGGAAACAGCTTCGAATAGCCTGCTAAGACACGCCATAGTAAAGAAAGTTTCAAAAATAGACTAAAACAGCACAATTTGGCATGTTGAAAATCTGACCAAAAATCCAAGGCTATAGTAAGGCAAAATGTCAAAATTAGCCACGTCCCAAAAACTGCTAAAAACAGCTGGAAACAGCTTAGAATAGCCTGCCAAGACACGCCATAGCAAAGAAAGTTGCAAAAAAAGCCCAAAACAGCACAATTTGGCATGTCAAAAATCTGACCGAAAATCCAAGGCTATACTAAGGCAAAATGTCAAAATTAGCCACGTCCCAAAAACTGCTAAAAACAGCTGGAAACAGCTTAGAATAGCCTGCCAAGACACGCCATAGTAAAGAAAGTTGCAAAAAAAAGCCCAAAACAGCACAATTTGGCATGTCAAAAATCTGACTAAAAATCCAAGGCTATAGTAAGGCAAAATGTCAGAATTAGCCACCGCCCAAAAACTGCTAAAAACAGCTGAAACAGCTTAGAACAGCCTGCCAAGACACGCCATAGCAAAGAAAGTTGCAAAAACAGCCCAAAACAGCACAATTTGGCATGTCAAAAATCTGACCGAAAATCCAAGGCTATAGTAAGGCAAAATGTCAAAATTAGCCACGTCCCAAAACTGCTAAAACAGCTGGAAACAGCTTAGAACAGCCTGCCAAGACACGCCATAGCAAAGAAAGTTGCAAAAAAAGACTAAAACAGCACAATTTGGCATGTCGAAAATCTGACCAAAAATCCAAGGCTATAGTAAGGCAAAATGTCAAAATTAGCCACGTCCCAAAAACTGCTAAAAACAGCTGGAAACAGCTTAGAATAGCCTGCCAAGACACGCCATAGTAAAGAAAGTTTCAAAAATAGACTAAAACAGCACAATTTGGCATGTTGAAAATCTGACCAAAAATCCAAGGCTATAGTAAGGCAAAATGTCAAAATTAGCCACGTCCCAAAAACTGCTAAAAACAGCTGGAAACAGCTTAGAATAGCCTGCCAAGACACGCCATAGCAAAGAAAGTTGCAAAAAAAGCCCAAAACAGCACAATTTGGCATGTCAAAAATCTGACCAAAAATCCAAGGCTATAGTAAGGCAAAATGTCAAAATTAGCCACGTCCCAAAAACTGCTAAAAACAGCTGGAAACAGCTTAGAATAGCCTGCCAAGACACGCCATAGTAAAGAAAGTTGCAAAAAAAGCCCAAAACAGCACAATTTGGCATGTCAAAAATCTGACTAAAAATCCAAGGCTATAGTAAGGCAAAATGTCAAAATTAGCCACGTCCCAAAAACTGCTAAAAACAGCTGTAAACAGCTTAGAATAGCCTGCCAAGACACGCCATAGCAAAGACAGTTACAAAAAAAAGCCCAAAACAGCACAATTTGGCATGTCAAAAATCTGACCGAAAATCCAAGGCTATAGTAAGGCAAAATGTCAAAATTAGCCACGTCCCAAAAACTGCTAAAAACAGCTGGAAACAGCTTAGAATAGCCTGCCAAGACACGCCATAGTAAAGAAAGTTGCAAAAAAAGCCCAAAACAGCACAATTTGGCATGTCAAAATCTGACCAAAATCCAAGGCTATAGTAAGGCAAAATGTCAGAATTAGCCACGGCCCAAAACTGCTAAAAACAGCTGGAAACAGCTTAGAATAGCCTGCCAACACACGCCATAGCAAAGAAAGTTGCAAAAAAAGCCCAAAACAGCAGAATTTGGCATGTGAAAAATCTGACCGAAAATCCAAGGCTATAGTAAGGCAAAATGTCAAAATTAGCCACGTCCCAAAAACTGCTAAAACAGCTGGAAACAGCTTAGAATAGCCTGCCAAGACACGCCATAGCAAAGAAAGTTGCAAAAACAGCTCAAAACAGCACAATTTGGCATGTCAAAAATCTGACCAAAAATCCAAGGCTATAGTAAGGCAAAATGTCAAAATTAGCCACGTCCCAAAAACTGCTAAAAACAGCTGGAAACAGCTTAGAATAGCCTGCTAAGACACGCCATAGTAAAGAAAGTTTCAAAAATAGACTAAAACAGCAGAATTTGGCATGTTGAAAATCTGACCAAAACTCCAAGGCTATAGTAAGGCAAAATGTCAAAATTAGCCACGTCCCAAAAACTGCTAAAAACAGCTGGAAACAGCTTAGAATAGCCTGCCAAGACACGCCATAGCAAAGAAAGTTGCAAAAAAAGCCCAAAACAGCACAATTTGGCATGTCAAAAATCTGACCGAAAATCCAAGGCTATAGTAAGGCAAAATGTCAAAATTAGCCACGTCCCAAAAACTGCTAAAAACAGCTGGAAACAGCTTAGAATAGCCTGCCAAGACACACCATAGTAAAGAAAGTTGCAAAAAAAGCCCAAAACAGCACAATTTGGCATGTCGAAAATCTGACTAAAAATCCAAGGCTATAGTAAGGCAAAATGTCAAAATTTGCCACGTACAAAAACTGCTAAAACAGCTGGAAACAGCTTAGAATAGCCTGCCAAGACACGCCATAGTAAAGAAAGTTTCAAAAATAGACTAAAACAGCACAATTTGGCATGTTGAAAATCTGACCAAAAATCCAAGGCTATAGTAAGGCAAAATGTCAAAATTAGCCACGTCCCAAAAACTGCTAAAAACAGCTGGAAACAGCTTAGAATAACCTGCCAAGACACGCCATAGTAAAGAAAGTTGCAAAAAAAGCCCAAAACAGCAGAATTTGGCATGTCGAAAATCTGACCAAAAATCCAAGGCTATAGTAAGGCAAAATGTCAAAATTAGCCACGTCCCAAAAACTGCTAAAAACAGCTGGAAACAGCTTAGAATAGCCTGCCAAGACACGCCATAGCAAAGAAAGTTGCAAAAACAGCCCAAAACAGCACAATTTGGCATGTCAAAAACCTGACCGAAAATCCAAGGCTATAGTAAGGCAAAATGTCAAAATTAGCCACGTCCCAAAAACTGCTAAAAACAGCTGGAAACAGCTTAGAATAGCCTGCCAAGACACGCCATAGTAAAGAAAGTTGCAAAAAAAGCCCAAAACAGCACAATTTGGCATGTCGAAAATCTGACTAAAATCCAAGGCTATAGTAAGGCAAAATGTCAAAATTAGCCACGTCCCAAAACTGCTAAAAACAGCTGGAAACAGCTTAGAATAGCCTGCCAAGACACGCCATAGCAAAGAAAGTTGCAAAAAAAGCCCAAAACAGCACAATTTGGCATGTCAAAAATCTGACCGAAAATCCAAGGCTATAGTAAGGCAAAATGTCAAAATTAGCCACGTCCCAAAAACTGCTAAAAACAGCTGGAAACAGCTTAGAATAGCCTGCTAAGACACGCCATAGTAAAGAAAGTTTCAAAAATAGACTAAAACAGCACAATTTGGCATGTTGAAAATCTGACCGAAAATCCAAGGCTATAGTAAGGCAAAATGTCAAAATTAGCCACGTCCCAAAAACTGCTAAAAACAGCTGGAAACAGCTTAGAATAGCCTGCCAAGACACGCCATAGCAAAGAAAGTTGCAAAAAAAGCCCAAAACAGCACAATTTGGCATGTCAAAAATCTGACCAAAAATCCAAGGCTATAGTAAGGCAAAATGTCAAAATTAGCCACCTCCCAAAAACTGCTAAAAACAGCTGTAAACAGCTTAGAATAGCCTGCCAAGACACGCCATAGTAAAGAAAGTTGCAAAAAGCCCAAAACAGCATAATTTGGCATGTCGAAAATCTGACCAAAAATCCAAGGCTATAGTAAGGCAAAATGTCAAAATTAGCCACGTCCCAAAAACTGCTAAAACAGCTGGAAACCGCTCAGCATAGCTTGCCAAGACACGCCATAGTAAAGAAAGTTGCAAAAAAAGCCCAAAACAGCACAATTTGGCATGTCGAAAATCTGACTAAAAATCCAAGGCTATAGTAAGGCAAAATGTCAAAATTAGCCACGTCCCAAAAACTGCTAAAAACAGCTGGAAACAGCTTAGAATAGCCTGCCAAGACACGCCATAGTAAAGAAAGTTGCAAAAAAAGCCCAAAACAGCACAATTTGGCATGTCGAAAATCTGACCAAAAATCCAAGGCTATAGTAAGGCAAAATGTCAAAATTAGCCACGTCCCAAAAACTGCTAAAAACAGCTGGAAACAGCTTAGAATAGCCTGCCAAGACACGCCATAGCAAAGAAAGTTGCAAAAAAAGCCCAAAACAGCACAATTTGGCATGTCAAAAATCTGACCGAAAATCCAAGGCTATAGTAAGGCAAAATGTCAAAATTAGCCACGTCCCAAAAACTGCTAAAACAGCTGGAAACTGCTTAGAATAGCCTGCCAAGACACGCCATAGCAAAGAAAGTTGCAAAAAAGCCCAAAACAGCACAATTTGGCATGTCAAAAATCTGACCGAAAATCCAAGGCTATAGTAAGGCAAAATGTCAAAATTAGCCACGTCCCAAAACTGCTAAAACCAGCTGTAAACAGCTTAGAATACCCTGCCAAGACACGCCATAGTAAAGAAAGTTGCAAAAAAAGCCCAAAACAGCATAATTTGGCATGTCGAAAATCTGACCAAAAATCCAAGGCTATAGTAAGGCAAAATGTCAAAATTAGCCACGTCCCAAAAACTGCTAAAAACAGCTGGAAACTGCTTAGAATAGCCTGCTAAGACACACCATAGCAAAGAAAGTTGCAAAAACAGCCCAAAACAGCACAATTTGGCATGTCGAAAATCTGACCGAAAATCCAAGGCTATAGTAAGGCAAAATGTCAAAATTAGCCACGTCCCAAAAACTGCTAAAAACAGCTGGAAACAGCTTAGAATAGCCTGCCAAGACACGCCATAGCAAAGAAAGTTGCAAAAAAAGCCCAAAACAGCACAATTTGGCATGTCGAAAATCTGACCAAAAATCCAAGGCTATAGTAAGGCAAAATGTCAAAATTAGCCACGTCCCAAAAACTGCTAAAAACAGCTGGAAACAGCTTAGAATAGCCTGCCAAGACACGCCATAGTAAAGAAAGTTGCAAAAAAAGCCCAAAACAGCACAATTTGGCATGTCGAAAATCTGACCGAAAATCCAAGGCTATAGTAAGGCAAAATGTCAAAATTAGCCACGTCCCAACAACTGCTAAAACAGCTGGAAACAGCTTAGAATAGCCTGCCAAGACACGCCATAGCAAAGAAAGTTGCAAAAAAGCCCAAAACAGCACAATTTGGCATGTCAAAAATCTGACCGAAAATCCAAGGCTATAGTAAGGCAAAATGTCAAAATTAGCCACGTCCCAAAAACTGCTAAAAACAGCTGAAACTGCTTAGAATAGCCTGCCAAGACACGCCATAGTAAAGAAAGTTGCAAAAAAAGCCCAAAACAGCACAATTTGGCATGTCGAAAATCTGACTAAAATCCAAGGCTATAGTAAGGCAAAATGTCAAAATTAGCCACGTCCCAAAAACTGCTAAAACAGCTGGAAACTGCTTAGAATAGCCTGCCAAGACACGCCATAGCAAAGAAAGTTGCAAAAAGCCCAAAACAGCACAATTTGGCATGTCAAAAATCTGACCGAAAATCCAAGGCTATAGTAAGGCAAAATGTCAAAATTAGCCACGTCCCAAAAACTGCTAAAAACAGCTGGAAACAGCTTAGAATAGCCTGCCAAGACACGCCATAGCAAAGAAAGTTGCAAAAAAAGCCCAAAACAGCACAATTTGGCATGTCAAAAATCTGACCGAAAATCCAAGGCTATAGTAAGGCAAAATGTCAAAATTAGCCACGTCCCACAAACTGCTAAACACCGCTGTAAACAGCTTAGAATAGCCTGCCAAGACACGCCATAGTAAAGAAAGTTGCAAAAAAAGCCCAAAACAGCACAATTTGGCATGTCGAAAATCTGACTAAAAATCCAAGGCTATAGTAAGGCAAAATGTCAAAATTAGCCACGTCCCAAAAACTGCTAAAACAGCTGGAAACAGCTTAGAATAGCCTGCCAAGACACGCCATAGCAAAGAAAGTTGCAAAAAGCCCAAAACAGCACAATTTGGCATGTCAAAAATCTGACCGAAAATCCAAGGCTATAGTAAGGCAAAATGTCAAAATTAGCCACGTCCCAAAAACTGCTAAAACAGCTGGAAACAGCTTAGAATAGCCGGCCAACACACGCCATAGCAAAGAAAGTTGCAAAAACAGCCCAAAACAGCACAATTTGGCATGTCAAAAATCTGACCAAAAATCCAAGGCTATAGTAAGGCAAAATGTCAAAATTAGCCACGTCCCAAAAACTGCTAAAAACAGCTGGAAACAGCTTAGAATAGCCTGCCAAGACACGCCATAGCAAAGAAAGTTGCAAAAAAAGCCCAAAACAGCACAATTTGGCATGTCAAAAATCTGACCGAAAATCCAAGGCTATAGTAAGGCAAAATGTCAAAATTAGCCACGTCCCAAAACTGCTAAAAACAGCTGGAAACTGCTTAGAATAGCCTGCCAAGACACGCTATAGTAAAGAAAGTTGCAAAAAAAGCCCAAAACAGCACAATTTGGCATGTCGAAAATCTGACCAAAAATCCAAGGCTATAGTAAGGCAAAATGTCAAAATTAGCCACGTCCCAAAAACTGCTAAAAACAGCTGGAAACAGCTTAGAATAGCCTGCCAAGACACGCCATAGCAAAGAAAGTTGCAAAAAAGCCCAAAACAGCACAATTTGGCATGTCAAAATCTGACCGAAAATCCAAGGCTATAGTAAGGCAAAATGTCAAAATTAGCCACGTCCCAAAAACTGCTAAAAACAGCTGGAAACAGCTTAGAATAGCCTGCCAAGACACGCCATAGCAAAGAAAGTTGCAAAAAAAGCCCAAAACAGCACAATTTGGCATGTCAAAAATCTGACCGAAAATCCAAGGCTATAGTAAGGCAAAATGTCAAAATTAGCCACGTCCCAAAAACTGCTAAAAACAGCTGGAAACAGCTTAGAATAGCCTGCCAAGACACGCCATAGTAAAGAAAGTTGCAAAAAAGCCCAAAACAGCACAATTTGGCATGTCGAAAATCTGACTAAAATCCAAGGCTATAGTAAGGCAAAATGTCAAAATGAGCCACGTCCCAAAAACTGCTAAAAACAGCTGGAAACAGCTTAGAATAGCCTGCCAAGACACGCCATGGGAAAGAAAGTTACAAAAAAGCCCAAAACAGCACAATTTGGCATGTCAAAAATCTGACCAAAATCCAAGGCTATAGTAAGGCAAAATGTCAAAATTAGCCACGTCCCAAAAACTGCTAAAAACAGCTGTAAACAGCTTAGAATAGCCTGCCAAGACACGCCATAGTAAAGAAAGTTGCAAAAAAGCCCAAAACAGCATAATTTGGCATGTCGAAAATCTGACCAAAAATCCAAGGCTATAGTAAGGCAAAATGTCAAAATTAGCCACGTCCAAAACTGCTAAAAACAGCTGGAAACTGCTTAGAATAGCCTGCTAAGACACACCATAGCAAAGAAAGTTGCAAAAAACAGCCCAAAACAGCACAATTTGGCATGTCGAAAATCTGACCGAAAATCCAAGGCTATAGTAAGGCAAAATGTCAAAATTAGCCACGTCCCAAAAACTGCTAAAAACAGCTGGAAACAGCTTAGAATAGCCTGCCAAGACACGCCATAGCAAAGAAAGTTGCAAAAAAAGCCCAAAACAGCACAATTTGGCATGTCAAAAATCTGACCGAAAATCCAAGGCTATAGTAAGGCAAAATGTCAAAATTAGCCACGTCCCAAAAACTGCTAAAAACAGCTGGAAACAGCTTAGAATAGCCTGCCAAGACACGCCATAGTAAAGAAAGTTGCAAAAAAGCCCAAAACAGCACAATTTGGCATGTCGAAAATCTGACCAAAAATCCAAGGCTATAGTAAGGCAAAATGTCAAAATTAGCCACGTCCCAAAACTGCTAAAACAGCTGGAAACAGCTTAGAATAGCCTGCCAAGACACGCCATAGCAAAGAAAGTTGCAAAAAAGCCCAAAACAGCACAATTTGGCATGTCAAAATCTGACCGAAAATCCAAGGCTATAGTAAGGCAAAATGTCAAAATTAGCCACGTCCCAAAAACTGCTAAAAACAGCTGGAAACAGCTTAGAATAGCCTGCCAAGACACGCTATAGTAAAGAAAGTTGCAAAAAAAGCCCAAAACAGCACAATTTGGCATGTCGAAAATCTGACCGAAAATCCAAGGCTATAGTAAGGCAAAATGTCAAAATTAGCCACGTCCCAAAAACTGCTAAAAACAGCTGGAAACAGCTTAGAATAGCCTGCCAAGACACGCCATAGCAAAGAAAGTTTCAAAAATAGACTAAAACAGCACAATTTGGCATGTTGAAAATCTGACCGAAAATCCAAGGCTATAGTAAGGCAAAATGTCAAAATTAGCCACGTCCCAAAAACTGCTAAAAACAGCTGGAAACAGCTTAGAATAGCCTGCCAAGACACGCCATAGCAAAGAAAGTTGCCAAAAAATCCCAAAACAGCACAATTTGGCATGTCGAAAATCTGACTAAAAATCCAAGGCTATAGTAAGGCAAAATGTCAAAATTAGCCACGTCCCAAAACTGCTAAAAACAGCTGTAAACAGCTTAGAATAGCCTGCCAAGACACGCCATAGTAAAGAAAGTTGCAAAAAAAGCCCAAAACAGCACAATTTGGCATGTCGAAAATCTGACCAAAAATCCAAGGCTATAGTAAGGCAAAATGTCAAAATTAGCCACGTCCCAAAAACTGCTAAAAACAGCTGGAAACAGCTTAGAATAGCCTGCCAAGACACGCCATAGCAAAGAAAGTTGCAAAAACAGCCAAAACAGCACAATTTGGCATGTCGAAAATCTGACCGAAAATCCAAGGCTATAGTAAGGCAAAATGTCAAAATTAGCCACGTCCCAAAAACTGCTAAAAACAGCTGGAAACAGCTTAGAATAGCCTGCCAAGACACGCCATAGCAAAGAAAGTTGCAAAAAAAGCCCAAAACAGCACAATTTGGCATGTCAAAAATCTGACCGAAAATCCAAGGCTATAGTAAGGCAAAATGTCAAAATTAGCCACGTCCCAAAAACTGCTAAAAACAGCTGGAAACTGCTTAGAATAGCCTGCCAAGACACGCCATAGTAAAGAAAGTTGCAAAAATAGACTAAAACAGCACAATTTGGCATGTCGAAAATCTGACCGAAAATCCAAGGCCATAGAAAGGCAAAGTGTGAAAATTAGCCACGTCCCAAAAACTGCTAAAAACAGCTGGAAACAGCTTAGAATAGACTGCCAAGACACGCCATAGCAAAGAAAGTTGCAAAAAAAAGCCCAAAACAGCACAATTTGGCATGTCAAAAATCTGACCGAAAATCCAAGGCTATAGTAAGGCAAAATGTCAAAATTAGCCACGTCCCAAAACTGCTAAAAACAGCTGGAAACAGCTTAGAATAGCCTGCCAAGACACGCCATAGCAAAGAAAGTTGCAAAAAAGCCCAAAACAGCACAATTTGGCATGTCAAAATCTGACCGAAAATCCAAGGCTATAGTAAGGCAAAATGTCAAAATTAGCCACGTCCCAAAAACTGCTAAAAACAGCTGGAAACAGCTTAGAATAGCCTGCCAAGACACGCCATAGCAAAGAAAGTTGCAAAAAAGCCCAAAACAGCACAATTTGGCATGTCGAAAATCTGACCAAATCCAAGGCTATAGTAAGGCAAAATGTCAAAATTAGCCACGTCCCAAAACTGCTAAAAACAGCTGGAAACAGCTTAGAATAGCCTGCCAAGACACGCCATAGTAAAGAAAGTTGCAAAAATAGCCCAAAACAGCACAATTTGGCATGTCGAAAATCTGACCAAAAATCCAAGGCTATAGTAAGGCAAAATGTCAAAATTAGCCACGTCCCAAAACTGCTAAAAACAGCTGGAAACAGCTTAGAATAGCCTGCCAAGACACGCCATAGCAAAGAAAGTTGCAAAAAAGCCCAAAACAGCACAATTTGGCATGTCAAAAATCTGACCGAAAATCCAAGGCTATAGTAAGGCAAAATGTCAAAATTAGCCACGTCCCAAAAACTGCTAAAAACAGCTGGAAACAGCTTAGAATAGCCTGCCAAGACACGCCATAGCAAAGAAAGTTGCAAAAAAGCCCAAAACAGCACAATTTGGCATGTCAAAAATCTGACCGAAAATCCAAGGCTATAGTAAGGCAAAATGTCAAAATGTGCCACGTCCCAAAAACTGCTAAAAACAGCTGGAAACAGCTTAGAATAGCCTGCCAAGATGCGCCATAGTAAAGAAAGTTGCAAAAAAGCCCAAAACAGCACAATTTGGCATGTCGAAAATCTGACCGAAAATCCAAGGCTATAGTAAGGCAAAATGTCAAAATTAGCCACGTCCCAAAACTGCTAAAAACAGCTGGAAACAGCTTAGAATAGCCTGCCAAGACACGCCATAGCAAAGAAAGTTGCAAAAAGCCCAAAACAGCACAATTTGGCATGTCAAAATCTGACCGAAAATCCAAGGCTATAGTAAGGCAAAATGTCAAAATTAGCCACGTCCCAAAAACTGCTAAAAACAGCTGGAAACAGCTTAGAATAGCCTGCCAAGACACGCCATAGCAAAGAAAGTTGCAAAAAAAGCCCAAAACAGCACAATTTGGCATGTCGAAAATCTGACCAAAAATCCAAGGCTATAGTAAGGCAAAATGTCAAAATTAGCCACGTCCCAAAAACTGCTAAAACAGCTGGAAACAGCTTAGAATAGCCTGCCAAGACACGCCATAGCAAAGAAAGTTGCAAAAAAGCCCAAAACAACAGCACAATTTGGCATGTCGAAAATCTGACCGAAAATCCAAGGCTATAGTAAGGCAAAATGTCAAAATTAGCCACGTCCCAAAACTGCTAAAAACAGCTGGAAACAGCTTAGAATAGCCTGCCAAGACACGCCATAGCAAAGAAAGTTGCAAAAAAGCCCAAAACAGCACAATTTGGCATGTCAAAATCTGACCGAAAATCCAAGGCTATAGTAAGGCAAAATGTCAAAATTAGCCACGTCCCAAAAACTGCTAAAACAGCTGGAAACTGCTTAGAATAGCCTGCCAAGACACGCCATAGCAAAGAAAGTTGCAAAAAGCCCAAAACAGCACAATTTGGCATGTCAAAATCTGACCGAAAATCCAAGGCTATAGTAAGGCAAAATGTCAAAATTAGCCACGTCCCAAAAACTGCTAAATCAGCTGGAAACGGCTAAGAATAGCCTGCCAAGACACGCCATAGCAAAGAAAGTTGCAAAAAAAGCCCAAAACAGCACAATTTGGCATGTCAAAAATCTGACCGAAAATCCAAGGCTATAGTAAGGCAAAATGTCAAAATTAGCCACGTCCCAAAAACTGCTAAAAACAGCTGGAAACAGCTGAGAATAGCCTGCCAAGACACGCCATAGTAAAGAAAGTTGCAAAAAAGCCCAAAACAGCACAATTTGGCATGTCAAAATCTGACCAAAAATCCAAGGCTATAGTAAGGCAAAATGTCAAAATTAGCCACGTCCCAAAAACTGCTAAAAACAGCTGGAAACAGCTTAGAATAGCCTGCCAAGACACGCCATAGCAAAGAAAGTTGCAAAAAAGCCCAAAACAGCACAATTTGGCATGTCAAAAGTCTGACCGAAAATCCAAGGCTATAGTAAGGCAAAATGTCAAAATTAGCCACATCCCAAAAACTGCTAAAAACAGCTGGAAACAGCTTAGAATAGCCTGCCAAGACACGCCATAGCAAAGAAAGTTGCAAAAAAGCCCAAAACAGCACAATTTGGCATGTCGAAAGTCTGACCGAAAATCCAAGGCTATAGTAAGGCAAAATGTCAAAATTAGCCACGTCCCAAAAACTGCTAAAAACAGCTGGAAACAGCTTAGAATAGCCTGCCAAGACACGCCATAGCAAAGAAAGTTGCAAAAACAGCCCAAAACAGCACAATTTGGCATGTCAAAACTCTGACCAAAAATCCAAGGCTATAGTAAGGCAAAATGTCAAAATTAGCCACGTCCCAAAACTGCTAAAAACAGCTGGAAACAGCTTAGAATAGCCTGCCAAGACACGCCATAGCAAAGAAAGTTGCAAAAAGCCCAAAACAGCACAATTTGGCATGTCAAAATCTGACCGAAAATCCAAGGCTATAGTAAGGCAAAATGTCAAAATTAGCCACGTCCCAAAAACTGCTAAAAACAGCTGGAAACAGCTTAGAATAGCCTGCCAAGACACGCAATAGTAAAGAAAGTGGCAAAAAAGACTAAAACAGCACAATTTGGCATGTCGAAAATCTGACCAAAAATCCAAGGCTATAGTAAGGCAAAATGTCAAAATTAGCCACGTCCCAAAACTGCTAAAAACAGCTGGAAACAGCTTAGAATAGCCTGCCAAGACACGCCATAGCAAAGAAAGTTGCAAAAAAAGCCCAAAACAGCACAATTTGGCATGTCGAAAATTTGACTGAAAATCCAAGGCTATAGTAAGGCAAAATGTCAAAATTAGCCACGTCCCAAAAACTGCTAAAAACAGCTGGAAACAGCTTAGAATAGCCTGCCAAGACACGCCATAGCAAAGAAAGTTGCAAAAAAGCCCAAAACAGCACAATTTGGCATGTCAAAATCTGACCGAAAATCCAAGGCTATAGTAAGGCAAAATGTCAAAATTAGCCACGTCCCAAAAACTGCTAAAACAGCTGGAAACAGCTTAGAATAGCCTGCCAAGACACGCCATAGCAAAGAAAGTTGCAAAAAAGCCCAAAACAGCACAATCTAGCATGTCGAAAATCTGACCGAAAATCCAAGGCTATAGTAAGGCAAAATGTCAAAATTAGCCACGTCCCAAAAACTGCTAAAAACAGCTGGAAACAGCTTAGAATAGCCTGCCAAGACACGCCATAGAAAAGAAAGTTGCAAAAAGCCCAAAACAGCACAATTTGGCATGTCAAAATCTGACCGAAAATCCAAGGCTATAGTAAGGCAAAATGTCAAAATTAGCCACGTCCCAAAAACTGCTAAAAACAGCTGGAAACAGCTTAGAATAGCCTGCCAAGACACGCCATAGCAAAGAAAGTTGCAAAAACAGCCCAAAACAGCAGAATTTGGCATGTCGAAAATCTGACCGAAAATCCAAGGCTATAGTAAGGCAAAATGTCAAAATTAGCCACGTCCCAAAAACTGCTAAAACAGCTGGAAACAGCTTAGAATAGCCTGCCAAGACACGCCATAGCAAAGAAAGTTGCAAAAAAAGCCCAAAACAGCACAATTTGGCATGTCAAAAATCTGACCGAAAATCCAAGGCTATAGTAAGGCAAAATGTCAAAATGAGCCACGTCCCAAAAACTGCTAAAAACAGCTGGAAACAGCTTAGAATAGCCTGCCAAGACACGCCATAGCAAAGAAAGTTGCAAAAAAAAGCCCAAAACAGCACAATTTGGCATGTCAAAAATCTGACCGAAAATCCAAGGCTATAGTAAGGCAAAATGTCAAAATTAGCCACGTCCCAAAAACTGCTAAAAACAGCTGGAAACAGCTTAGAATAGCCTGCCAAGACACGCCATAGCAAAGAAAGTTGCAAAAACAGCCCAAAACAGCACAATTTGGCATGGTAAAAGTCTGACCGAAAATCCAAGGCTATAGTAAGGCAAAATGTCAAAATGAGCCACGTCCCAAAAACTGCTAAAAACAGCTGGAAACAGCTTAGAATAGCCTGCCAAGACACGCCATAGCAAAGAAAGTTGCAAAAAAAGCCCAAAACAGCACAATTTGGCATGTCAAAAGTCTGACCGAAAATCCAAGGCTATAGTAAGGCAAAATGTCAAAATTAGCCACGTCCCAAAAACTGCTAAAAACAGCTGGAAACAGCTTAGAATAGCCTGCCAAGACACGCCATAGCAAAGAAAGTTGCAAAAAAAGCCCAAAACAGCACAATTTGGCATGTCGAAAATCTGACTGAAAATCCAAGGCTATAGTAAGGCAAAATGTAAAAATTAGCCACGTCCCAAAACTGCTAAAAACAGCTGGAAACAGCTTAGAATAGACTGCCAAGACACGCCATAGCAAAGAAAGTTGCAAAAAAAGCCCAAAACAGCACAATTTGGCATGTCAAAAATCTGACCGAAAATCCAAGGCTATAGTAAGGCAAAATGTCAAAATTAGCCACGTCCCAAAAACTGCTAAAAACAGCTGGAAACAGCTTAGAATAGCCTGCCAAGACACGCCATAGCAAAGAAAGTTGCAAAAAAAGCCCAAAACAGCACAATTTGGCATGTCGAAAATTTGACTGAAAATCCAAGGCTATAGTAAGGCAAAATGTCAAAATTAGCCACGTCCCAAAAACTGCTAAAAACAGCTGGAAACAGCTTAGAATAGCCTGCCAAGACACGCCATAGCAAAGAAAGTTGCAAAAATAGACTAAAACAGCACAATTTGGCATGTCAAAAATCTGACCGAAAATCCAAGGCTATAGTAAGGCAAAATGTCAAAATTAGCCACGTCCCAAAAACTGCTAAAAACAGCTGGAAACAGCTTAGAATAGCCTGCCAAGACACGCCATAGTAAAGAAAGTTGCAAATAAAGCCCAAAACAGCACAATTTGGCATGTCAAAATCTGACCGAAAATCCAAGGCTATAGTAAGGCAAAATGTCAAAATTAGCCACGTCCCAAAAACTGCTAAAACAGCTGGAAACAGCTTAGAATAGCCTGCCAAGACACGCCATAGCAAAGAAAGTTGCAAAAAAAGCCCAAAACAGCACAATTTGGCATGTCAAAAATCTGACCGAAAATCCAAGGCTATAGTAAGGCAAAATGTCAAAATTAGCCACGTCCCAAAAACTGCTAAAAACAGCTGGAAACAGCTTAGAATAGCCTGCCAAGACACGCCATAGCAAAGAAAGTTGCAAAACAGCCCAAAACAGCACAATTTGGCATGTCAAAAATCTGACCGAAAATCCAAGGCTATAGTAAGGCAAAATGTCAAAATTAGCCACGTCCCAAAAACTGCTAAAAACAGCTGGAAACAGCTTAGAATAGCCTGCTAAGACACGCCATAGTAAAGACAGTTGCAAAAAAGCCCAAAACAGCACAATTTGGCATGTCAAAATCTGACCGAAAATCCAAGCCTATAGTAAGGCAAAATGTCAAAATTAGCCACGTCCCAAAAACTGCTAAAAACAGCTGGAAACAGCTTAGAATAGCCTGCCAAGACACGCCATAGCAAAGAAAGTTGCAAAAAGCCCAAAACAGCACAATTTGGCATGTCAAAATCTGACCGAAAATCCAAGGCTATAGTAAGGCAAAATGTCAAAATTAGCCACGTCCCAAAAACTGCTAAAACAGCTGGAAACAGCTTAGAATAGCCTGCCAAGACACGCCATAGCAAAGAAAGTTGCAAAAAAGCCCAAAACAGCACAATTTGGCATGTCAAAAATCTGACCGAAAATCCAAGGCTATAGTAAGGCAAAATGTCAAAATTAGCCACGTCCCAAAAACTGCTAAAACAGCTGGAAACAGCTTAGAATAGCCTGCCAAGACACGCCATAGTAAAGAAAGTTGCAAAAAGCCCAAAACACCACAATCTGGCACGTCGAAAATCTGACCTAAAATCCAAGGCTATAGTAAGGCAAAATGTCAAAATTAGCCACGTCCCAAAAACTGCTAAAAACAGCTGGAAACAGCTTAGAATAGCCTGCCAAGACACGCCATAGCAAAGAAAGTTGCAAAAAAGCCCAAAACAGCACAATTTGGCATGTCAAAATCTGACCGAAAAATCCAAGGCTATAGTAAGGCAAAATGTCAAAATTAGCCACGTCCCAAAAACTGCTAAAAACAGCTGGAAACAGCTTAGAATAGCCTGCCAAGACACGCCATAGCAAAGAAAGTTGCAAAAAAGCCCAAAACAGCACAATTTGGCATGTCAAAATCTGACCGAAAATCCAAGGCTATAGTAAGGCAAAATGTCAAAATTAGCCACGTCCCAAAAACTGCTAAAAACAGCTGGAAACAGCTTAGAATAGCCTGCAAAGACACGCCATAGTAAAGAAAGTTGCAAAAAGCCCAAAACAGCACAATTTGGCATGTCAAAAATCTGACCAAAAATCCAAGGCTATAGTAAGGCAAAATGTCAAAATTAGCCACGTCCCAAAAACTGCTAAAAACAGCTGGAAACAGCTTAGAATAGCCTGCCAAGACACGCCATAGTAAAGAAAGTTGCAAAAAAGCCCAAAACAGCACAATTTGGCATGTCAAAATCTGACCAAAATCCAAGGCTATAGTAAGGCAAAATGTCAAAATTAGCCACGTCCCAAAAACTGCTAAAAACAGCTGGAAACAGCTTAGAATAGCCTGCCAAGACACGCCATAGCAAAGAAAGTTGCAAAAAGCCCAAAACACCACAATCTGGCATGTCAAAAGTCTGACCGAAAATCCAAGGCTATAGTAAGGCAAAATGTCAAAATTAGCCACGTCCCAAAAACTGCTAAAAACAGCTGGAAACAGCTTAGAATAGCCTGCCACGACACCCCATCGCAAAGAAAGTTGCAAAAAAGCCCAAAACAGCACAATTTGGCATGTCAAAATCTGACCGAAAATCCAAGGCTATAGTAAGGCAAAATGTCAAAATTAGCCACGTCCCAAAAACTGCTAAAAACAGCTGGAAACTGCTTAGAATAGCCTGCTAAGACACGCCATAGCAAAGAAGGTTGCAAAAAAGCCCAAAACAGCACAATTTGGCATGTCAAAAATCTGACCGAAAATCCAAGGCTATAGTAAGGCAAAATGTCAAAATTAGCCACGTCCCAAAACTGCTAAAAACAGCTGGAAACAGCTTAGAATAGCCTGCCAAGACACGCCATAGCAAAGAAAGTTGCAAAAAAGCCCAAAACAGCACAATTTGGCATGTCAAAAATCTGACCGAAAATCCAAGGCTATAGTAAGGCAAAATGTCAAAATTAGCCACGTCCCAAAAACTGCTAAAACAGCTGGAAACAGCTTAGAATAGCCTGCCAAGACACGCCATAGTAAAGAAAGTTGCAAAAAAGCCCAAAACAGCACAATTTGGCATGTCAAAAATCTGACCGAAAATCCAAGGCTATAGTAAGGCAAAATGTCAAAATTAGCCACGTCCCAAAAACTGCTAAAAACAGCTGGAAACAGCTTAGAATAGCCTGCCAAGACACGCCATAGCAAAGAAAGTTGCAAAAAAGCCCAAAACAGCACAATTTGGCATGTCAAAAATCTGACCGAAAATCCAAGGCTATAGTAAGGCAAAATGTCAAAATTAGCCACGTCCCAAAAACTGCTAAAAACAGCTGGAAACAGCTTAGAATAGCCTGCTAAGACACGCCATAGCAAAGAAAGTTGCAAAAAAGCCCAAAACAGCACAATTTGGCATGTCAAAAATCTGACCGAAAATCCAAGGCTATAGTAAGGCAAAATGTCAAAATTAGCCACGTCCCAAAAACTGCTAAAACAGCTGGAAACAGCTTAGAATAGCCTGCCAAGACACGCCATAGTAAAGAAAGTTGCAAAAAAGCCCAAAACAGCACAATTTGGCATGTCAAAATCTGACCAAAATCCAAGGCTATAGTAAGGCAAAATGTCAAAATTAGCCACGTCCCAAAAACTGCTAAAAACAGCTGGAAACAGCTTAGAATAGCCTGCCAAGACACGCCATAGCAAAGAAAGTTGCAAAAAAGCCCAAAACAGCACAATTTGGCATGTCAAAATCTGACCGAAAATCCAAGGCTATAGTAAGGCAAAATGTCAAAATTAGCCACGTCCCAAAAACTGCTAAAACAGCTGGAAACAGCTTAGAATAGCCTGCCAAGACACGCCATAGCAAAGAAAGTTGCAAAAAAGCCCAAAACACCACAATTTGGCATGTCAAAAATCTGACCGAAAATCCAAGGCTATAGTAAGGCAAAATGTCAAAATTAGCCACGTCCCAAAAACTGCTAAAACAGCTGGAAACAGCTTAGAATAGCCTGCCAAGACACGCCATAGCAAAGAAAGTTGCAAAAAAGCCCAAAACAGCACAATTTGGCATGTCAAAAATCTGACCGAAAATCCAAGGCTATAGTAAGGCAAAATGTCAAAATTAGCCACGTCCCAAAAACTGCTAAAAACAGCTGGAAACAGCTTAGAATAGCCTGCCAAGACACGCCATAGCAAAGAAAGTTGCAAAAAAGCCCAAAACAGCACAATTTGGCATGTCAAAATCTGACCGAAAATCCAAGGCTATAGTAAGGCAAAATGTCAAAATTAGCCACGTCCCAAAAACTGCTAAAACAGCTGGAAACAGCTTAGAATAATAGCCTGCCAAGACACGCCATAGCAAAGAAAGTTGCAAAAAAGCCCAAAACAGCACAATTTGGCATGTCAAAAATCTGACCAAAATCCAAGGCTATAGTAAGGCAAAATGTCAAAATTAGCCACGTCCCAAAAACTGCTAAAAACAGCTGGAAACAGCTTAGAATAGCCTGCCAAGACACGCCATAGCAAAGAAAGTTGCAAAAAAGCCCAAAACAGCACAATTTGGCATGTCAAAATCTGACCGAAAATCCAAGGCTATAGTAAGGCAAAATGTCAAAATTAGCCACGTCCCAAAAACTGCTAAAAACAGCTGGAAACAGCTTAGAATAGCCTGCCAAGACACGCCATAGCAAAGAAAGTTGCAAAAAAGCCCAAAACAGCACAATTTGGCATGTCAAAATCTGACCGAAAATCCAAGGCTATAGTAAGGCAAAATGTCAAAATTAGCCACGTCCCAAAAACTGCTAAAACAGCTGGAAACAGCTTAGAATAGCCTGCCAAGACACGCCATAGCAAAGAAAGTTGCAAAAAAGCCCAAAACAGCACAATTTGGCATGTCAAAATCTGACCGAAAATCCAAGGCTATAGTAAGGCAAAATGTCAAAATTAGCCACGTCCCAAAAACTGCTAAAAACAGCTGGAAACAGCTTAGAATAGCCTGCCAAGACACGCCATAGCAAAAGAAAGTTGCAAAAAAGCCCAAAACAGCACAATTTGGCATGTCAAATATCTGACCGAAAATCCAAGGCTATAGTAAGGCAAAATGTCAAAATTAGACACGTCCCAAAAACTGCTAAAACAGCTGGAAACAGCTTAGAATAGCCTGCCAAGACACGCCATAGCAAAGAAAGTTGCAAAAAGCCCAAAACAGCACAATTTGGCATGTGAAAAATCTGACCGAAAATCCAAGGCTATAGTAAGGCAAAATGTCAAAATTAGCCACGTCCCAAAAACTGCTAAAAACAGCTGGAAACAGCTTAGAATAGCCTGCCAAGACACGCCATAGCAAAGAAAGTTGCAAAAAAGCCCAAAACAGCACAATTTGGCATGTCAAAATCTGACCGAAAATCCAAGGCTATAGTAAGGCAAAATGTCAAAATTAGCCACGTCCCAAAAACTGCTAAAAACAGCTGGAAACAGCTTAGAATAGCCTGCCAAGACACGCCATAGCAAAGAAAGTTGCAAAAAAGCCCAAAACAGCACAATTTGGCATGTCAAAATCTGACTGAAAATCCAAGGCTATAGTAAGGCAAAATGTCAAAATTAGCCACGCCCCAAAAACTGCTAAAAACAGCTGGAAACAGCTTAGAATAGCCTGCCAAGACACGCCATAGCAAAGAAAGTTGCAAAAAAAGCCCAAAACAGCACAATTTGGCATGTCGAAAATCTGACCGAAAATCCAAGGCTATAGTAAGGCAAAATGTCAAAATTAGCCACGTCCCAAAAACTGCTAAAAACAGCTGGAAACAGCTTAGAATAGCCTGCCAAGACACGCCATAGCAAAGAAAGTTGCAAAAACAGCCCAAAACAGCACAATTTGGCATGTCAAAATCTGACCGAAAATCCAAGGCTATAGTAAGGCAAAATGTCAAAATTAGCCACGTCCCAAAAACTGCTAAAAACAGCTGTAAACAGCTTAGAATAGCCTGCCAAGACACGCCATAGCAAAGAAAGTTGCAAAAAAGCCCAAAACACCACAATTTGGCATGTCAAAAATCTGACCGAAAATCCAAGGCTATAGTAAGGCAAAATGTCAAAATTAGCCACGTCCCAAAAACTGCTAAAAACAGCTGGAAACAGCTTAGAATAGCCTGCCAAGACACGCCATAGTAAAGAAAGTTGCAAAAAAAGCCCAAAACAGCACAATTTGGCATGTCAAAAATCTGACCGAAAATCCAAGGCTATAGTAAGGCAAAATGTCAAAATTAGCCACGTCCCAAAAACTGCTAAAAACAGCTGGAAACAGCTTAGAATAGCCTGCCAAGACACGCCATAGCAAAGAAAGTTGCAAAAAAAGCCCAAAACAGCACAATTTGGCATGTCAAAAATCTGACCGAAAATCCAAGGCTATAGTAAGGCAAAATGTCAAAATTAGCCACGTCCCAAAAACTGCTAAAAACAGCTGGAAACAGCTTAGAATAGCCTGCCAAGACACGCCATAGCAAAGAAAGTTGCAAAAAAGCCCAAAACAGCCCAATTTGGCATGTCAAAAATCTGACCGAAAATCCAAGGCTATAGTAAGGCAAAATGTCAAAATTAGCCACGTCCCAAAAACTGCTAAAAACAGCTGGAAACAGCTTAGAATAGCCTGCCAAGACACGCCATAGTAAAGAAAGTTGCAAAAAAGCCCAAAACAGCACAATTTGGCATGTCGAAAATCTGACCGAAAATCCAAGGCTATAGTAAGGCAAAATGTCAAAATTAGCCACGTCCCAAAAACTGCTAAAAACAGCTGGAAACAGCTTAGAATAGCCTGCCAAGACACGCCATAGCAAAGAAAGTTGCAAAAACAGCCCAAAACAGCACAATTTGGCATGTCAAAAGTCTGACCGAAAATCCAAGGCTATAGTAAGGCAAAATGTCAAAATTAGCCACGTCCCAAAAACTGCTAAAAACAGCTGGAAACAGCTTAGAATAGCCTGCCAAGACACGCCATAGTAAAGAAAGTTGCAAAAAAAGCCCAAAACAGCACAATTTGGCATGTCGAAAATCTGACCGAAAATCCAAGGCTATAGTAAGGCAAAATGTCAAAATTAGCCACGTCCCAAAAACTGCTAAAAACAGCTGGAAACAGCTTAGAATAGCCTGCCAAGACACGCCATAGCAAAGAAAGTTGCAAAAAGCCCAAAACAGCACAATTTGGCATGTCAAAAATCTGACCAAAAATCCAAGGCTATAGTAAGGCAAAATGTCAAAATTAGCCACGTCCCAAAACTGCTAAAAACAGCTGGAAACAGCTTAGAATAGCCTGCCAAGACACGCCATAGTAAAGAAAGTTGCAAATAAAGCCCAAAACAGCACAATTTGGCATGTCAAAAATCTGACCAAAAATCCAAGGCTATAGTAAGGCAAAATGTCAAAATGAGCCACGTCCCAAAAACTGCTAAAAACAGCTGGAAACAGCTTAGAATAGCCTGCCAAGACACGCCATAGTAAAGAAAGTTGCAAAAAAAGCCCAAAACAGCACAATTTGGCATGTCGAAAATCTGACCAAAAATCCAAGGCTATAGTAAGGCAAAATGTCAAAATTAGCCACGTCCCAAAAACTGCTAAAAACAGCTGGAAACAGCTTAGAATAGCCTGCCAAGACACGCCATAGCAAAGAAAGTTGCAAAAAAGCCCAAAACAGCACAATTTGGCATGTCAAAATCTGACCGAAAATCCAAGGCTATAGTAAGGCAAAATGTCAAAATTAGCCACGTCCCAAAACTGCTAAAAACAGCTGGAAACAGCTTAGAATAGCCTGCCAAGACACGCCATAGCAAAGAAAGTTGCAAAAAAAGCCCAAAACAGCACAATTTGGCATGTCAAAAATCTGACCGAAAATCCAAGGCTATAGTAAGGCAAAATGTCAAAATTAGCCACGTCCCAAAAACTGCTAAAAACAGCTGGAAACAGCTTAGAATAGCCTGCCAAGACACGCCATAGTAAAGAAAGTTGCAAAAAAAGCCCAAAACAGCACAATTTGGCATGTCAAAAATCTGACCAAAAATCCAAGGCTATAGTAAGGCAAAATGTCAAAATGAGCCACGTCCCAAAAACTGCTAAAAACAGCTGGAAACAGCTTAGAATAGCCTGCCAAGACACGCCATAGCAAAAGAAAGTTGCAAAAAAGCCCAAAACAGCACAATTTGGCATGTCGAAAATCTGACCAAAATCCAAGGCTATAGTAAGGCAAAATGTCAAAATTAGCCACGTCCCAAAACTGCTAAAAACAGCTGGAAACAGCTTAGAATAGCCTGCCAAGACACGCCATAGCAAAGAAAGTTGCAAAAACAGCCCAAAACAGCACAATTTGGCATGTCAAAATCTGACCAAAATCCAAGGCTATAGTAAGGCAAAATGTCAAAATTAGCCACGTCCCAAAAACTGCTAAAAACAGCTGGAAACAGCTTAGAATAGCCTGCCAAGACACGCCATAGTAAAGAAAGTTGCAAAAAAAGCCCAAAACAGCACAATTTGGCATGTCGAAAATCTGACCAAAAATCCAAGGCTATAGTAAGGCAAAATGTCAAAATTAGCCACGTCCCAAAAACTGCTAAAAACAGCTGGAAACAGCTTAGAATAGCCTGCCAAGACACGCCATAGCAAAGAAAGTTGCAAAAAAAGCCCAAAACAGCACAATTTGGCATGTCTAACGTCTGACCGAAAATCCAAGGCTATAGTAAGGCAAAATGTCAAAATTAGCCACGTCCCAAAAACTGCTAAAAACAGCTGGAACAGCTTAGAATAGCCTGCCAAGACACGCCATAGTAAAGAAAGTTGCAAAAAAGCCCAAAACAGCACAATTTGGCATGTCAAAAATCTGACCGAAAATCCAAGGCTATAGTAAGGCAAAATGTCAAAATTAGCCACGTCCCAAAAACTGCTAAAAACAGCTGGAAACAGCTTAGAATAGCCTGCCAAGACACGCCATAGCAAAGAAAGTTGCAAAAAGCCCAAAACAGCACAATTTGGCATGTCAAAAATCTGACCGAAAATCCAAGGCTATAGTAAGGCAAAATGTCAAAATTAGCCACGTCCCAAAAACTGCTAAAAACAGCTGGAAACAGCTTAGAATAGCCTGCCAAGACACGCCATAGCAAAGAAAGTTGCAAAAAAAGCCCAAAACAGCACAATTTGGCATGTCGAAAATCTGACCGAAAATCCAAGGCTATAGTAAGGCAAAATGTCAAAATTAGCCACGTCCCAAAAACTGCTAAAACAGCTGGAAACAGCTTAGAATAGCCTGCCAAGACACGCCATAGCAAAGAAAGTTGCAAAAAAGCCCAAAACAGCACAATTTGGCATGTCAAAATCTGACCGAAAATCCAAGGCTATAGTAAGGCAAAATGTCAAAATTAGCCACGTCCCAAAAACTGCTAAAAACAGCTGGAAACTGCTTAGAATAGCCTGCCAAGACACGCCATAGTAAAGAAAGTTGCAAAAAAAGCCCAAAACAGCACAATTTGGCATGTCAAAATCTGACCGAAAATCCAAGGCTATAGTAAGGCAAAATGTCAAAATTAGCCACGTCCCAAAAACTGCTAAAAACAGCTGGAAACAGCTTAGAATAGCCTGCCAAGACACGCCATAGCAAAGAAAGTTGCAAAAAGCCCAAAACAGCACAATTTGGCATGTCAAAAATCTGACCGAAAATCCAAGGCTATAGTAAGGCAAAATGTCAAAATTAGCCACGTCCCAAAAACTGCTAAAAACAGCTGGAAACAGCTTAGAATAGCCTGCCAAGACACGCCATAGCAAAGAAAGTTGCAAAAAAGCCCAAAACAGCACAATTTGGCATGTCAAAAATCTGACCGAAAATCCAAGGCTATAGTAAGGCAAAATGTCAAAATTAGCCACGTCCCAAAACTGCTAAAAACAGCTGGAAACAGCTTAGAATAGCCTGCCAAGACACGCCATAGTAAAGAAAGTTGCAAAAAAGCCCAAAACAGCACAATTTGGCATGTCAAAAATCTGACCAAAAATCCAAGGCTATAGTAAGGCAAAATGTCAAAATTAGCCACGTCCCAAAAACTGCTAAAAACAGCTGGAAACAGCTTAGAATAGCCTGCCAAGACACGCCATAGCAAAGAAAGTTGCAAAAAAGCCCAAAACAGCACAATTTGGCATGTCAAAAATCTGACCGAAAATCCAAGGCTATAGTAAGGCAAAATGTCAAAATTAGCCACGTCCCAAAAACTGCTAAAAACAGCTGGAAACAGCTTAGAATAGCCTGCCAAGACACGCCATAGCAAAGAAAGTTGCAAAAAAGCCCAAAACAGCACAATTTGGCATGTCAAAATCTGACCGAAAATCCAAGGCTATAGTAAGGCAAAATGTCAAAATTAGCCACGTCCCAAAAACTGCTAAAAACAGCTGGAAACAGCTTAGAATAGCCTGCCAAGACACGCCATAGCAAAGAAAGTTGCAGAAAAAGCCCAAAACATCACAATTTGGCATGTCGAAAATCTGACCGAAAATCCAAGGCTATAGTAAGGCAAAATGTCAAAATTCGCCACGTCCCAAAAACTGCTAAAAACAGCTGGAAACAGCTTAGAATAGCCTGCCAAGACACGCCATAGCAAAGAAAGTTGCAAAAAAGCCCAAAACAGCACAATTTGGCATGTCAAAATCTGACCAAAATCCAAGGCTATAGTAAGGCAAAATGTCAAAATTAGCCACGTCCCAAAACTGCTAAAAACAGCTGGAAACAGCTTAGAATAGCCTGCCAAGACACGCCATAGCAAAGAAAGTTGCAAAAAAAGCCCAAAACAGCACAATTTGGCATGTCAAAAATCTGACCGAAAATCCAAGGCTATAGTAAGGCAAAATGTCAAAATTAGCCACGTCCCAAAAACTGCTAAAAACAGCTGGAAACAGCTTAGAATAGCCTGCCAAGACACGCCATAGCAAAGAAAGTTGCAAAAAGCCCAAAACAGCACAATTTGGCATGTCAAAAATCTGACCGAAAATCCAAGGCTATAGTAAGGCAAAATGTCAAAATTAGCCACGTCCCAAAAACTGCTAAAACAGCTGGAAACAGCTAAGAATAGCCTGCCAAGACACGCCATAGCAAAGAAAGTTGCAAAAAAAGCCCAAAACAGCACAATTTGGCATGTCGAAAATCTGACCAAAAATCCAAGGCTATAGTAAGGCAAAATGTCAAAATTAGCCACGTCCCAAAAACTGCTAAAAACAGCTGGAAACAGCTTAGAATAGCCTGCCAAGACACGCCATAGCAAAGAAAGTTGCAAAAAAAGCCCAAAACAGCACAATTTGGCATGTCAAAAATCTGACCAAAAATCCAAGGCTATAGTAAGGCAAAATGTCAAAATTAGCCACCTCCCAAAAACTGCTAAAAACAGCTGTAAACAGCTTAGAATAGCCTGCCAAGACACGCCATAGTAAAGAAAGTTGCAAAAAAAGCCCAAAACAGCATAATTTGGCATGTCGAAAATCTGACCAAAAAGCCAAGGCTATAGTAAGGCAAAATTGTCAAAATTTGACACGTCCCAAAAACTGTTGAAAAGTGCTGGAAACTGCTTAGAATAGCCTGCCAAGACATGCCATAGTAAAGAAAGTTGTAAAAACAGCCCACTACAGCACAATTTGGCATGTCGAAAATCTGACAGAAAATCCAAGGCTATAGTAAGGCAAAATGTCAAAATTAGCCACGTCCCAAAAACTGCTAAAAACAGCTGGAAACAGCTTAGAATAGACTGCCAAGACACGCCATAGCAAAGAAAGTTGCAAAAAAAGCCCAAAACAGCACAATTTGGCATGTCAAAAATCTGACCGAAAATCCAAGGCTATAGTAAGGCAAAATGTCAAAATTAGCCACGTCCCAAAAACTGCTAAAAACAGCTGGAAACAGCTTAGAATAGCCTGCTAAGACACGCCATAGTAAAGAAAGTTTCAAAAATAGACTAAAACAGCACAATTTGGCATGTTGAAAATCTGACCGAAAATCCAAGGCTATAGTAAGGCAAAATGTCAAAATTAGCCACGTCCCAAAAACTGCTAAAAACAGCTGGAAACAGCTTAGAATAGCCTGCCAAGACACGCCATAGCAAAGAAAGTTGCAAAAAAGCCCAAAACAGCACAATTTGGCATGTCAAAATCTGACCAAAAATCCAAGGCTATAGTAAGGCAAAATGTCAAAATTAGCCACGTCCCAAAACTGCTAAAAACAGCTGTAAACAGCTTAGAATAGCCTGCTAACACACACCATAGCAAAGAAAGTTGCAAAAATAGCCCAAAACAGCACAATTTGGCATGTCGAAAATCTGACCGAAAATCCAAGGCTATAGTAAGGCAAAATGTCAAAATTAGCCACGTCCCAAAAACTGCTAAAAACAGCTGGAAACAGCTTAGAATAGCCTGCCAAGACACGCCATAGCAAAGAAAGTTGCAAAAAAAGCCCAAAACAGCACAATTTGGCATGTCAAAAATCTGACCGAAAATCCAAGGCTATAGTAAGGCAAAATGTCAAAATTAGCCACGTCCCAAAAACTGCTAAAAACAGCTGGAAACTGCTTAGAATAGCCTGCCAAGACACGCCATAGTAAAGAAAGTTGCAAAAAAAGCCCAAAACAGCACAATTTGGCATGTCGAAAATCTGACCAAAAATCCAAGGCTATAGTAAGGCAAAATGTCAAAATTTGCCACGTCCCAAAAACTGCTAAAAACAGCTGGAAACTGCTTAGAATAGCCTGCTAAGACACACCATAGCAAAGAAAGTTGCAAAAACAGCCCAAAACAGCACAATTTGGCATGTCGAAAATCTGACCGAAAATCCAAGGCTATAGTAAGGCAAAATGTCAAAATTAGCCACGTCCCAAAAACTGCTAAAAACAGCTGGAAACAGCTTAGAATAGCCTGCTAAGACACGCCATAGTAAAGAAAGTTGCAAAAATAGACTAAAACAGCACAATTTGGCATGTCGAAAATCTGACCGAAAATCCAAGGCTATAGTAAGGCAAAATGTCAAAATTAGCCACGTCCCAAAAACTGCTAAAAACAGCTGGAAACAGCTTAGAATAGCCTGCCAAGACACGCCATAGTAAAGAAAGTTGCAAAAAGCCCAAAACAGCACAATTTGGCATGTCGAAAATCTGACCAAAAATCCAAGGCTATAGTAAGGCAAAATGTCAAAATTAGCCACGTCCCAAAAACTGCTAAAAACAGCTGGAAACAGCTTAGAATAGCCTGCCAAGACACACCATAGCAAAGAAAGTTGCAAAAATAGCCCAAAACAGCACAATTTGGCATGTCGAAAATCTGACCGAAAATCCAAGGCTATAGTAAGGCAAAATGTCAAAATTAGCCACGTCCCAAAAACTGCTAAAAACAGCTGGAAACAGCTTAGAATAGACTGCCAAGACACGCCATAGCAAAGAAAGTTGCAAAAACAGCCCAAAACAGCACAATTTGGCATGTCAAAACTCTGACCAAAAATCCAAGGCTATAGTAAGGCAAAATGTCAAAATTAGCCACCTCCCAAAAACTGCTAAAAACAGCTGTAAACAGCTTAGAATAGCCTGCCAAGACACGCCATAGTAAAGAAAGTTGCAAAAAAAGCCCAAAACAGCATAATTTGGCATGTCGAAAATCTGACCAAAAATCCAAGGCTATAGTAAGGCAAAATGTCAAAATTAGCCACGTCCCAAAAACTGCTAAAAACAGCTGGAAACAGCTTAGAATAGCCTGCCAAGACACGCCATAGCAAAGAAAATTGCAAAAAAAAGCCCAAAACAGCACAATTTGGCATGTCAAAAATCTGACCGAAAATCCAAGGCTATAGTAAGGCAAAATGTCAAAATTAGCCACGTCCCAAAAACTGCTAAAACAGCTGGAAACAGCTTAGAATAGCCTGCCAAGACACGCCATAGCAAAGAAAGTTGCAAAAAAGCCCAAAACAGCACAATTTGGCATGTCAAAAATCTGACCGAAAATCCAAGGCTATAGTAAGGCAAAATGTCAAAATTAGCCACGTCCCAAAAACTGCTAAAAACAGCTGGAAACAGCTTAGAATAGCCTGCCAAGACACGCCATAGCAAAGAAAGTTGCAAAAACAGCTCAAAACAGCACAATTTGGCATGTCGAAAATCTGACCAAAAATCCAAGGCTATAGTAAGGCAAAATGTCAAAATTAGCCACGTCCCAAAAACTGCTAAAACAGCTGGAAACAGCTTAGAATAGCCTGCCAAGACACGCCATAGCAAAGAAAGTTGCAAAAACAGCCCAAAACAGCACAATTTGGCATGTCAAAACTCTGACCAAAACTCCAAGGCTATAGTAAGGCAAAATGTCAAAATTAGCCACCTCCCAAAAACTGCTAAAAACAGCTGTAAACAGCTTAGAATAGCCTGCCAAGACACGCCATAGTAAAGAAAGTTGCAAAAAAGCCCAAAACAGCACAATTTGGCATGTCGAAAATCTGACCAAAAATCCAAGGCTATAGTAAGGCAAAATGTCAAAATTAGCCACGTCCCAAAACTGCTAAAAACAGCTGGAAACTGCTTAGAATAGCCTGCTAAGACACACCATAGCAAAGAAAGTTGCAAAAACAGCCCAAAACAGCACAATTTGGCATGTCGAAAATCTGACCGAAAATCCAAGGCTATAGTAAGGCAAAATGTCAAAATTAGCCACGTCCCAAAAACTGCTAAAAACAGCTGTAAACAGCTTAGAATAGCCTGCCAAGACACGCCATAGTAAAGAAAGTTGCAAAAAGCCCAAAACAGCATAATTTGGCATGTCGAAAATCTGACCAAAAATCCAAGGCTATAGTAAGGCAAAATGTCAAAATTAGCCACGTCCCAAAAACTGCTAAAAACAGCTGGAAACAGCTTAGAATAGCCTGCTAAGACACACCATAGCAAAGAAAGTTGCAAAAACAGCCCAAAACAGCACAATTTGGCATGTCGAAAATCTGACCGAAAATCCAAGGCTATAGTAAGGCAAAATGTCAAAATTAGCCACGTCCCAAAAACTGCTAAAAACAGTTGGAAACAGCTTAGAATAGACTGCCAAGACACGCCATAGCAAAGAAAGTTGCAAAAAAGCCCAAAACAGCACAATTTGGCATGTCAATATCTGACCGAAAATCCAAGGCTATAGTAAGGCAAAATGTCAAAATTAGCCACGTCCCAAAAACTGCTAAAAACAGCTGGAAACAGCTTAGAATAGCCTGCTAAGACACGCCATAGTAAAGAAAGTTTCAAAAATAGACTAAAACAGCACAATTTGGCATGTTGAAAATCTGACCGAAAATCCAAGGCTATAGTAAGGCAAAATGTCAAAATTAGCCACGTCCCAAAACTGCTAAAACAGCTGGAAACAGCTTAGAATAGCCTGCCAAGACACGCCATAGCAAAGAAAGTTGCAAAAAAGCCCAAAACAGCACAATTTGGCATGTCAAAATCTGACCAAAAATCCAAGGCTATAGTAAGGCAAACTGTCAAAATCAGCCACGTCCCAAACACTGCTAAAAACAGCTGTAAACAGCTTAGAATAGCCTGCCAAGACACACCATAGCAAAGAAAGTTGCAAAAATAGCCCAAAACAGCACAATTTGGCATGTTGAAAATCTGACCGAAAATCCAAGGCTATAGTAAGGCAAAATGTCAAAATTAGCCACGTCCCAAAACTGCTAAAAACAGCTGGAAACAGCTTAGAATAGACTGCCAAGACACGCCATAGAAAAAAAAGATACAAAAAACGCCCAAAACAGCACAATTTGGCATGTCAAAAATCTGACCGAAAATCCAAGGCTATAGTAAGGCAAAATGTCAAAATTAGCCACGTCCCAAAAACTGCTAAAAACAGCTGGAAACTGCTTAGAATAGCCTGCCAAGACACGCCATAGTAAAGAAAGTTGCAAAAAAGCCCAAAACAGCACAATTTGGCATGTCAAAATCTGACCGAAAATCCAAGGCTATAGTAAGGCAAAATGTCAAAATTAGCCACGTCCCAAAAACTGCTAAAAACAGCTGGAAACTGCTTAGAATAGCCTGCCAAGACACGCCATAGTAAAGAAAGTTACAACAGAAGCGCAAAACAGCACAATTTGGCATGTCGAAAATCTGACCAAAAAATCCAAGGCTATAGTAAGGCAAAATGTCAAAATTAGCCACGTCCCAAAAACTGCTAAAAACAGCTGTAAACAGCTTAGAATAGCCTGCCAAGACACGCCATAGCAAAGAAAGTTGCAAAAAAAGCCCAAAACAGCACAATTTGGCATGTCAAAAGTCTGACCGAAAATCCAAGGCTATAGTAAGGCAAAATGTCAAAATTAGCCACGTCCCAAAAACTGCTAAAAACAGCTGGAAACAACTTAGAATAGCCTGACAAGACACGCCATAGTAAAGAAAGTTGCAAAAAGCCCAAAACAGCACAATTTGGCATGTCGAAAATCTGACCAAAATCCAAGGCTATAGTAAGGCAAAATGTCAAAATTAGCCACGTCCCAAAAACTGCTAAAAACAGCTGGAAACAGCTTAGAATAGCCTGCCAAGACACGCCATAGCAAAGAAAGTTGCAAAAAAAGCCCAAAACAGCACAATTTGGCATGTCAAAATCTGACCGAAAATCCAAGGCTATAGTAAGGCAAAATGTCAAAATTAGCCACGTCCCAAAAACTGCTAAAAACAGCTGGAAACAGCTTAGAATAGCCTGCCAAGACACGCCATAGCAAAGAAAGTTGCAAAAACAGCCCAACACAGCACAATTTGGCATGTTGAAAATCTGACCGAAAATCCAAGGCTATAGTAAGGCAAAATGTCAAAATTAGCCACGTCCCAAAAACTGCTAAAAACAGCTGGAAACTGCTTAGAATAGCCTGCCAAGACACGCCATAGTAAAGAAAGTTACAAAAAAAGCCCAAAACAGCACAATTTGGCATGTCGAAAATCTGACCGAAAATCCAAGGCTATAGTAAGGCAAAATGTCAAAATTAGCCACGTCCCAAAAACTGCTAAAACAGCTGGAAACAGCTTAGAATAGCCTGCCAAGACACGCCATAGCAAAGAAAGTTGCAAAAAAGCCCAAAACAGCACAATTTGGCATGTCAAAAACCTGACCGAAAATCCAAGGCTATAGTAAGGCAAAATGTCAAAATTAGCCACGTCCCAAAAACTGCTAAAAACAGCTGGAAACAGCTTAGAATAGCCTGCCAAGACACGCTATGGTAAAGAAAGTTTCAAAAAGCCCAAAACAGCACAATTTGGCATGTCGAAAATCTGACCAAAAATCCAAGGCTATAGTAAGGCAAAATGTCAAAATTAGCCACGTCCCAAAAACTGCTAAAAACAGCTGGAAACAGCTTAGAATAGCCTGCCAAGACACGCCATGGTAAAGAAAGTTTCAAAAAGCCCAAAACAGCACAATTTGGCATGTCGAAAATCTGACCAAAAATCCAAGGCTATAGTAAGGCAAAATGTCAAAATTAGCCACGTCCCAAAAACTGCTAAAAACAGCTGGAAACAGCTTAGAATAGCCTGCCAAGACACGCCATAGCAAAGAAAGTTGCAAAAAGCCCAAAACAGCACAATTTGGCATGTCAAAATCTGACCGAAAATCCAAGGCTATAGTAAGGCAAAATGTCAAAATTAGCCACGTCCCAAAACTGCTAAAAACAGCTGGAAACAGCTTAGAATAGACTGCCAAGACACGCCATAGCAAAGAAAGTTGCAAAAAAAAGCCCAAAACAGCACAATTTGGCATGTCAAAAATCTGACCGAAAATCCAAGGCTATAGTAAGGCAAAATGTCAAAATTAGCCACGTCCCAAAAACTGCTAAAACAGCTGGAAACTGCTTAGAATAGCCTGCCAAGACACTCCATAGTAAAGAAAGTTGCAAAAAAAGCCCAAAACAGCACAATTTGGCATGTCGAAAATCTGACCAAAAATCCAAGGCTATAGTAAGGCAAAATGTCAAAATTAGCCACGTCCCACAAACTGCTAAAACAGCTGGAAACAGCTTAGAATAGCCTGCCAAGACACGCCATAGCAAAGAAAGTTGCAAAAACAGCTCAAAACAGCACAATTTGGCATGTCGAAAATCTGACCAAAAATCCAAGGCTATAGTAAGGCAAAATGTCAAAATTAGCCACGTCCCAAAAACTGCTAAAAACAGCTGGAAACAGCTTAGAATAGCCTGCTAAGACACGCCATAGTAAAGAAAGTTGCAATAATAGACTAAAACAGCACAATTTGGAATGTCGAAAATCTGACCGAAAATCCAAGGCTATAGTAAGGCAAAATGTCAAAATTAGCCACGTCCCAAAAACTGCTAAAAACAGCTGGAAACAGCTTAGAATAGCCTGCCAAGACACGCCATAGCAAAGAAAGTTGCAAAAAAAGCCCAAAACAGCACAATTTGGCATGTCAAAAATCTGACCAAAAATCCAAGGCTATAGTAAGGCAAAATGTCAAAATTAGCCACGTCCCAAAAACTGCTAAAAACAGCTGTAAACAGCTTAGAATAGCCTGCCAAGACACACCATAGCAAAGAAAGTTGCAAAAATAGCCCAAAACAGCACAATTTGGCATGTCGAAAATCTGACCGAAAATCCAAGGCTATAGTAAGGCAAAATGTCAAAATTAGCCACGTCCCAAAAACTGCTAAAAACAGCTGGAAACAGCTTAGAATAGACTGCCAAGACACGCCATAGCAAAGAAAGTTGCAAAAAAAAGCCCAAAACAGCACAATTTGGCATGTCAAAAATCTGACCGAAAATCCAAGGCTATAGTAAGGCAAAATGTCAAAATTAGCCACGTCCCAAAAACTGCTAAAAACAGCTGGAAACTGCTTAGAATAGCCTGCCAAGACACGCCATAGTAAAGAAAGTTGCAAAAAAAGCCCAAAACAGCACAATTTGGCATGTCGAAAATCTGACCAAAAATCCAAGGCTATAGTAAGGCAAAATGTCAAAATTAGCCACGTCCCAAAAACTGCTAAAAACAGCTGGAAACTGCTTAGAATAGCCTGCTAAGACACACCATAGCAAAGAAAGTTGCAAAAACAGCCCAAAACAGCACAATTTGGCATGTCGAAAATCTGACCGAAAATCCAAGGCTATAGTAAGGCAAAATGTCAAAATTAGCCACGTCCCAAAAACTGCTAAAAACAGCTGGAAACAGCTTAGAATAGCCTGCTAAGACACACCATAGTAAAGAAAGTTTCAAAAATAGACTAAAACAGCACAATTTGGCATGTCAAAAATCTGACCGAAAATCCAAGGCTATAGTAAGGCAAAATGTCAAAATTAGCCACGTCCCAAAAACTGCTAAAAACAGCTGGAAACAGCTTAGAATAGCCTGCCAAGACACGCCATAGTAAAGAAAGTTGCAAAAAAAGCCCAAAACAGCACAATTTGGCATGTCGAAAATCTGACCAAAAATCCAAGGCTATAGTAAGGCAAAATGTCAAAATTAGCCACGTCCCAAAAACTGCTAAAAACAGCTGGAAACAGCTTAGAATAGCCTGCCAAGACACACCATAGCAAAGAAAGTTGCAAAAATAGCCCAAAACAGCACAATTTGGCATGTCGAAAATCTGACCGAAAATCCAAGGCTATAGTAAGGCAAAATGTCAAAATTAGCCACGTCCCAAAAACTGCTAAAAACAGCTGGAAACAGCTTAGAATAGACTGCCAAGACACGCCATAGCAAAGAAAGTTGCAAAAAAAGCCCAAAACAGCACAATTTGGCATGTCGAAAATCTGACCAAAAATCCAAGGCTATAGTAAGGCAAAATGTCAAAATTAGCCACGCCCCAAAAACTGCTAAAAACAACTGGAAACTGTTTAGAATAGCCTGCCAAGACACGCCATAGCAAAGAAAGTTGCAAAAAAAGCCCAAAACAGCACAATTTGGCATGTCAAAAATCTGACCGAAAATCCAAGGCTATAGTAAGGCAAAATGTCAAAATTAGCCACGTCCCAAAAACTGCTAAAAACAGCTGGAAACTGCTTAGAATAGCCTGCCAAGACACGCCATAGTAAAGAAAGTTGCAAAAAAAGCCCAAAACAGCACAATTTGGCATGTCGAAAATCTGACTAAAAATCCAAGGCTATAGTAAGGCAAAATGTCAAAATTAGCCACATCCCAAAACTGCTAAAACAGCTGGAAACAGCTTAGAATAGCCTGCCAAGACACGCCATAGCAAAGAAAGTTGCAAAAAAAGCCCAAAACAGCACAATTTGGCATGTCAAAAATCTGACCGAAAATCCAAGGCTATAGTAAGGCAAAATGTCAAAATTAGCCACGTCCCAAAAACTGCTAAAAACAGCTGGAAACAGCTTAGAATAGCCTGCCAAGACACGATATAGTAAAGAAAGTTGCAAAAACAGCCCAAAACAGCACAATTTGGCATGTCGAAAATCTGACCGAAAATCCAAGGCTATAGTAAGGCAAAATGTCAAAATTAGCCACGTCCCAAAAACTGCTAAAAACAGCTGGAAACAGCTTAGAATAGCCTGCCAAGACACGCCATAGCAAAGAAAGTTGCAAAAAAAGCCCAAAACAGCACAATTTGGCATGTCAAAAATCTGACCGAAAATCCAAGGCTATAGTAAGGCAAAATGTCAAAATTAGCCACGTCCCAAAAACTGCTAAAAACAGCTGTAAACAGCTTAGAATAGCCTGCCAAGACACGCCATAGCAAAGAAAGTTGCAAAAAAAGCCCAAAACAGCACAATTTGGCATGTCAAAAATCTGACCGAAAATCCAAGGCTATAGTAAGGCAAAATGTCAAAATTAGCCACGTCCCAAAAACTGCTAAAAACAGCTGTAAACAGCTTAGAATAGCCTGCCAAGACACGCCATAGCAAAGAAAGTTGCAAAAACAGCTCAAAACAGCACAATTTGGCATGTCGAAAATCTGACCAAAAATCCAAGGCTATAGTAAGGCAAAATGTCAAAATTAGCCACGTCCCAAAAACTGCTAAAAACAGCTGGAAACAGCTTAGAATAGCCTGCCAAGACACGCCATAGCAAAGAAAGTTGCAAAAACAGCCCAAAACAGCACAATTTGGCATGTCAAAACTCTGACCAAAACTCCAAGGCTATAGTAAGGCAAAATGTCAAAATTAGCCACCTCCCAAAAACTGCTAAAAACAGCTGTAAACAGCTTAGAATAGCCTGCCAAGACACGCCATAGTAAAGAAAGTTGCAAAAAGCCCAAAACAGCATAATTTGGCATGTCGAAAATCTGACCAAAAATCCAAGGCTATAGTAAGGCAAAATGTCAAAATTAGCCACGTCCCAAAAACTGCTAAAAACAGCTGGAAACTGCTTAGAATAGCCTGCTAAGACACACCATAGCAAAGAAAGTTGCAAAAACAGCCCAAAACAGCACAATTTGGCATGTCGAAAATCTGACCGAAAATCCAAGGCTATAGTAAGGCAAAATGTCAAAATTAGCCACGTCCCAAAAACTGCTAAAAACAGTTGGAAACAGCTTAGAATAGACTGCCAAGACACGCCATAGCAAAGAAAGTTGCAAAAAAAAGCCAAAAACAGCACAATTTGGCATGTCAAAATCTAACCAAAAAACCAAGGCTATAGTAAGGCAAAATGTCAAAATTAGCCACGTCCCAAAAACTGCTAAAAACAGCTGGAAACAGCTTAGAATAGCCTGCTAAGACACGCCATAGTAAAGAAAGTTTCAAAAATAGACTAAAACAGCACAATTTGGCATGTTGAAAATCTGACCGAAAATCCAAGGCTATAGTAAGGCAAAATGTCAAAATTAGCCACGTCCCAAAAACTGCTAAAAACAGCTGGAAACAGCTTAGAATAGCCTGCCAAGACACGCCCTAGCAAAGAAAGTTGCAAAAAAAGCCCAAAACAGCACAATTTGGCATGTCAAAAATCTGACCAAAAATCCAAGGCTATAGTAAGGCAAAATGTCAAAATTAGCCACGTCCCAAAAACTGCTAAAAACAGCTGTAAACAGCTTAGAATAGCCTGCCAAGACACACCATAGCAAAGAAAGTTGCAAAAATAGCCCAAAACAGCACAATTTGGCATGTCGAAAATCTGACCGAAAATCCAAGGCTATAGTAAGGCAAAATGTCAAAATTAGCCACGTCCCAAAAACTGCTAAAAACAGCTGGAAACAGCTTAGAATAGACTGCCAAGACACGCCATAGCAAAGAAAGTTGCAAAAAAGCCCAAAACAGCACAATTTGGCATGTCAAAATCTGACCGAAAATCCAAGGCTATAGTAAGGCAAAATGTCAAAATTAGCCACGTCCCAAAAACTGCTAAAAACAGCTGGAAACTGCTTAGAATAGCCTGCCAAGACACGCCATAGTAAAGAAAGTTGCAAAAAAAGCCCAAAACAGCACAATTTGGCATGTCGGAAATCTGACAAAACATCCAAGGCTATAGTAAGACAAAATGTCAAAATTAGCCACGTCCCAAAAACTGCTAAAACAGCTGGAAACTGCTTAGAATAGCCTGCTAAGACACACCATAGCAAAGAAAGTTGCAAAAACAGCCCAAAACAGCACAATTTGGCATGTCAAAAATCTGACCAAAAATCCAAGGCTATAGTAAGGCAAAATGTCAAAATTAGCCACGTCCCAAAAACTGCTAAAAACAGCTGGAAACAGCTTAGAATAGCCTGCCAAGACACGCCATAGCAAAGAAAGTTGCAAAAAAAGCCCAAAACAGCACAATTTGGCATGTCAAAAATCTGACCGAAAATCCAAGGCTATAGTAAGGCAAAATGTCAAAATTAGCCACGTCCCAAAAACTGCTAAAAACAGCTGGAAACAGCTTAGAATAGCCTTCAAGACACGCCATAGTAAAGAAAGTTGCAAAAAAGCCCAAAACAGCACAATTTGGCATGTCGAAAATCTGACCAAAAATCCAAGGCTATAGTAAGGCAAAATGTCAAAATTAGCCACGTCCCAAAAACTGCTAAAAACAGCTGTAAACAGCTTAGAATAGCCTGCCAAGACACGCCATAGCAACGAAAGTTGCAAAAACAGCTCAAAACAGCACAATTTGGCATGTCGAAAATCTGACCAAAAATCCAAGGCTATAGTAAGGCAAAATGTCAAAATTAGCCACGTCCCAAAAACTGCTAAAAACAGCTGGAAACAGCTTAGAATAGCCTGCCAAGACACGCCATAGCAAAGAAAGTTGCAAAAACAGCCCAAAACAGCACAATTTGGCATGTCAAAACTCTGACCAAAACTCCAAGGCTATAGTAAGGCAAAATGTCAAAATTAGCCACCTCCCAAAACTGCTAAAACAGCTGTAAACAGCTTAGAATAGCCTGCCAAGACACGCCATAGTAAAGAAAGTTGCAAAAAAAGCCCAAAACAGCATAATTTGGCATGTCGAAAATCTGACCAAAAATCCAAGGCTATAGTAAGGCAAAATGTCAAAATTAGCCACGTCCCAAAAACTGCTAAAAACAGCTGGAAACAGCTTAGAATAGCCTGCCAAGACACGCCATAGCAAAGAAAGTTGCAAAAAAAGCCCAAAACAGCACAATTTGGCATGTTGAAAATCTGACTAAAAATCCAAGGCTATAGTAAGGCAAAATGTCAAAATTAGCCACGTCCCAAAAACTGCTAAAAACAGCTGGAAACAGCTTAGAATAGCCTTCCAAGACACGCCATAGTAAAGAAAGTTGCAAAAAAAGCCCAAAACAGCACAATTTGGCATGTCGAAAATCTGACCAAAAATCCAAGGCTATAGTAAGGCAAAATGTCAAAATTAGCCACGTCCCAAAAACTGCTAAAAACAGCTGGAAACAGCTTAGAATAGCCTGCCAAGACACGCCATAGCAAAGAAAGTTGCAAAAAAAGCCCAAAACAGCACAATTTGGCATGTCAAAAATCTGACCGAAAATCCAAGGCTATAGTAAGGCAAAATGTCAAAATTAGCCACGTCCCAAAAACTGCTAAAAACAGCTGGAAACAGCTTAGAATAGCCTGCCAAGACACGCCATAGCAAAGAAAGTTGCAAAAAAAAGCCCAAAACAGCACAATTTGGCATGTCGAAAATCTGACTAAAAATCCAAGGCTATAGTAAGGCAAAATGTCAAAATTTGCCACGTACCAAAAACTGCTAAAAACAGCTGGAAACAGCTTAGAATAGCCTGCCAAGACACGCCATAGTAAAGAAAGTTTTAAAAATAGACTAAAACAGCACAATTTGGCATGTTGAAAATCTGACCAAAAATCCAAGGCTATAGTAAGGCAAAATGTCAAAATTAGCCACGTCCCAAAAACTGCTAAAAACAGCTGGAAACAGCTTAGAATAGCCTGCCAAGACACGCCACAGTAAAGAAAGTTGCAAAAAAAGCCCAAAACAGCAGAATTTGGCATGTCGAAAATCTGACTAAAAATCCAAGGCTATCGTAAGGCAAAATGTCAAAATTAGCCATGTCCCAAAAACTGCTAAAAACAGCTGGAAACAGCTTAGAATAGCCTGCCAAGACACGCCATAGCAAAGAAAGTTGCAAAAACAGCCCAAAACAGCAGAATTTGGCATGTCGAAAATCTGACCGAAAATCCAAGGCTAGTAAGGCAAAAATGTCAACATTTGACATGTCCCAAAAACTGTTAAAATAGGCTAGAAACTGCTTAGAATAGCCTGGAAAGACACGCCATAGCAAAGAAAGTTTCAAAAATAGCCTAAAACAGTAGAATTTGGCATGTCGAAAAAATGACCAAAAATCCAAGGATATGGTAAGGAAAAAATGTCAAAGTTTGCATACTATAGTAAGAAGTGTTGAAAAAATATCCTGAAAAAGCCCCAAAACTAATAAAATAGAATGTTGAAAAAATTACCAAAAAAATTTAGAGGCATGTTATGGTATGCAGTGTTTAAAAAACATCAAGAAACTGCCTCAAACCTATTAAATAGCATGTTGTAAAAAAGACCAAAGAAGCAGAAAAAATAAAACATGTGAAAAAACATCTGCAAACAACACAAAATAACATGTTTACACGCATTCTATCTGCGGCGTCTTTGTAATATGCAGTTAAAGTTTTTGCAGGTCCGTGAATGCAGCGCAGCAGGTGGAGTTCAGGTTACTACTATACTAATACTATACTATCACCTTTTTTTATCTTTTTCGGACAAAATACTATAATATGACGTCTTTAGGCCTTTTCGGACGAAATGCTATACTAAGATGTCTTTAGGCCATTTCAGACGAAATACTATCCTAAGACGTTTTTATGCCATTTCGGATAAAATACTACTAAGACGTTTTTAGTATAGTATTTCGTCTGAAATGGCCTATGACGTTTTCTTGCTCTTCCGGACGACATGTTGTAGTATGATACATTCATAATAATTTGGACGACAAATACTATTAACAATTTTAACGATTTTAGGCCATTTCAGACTACGCACTATTCTATGACCTATGTATTCCATTTTGGACGATTATACTATGACGTCTTTTTACCATTTTGACAACATAAAACACTGAAATTTTTATGCAAATTTGGAAGACGTAGTGACTGACATTGTGTTACCTTTTTTTGCCATGTTTGACAACATACATTACTTACATTACTTTTGTCATTTCGAATGATATACTAATTTGTTTTTCAGCAGTTTTGACTGACATAGTTTGCCATAATATGCTTACATGAATGACACAATGAGTTTTTTATGTTAGTATCAACAACAGAATATACTGTTAATTGGTTTGTTTTTTTTTTGTTTGTTAATGTGGACAACATCCTATAGTATATTTCTTTTTATTTTTGGCCAACATAGTGTTCTATGAATTGTTTATGCCATTTTGGATGACTTGTTAGGGCCCGAGCACCAAAAACTGGCGAAAAAACTTTATGCTATTTCAGTCGACCTTCAGTTAAAACACCATACTTAACAACAGCGTTAAAAAATAGCATAAAAATGTTGGGTGACATGATGAGTTTTTTTTAATGCTATTTTGGCTTACATACTATATTATGACCTTTTGTAAATTTTTTTATGGCGTGTTTACTTTGGTGCAGGAAGTCACTTCATCACAGATCTGCCGTCACTGTAAATCAGAGGTTCAGTTCTGAGGCTCATCAGGTTTTTCTGTTTCTGAAAATTTTTTACTAGGAAGCACCAGCATCGTCTTACTTGGTGAATTTTGATGTGCTCAACTCCAACAAGTTTCAAAGATTCTGCTAATTGACCTATCGCTGTCCTGAAAAAGCAGTAATTAAACAAAGAAAAAACTCGCCCTCCGCAAATGTTTTTTTGTCTTTGTCCAGAGAATTTAAAACAAGCATGTTGCTGGCATTTCTATCACACTACTGGCATCAGACCATAATAATACAAACCAAAATGTGAAAAAGAGGGTTCATTTAAATGAATACACCAACAAAAATGAGATAATAAGATTTGGGAATTTTGTTGCATAAGGCCGAAGCCAATATCGCCAGGAGATTTGGATGTTTTTGACCACATGATGACTGGTCTCGTAATCAAAACAATGTTATTCTGTAACATTCTCTTTGCCTTGTGTCCTGTCTTCTGCACGCTCTGGGTTGATTTAGGCAAGGGTTGGAGCTTAGGTAAGTAATGGATTCGGCCATCATTTTACCATTCTCTTTTACTCTTGGATGTTTGCATTCTGGTGGTTTCACACCAGTTGCATATAAGCAAGATCATCAGTACTTTTACTTGCTTGATGTGAATTCTCTGAACAATGACCTGCTCTATTCACACATCATCAATCGGACATAACACAAACTTACTGGCAGGGTAGATTCTGTTTGCTGTCCGATCAAACAGATTTGGACAACTGCATTCTCACGTACAGCTCCCTTGGTTAATGTCTAGTCAATTTTAAGGTTGCAGTGCATATGTGAAAGGGTCTTAATACGGATTTCTACAATAGAATCTTTTAATTAAACCACAAGGTGTTTTAGTTTAAAGCTAAGAGCAGTGACCCTAAACTTATTAATTTTCCAAATATTAGACTAGTTTGGAAATTTCTGAGTGATATATTTTGGAGAGATGAAATGCATTATTTAGAGCGATCCTAGCTTTCTGCCAGGGGGGCGCCAGTGTTAGAAATCCAAACACGAACAGAGTCAGAGACAAAGACGATAAAGAGACCACGCGACGCCTGAGTAAGAAGTATATAACCAAGTGTATTCCCTCTGTTAATGTACACATATTTAGAGTCATCTCACTGGAACACTTTACAATAACATTTAGAAAGAACAGGAAGATACTGGGAGGAGTATGCTTGGAATGGAGAAAGAGAGAAACCAGACGGACATGGCAGGAGAGTGAATCAATCTTGTCTCCAGCCAGATAGACAGAAATAGATATAAAACAAATTTTAAAAAATGGAGGATGGATAGAGCCTGCTTTCTCCACAGGGTATGGGGACGTACAATCTGCCATACAGAGAAAAAGGAATAGATGCGGGACAAAAAATAGATTGAGGATGACAGATGGAGGATGGACTAAAAGGAGAATGCATGGTTTCATGTTAATAACCCAAATCACATTGCTAAATTACCAAAATAATTAAAAAAAAATAAAATAGAAATTTCAGTTTCCCAGAATCATAGTCATTTTTTTCTCCAAACAGGAATGATAGTAGGGAAAACACATTTCTCTTAGTAATGGGATGAGAGTCAAATATTTAGACATTTCACAAACTTTTTTCAGGATTTTTCTTTTCTTTTCATGGTACAGTTTTCTTTTTTTATAGAGTTGAGAAAATTGGAATACTAGAGTTCTGTTGTACATCTTCCAGGGAACTGCCGTTCACCGTTTTATTAGTGTGTGCTCTTCCCACAAAGTTTGCCCATTGGCTGCCGTCAGTCCAGTCAGGCTAAAGAGGGGTGGGGGCGAAAGACACAGTCGCTTTTTCAGCTGCAAGGTATCTCTCTCCGCAGTGGAACTCGCGAGAATAAATTCAGAATTTCCCTAAAATGTCTCTCTCATTTCTCCAGAGAAAAGAAACAAATTAAAAAAAAAAGGAACAAAAAAAAAAAAGAGCAAACCAAAGTGACTGAGTCTTGCAGCAAGGCGTTGCATCAGCCGTACTGTTCATGAGAGGGGGCGGGGGTCTGGGGAACGGGGGGTTCGGGCGGTGTCACTGTTCCGACGTCAAAAATCCTATCTTCGCTGCGCAATATCATCTTGCTTTTCCACTCACGCTTTAGGTCCATAGGTTTCTGCAACGTCTATACATATATTTATAATTATATAGAACAGAGTTCTTCTTGTTTGCTGGAGGTGTTTTCTGTTTTTCGGTTATTAGTAAGGACGTGACAGTTTCTCTGCTGGCCCACTAGGGGGTGCCTCGAAGCCCCCAGAAACACATGACATAGATCTGCTGGAACAAAGGACGACCAAAGGGGTTTTGGCCTCAAGAAGTTTTTGGCGGCTAAACGTACAAGTTATCATCCAGTAGGTTGGAGCGGTTGGTATCTCACATAGTTGCTACGTTTAACGTTATGATCATCAGTCATCGTCATTTATTTTTTGTTATTTTTTTTAAAACTCCACAGTAAAGAAAAACAGTTTTTATCTCTTTTGTCGTAAATGAATACTACATGCTTGAAACACGGCAGAGTTTTACGTCGCATCGGCTGCAGAGCACCGTAGACAAGGAGAGAAACAGAGTGCACGAGCGAATGAGAGGAAGAGAGAGAGAGATCTGACGAGAGGTTAGGAGATGTGGAGTACTTACAGAGGGCTGGCTTTGACACGATGTTTCTGTAAGCTGGCAGTATATCAATTTTACAGTCGCTAATTCAAACAGGTGGGAAATAATACGCTGATACTGTCTAAGGTGAAGGCTTACACCACAAGCTCGCCTCAGAATGAAGTACGGGCCATGACACAAATACTGACGGTTCCTACAGTACTCGAGATATTAAATAACCTGTCACGTACTTACCCATAAATCACTGCTTTATCAGTATTTAGAACACGGTTGTTGGCACAGTTATGTGTTGAGATCTGAGGTGTAGCCTTTCCTTAAATCCACACCATGGTTTATAAGTCGTCAAATCAAAGCAACGCTGAACGGTGTGAACAGAACCACGATGTCGCCTCCCTGTGATTAGACTGGATTGGTGTTTGGCCACCTGTCAATACTGAGTTTTAAATGCTCTCTGCAAGCCGTTTTCCATATACTGCCGGTTCTCTCTCCCTCTTGCTCTCGCTTGTCTCTTTCCTTCTCTAAGTGCATCTCCTGTCTGTCTCTGTGTGTCCCGGCGGTGCTCCCTCAGACGTAGTACTCCTTGTCTTTGTTCTTCTTGTTCTTGGTGACCGTCTTGGCAGTGCTGGGCTGTTTCTCCTTCACCAGGGCTCCGTTACTCTGCGTGGCTGAGTTACTGATGTAGTTGCGGCTCTGGTCCACCTGGTAGGAGCCCTCGTCGCGGTTGCGGTACTTGTACATGGCGTAGAGCAGGATGAGGATGCAGAGGGCGGCGGCTGCCACGATGCCGACCACCATCCCTGTGGTGCTGCTGGACTGCTGCACCTCCACGGCGCCAGGGAGCCCTCTCTCTGGGGACGTGGGGTCTGGAGTGGGAACATGGGGAAAATTCGGGGGGTAGGTTATTCCGGGGACTCTGCGGTGGCCCGGGTCTGACGAGGGGTGGGCCGGCGGCAGCAGCACCTGGTCCCGGGTGTTCATTTTTCCGGCGGGAATTTTGTTGTTGCTACTGCTGCTGCCGCCAGCAGCGGGCTTGATGTGCGGGCTGAGCTGGTCAGGGTTGGCTGTGGGGGTGGAGGACAGAGGCGGGCGGTGGGAGTTGGGGGAGCGTGAGAAATGGCGGTCGCGGGGGTTCTGGACACTGCCCTCTACGGCCGGGGGAGGAGGGAGGACAGTCCTGTCGGTGACCAGGGGGGAGTTTTTGTAATAGTCCTCGTCATCTGACTCGGTCATCTCCCCCGAGCCGTACGCCGACACCTCGATGGTCTCCTCGCAGTCCTCCTGGTCCAAGGGGCAAGGGGGCCGACCATTGGGCAAGGGGAGGGACTCTTTGGTGGTTTCGAGGAGGGTGAGGAATGGGCGGTAGGTAGTGGGGGGTGGGGGGATTACTGGGTAGCGGGTGGCGATGGATGGGGGGTCTAGGGAGTCCACCGTTATTATGGGCAACACTAATTCACCTCCTAGGACAAGAAAGAGACAACGGAGGAAAAGCGTGTTAGAGACCACCTAGGAGAGAGACCACCTCCAGATGAACAGAAGAAAAACTGAATACAGCAACACCAGTATTAGAACAGCACTAAAACTTTACATGAGGTTAGTTATATAAGTTTAGTTAGTCTGTTCTATTTAAAAAAGTTAATATGCTGACTAACTGAAATAAATACAAGATGTAAGACAATACTCTATCAAGTCTGCACCTGCTCCTGGCTGGTCTGACCTATCTCCCTATGCTGCACAGACCTACATGTTATAGCACTAAAACAAGATAACAAATTACACTGAACAACTTAACATCTAATGAACTACAACTGTCTAGTCTCTGCTATGCTTACTACACTAACAGATGTTTCTGCTGTGATTGGTTAAATAAGATAGCAAACCACGAGGTTCAGGTCACTTACATCAACAAATTGGCCGCATGATTTTTGCATGAAAAAAAAAATTACAAAAAGAAAGCTGTGTAAGATTGTTCTCGGATAGTGATAAACAACTTCCCCCACCCTTCTGTACCTCCTCTCCCCCTTTTGCGTGAAAAATAATCAGAATGTAAAGATTTCAAAATTCTCATTAAGAATGGCTTCAATCCCTCTCCCCCCCCCCCTTGGGCATGGTGGTTATGGCTCATTTCTCATTATCTTAATCTGTATGCAAACTCCTGGGAGCAGCTGCGGGAGACTGATGCCCCTGATTTCTAACCTAAACTCCCAGTATACTGAGAGATAGCATTAAACTGCTCCCTGATGCCCACTTCCCTCCCAAACACTACACATAAACATTGGGCAATGAAATCCTTCTTGAACAGTTAAAAAAAATTGTCTTAATGAGCCGGAATTTGTTGCCAAGCTTTGGTTATGTAATCTGATTCTCGCCCATTGTGAAAACACCCAAATTAAACAAAGATTATTGGGTGTGAAACAATATCATTTATACAAGCTGCAATCATTCAGAAGGAATCCTTCTGTTACAGGATCAGTTAAAGGGACAGTTTGGATTTTTTTGAAGTGGGGTTGTATGAGGTACTTATCCATAGTGAGTGTATTACATACAGTACATGTCAGGCGACACACACCCAGTTTGGAGAAACAGGCTAGAGTCTGACATGAAAGCTGACAATCTACTGCTGTGGATGGAGGACAGCAACAAAACATTTTAGCCACCTAAAAAAGTCAACATCGGTTTAAGTGTATGCTATATTTAGAATATTTTCAGGGCTTTACCTTTCCTTCAGACAGCCCGTTTGACGGGGATGCCGCTAAAAAAACCCATTTATTCATTTTAGCGTTTTGAACATGACGGCTGCTGATAAACCGCTGCTTCCATCAGTTAGTTTGTGTTAATGTGTGACTTGTGGCATTTAAAAGAGTTTGTTTGGAATCACACAATAACAACATAACTGATCGAGTTAGCGGTATACCAGCAGCTCTTGTTTTCAATAAGCTAAAATGATGTTTTTGTGTCTGGCTTTGAAGAGAGTCAGCTTCACTTTACAGTTGGAAATCACTCAGAACTTTTACATGATATTAGAAAAAGTTGAATTATTGTTAGTTTGACTAAAACTGGACTTTTAAAATGCATGTAGACGTGTGACTGAAATTGTACAAAGTTGAATTTCTTGAGGTTGGACTAACACACCTAGATAATGTGGTCTGGGGTCGATTTACTCTTTCACGTATAAGCCTCAGCCAGACCTGATCTGGCCTAAGTGTTTTGAGCAAGCATCACTGTCCCAGCTCTGGGCTTTGACCCAGAAGTCAAACAGAACAAGTTTGTGGAAGAAAGCCGTGAAAAACTTAAGAAGAAGAGAAGAAAACAAAACGAGGTGAAGGTACTGAGTAAAGTGTGACGTACGTACGAAATATACAGCGCTAAAAAGTTATCCATGTTGTCTCCGTTCGACATGCAACCTGTTTGCCGCTTGCTAACTTCTTCGGGGTTAGGGTTAGTCCAATTAAATGGCCTATTTGAGCTACGACAATAACTTGACTTTACTGCACATGCAAACATACCGAGTGTTTAACATTAAGGTAAAATAGTGAAAATAATTTCAATATATAATACATTTAAACTGATAATGATATTTTTAGGTGGCTAAAAAACGTTTTGTTGCTGGCCCCCATCCACAGCAGTACATTGCTTAGCTGCCATGTTGGACTCCAGACCTGCTTCTCCAAACTGGGGGCTTGCTGACCCACGTCTTCTGAGTGTATTATACCAGCTATGGATAAGTACCATATACAGCCCCGCTTCGAAAAAATCTTAACTACCCCTTTAAGGGTTAAACATATTGGGAGTATGTGAACAATACATGGCAGAATATCAGTTTATACACTATTGTTTATGTCATAACAATTTTCCCTTCAGTGTGGCAAATGTGTAAAGGGTCACAGTCAAGGAAACATTTGAAAAACATGGCAGGGGGGATTAGATTATGGCACATCTTGGAGGGGGAGAAAAAGGGAAGGTAACAGCAAAACATGACCAAAGAAATGCCAACATCACCAGCATAAAATCATGACTCTGGCTCTTTGTTCATTTGATGAGGTAAATCAGAGTGACTCAGAGGGAGAGGGGTTGGGTCAGGCATTTCAGGGATGATGGGGGATTTGTAAGGGGGAGGTGTTAGGATTGGAACATTTCCCCTGAAGCCTTAAATTCAGCTCAGCAACGCTCAAGCCCCCCAAAACCTTGTCAGTTATACAACCATACATTTTCACTCAAAGAATAGCAAAGGCCTCGTTGACAAAGAATTATGCATTGCATTAACAAACTAACATATCATCATATAACAAAACACTTGAGAGAAAACAGGCCTTGAAATGAAGCAACATGTGAAAGCTCTAAAAACAAACGTAGGAATTCTTCAACCTTTCCTCTAACTTCTTATTTCTGTGCCATTGCTGGAAAGGCTAGTTTCCATGGCAATGCTCAACTTATTTCTCTCCATTATATTTCCTTTCTTTCAGTGTTTGAGGGCTGTGTTTCACCTTGAAGGCTGAGAGGACAGCAGAGCGCGGTGTCACATTTAAGGAACAAAGACGAGCCGCACCAGGAAGGATTTTGCAAGTTTAGTGCGTTCTAAGAATTCTTTGGTTTTGTGAAATAAGTTGTCAAAGTCAGGAGAAGAAAAAAAAAAACTGTTCTGGGGACCTCAGAGATAGTTCCTCAGAGATATGGGCTGTATGTGTGACTGAGGGCGATGGAGGAGATGGTAGTGTCGCTATCTTTACTTTGCCATCTGTCACTATGGTAGAGATGCTGCAAGTGCAATTTCAAGCTTTATACCTGCAGCCCACCAATTACTGAGGAGTTACCTCCGCTCACTGCGTGCCCCACTTACAGTATGTGGCTGACATTACAAATGGTTGGTTATTGTAAACTCTCAGTCTCTGGAGCACTACTTAACTCAAGTGTTTACCATATAAATTCTGCCCAAAACAGTGCTTTGAAATGGATTATTTAGATATTCTGGGGTCAAATGTTATATTACAGAAGTCAAAAAACTTTTTGTTTACCCTGAATTCATTAAATATGCACTTTTGTTACATCATTTAAACAAACCATGTTTGGTGAGTACTTGCTGTCTTCTTAAGTTTGTACTTTTTTCAACAGAATGCATGATTTGTATTATCATATTTCCTGGAAATGACATACGATGTAGCCAACAGCAGCATGTTATTTGCAAGGTCATTCACCGTCAGCTTCCCGGTCATCTCCAGCCAGCTGCCACTTTATCAAACAATAGGTTTTTGTAGTAAAATAAGTTGGTAATGTTTTGATAGCTTCTTTTTACAACTTCATGAATTCAACATCCATTGCAGCACTTTCAAAGTGAGCCACCGGAATAAATAGAAATTGGGTGTCCTACAAAAGTTCAGCTCAAAACAGCCCACTCTCTTATCAGCTTCAAGTCTAAAATGCTAACATATGGGCACAGTTTTAGTTTTCTTGAGAGACTAACTGTTATGTCTCCTCTTGTCACCCCAAAAAAACATTAAATTTCTGGTAAACAAACACATCTTGTGCATCTCTTTTCCTCCCACCTCTACTAAAATTGGATCTTAATCATGTTGCTGGTGCTCGGCCTGGCAGTAAATTACTCATGGCCTGTCAGACACTAGATGTTCCCTTATACCATAAACATCATATGTTAATCGTGTTGTCATAGGCGTATTACTGATGCAAAATGAGTTTGATTTAGCGCCGTCTGCACAGGTTGCTGCTGTAGACTACTTCTTAATATGCCTGCTAAGCCATTTTGCATAAAATCAAATCAGTTTAAGCTCTTACATTGAACCTGACTTGCAAAACCGGAATTCAACCCAACTTTCATAGTCACAGTAAAGTAGTGATACTCAGCTTATGCCCCCCCACCCAAACCATTTTCTAACTCACAATAAAAATAAAGTGATTCACACTGAGAATTGTTTTTGCATTTTAAGTATACATAAGGTACCAGAGTGCATGAAACAGCATCAAAATTGAGCTTGTTTATCAAAACAAGTGTCAAAACAAAGTCCTAAATAATCGCCTTATGTCCTAAACTCCTCCCTGGCCTCCTGTAATTTTGCATAAGTGGCCCAAAAACAAAGCAAGTTGAGTATCCCTGCAGTAAAGTATTGTTAAAACAATACTGTTAACATTTATTCCTTCTGCTTGTGTTGAAAGTGCTCCAATTGACAAGGAACGACTGAACTGAAATGTACTACAAATATCTAAATAAGGTGGCAGCTGGCTGGCAGGAGATCGCCAGGGGAAAGTTTCTGGAAAATAACCATCGCTCATAACAACTACTTGCGGTTGGCTATCGTGTATGTCATTTCCAAATAATATCACACAATAAAACATGCTTCCTGTGTAAAATGTGCAAACATAAGAGCACAGCAAGTCGGCTACTCGCCCATCTTTTAAGTGGTTACACCTTCAGTCTGATCTCAAGCACACAGCTGATAGCTACATGGTTTGTTTACATGATAAAAGAGAAGGACATATTTAACAGATTCAATGTGGACATAGATTGTCGAATGTTATGCGACGCCTGCTTGCCGTTAGGACATGGTGTCAAATCACTGCTGTACTTGCAGCCTGCAGTCGAGCTAAAGCCTGAAGGCCATCACTCTCCGTGACCGTCAGGCAGTGGCTACTAGAAAGATAATGAACGTCAGCCCTCAAACACAGAGCGAGCCACATCTGAGCACTCTAATCAGTTATCAAGTGAACCATCTTGTCATTTCCTGTTGTGTGACCCAAGCCTACTGCACCCACAGTTTAAACCTATCAACAGCTTCAATTGGCTGTCCCCTTCTCCACGACTGCAGCCTCTTCCCTCTGTATGCAGCTCTAATTGCTCAGTTAACACCCAGGCAGGTCGCTGACAGGGCGAAGAATAAGACATATGTTATTCATAGATGTGTTCTCCTGCTGAAAGCTGCCAAGGCCCACAGTCTGATATAAAAGACGAGGAGCATTTGATGGATTTTTAACGTGCAGGAGGTTGTCAACGGCAAACCCAAGTGAGCATGAGATATTTAGTTGTTTCATTTTACATCAAAAAACCCTCACCCTGGTTCAGTCGGCAGTGTTTGCACCAAAACCCGGTCTGACTGAGACCTGCTCTGAAGCAAACAGTGCTGAAAAATACACACAACACGATTCCAGTGTGTGGGCGTCTCTTTCTTGAACATTGCAGCGCTGCAATTTAAGCATTAAAGCGCGACAGACTCAAAGGTATTCAGGCTGACTGATTGAGTTTGACTCCATTGATTTGAACAGCTGAGGCAGTGAAACCACGTTTAGCCCACATGATGAAATTTTCTTTATCTTTACCCACACGCCACTACACAGCGCTGTCAGTATGACTCACCCCCCCACTTTTTACTCAACATGAGAACAGGGCAGATGGATACTGATGCGGTCTCTATGTCTGTCTCCTGACAAACATCATTATTCTGCCGATCACGTCGACTTGCTCGCATCCATTTGAAATATTTAGCGCAAAAAGGTTGTTTGGAGTTTGAGCATTCTATAATTCAGCTTTGATTATGGAGATGGAAAATCCAACGGCGTGTCCGAGCATATTAAATGTTCCCTTGCTTGCTCTTAAATCATGCTGCAATAGGTACAATAATGACCGTGTAATCTTGTGCAACAGGGAGAAAAAAAGCCTGTTTCTTCAGACATGCGACGCGATAAGCTGTTTACAAACGCTGCATTTGCTGCCGCCGCTCTCAGGGTAAGCGATTTATTTTGACACAACGGGATGATGCCCCGCCCATATCCTGTCTCACTTCGAGTCATTTACTGGCTACGGTCAAAGTCACCTCCCTGCAGCTCCAGCCCGCCCAGTGTTTCAGCCTCACGATGGTATAAATCTCACACTCGCATACAGAATCTCTCTCTACCTGTTGCAGAGATAAAAACATCCACTTCAGCACCTCCCTGCCTGTTCCTGGCCTACTTAATGGTCTGTATTTTTTGTTTCATGCCTCCGCACCAGCGACAACAATAGATGTTTTTGGGCTGTGTATCCATCCGGCCATCCCATTGTTGTGAACGCGACAGCTCAGGAACGTCTAAAGGGGAATTTCTTCAAATTTGGTAGTCAAAGGTTTAGGCCACTGTGACCTTGCTTGCGTTGCATTTTTGTAAACCTGACATCTCAAAAAGGCCTTGAGGGAGTTTCCTCAAATCTGGCACAAACGTCCATTAGGACTCAAGAATGAACTTATTAGAATTTGGTGGTGAAAGGTCGCTGTGACCTCACAAACCATGTTTTTGGCTATATCTCTGAAATGTTTATGCTAATTATGACAAAATTTCACACAAATGTCTATAATGATAAAGTGATAACATTTTAGATCCAAAGGTCAGCTTTACTGTGAAATCTGGCGGGACCCAAAGTTCAGCAAAAGCACTTTTCTGGTCACCACCATATCTCAGGAACAGAAGGGAAGACATTTGGTGAGACACCTTGAAATTGTGCTGATATAGATCTGTGCTGCCGAGGGGAAGATGTGTGTGAAGCATCAGTGTTTGCACGGACATGGATGGAAACTATAAGTGCAACTTGACTGGTTAGCGGAGGCATAAAAGTGCAAGGCAATAATTCTATCATGTTGCTGCTAACGAGCAGATCTGAGGGGTTCATTTGCAAAACAGATATGTTATCTGATAGATCATGTGCTATTAGTTTAAACTGTTATTTATTTTTAATTTTTTAATTGTGCCTGTATCTGTTTTCACAAATCAACTCTTTATCTAAAGTAAGTGATTAAGAAATGACTGGGTAAGGTTAAGACATATTATGAAGCATCCATGCTCCTGGAAGAAACTGATAATTGCTTACTGTTTTAACTGAATAAAGAACCCTTTCTCCTTCCACTGCTTTCAGATTTTAATTGCAATTTCAACAAGATTTAGTAAACATGGAGAGTTTGCAGCCAAAGTACTGAATGATAAAATGCACCACTGACCAGTTTTGAAGTAAAATGGTTATAAAGCATGTGAATAGTGTTGAATAATGCAGTTCTTTGCTTTTTGATATGTCCATTTAACAGCAGACCGAGCTGACAGAGCATTCATTTCTTTAGTGCCAACAAATTTAATAAATGATTCCCCTGACTGATCAACCACTGTAACTGCAACACTGTTCAATAGCAGTCATAAATACACGCTGAGCGCACACCCATCAGCCACAACATTAAAACCACTGACGGGTGAAGTGAATGACACTGATAATCTCGTTGCAATTCAATGTTCTGCTGGGAAACCTTTGGTTCTGGCATTCATGTGGATGCCACTTGAGACGCACCAGCCACCAAAACACTGTTGTAGGCCAAGTACGCCCCCTTACGGGAACTGCACTCCTGGATGGCAGTACTCCTTCCCAGAGGCAAATGTGCCATAACACACTGCAAAAACTGCTCGGGAATGTCCTCAGGAACATGACAAAGAGCTCAAGGCATTGACCTGGCCTCAGAATTTACCAGATCCCAATCTGATCAAAGACCTGTGGGACGTACTGCTTTGGGTGGGTGGTGCGTGTCCAGTAGCATACACATGAATGCAGGGACCCGAATTTTCCCAGGAGGAATTTGTTTTGTTACTACGGCTGGTCGATAGTGATAATAATCTTGATATAATTTTTCTTGACAGAGATACAATAAATGTTTGATAAATCTTTGATATAATTGAACGTCCATCGAAGGGGGCGGTAATGCACCTTAAACGCCACTTTAAACGCCAACCAGAGGAAGTAGTACTAGAAGAAGACGAGACTAGCCACCGAGCTAATGCACACGATAACATTATATAATGTCAAGTAAAAAGCTATTTAAAGTTAGGTTTTTTTTGTATGATTGTTTTGACCCTGACTGAATGTGCCACATAATATTAGCTACAACAGCTGTATAGTGAATTCAGCTAATGCTAATGGTAAGTTAGCATGTTAATGAGACTGATTGGTGGCTAATAGAATGATGTGACGTAACATGACTAGACTTCAATAGATTACGTTGTCTGTTAACATGATTTGTGAGTAGTTAGATTTTAACTGTGTTTTAAGTTTTAAGACTCTTTTATGGGAAGTGGCCTGCAAAACTGCCCTGCCCTGGATAAGGTTCCAACTCAAATACGTTTTTGTGTTTTAATTTTAATTATTAAATTAATTTACATGAAATTTTCATGGTTGGGTCTACAAATGATGTACACCAAGGTGACGTGGAATTTATGTGCTCTCGAGTGCCGTGTAGGCTTTTGCCTTGGTTACGCATTGTTCGGCATAAAACAGAAAGTTATGTTTGAGGGGCTAGGGAAGCTTGAAGCAAATTTTCTGAGTCTCATCTCAAGGCAACATCTAAAGTTATCAAAAGCGTGAGTTTTTGTCACACCGTTGCCATGGCAATGCAGTATTCACTACCAAACAGGAAGTTATTGTAACTTCACTTTGAATTGACTGATTAGCCCCAAATTTCACAGGTGTGATTGGGGTGCAGCCTTGAATGTCAATTACCTGTCATACTCACTGACAATTATCCTTTGATTTACATTAAATTTATATGGTTTGGTCTAGAAATGATGTACACCGAGATGAAGCCACAGGGAGTACAGGAAGTACAACATCATGTCAAATATCTCACTTTAGGGTCCAAACTCTCTGTGTGCATTAACTGACTTTCACAGAAATGAAGGACTGTGTCAGTCAGAGTTGTGCTAGTACCCCCAACGTGCGTGGGGTTGCGAGGGCTTGTTCATCGCTTCTTGCAGCTTTAATACTGCATGGTGTTTCTTTTATCTTGTGTTTTTATGTCTCATGTAAAGCACTTTGAATTGCCTTGTCGTTGAGCGGTGGTATACAATAAAATTGCCCTGTATTTTTGCTCAATACAATCAGCAGTCTTTGTTATTATCCACACATTTTTATAAATTGTTATCCATTTTGCTATTCATTTTCATTTTACGGTCCTATTGCTGATTTGTGATCATGCAATTACTTTGCAAATTCACCCCACCATTACTGCAATTTTGCTATCATGTCTGACTGCCACATTATTTCCATTGAAATTGGTCAAATCTGAGTCAGAGGAATGTTCTCTGTACTAAGCACCACACTTGAGATTGAACGGCAGTAATATTAAGGACACGCTCCTCAGGATGGTGTGCTGTTGAGAGATTTTTCAGAGGATGCTGACCCAAATGCTAAACCTTGGGCTGTTTACTCATGGAGGACGACTAGCTACGAGAGATCAATAAAGCATCACACAGACAAATAACTGACACCCCAAACCCATCAACCGGCGGGTTTGATCCTGTGCGAGCTCTGAGTCAAAGCACGTGAGGGGGGCTCAACACTCGAGGTCATCCCTCATCTATCATCCTATCTCATCGTTTCACTCGGCGACCTAAAAAGAACATTCGCAGGTTGCCTCTATAGCATGTCGCCTGATGAATTATTGAGGAGCTCGTCAAAGCTCTGATCTTGTCGGAGTAAAACCGATATAGCGCCTACAACATCCTGGGACTGATAAGTAGCTCTGAGGTATGTGAGAGAGAGGGGAAGTGAGGTCGTGCTGAGGTAGAGAAAATGAAAGAGATTTAATAAGCGGAGCTTGTTGTTCGAAAAAGAGACGCTTGTATGATATTCTTGAATTGTGTGTACAATTAGTGTCCATAGATTCATGTCTGTCAGTGTTCATGTAAATATACATGCTTTTGTTTCCACAGTATGATTCTTCTTTGTGCCCACTTCCTTGGTCTTGTCATTCTTCTGACGGAGGCTCATTAATAACACTGGAGGATCCAAAGTAAAGCTTTAATTGGGTGATGTAATTAGGGCTCCCTAACAAAGTCAAAGTTTAATTAGCCTGGTGGGAAAGGCGGGAATCCTTCATGGGAATTTCACTCCCTCGATTTTGCATCCTCTCTTCCTCTTCCCTCTTGCGTTTTCTCTCCGTCTCTCTGCCTGTTTCTCTCTCCTGCTTTGAGCGCAAAGGAACGTGACGCAAATCTCAATGAGGGTCAGTCCTTCACAGCGCAGTCCTTCCAGCTCTTTCTCGCTTGTCTCCTCCTCGGGTCCTATCCTTTGCTTCATCCTGCACTTTTGTCTATTTTTGCATCCACTTTGAGCTTGTCAGCGAGTATGTGACTGTGTTGCCCTGCAATCATTGTCTGAGGGTCATCATTTAGCAGCAGACAGCAAAAAAAACAAACACAACTGAGTTGTAAGAGAACAAGTTGCATCTCTTGAATTGTGTGTACAGCTGCAGGTAAATCCATCTGTAAGCACATCCACAGGCTGTATATGCTGTATATACTGTAGGAAGTATTGATCCCCATGAATTCATAGCAGTCATATCTCGCCCGGCTTAATAGGAAATCCTCAGCTGTGCTTAACACTTTTTCTTCTTCCTGAAGGCAGTTCAACAAGACAGAGCGGCATTCTCAGGCGGAATTGAAAACCCTGGGAATGGCTCCTATCATACAATGACTACAGGCCTGTGTTTGTGGAGTCGTGATGGAGAGGGGACATGTTTTGTGGACAATGTTGATTCTTCTCTCCCCGTCGTCAGTTTTCTTACTGAGGCTTATCCGACCCTGCTGGCTCGCCACGCCGGAGCTCTCGTGGCATCTGGAAGGTGCGATACGGAGCATGTGCGTGCCCACGAGCGCGATTGTTTTTTCTCAGGAGAGACGGCTGCAGAGAGAAAACTTTACACCCACAGAGTGAGAGAGACAAGTGTCTGTCTGGTAAGGTGAGCATGTCTGCCACCGTATGTGTGTTCGTGTGGGCATGCGAGAGAGAGAGGGAGAGAGAGAGTTGCGTTTCCCCATGGGAGATTAAGCCTGGGCATAGCATCCACTGAAAAACTCTCATTTCTCCTTTCGATAAGAAGGGAATTGAGTCTCTATTTCGGTCCCAACCACCTACAGAGAAAACCGCAAGAGAATGCTACACTCGAGTTTCTCAGCACAGGTTCAGATCCGTTTCTCCTCACACAAACACACCGCTATAATCTCCTGCCATTTACAGTCCGACATATATTCTATTCAAACCACTAATCCCCATTCCTGAAAAAAACTTTAGCAAAGTGAAGTGCTCTTCACTCACACAGGCATTATGTGACTCTTGTTCATATTTTATTGTTTACTGGAGGTTTGCTCTGTGAATTTGATTAGATTTGGAGCAAATCTGGCCTTCATGATGTATAATTTAAGATGGATCCATGAATGTACATTTGTTATTATTTTGTAAAGGCATAAAATAAGTCTATAATAAACTGTAAATGCTCACGTTCTTTTCTTTTGTTCACAGCGGTTTGTGGTCTGGGGAACTCCAGAGGTAACATGTATAAATGGTGCTTATATGCTTTTAACAAAGCGACAATGTGTGCAATTAAAGCATACTTAATTCAGCTTCTAGGCATGATTTCCCAGAGAGAGCAGAGTGTGATATGATTAAAGACACAGTGGAATTAAAAACCCTATTTGCCAAGTTTTAATCCTGTCACCATGTGCTATTTTGTTCACTCATCTCTGTGACGTGATAAATAAATGTCAAAAAATAACAAGAATTTTGAGTATTTTTAAAGCAAAACCCTTGTCACTCTTGGTACTGATACAGTATTTTTTGTGTATGTTCCTTGCATATTTTACTGAACATGTTTAACTCACTTTAATCTGCACAGCGATCTATAAAATGCAAATATGGTGCACATTTATTAAGTTAATTTTAAAAGACTGCTTACGCCCCAGGTGTTATTAAGTGGGTTCCAGAAGAACAATTTCTACTATTTGAATGAGCCTTTCTCACAGAAGATATTATGATATGTCATAGTTGGACAAGCACAGGTGCTGCTGATAACAATGGCTCTGTTCTATTCAAGTGTTACACTGTGCATCATGCCAGGAGCTTGAAATCAAAACAGCTAAATGGAATTAAGCCATCACTAATTTCATCATTAACACTTGTGCTTTTCCTACTGTGACAAGTCAGAAATGTAAAAAAAAAAAAAAAGGCCTATTCCAAGAAGTTAACTCGGTAACAGCATGTGTACTGGCACTGTTTTAATGAAAAGTTTCATTGAGGAAATTTGTTTTTTTGTCCAACCTACACCAGTCATTTCAATCTGTGATGCCATTCAACAACAAAAATCTTGTCAGACACGATCTTTCAGAAAAATAAAGGTTAATAGATGTGGATGTTAATATCTAGATTTTGTCTCCTACATTTTTAGGGAGTCGTACTATTTTGTCTCATATAGTTTTTTGGGGAATCCATCTATTTTTGTCATTTTTTTAAAGCTATTTTGTCTCCTACAGTTTTTTTAGAAGTCATTTGAATCTTTACCCTAAGTGGTTCTTGGCAGTTTTCAAGTATGGCCGGCTTAATAGAACTAGAAACCACAAAGGCGGGGAGTAAAACACATGGCCTTTAACGTCCACCTCCTGTCATGGTGTCAGAAGATTACTTGACCCGCTGTTCGCACTAACAGCGCCTCAGCCACCAGGCCTGCCAGGCTACAGCTGTGTGCTGCACGGAACAAGCTGCGTTTCCACGTTGGAACTGTCCTGCCTTGTTAAAATTGGGGCAGGAGATTGGTGCAACAGCTGGGTAAATGCCAGATACCACCACTTGGCTGAGCAATTTATGGATCGCGGTGCTGCTGACTGCCTGCTGCTTTGAAAGCAATAAGAAAGGGGGGTGGAGGGTACACATCTGGCCAATCAGAGCTGCATACAGAGGGCTTTGCAGTCACAATGTGTCGTATAAAAGTGGAGTAAGGGATATAGCAGTATAGCAGTTTCTAGGCTGCACTTTGTTTTTGGATACCAAGTACAATGAAGACAGAACTCCCTGAGTTGACTCACCATTTCCAGGCTCACACTCCTCCAAATCTTCGTCATCGCTAGGACACTCAGCTGATGCTACCAAGAGGTCATCCGCATTCTGGAGAATCAAAGACAGAAAGCAGAGGAGAGAGTCAGGACAAATTGTACCAGTGGAGATGATACAAAGAGTCTCAGGCAGCCACAGTGAAGTCTTTGGCTCCTCTGATAGCTACTCACACACAACCAGTGCAAACAGCAGAGACAAACTTCAAAAATCTTTATCATTGTTATTCAACATCTTCCAAAAAGAAAATGGTGGGGGTTTATCACCAGAATTGATTTAAGGGCTGTGCATTCTCTCTGTTATTATTCTGCGGCCTGTCCATAGTCATTTATTAATTTGGCCTAGTGATCAGGCTTCAGTTTCCCTGCAATATCTCTATCAAACATGCACTTACATTTCTATTTTAACCATGCAATCAATCAGCTGCTCTACTTTTCCTGACTCCATATAAAACAGCAAATTGTTGGATCAATTAAAATGTGCACTTCTTGAAATTGAACACCCCGGGCATCAATAAATGCCCACGGCAGGGTGTGTTTGTGGCTATAATCCAATGTCTTGCTGGCTGAATGTCAGATGTCTGCATCAGCCTCCTGCAGTTGTCACAGTTGTAATATAGTGCAACATCTGTGACACACTTGTAAACCCTGATTCAAGTTTCCCTCCGCCTCCGAACATCCAGAACAGCCCACAACATGATCTCTGAGTGTAATTTATCAGATAAAGAAGTGTCACATGAGGCCCACTAACCCAGTATACTGAGAAACGCTGGAGGAGAGCTGGAGGAGTGGCTCCAAACTCCACTGTGACCTGGTCTGAACTTTTCTCATCACTTTCCAAGTTGAATCCCAAGGAGACAACTTGAAACTGTCTCGCATCCATCCAGATGAATCAGAGAGAGCACAAACACCTGGGAGTGCTTTCCACTTAAGACAGTAGCAGCAAGAGTGTAGCTTGTGATCTTAGTTTTATAACACTCTGACACCAAATTTGGGTCAGAGCGAGACAAGTGATGACTCTGACTGTTTCATGGAAACCAGGAGTATCCAAGCGGTGAAGGGAAGGAAAAATCAGGCCCCCCACACACACACACATCAAAAGGTAGATCTTTTATTCTAAGCATCAAAGTGCATTATTCTACCATGATCAAAGCTGCGGCGCGGCGGGTAGCTCAGAGCTTTTGGAGAAATTGAAATTTCTGTTTCCGCTCGCTTGCTTTCCGCCACCCTGGCCTGTCTCCTGCTGTCTGCACTGTGTCTTGGCGGGTGCTGGAGATATTCATTAGAGCTCCATAACTCCTGTTGGCTTTGCCCATCGCGATATTTAGAGTGCTATTACTATGTTTGCTCTAGCACAAAATTACACAGGATGGATTATTAACTACCCAAAGGACTGGATATATATATATATATGACTAGAGGTTAATTTCAAATGTACTTTTCAGCAGATGAGTGATTCACATTATACGGCTGTAATCTATAATGCTACGAAACTGGTGTGTCTTCTACCGAGAGCCCATTTGTTCTAAATGTCATTATCCCAAAAACAAATGCCCATTGCTCAGAGGTCCAGTTCATCCAAAAAATACACATTTCCTGCAGTTAAGACAACAAATCGCCACTTTATATGTTCTTATTATGTTTTTGTAAATCATGGAAATGTTGTGATGAATGTGTTGTGATGTTTAGACCAATAAAAACACTTATCTAGGGTTAGAAAAAGAACATCTTATGGTTTAAACACCCACATTTGGGACCAGTAAGTCAAGAACCACTGAGAAACACTGAAGGGTCAGTAAAAACACAGTGACTGGTGGCTCAAATGCCACGCTGTTTGATGTTTTGAGGAACGGGCAATTTTTTGGGGAAATTTTTTGGACTGATAAGGCTTTGGAATTTGGGTTTGTTGGAACCAGTTATCCCAAGCTAGCTTTAATATTTCTTTATCTGATTTCACATTTTGGTAATTGAGGATGATACCCAACTCAAATAATTAATTTCCTGTAATATACTGTATATTTGGACTGACTGGCAGAATGTATGTTTGGTGTAACTCAAACTGCATTGAGCTCCTGAGCAGCCACATAACCAGAGGCTACATAAAGCGATGCCTAAATAAAGGCTTTGTGTCTGTGTTATTTGAAGCCACTATATGTGGGATTTTGATTTTGAATCTTATTTGGTTCCAGACCTCTGAATCACTGTCTGCCTCTCTGGATTTCTTTCATTTCAAATGCTTGTGTTTTGCTCACCAGTGTCAGTTATTCAATGGAAAAAACAAGATCATGAACAAAAAGTGACCAAAAATGGCTACAAAAAAGTAAATAAGCATGTATAAGACTGACAGCCAAAAACACCTCTTATACTGGTGTGTTTCTTTTAACAACATGGCAAACATTTACTGCTCTCACATTAACTACATTGTCCCTGTGTGCTTCTGACAGGATGGAAACCACAAACACCATTAACTACATTTACATGCACACCAATATTCCAAATACAATATTCTGAATTGGATATGGTTCTTAAACAGATTATTCTGTTTGGATATTACAAATAAGGCCTTTCCTTTTTTTACAAATTCTGCATTTTCCAATTCATGTGGGATATGCCACTATGCCACAGATTAAAAGTGCTTACATTTCTATAGATTAAAAATGCAACATTAGGTCTTAACAACACAACATTGCATATTAAAAAAAGAGGAATCCAAAGACATTGTGACTAGCTATAAGCACCTTACTCTTTTAGCCACTTTAATGGACAATGCTGTGTACAGGGTACAGCCTTCTTACACATTTGAAATTTCAAAATTCCATACTTTTTTCCAGATTTCTCGGTAAAACAATTACAATAATTTGTGACATTTCAGTAAAAAGATGTGTATCATGTAAATAAATTATGCAATTAATCTTTTGTTTTCATTTTTCTGAATATGTATGCCATCATGTCACCAAATAATTTCCAGAAGGTTGTAGCTAGGTAATGTAACACATACAAATGAATTACATACAAAAGACAAAACCCAAATAAAAATTCAGTGCACTGCATTTTATTTTAAGTTGCACAAAATGAAAAAAAAAAAAGTAAATTAAAAAAAATAACTAGAAAAGGAGGATGAAAAATCAGATTGATCAAATATTCTCAATTTTACGTTTTAGAAAATAGAACAGTGGTAACAGTCTTGGAAACATAAATATTTTTCCATACAATAGTTTCCATTTTCCATACTTTTCCAGACCTGGAAATTTATAAAATCTAATTCCATACTTTTCCATACTTTCCATACTTGCGCAGGAATCCAAAGTGCTGAGTTACACTTAAATTTTAAGTGCAACTCAGCACTTTGTAAAAGAATTGTGTAACATACAGAGTACTCAAATTTGAGCTGTTCACATGAAGTATCTGTGTGACTGAGTTGTATGAGTCGTCTGTTCAGCTATGATGCACACCACCGCTCATGCTTAATACATCCTTTTTCTTCGACTTATTTCAAACTGCTTGTTGCTGTCATAAATATAAAGACAATCTGTGCACCATCGGCTTTTTTCCCAGGACAGAAGAGCAAATGTAAAGGACTTCATACACTGTCTGCTGCTGAACAGCTGTTCAATGTCAATGTAGTCCTCCACCTTTCAAGACCTTTAGCTTAATTTTACTCGACTAGACTGACTGCAGTTTTAAAAGAACGTTTCTTCTTTTTTATTTTGTCTCTTTGTTGAGGGGAAGCAGACAAGCTTGCCAGGCCTTCAACAACACCTCACAAATAAGAACAAAGTCAGAATAAAAATGATCCAGTTACACTTGGACTGTCTGTCTGAATGATCAGGACTCTGTTAGCCAACTCTACACCCAAACAATGCCCTCATGCTTTTGTGGTTGCAGCATAATATCTTTGATCATTAAAACATGTGGATGAATGACTCATTGGTAATGTCTATTCATTCTCAAGTACATATCTTTAATGCTATTTTGGGCCATTGTGACAAAACACTATGTTCCGCCAGGTACATAATAATAATAAAGAAGAAGCTGTAACAATATATGAATACTAGCTGGAAAATAGATTCTTAGCAATAAAAAGCACTCTAAAGGTGGGAGTCTGCTTTTTTATGACCCGACATAAACGTCAGTCAGTGAATGCAGCGCACATTAAGGCTTGTAACAACAGAAGCAGACAACACTCGACAATACTAAAGTGGTTCCAGATAATTTATCAAACGGGCCCGTCGATGGCTGCCAAGTTCACCTCGCAGACCGTTGCTGTAAGAGCTCGTTATATGCTGATCACGGAGGAATATTTCTGCCAAGAAGTCTGGAGGCCGGAGATATGATATTGAACTGAGCGGATGGTTACATGTGACATGTTAGAGTCAGGTTCCATTGATGTCATCTTTACAGAGAAGGGCGCAGAAACACTAAACCACAGAGCATTTGTCTACATAAGTCATGCCAGCTGAGCAGTCTGGAGACAATGTTGCCTTCAACGGAGCTTTGACCGACCCTTACATCCAAAAAATCTGACTTGCTTGTAATTACATGGCACTGGCCGACTGAAAGAAGTCAAGGAAAACTTCACTTGTCAACAGAGGGGGAATAGTTGGTTAGCTGGGTATCAGTACGCAGTACCTTTAAGGTATCACTAAAATCACATAGTACCAAGTATCAAAAATTACCCAGCCAAACTATACCTGCATTCTTTCCTTTTTGTACTCAGATCTAGGATAAAAAGATTTTGTATTTGTATGGTTTTGCTTGCAGTCAATTACTGCAAGCTTTCTTTAATTTAATGGCCATGTGATTGGCTCACTACTGCAGGAGCTATAACCCACACAGTCTGTGATGTGATGAAGGCAAGTACAGTGTATTTTGACAGAAATAGCAGTTCAGTGTTAGGGATGTTAATGGTTAACTGACGATGATATACTGTACAGGTTACAAATGCTGGTCTATGGGTTAATTTTTCGACTGTTTCACATGGGTATGGGAGATGCTAGATAGCTTGATTACTGCTAATAACACTGTCCAGACCCAACAGCGTTACTGTGGAAACATTGTGCTCATCCCCCCTTTTTAGCACTGCCACCACTGTTAGCAGTGACTCAAAGTCTAGTGGCGCTAACAAAATTAACAATGCTTTAAGTATTTCGTGGTTCAAAACGTTGTGCCGACTCTTGTCCAATCAAAGTAGCTGGCTCCAAAAGTTGCTAAAAGTTGCTAGGGGATGTTTTACTTGCACTGCGCATTAGGTAGCATCATAATAACAAAACATTTAAACATTTGGCATGGCGCTCATACTACAGTGCAGCAATTTCTTGCACTTCCAATGCAGTGAGCAAAAGCTTCACCTTAAGCATAGAAATTCACTACAACTGGACTCCCTTCAAGAGCAGCATCTCCTGTCTGTAACACAGCGACTGCACGGCACAAGAGGAGAGAGGGAGAGAAATCTCGTGCTGATGGCGAAGCAGCTGTGGACTATGATCACTGAGCATTATGCGTGGTAATGGATCACAGTATATTTCCGTCTTTTTCATAGTGACCTGAAAAAGTCGCTAAATTTGTCGCTTCCTAAAAAATAAAGTTGCCAAAAGAGTATAAAAAGCTGCTAAATATGGCAACAAAGTTGCCAAGCTGGCAACACTGGTTCAAAATTAAGCCACACTGGGGAGAGGTGAGGGGAGAATTGGGCTAAATGTTTCCTCAGCAATGAGTTCGGCCACAGGAATGGTGTAAGCAGCTATAATCACTGAATGAGCAGCACCGCTAGCTAGCTGATGACAGGCATGTTTTCACGTATTGATGTGGATGACCCACTGTCTGTCAGCCAAGACAACAGAATATAAAAGTCTAGATTTAACAAAACATCACAAAACATTAAAATTTCACCACCTCTCAATAGATGGGGATTTGAAATGCAGTGCTGTGCTCACTGAGTCAATTGAGCTTGGGACAAAAAGGAAACGCTTCTTGTATTTCGCATCCTTTTTTTCTTAAAAATAAACGGATCAGTTACCTGATAATGGGCAGCCTTTCCAAAGCAAGATTAACCAAAACTGACAGACCTATTCAGTGTGCCAAGATGCCACAAAACATTTGAAATGCTGACTATACTTATAAAAATAAATGCAAAAAAAGAGGGAGGCTTAATTCAGGAAAAACTGTGAATATGAGTAACATGATGAAGTACCTCATCAGACATGGAAAAAACTTCAGAGTGGAGAGCTGCATGTTTGCAAGGCCAAAAAAAGGTATCAAATGAAATGCTCTGTTGATACATGAGTAAAAAAACAGTGAACTGTGAACAGGACCACCTTCACAGCTTTTCTCAACTTCAGTCATCAGAGCCCTGCTTTGATGAGGCTCTGCTGAGTGACTTTTTCTATACAAGACGCAGAAAAACAAATTATCAGGAGTTAATGCAAAACCAACATTCCAATTTTCTTTGAACTGGCTGTTTGCAATACAAAATGGCATGAATTGCGCGCTCGTGCCATCAACAACCTCACCTTGACTTCACTCTAATTGGCACTGCTGCGTTCATCCAAAATGAGACAGATAGGACTTTCAAAGGGATGGCTAAGTCTCGAGATGATGATTAAGGGACAGAGAGTGAGCTGGTCTAAATATATTCCGAATGTGCTGATCGCGGGTGTCAGGGACGAGCGCGAGTGGCTTGCCGACTGATCTCGGATAAGCTTCTGTGGACATGAATAGCGCTAATGAACACAACCGAATGAGAGGAATACGCTGGTAATTGGCACCTTGTCTTTGTGTTTCCTGCGACATCACAAAAGTTTGTTGGACAGTTGGAGATGTTAAAGAGGGCTGCTTTCAAGTAGCTACAGTACAAAGTCATTACAGTAATACAGAAATAGCTGACATACTGTAATCTACATCAAAAATGCTTCCAATCATGATCTGGATCTTTAAAATGCTTTGCAGCATGGACTTTTTGCTCAACACACAGCTTTTAGCTAATGATACCGGCCATGTACTGGAGCAGATCTCCCTTTGGAACACATGGAGCCTGTTATTAGGCCTTTTTATGAGAGTAGTGGGCCTGGATAACCCGCTTCCTCCATCCACCACTATGTGGGCAACAGTGCTTCCCTACTGTTTGCTAATTGTTACTTAGAACGATGGCGACTGCTACCTTTAGCACATGGGGATAATCATAAGGCCATAAATCATAGCCTTTCACATGCGAGGAGAGTCATAAATATAAGTTTATGGCGCCTGAAGTTGTTGTTGTGTTGCTGCCGTCCCTCCCCTCCTCCAGCCTTTGTTGATCTCTCTCAATGTACTGCAATTTCCAGCAGCCTACCACGTCTGGGGTTTAGTCAGCCGTATCTTCTTAGAGCAAATCAAAATTGCAGTGTTGATTGGTCTAATAGGAGCGGCCACACAAAGCTGTTATGTGACTCCCTCTCAGGCTGAGGAGCTGTTTGAACATCCGAATGTGGCACACAAAACAGCGCTCTGAGGATGTGACTGTTTGACCTTGCAGTTGACGTCGTATTTCTTTTGAAATGTGCATTAACTGGTCCAAGAGGGGAGCCATCTGGGTACTTGGCTACGCTGTTTATTCTTTCAAATACTGTTTTCAGCACTTTTTTTTGAAACAACTTTAGAAAGGCAATTAAAAGTAACTGCACCAAAATATCTCTGACTCAAACGCCTCCTTCTTTTAGCTACGGTTTGTTTTTTGCTTCTCAGTGTGAGCCGTCAGGGTTTCCCACACATTCATTTATGGCATACTGCCACTATTAAAACATCTACTGCCACGTATTGATTTTATAGATTTGAAGTTGGAACATTCATTAGGATTTAGGCTTGGGCAGTACCATGGTCTTACAGTACACCAGGGGGATTTAAAAATCCTGAAGGTATGTTTTTCAACATTTTCATCATAAATACAGGTACTCCTCTTTCTATTAAACTCATTATAGGTAGTGCACAGTGCGCAACACCAGAGCTCAGTCTCCCATCTCTACTGGTGGACAGGCAACTGGCCTGAAAGACACCACAACACCTAGTGGTAGAGGGATAAGCTAAAGGGCTGTAAACAGCCAGCAGCCAGCAATGGCAAACACTGACCGTGGCGAATAATGGCATGTTTTTTTACAACTGACTTGGTAAATTACAGATTTATTTCGAACAAACCGGAACTGGTGATTGCTGGAACAGTGGACTTACTCACTAGATTACTAGCACAAGTTACCAGAACGGTTTGGGTGAGTTTCATTTTTGTCAAGGTTGAATAAAATCTGTTTTGTGATTAAATATATTGAGGCAATTAAGTCAGTCTTCCATGATCGAGAGAAAGTTGAATTCAAAATGTGTGCAGTTGTATTTCCCTGTTTAATAAGAACAAAAGGTGTAAGGAAATAACTTTTCCTTGACATTTGATGGGTTTCTGTTGTGTATTAATTAGTCTGAAAAGCCAAAAGTGAGTAGCACACTCGCCACTGAAAATCCCAATGAAAGTTCAGGAGGGAATGAAACATTACATACTCCCCAAGCCAATTAGGAACGCTATGGTTATTCATTGCACGGGGCAGCACAGCTACTCCAGGCACAGACGAAGCAGCAAAATGTCTGGGGCAGTGAAAGTCAAACTTAAAGTTTGCTTTCACTTGCTTCTTACATCCATTGATCTGATCAGCTGTTTTCAAGTGACAGAACAATTATCCACCCCAACGGCCCCGCAAAAAGGTCCAAATTTAGAGACGGAACACAGAATGATAATAAAAGGGACACATAGACAAGATTAAAAAATGGGAAGTTTGATAACTTAGCATCCCTCAGCCCCCATAGTAAGCTGAGGGATAACTGTCCAGGGGAACTCATGACAGATTCTGCCTGTGCTGCGTTAATGGACCAAAAAACATCTAAATTTAGAGAGGGGACACAGATTGATATAATCAACAGCTGCCTCAGTTAGATTTTAGTCCTGTGAGAAACACTGATAATGTAAACAAGCTCACATCACAAACTTGTAACGGCTCACCTGTGTGACACTGTCCCTCATGGTGGGCGAGCGCTGTTTCCGGGTGGTGGTTGTGGCCATAGTCGTTGTTGTCTCCATGATTGTGGTGGACATATCAGCCAGCGGGGTGGTGGAGGTGGTGTCAGTGGTGAGCACCGAGGGCATGTCGCCCACCAGCCGCAGGTTGCCCTGGGTCTGGACGTTGGGGTCGCCCTCAGCTGCCAGTTTGAGCACCTGCAGGCCGTTGTAGTATAGACCTGAGATCTGCCCCTGGAAGTGGCGCCCCTTCTCTCCACCGCCACCGATTTTGATGAACGCCTGGCTGTTGAAGATGGTCAACTGGCGACCTGATATGTGAGAGATAAGGAAGATGAAGAAGTGATGAAGAAGGCAGAGGAAGTGGAAGTGAGAGAAACCATGGGAAGAGGGAAGAAAAAAGAGAAAGGGCAAAGAATACAAATCAGTCATGGTCTCTAGGTTAGCTTGCACATGAAACACAGTAATACAGGAGCTCAAAAGCAGAGAGACAGGGGAGATAGAGGGACTGTTTCAATCATGTGGGATTTCCTGGGCAACACTTTAGGGAGATTGGACCCTGGTTTGCCGTGGGTGCAGCCATTATAGGGCTGGGCACGTGCCACATTCTCAGAAAAAGCCAGCCTGAATCTGGCAGTCAAATAAATTGCGGGGGCAGTTGCGGCTTGACCCTGAGACTGAAGGTTCACAGTGAAATGCATCTAATTTGCCCTGAGATGGAATATATTAGAACAATGCTGGGACTGTGTCATTGACCTCCAATGCACCTGAGCTGCACAATGATAAAGTACCTCAGCCTGCGGAAAAAAATGTCGCCCCGCTCCGCCATTCAACGGAGGAAAATAAGATCCTCATTGGAAGGAAATGTTTAATTCAGCAGGGGCTCTCCCTCTCTGCGGTCATTATCATTCATTGGGATGGATAGATGGATGAAGGGAGGATAGGGTCGACCATTTAACCAGGGTCCAATACTAATGTGTTACCAGGACTTGTGGTGAAGGGGTGGAGAGGGGGCAGTCTAACAGGTGTAGCTTTTCTTGCTGTATTTTCCTTGGCTGACGGTTATTTATATATATATATATATATATATATATATATATATATATATATATACATACACTTTTTTAGCCCATATTTGCATCTCCTAGGGGACATCCCATCATACCACTTCAACTGAACTTTGACCCTTATTATGAGTCATGTGGATATGAAGAGAGATGGACCGTTGAGGGAGAGGGGTATTGTTGCTGGATACTGTTGGACGGATGTGGGTTAAAAACAGACCCGATGAGGTAATTACTTTGAGTAGAAGCCAAAGAGCTTTTATGGATAAATCAATGGGTGTAAGGAAAGAGGGAGTGTGTTTGTTTGTGAAAGAGATACTACACTAATGTGCGCATGTGAGTGCAAAATATAGACTCTCCAGAGAAGCTGTACAACTGAAATGAGACCCCTCTGGCCTTATAGGACTGAGTGGATTCATGTATGCACATTTGTTCCTCAGTGGATATGTTTGCACATTTGCAACTCATGCACATGTCTTTTGTTGAAACTGGCTTCTTTGTGTGCAATTACATTTAATGATGACGAATGAATATCTTTTGAATGTTGCTGTTGTTTTCTCTGTGGGATTGAAAGCCAGCACTCATCAGCGTTGAGACTCCAGGGACAGGCCCGGGTCCCATTTGTTTTCAATTAAGAGAGCTGAAAGGGTGCTTCATCACTATAATTATGATTCACTATCACACTATATGGGTGCACTTGTTCTGACATATGTGTAACACCCAGGTGGGTGGGACTATCAGACAAATAATGTATATTAATGCATGTGTGTGTGTGGGTGTGAAACCCCATGTGCACTGCATGTGTATATCTGAGGGTTTTTTTGCACAAGTGCTGTGGAGATACATTTATTCCGCTGAGATGGGCTATTACATGTGTCATCCCATTATCAGATCATTAGGCCCATCACGGTCCCACAAGGGACTCGGCTCCTGTCCCTTAACTTCATAATGATGAGACTTAATGTCTGGCATATGCACTGTTGACATAATAGCTGAGTCTCACTCTATTATCTCATCACTGAGCATTTTTTGGTGAGAGAGGGATGTGAAAGAAATACTTCACCTACAAAATGATCATTTTGATATTAGATATTAAATATACTGTTACCTTGAATTCATGAAAAAGAACTGTTTTTCCCCACATACTTTCACAGTGAACGGTGAATCCAAAAATAATGAACATATTTGATGAATTGGAGTAAATTGGGGCCGGGTTTAACAACAGCAAAACTATATCAAAACATCTGTTTACAAACTCTCACTCAACTCCTGCAGTATAAGGGCTCATTTATGCTCAACGTTAGATACAGAGACGGATTTTTGCATGTTGTCTGAAGGCCTCCAGATAATTACATTACTGGGAGAATGCAATGAATCAATAATATACAAGAAAAAATAATAAAAAGAATTCCCTGTCCATGTCAGAATGTCTATAATGGCTGAACAGATTACAAACGCCTACACGCTGCCTCCTTTTGAAAGTACAATATAACGACCTTTTCCACTGTCACGCTGTGTATTGTTTTCCGAAACTTTTGATGCTACCTTTTAGTTCCATCTATTGGCTGTATCTAATCCATCATAAAGGATGCATGGAATTATAAGGACAGTGACATTCACATTTGGAGCATAAATAAGTCTTAAGTCTCATTTATCCTGTCGTATGCTCTGTATTTCTGCCTATCCAGGCATGCTCAGGGTATGCTACCTATAGGCGTTATAGAAAAATGCATGTTTTTGGTAAGTACTAAGCATACGACTTGATAACTGAGACTGGGGTTTTACTGCACAAGCTGTGTGACAGTTTGTAAACAGATGGTTTGATGTTTTTTTGCTATCATTCAACATGGACCCCATTAACTTCAATTCATAAAGAATGTTCACCACTTATGGATTCTCCGTTCACTGTGGATGCATGCAAGATAAACAAAGTTTTCCTCACAAATTAAGTGCAACATAGAGTGGGTAACTGATATACAAATGATCATTTTGCAAAGGAAGTATTCCTTAAAAAAAGGAATGGCGAAAGATGGGAGGGACAGATTATCAAATTACGGACACCATTGAGGAAAATACAGGAGAATAACCACACTTGTGTACATACTCAGAGAACCTTGAAACATCACACTTTAAAATGCACATTAGCAGGCTCAGTCCACCTTACGCCCCCCTGTATCACTCTTCCAGTGTCCTTGACAAGAGGACACATACATACACACCCACACATCAGCCCAGAGGGTCTCCCATTTCAAGCAGCCCCAGTCGGCCCCCACTCTCCAGTAAAGGGTCATGAAATGAGGAAAAATTGAAGATACAAATCATCATCAATTCTCCTTAAGTCCTCTTGGTTTACCAAACAGCTCAAGTTTCTTTACAACAACACCCAACTCTCCCTGTGTGTGAGCAGCAGCTCTGAGCCAGATCTGTTCAGACGGGACAGTTTACTCCTGAGGAGTCGAGTGTATTGGTGTCACAGTTACACCCTGAGCCAGTGACACAGGCAGAAGTAAGCCATATTGACAAGCAGCTTATGATTATGATGCAGAGTAGGTGGGATTAGTTATACCTCCGGAAGTTGGTGCACATGCAAGTGTCCAAGAGTCTGTTGGGTGACCTATATAATTCTGCATTACAGCTATAAGCATGTGACGATGTCATCTGTCGTTTAAAAACAAAAAATAAAAAATACAAGCCTCGAGCACTGGAGAGCATTGTAATGGCCATTTCTGCATCCCATCCCATCTGAGACAGAGCCAAAGAAAAGCAGAAAGGTGCCCTCTAGACTAGATGAAGGGAAATCAGTGTTTGTTTTTGGAGCTGTCTGCTCAGGATGAGACTCTAACAGGCCCTGATGAAGTTATTGTTTCGGGGTCTGCCGGGGCAAATCAAAAGTGACATGTGGTTTTAGAGCCAATTTTGGCGGCGGGCGTTAGCAGGGTTGGGTGGAGGGGTGGGCGAAGGTAGAAAAATAAGAAGTCTCTGCATGACATGCAATCACAGCACATAATATGACAGAGCTGGATGTGGTGCTGCAGTAGAGAAGAGTGTGTGCACGTGTGTATAATAACTCACAAAATATGTCAGTGGATTGCCCTTTATGTGTGATAGTTGGCCTTTTCAAAGAGTGTGTGTTTGCCTGGCATTTATTCACATACGCATTTCCTTTTGTGTGTTTGTATGTGTTTTTTGACAGCTTACTGTGTGTGTGCTGTTGACAGCACAGCACACAGGGTTGTTTGCACATTGATGAGGATCTATTGGACTGGTTTGGTGGGATTGGGTGGCTGCTGCCTCGGAACTCTTCCCAGGGCTCTTAAAGTGCATGCACTTAATTGGGAGAGGCTTGGGATGGGATGATTAAAGCAAATGCAGTCGGTCTTTAGAGTATAAGACAAATTAGGAAGTATACCTCAAAACTGTCTCAGTTGCAAGGCTGTCATATAGACCCTTTTCCACCAGATTTGGTGCATGTATACTGTTTTGTTTTTTTTTAAATAGGAAAACCAGTTTAAAAAGCCAATAGACTACCCATTGCCAGTAGACCAGAGTCATGTACATAGCTTTGTAGAAGATCAGTGTGTCATATTCCACGTCATGGGTGGGTCAGATGAGGTTAGTAAAAAGTGGAAAGCAGCATGGAGGCCCGTGATTTTTTAAAACTTTTTTTTTTTATCTGTTCAGACACTCAGTATTGGTTCACACTAAAGTTAGAAACAAGGATTGTGGCTGCTTGGACAGACACAAACGATGTGGTTTGTGGTGGCCAGTCATTTCATTTTACTGGCATCCAACGAAAAAATAACTTCCAGGATAGCCTAAAAAAACACTATCCCTGCATCACAGTCTTTCTGTCTCTATCATTCCAGCTATCCATCCATCCATTCATTCATCTATCATTCCAACAATCATCCATCAATACATCCATCCATCCTTCCTTCCACTATCATATATCTATCCCTGATACATCAGTCTGTCTATCCGTCCATCCAGCAACCCATCATCTATTGAATTATCAATCATTCATCCATCCAACTATCCATCCATCCATCCATCCATCCATCCATCCACATAAATCTCTGAGAGAAGTTAGCTGTTTTCCTCTTTCAGTTCTGTAACTGTATTTCATGTCCTTGTTTCATTTAAATCCATGTAGTATACTCTGAGAGAATCCACAGGGGAATATGGAAAGCACAAAGTAGCACACAGTGCCCCTCAAATTTGTCACAACAAAGCGGTGTAAAAATAGCTCTGGGTAATGAAGGAATATGCATAGAAACATGCTGAGAACGGAGAGTAAAGCGACATAAAGAAATGGAGGGCCAGCCTAAGGAGAGCTGAGCAATCAGACGTATATTATACATATAGGCGGATGAATCTTTCCCTCGATTAGTAATTGTGCTTCGGAGCTGCAGTTTGGTGAATTTTTGCTTCTGTCCTACAATTTCAGAACACACACTATCCTGGCTGGGAGAGGTACACTCATTGCAGCTTAAATAGGGCATCTAGGTGGGCAAGACTATTTCTAAAGGCATTATCTTCCACAATCACACCCACCTTTGGTTAGACCAGCCAAAGGAGTTAGTAGCTACTATTGACTATGACTGTTACAGAAACCAATATGTAACATGTAATTGACTTTTCTTTTTTGGTCCTGGCCATAGGGTAGCTCCTGAGTTACTGAACGCCTGAAAGAAAGAGAAGGTAAAGAAAGAAAAGGTTGGACAGGGACTGAGAGAATGGGGACATAAGAGATGACAGGAGCAAGGGAGGGTGACAGACGAGTAGGACAGAGAAAAAGAGAGCCTGCATGAGGACGGAATGTCAAAGAGAGACGGAGCGAGGGCATGGAGGGAGGGGCAGAGGGAGCGGATGACAGACTCGATAAAAAGAACAAGAAGAATCATGCAGTTTAAAGACAGCAGCTGAGGAAGAGAAAGACATACAGTAATACATGGGAGTAAGATGGTAAGAAAGAAGTGGGAGGAAGAATAGTAAGGTAGTGAGAACAATGGTAAAGAAAGCAAATGAGGTACAGGAGAGTGCTTCCCATGTAGAAAATACCAGTGAGTCACCTTCAGCTTCCCTTGCCTCTTTTTCAAATGCAGTCGGCTAATCACATGGTGGTTAAGAAAAGGTTAAATAATATGTACCCGAGGCCATAGCTTCCATATCATTGCATCTGCCAGAATAGATGCACTTAGAGACAAAGTGAGAAAAACTCTTAAATAACATGCTCAGCTCTAGGCCTTTCTGTAGGAAACTTTCAAAAGTACAGACTGTATATTATAGTTATTCATAAAAACATGGTTCTTCATAGTAGATGGTTTTAAAGGATAACAACTGTCTTTTATCAGTAAAAATAACATTTTACTTACAATGTTCATTGCTGCAGATGTTTGAAACATTTCCACATTACTAAAAAGATGTTGGAAAGGGCGAGAAACTTGAAAACCAACTGAAAGAAAGTTAGGCTTCATTTATGTACTTTAGGACTAGAGTGAATTGCTTTTCAAGTATTGTGGGATAGCTGCTCACCATACTGAATAGTGATGAGAAGAAGGGAGAGGGTCAGAATTACCAATAAAGCTCGATAGTGATTCGTCAAAAAAAGTGCCATGCAGTGGTAATACAGGAAGTTTAGACCTTACCAGGTGTGGATAAATGGTTTGTTTGCCTTAAGTGGGCCTACAACCGTAAAACAAGATTGTTATGCTGACTTGTAGATAAAGTGGTTTAGGCAATCTAGACTTCTGGCTGTCTGATAATTTAACTGATTAGGTTTTTTGCTCCGTTAAACCACAGATGTATAAAAAGAACTGGATATAGCATTGGAGTCGGTGCCCTGTTCATTCCAATAAAAGTTGCTCAGCCAAAAACTTGACTTTCTAAAATAAAATTTCCCAGATATACCACATGGGGAGGCCCATAAAGCAAGCACACTAGAGTTACCATGATTAAGCGACTAACTTCCAACAGCCGAACCGCTAACTTTTGGTTTAACCCTCCCCTTATTTGAATGGGGATAAAATGGTTACATCATGCAGCTTTTCTAGACTTTTGAAATGATATCAAAACCAAATGGATCAAATACCATCTATTTCCCTATGTAAAGGCCCAGAAACACCAAACCGACATCAAAGATCTAGCAGTGACAAACGACAAATCTTGCATCGCCTCACATCACCTGTTTCTAAACCAAAAAGTTGCACATGAAAACACCACAGAGACTACAGCCACTTACCAACAAGCATGTGCACTCTATGCCTGCTTGAGAGGAACAACCAAAGCATATACGCTGACTGACCCTCAACGATGGCCCAATATTGACCGACAGCTGACCATCATGGCCTTGAGTCTATGGGAAAAAATCTTTTTGGGCCCAATGGCATAATGTGACGGACCCGGAAGTTACGCAGTTTGGCCTTTATGTAAATTGGCTTCATAGCCCCGTGCTGTTTTCGTTGACTTGTATCAAACTTTATAGCAATGGTGCCCTGTTCCCAGAGCTCAGCAATTACTTTGACTGCAGTGTTATCTTTCTTAGCAGACAGACATGTCCCAAAACAAGATGAAAGTCGTAATAAACCAGGAGATGTCTTTTCTCCAATTTTGGTTCTGTCTGTCACTGAGATTTGTCTTTTCCTTTGAATGAAGCTTCTTTAGGGATGTAAAAGGCATCACTTCCTGTGCGCCTGAGGGTTTTTCTAATGAAAGACCACCAAGTCAAAAGGTTTTATCAGTTTGGTACAGGTTGCATCACTCTTGTCTGATGTCAAATACTTCTTCAGCCAAAAGTAAACTGCCCTAGTAAGCAGGTACAGCAAGTTTCTAATTGTAGCTTTGCATCGTTTTTTCTAAACATAGAGAGAAGTGGCTTGTCGATGATAGGTAATTACTACCTGAGCTGAGCCAAGCTGGGGAGTGGGCTGGGCTCGGGCCATGCTCGGCGGGCTAATGCACAGATTGCTTTTCAGAGAATGTGGAATAATGGCTGTATGTCTGCTTCAATCCCCAGAATGTAGGTGGAGAGGATGGGAGGGGATAGCGGCTTGATACCTTGCTCTCCCTTGGCAGCTAGCAGCTAACCTGGAGGAGGTGATTGTCAGGAGGAGGCAAAGGGAGATAGGAGGAGGGGGTAATGATCTAAGTGTGCCCATCCTCGGTGAAGGGGATATGAAAAGGACTGCAGCTGGAGAGAGCAGTATCTCTCTCCCTCCACCGTCATCATTACGCCTCTCTCATCCTCCTTCTACTCCTGTTATCTCACAGAGAAGAGGGATTCCATATGGTTGCAAGGAGCTTCTATCTCAAATGTTTTCTCTTAGCTGAGGCGCAGGGTGGGAGGGATGGCCTAGAATTCACCTCAGTCAATACACTGCTTTGTGGTGCGCGGAACAGAAAGTTGGACCGTTTGCACGCACAGTCTTTATGGGTTTGTGTTCACAAATCCTTTATGCGCCTGCAGAATTTCTAGTATCTGTATCAACAAACAAGAACTCCCCCTTATTTCCATTTTCTTCTCTACAGAAAGAAAAAAGAATTCGGAGGGAGAAAGTCGAAGAAGACCGGAGCACAATGGGGATGGGGTGGGATGCTGACAAAGTCGATTATGAAGTGTTCCCAAGTTATCTCCTCGGCACAAGGCTCTCTTTGGTAATTAAGAGCGTTTTGCTTTTTTACTCCTCAGAAGCTGGGCTGGTTTGGTTAGAACACTATGAATTAATTGTGTTCGACAATGGAGATGAGGGACCAAATGCGGCATGAAGCTCAACTGAAAGCCTTGTGAGGCAGCGAGGAGCCCTGAGGTCCTTGAAGGCAGCTGAGGGCAGCGAGATTGCGGCGAATCCACAGGACTCTGGAGACAGTAGACTGGATTTTATCAGACGTGGCTCTATCTCTGATCCTATATCTGTACATAGATCTTCAGAAGGTGATACTGTTGACGCAGAGACACAGAGAGAGATGGCACGGTGGTTAGCGAGGGACAATCTTCTCTCTTTTTATTCACTCCAGCTGTGACTGTACTGTTTTTAGGCCATTTCATGGTAGGGAACCATGAAATAACAGCAAAGTGTTCCTTCTTTCAGAGACGCTCTCTTGCTGCCACTTTTCTACTCATGAGCAAGCATGTTAAAATTCATACAATTTTCCCCCTACTTTCCTCAAACATGGCTGTAGTAGTGCCGAGAGATCAACTGAGAGCAAGATAGTAACTCAGCGGGATACAGAGCTCGCCATGGGGTTGCTGAAAGGCAGACTCAGACGGATTTACTCTCTGTTGACGGCGGCCTGATGGGAGAGAATCTCTGAAATGAAGCTGCGATCATGAATAGGAGATCTGGACCAATGCCTGGCCTGGAGATGTTGATTCGGGCTCTGGCCCCACACCAAGTGGGAAGACTTGATTGCCTTTGATTAGGGAATGGGGGAGCTCACATCAGACCGTTAAACACTGAACATTAAACCTGGTTTCTCCAGCTTTGCTCCAGTTTTTCGGCCATAGAGACCTGGTGTTGTAGTATTCCTCCCTGCATGCATGTAGCTCAACTCGGAGCTTGATCGTCATGCTGTTGGAGAGCTCCAGAGGGATAGACTCCTCGCCAGAAGAAGATATAAAGCGCCAATTCTTCAGGGAGCTTTACTCGCTTTCTAGCTCATCTGCTAAAGGGAACAGCTAGGGGGAATTGATTCTTACTGGTTATTTGTAATCTTTATTTTCTAGTCTCCCTGATGACATCAGGAAGCAGCAACATATTACTGTTGTTTCTAAAGAAACAGGGAACACCGACGTAAAAGAATGCTTGCCAAGTTTTTATTAAGGCTGGCATTGACAGTCAAGGAATAAAGAATAAAGCAAAGTAAGCAGGGTTCATTCATTTATTTGTGGCGGCCTGCCACGACTTAATCATCTCCTGACATGCACTGCTTTTATATTTTTGGAGTTGGAATGCTAATAGGAGTGCTTTTGGAATATATACATGTATATATATATATATATATATATATATATATATATATATATATATATATATATATATATATATATATATATATACAATTCTGTTATTCATTTCACCACACTTTTGGTACAGATGCAGCAGCACAACGCCAGGTGCTGTGAAAGTGAAATTTCGGTTTTTTTTGTGGGTCTAAAAGATTAATTTCACTAGCCTCTGCAGCAGCTGCTCCTCTCGTCCATTGATATGATCAGCTCAGACTGCACTGACAGAAAAATTAATGTAAAACTTCAAATAATAGCCCTGGCCATTATTTCCCTTTATCATTAAACTCAGCCTGCTTGTATTCAGGACAGGCATTGAAATAGGACAGGCTTTTAATTCCTTTTACACAAAACCGTTGCTCAACAAAGATGGAAATACTATTAAATTATTTAAACCACTATGAATACGACTTGTTCAAAAATAAGGCTATGGAGTAGCCAAAGTTTAAAAGTTAATAAGTATGTTTGTTTGCCTGATCTAAGCAGCTAACAACGTTAGCTCCAGTGTATGGTCAGAACCCAGGTTTTGTACATCAAAAGAACTTCTCGATAAATTAACTGCATGGCACCCAGACCCAGCGTGATAAGTTTTGCCAGCATTCACAGACCCGCAAAAACATCTGAATTTAGAGAGGGGAAACAGAAAAATAAAAAAGGGATGCAATCACATACAAGATAGAAAAACTGGAAGTTTGATGATACTGAAACACATATATTCTAATTCTGTGGGAAACACTAGGAGAGGGTAGGAAGTGTGGATAGAGAGCAGAAAACCTGGAGTGACAGATCCATCACAAGGCGAGAGAAAGACGCAAGGAAAAAAGGGATGCATCTGAGTAAGTTTTGGGCTCGGATAGAGCTGTTGAAAACTTTTGGCACCCTGATTTTTCCCCTCCATTGGGTCCCCGTAATGGCTGCCGTTTTGGATTTAGTCAGCGGGCACAGAGTTGGCCAGAGATGCTCGCTCTGATCTGCCTCACACACAGCGGCAGATATGGGATAAGGGCTTCGGAATGAGATGCAGTGACAGCGCAGTGCCACAGCACAGCTCCCCTCTAGGACACTGCTGGCTCCAATGACTCCCATTATATCCCAGTGTGACTAAAACACAGATTTGTGAGAGTGATTGCGGGCGATTAGCGCTCCCATTTTCTTTCTGTCCATGGGACTGTTGAAATACCAATGAGATCTGGAAGTTTTTCCATTAAATTTTGCAGAATTGATGAAACATTAAAGGCACTTGGAGAGGAGACCCGTGGGGCTGCTTGCTTTGTGTAATTCTGGTCAAGACCCTTTGAGGCATTCAAGTAATAAAATCACCACATATTGGAGACAAAAACCCCACATTGGTAACACAGCCTGGACTATTAGTGGACATCTATCAGAGGATGGTCCAGGCTGTTTACCACACAACAGTGACATTTTCATTAATACATAAACCCTTCACCCTGCACAGCAAATGACATACACAACAATACACTCAAAACACTTTTTGTAGTGGTGAAAACAATAAATGTTAAAGGGACCTTCATTTCAAACACATTTTGCTGAAATGATCCAGAGCAGATGTCATTTTTTGAAATTTGGTGTTCAGTTATTTGTTTTAACCCTCTGAGTTTTGCATTAGGGTGGACGTGGAGACAAGGGGAGAAGATGCCAGCTGGAGATTTGTTTCATTTAGTAGTGGTTAGAACTTAGTTAGCTTCTTTTTAGTTCGTTTTTTGTCCAGAGCGATCGCCATAACCTGTCCAAGTTCTTCCAAATACTGACATCCAGGTCCAATTAGTGCTCAAATGTTAGAAATCATTTATAACAAGGTTATAACTGAGGGCTCTCTGAATTTGTCACCAGCGGGGCAAAGCTGGGAAAGCTTCTCGAATGGGTTTCAATTTTGCTGTGGAAGGACGGGGGTCATGAGAGAAGCCCTCAGTAGTTAGTGTGGGTGGAGTTTGATTTGCTGTTAGGTGGTTAGATTCTGCTTAAAAGTTTCTTAGCTTTGGGTTCTAGCCACTTCCTTATCAAAGCAACAAACCGCTTTAACCCTTTGAGCTTGGAAATGTCCGCTAATCCCCCTCATTATCTAGACTAAAATATGCAAACTTAGAAATTCCAAAACCACTGTGCCTCTTCAGTCCATGACGTGTGTATGACAGTTCCGTAACGAACCCAATCAAATTAACAAATAAGCAACATTTTTCCGAAAACGCACCCTGATCAAAGCCCTCACTTGAGGTTTGATGGGGATTATTTGTTTATTTCCTACTTCTTCTCATCTAAATGATTGGATGCAGATTCATTTCTAAACTATAGAAGAAAGAGAATTATACATAACTCATTCTCTTCAGACTTTCATGGCATGCACAAATCATTTTATAAGTGGGCAAGTCATTTCTTATTGATCCACTTTTTCATTCAACTTTCATCTCCCAAGCCTTTTTGATTCTAATTTGTGTCCTAACTACCCTCAGCAGCAGCACATTTCCCCCTTGACGTACCAGAAGAGAGCAGAGAAGTCAGTTTATAGGAGCTGGAGATGAATGCAAGGATTGTTTTGCTTTCATGAAATAAATATGCAAGCGCTTTTCATTTATCTTGTTTGTCTGTCGCATGAATACTTCATTTTGCTCTCAGAGACAAATTTTATCGTCTGAATTCATCCCTCCACAATACCGTTTCAAATGAGACCCTAAAGCTAATTGGCTAATGCTTAAGAGTCTTAATTTGTGATAATCTCAATAAATCTTTTATGCAAATAAAAAAGATAAAGACACAGACTATTGGACATTCTGATAATCTACACCAAAACCATCCATTTATATACACTACACAAAAAATATAAACACAAACTCGTTTTTACATCTGTTTTTCACAGGTTTTAAGTGGATCTTTTTTTATGTACTCAAAAAATTATGGGATGGTCACATAAAAGGAATAGAGTTTGATAACACAACACAATGCCACAGATTTGACAAGTTTTGAGACAAGTTTTTGAGACAGTGGAAATGTCCAACTACAGCTGTTGCCCATGAACTGAATGTTCATTTTACTCTCTGAATTTGGCAGTACATCCAGCCATCCTCACAACCACACAAGTTGGTAGCGACCATGAACTGCTACAGAAACCAATTATTGCATCTCAGATGATCCTGCAGGTGAAGTCGCTGGATTTGAGAGGTCCAGAGCTGCTACGCTTGATCTGTGGTTGTGAGGTCGGTTGGATGTACTGCCAAATTCATGGAAACCTCATTGGAGATAGCTGATGGACGTTCCTGCAGTCTGCATGGCAATGACATGGTCCCTGTAAACTTACAACATCTGCTGCACTGTGCTGTGTGTTCAAACTGCACATTTGAGAGTGAATAAAAATTGCTCAAAATTTGAGGGAAACATATCCATCGGGTGCATTAAAAAGTCATTATCAATAAACCTTTAAAAAATGGGAGCAAAACGAAAGTGTTGCATTTAAGTTTTTGTTGCATGTAGATTCTGTTTTATTCTGTTAAATGGCACCGTGCGCGCTCTTGTTTGAAACTACCAGAGTCTACAATATGCACAGAAATGCATGAAATACGTGTTATTTTAAGCCTAAGCTCCACTGAGCTATCCTTCCGATTTATTTACTTCCTCTCTGTTTTTAAGAATCAACCACCTTCAGCAGCACAAACACACGGCACAAGACAAAGACAAAGAGGTTGGGACATTCGGCACTCAAAGGGTTAAAGAATCATCACTTTGATGGGACCACATTCGGCACTTAAGCCGCTTGTCGGCGGAAAAAGCTGCGCCCAAATGCTGCAGATAGACTGATTACTGAACAAACACTTCAACAGTCCCTTTAACTTTTAGTGACTTTCATGGGGGGATTCTTTTTCTTTCTTTTCTTGGAAGTCCAGGAATAATTTCGTTTTCATGAATGATTAAATATAGTCAATGCAGATTCACATTCAGCCAACAAAGACACAGGAAAGAAGCAAAACGGAATCAATAGGCTATTTACATGTGGTTAGGTTATTGGGGGTTATGTTGGGTTATTTGGGGGGTTATTTCTCTGAAGAGATGCAGCCCCAGTTTAAGGTGCTTTGGATATGGTCCCCTAGAGATCTGCAATGCTTGACAATGGCGTCATTATTGGAAACTTGACAAAAAATTGCTAATTATTACACAGTGAACTGCCACAACTGTGCAAGCTATGGTGTAAAATTATGGCAAATATGTTTATATATTCAAAAATTGTCTCATTTCCAGGTTAATTTTCAGACACCAATTGAGAGAAGAAATAGTGGAATGAGTCATGATATATCAGCCAATTATTATTATAAGTAATGTTAAATTTGCGTTGGATTAAAGGGGACCTACAGTTTTGTGAAAAGAGCCAATCACATTCACCCCTGCTGCGTGGCACTGCACCTCCTCCAGAGTGGTGGTTAACGGTAGGTTAGGCGGTTAGATCATTAGTGGAGTTAAAGGGATTTTATTACCTTTGTCGAGTAGCCACTCGTCAACTACCCGACCGAGTCGGTATGGGATTCTTTGTCTAGCAATAGCCAGGCGCTCATTATCAAAGTTCCCTTTAAGAAATTTGGAGAAGACAAATTAAGAGAGGTTACAAAGAGATCTGGAAGTTGAAAGGTTAGAGGTTAGAAGGGCAACATGGCAAAGGTTTAGCAAGTTATGTACTTTAAATCAGCTTTAGTTAGGACAGGAAGAACTTGAGGATGTGTTTTTGGGCTGGTTTGTTTGGTTAGAAATGTTACCTTGAGTTTAAGTGTTTTTTTTTTTTTTTAAATGTACTAACAAGTTAAACAGATTTATGAATTATTTAGATATAGTATGATTTGTAGAAAGTCATGATAGCTGTTCGCAAAGCAAATACACATTAGAAATCCATTAGCAGTAGAATTAAGCTAGAATCACACACAGAACCAGCAAACATTGAACAGAATTATTACATTATGAATGAATACAGCAGAAAAAATGACATTTCAAAGTCAGCAATAAAGAGCAAAAGCAAAACATTGTTATTTCACATGAGCACGAGATAATCACACAGTACTAAAACACATTTCATGGTTGTTTCAAGGAAGACATATTTTAGTTCCCGTTGCACACAAAGAGTTTCTGATTAGAATATCCTTTCCTCCCAAATCCGACAACAGGATGGCGTTCTGCCCGTGGAGCATCACTTCACTTTGAATCCTCTACTTCAACTAAAGCGAAAAAGGATTTAGTGAAACTGTCAGCGCTGTTTTTCTCATTTTTTTTCCCCTCCCTTATGCATTAATTGAGCACTTCTCAGTGGCACTTGGCAATTAGCATCACTTCATCAGCGTGTCAAAGAAGTTTCATCGCCGCTGCGCAAACTTATTATCCCTCACTTCACTTCAATCAACCTCGGGGTCGTGCTGCGTACATCTCCAGCACTGTCAATAGAGACAGAGCTGGAATTAGGGGAGATGAGGGCTGATGGTGGCCAGGCTGGGGGTTTGATGAAGTCTAATGTGGTGGCAATGTCAGAGGCTTAATTAGGATTTATTGTCTATGTCAAATGGCAATCGCAGCAGATTACAAGCTATGCTAGCACAGTCATTCCCAAAAAATGGGGTCAGGGAATCCCCAGGCATCCTGAAGGAGGGACAAAATTCTGGGGGGTTCCCAGAAAATGAGGAACATGCTGTTATGATTTGAATTCACTGCAAATTATCCAATTTACAACATTTAAAAGTGAGAAACTAAATCGAAAATGTGTCACCTGCTACAAACAAGGTGATATAATTCAACTCTAAGTGCTCTAAATAGCTTAAAGTATGCTTGAAGTGTACTTAATTACCCCCCACAACCCTAAACATCACAGAACTCATAAAAATCCTGCTACTCATCCTACAGAGGGATTAATATGGGAGGATGGGGGCGGTGAACGCCAAATAAGCGGCACTGCTAGCTACCTCCTGGCTGGTGTGCAGTGCAGATCAGCCATGGTTAATGTTAGCTGAACAATGGAGACCAGAGGATGGGCAGTGGGCACCATATTTCCACATATTTATGTAGCTGGCCGGCTGTCTAACAGCAAAGCCAACAAAAAATAAAAGGGAGGACATTTACATTATTAAAAAACACCTAAAAATGTCACCACCTCGAACTGGATAGTGCTTTAAAATTTGGTGCTAAAGCTCACTGAGAGAATGGAGCACTGGTGTAAAAATAAAGGCGTCCTGTATTTCAACATGGTTTTTTTTTCTTCACTTAAAAAGTAACCAATTAGTTACCCATTAATAAGTGTCAGGCTATCGAAAGCAAAATAAGCTAAAGCTGACATACCTAATTTACTAAATAAATTGACGCAGAAAATGCAAAACATGGTGCATACAAATTCACCAGAATGCAGGAAATTAAGTGTTTGTGCCCCCCCCCACCCCCAACTCATTTCATGTGTGTCGGCCAACATTGAAAAAAAACAAACAAAAAAAAAAAGACTCCATGATGAACTGTGCTCTTACCCTAAATCAACACTGAACAAAATCTTAAAAGTCTCTGAAAGCACAATGTGAGCAATTTGCCATCGGCTGATGAAACAGTCTGCGGAGAGACAAGTTAAAAACACAGGGAGAGTTTGGAAACCAAAATCTAAACTGTAAACAGACGAGCTCTGAAGTATATCCTCCATCCTAACTAGTACACTTTGATTTCGCTCCCCCCCACTGCTCTGTGCTGCTGCAGTGATCTAAAATAGACCACCTCTCAGTTCTGCAGTACCTACTTCCACTCCCCAGGGGTCTCTCTACCCACGCCTGCCTGCGCAATAATGGCTCACGCAGGCTGAGGAGGTGTGTGCGTGTGCATACTGTATGTGAACAGTTGTTTGTGCATGGGAAAGAGGGGCTGCCATGGAAAAAGATAATGAGGACTGAGCAGAGAAAAAGGGAGTGGAGTGAAGGATAGCTGGTAGATGGACGGAGAAGCATATAGAGGACGAGCAGCATGCGAGAGTAGGTGGTTCCAATGTAATGTATATGACTCAGTGTCATTTATATGCTGCACATGGAGCTCTGTGTGCAAGCGAGGGAGAATCGGGTGCAGGTCATATGCAGGAAATTACATGCTGGTGGATGTTTTCATCTTTTTATAATATATAATTGCCAGTAATGATGCTTTTTATTACCTGCAATAATATCTCAATTAACCCTACGGGGGGTGGAGGCTTTTTTCAAAAAACAATTCACAGTAGTTTCAACTTGAAACCATTTGTAGTGGCAGCAAACTGTACTGCAGTATGTTACTAAGACCAATCACATGCATGTACACTTAAGATTAGTGAGGTACAACTCTGCCCTCCGGAATGGCGGTGCAGCAATTACACTGCACCGCGCAGACGAGCCTGTTTTAGAGATGACATGGGCACTCTGCAGCAATCGCTGAAGTTGAGAAGGAGGAGGCAGACGGAGAGAAGACGGGGAAAGATGGTGGGGAGGGGGATGAGAGGGGTAAGTGGGTGGGGCTGTGGAGAAAAGGCGATCAAAATAATAACAGAGTGAAAGGAAAATAGTGGGAGGCAGCAGTCCTTAGTGAGATGAATCAATCCTGTGTGCGTGCATGTTCTTCTCCTACTGCTGCATCTGCTATCTCGTCCACAAATCTGACTAAGCCTCCTCCCTCTTCTAACTTTTTCTTGTCTGAATCCCACTGAGACGGCCGCTTCCAGTAATCCTGTGAAGGGTCCATTTTATCATCCAAGTAATGGTTGATCATGAGTATCGACTGGAGAGAGGGAGTTCTCCCTCTGGTGGCAGCAGTTAGACACTACCAGGAAAATACCCATTCTCTTCCTCCTTTCTTCCTCTATGGAATGTTTTTTTCCTCTTTTTGCTTCCATCACTCTTGCCTTAATCCATTTCCCTTGTGTTATTCACTTATTCATTCCTTCTCGCTCACTGTTTTCCCTCTAATCGCTCTTCTTCTCTGACTGTCCTTTCTTTGTTCTTAAACAATCATTCATCCACACTTCCTTCTTATCTGCCCCTCCGAGCCCCATTCTTTCCTCGCACCTTCACTACCTCCTCCTGCATCCCAATTCCCTCTTTTTCCATTCTTATGCCTCCGCACTGGTGATAGCCATGGCCAGAGGCATTGTGTTTTTGGGTTGTCTGTCCATCCATACCTTTCTCGCAATATCTCAAGAACACCTTGATGGAATTTCTTTAAATTTGGCACAAACATCCACTTGGACTCTAGGATGACTTTGATAGTCAAAGGTCACTCACAAAACATCTTTTGGCCATAACTCAAAAATTCAAAGGCAACTTGTAACATTTTAGTGATCATATCACCAAGTTCAAAGTTACTGTGACCTTGTCTTTCTTGTGAGAGCTATATCTCAAGAACACCTTAAGATAATTTCTTTAAATTTGACACAAACATCCACTTGGACTCTGCAATGAAATACAAAATTCAGTGGTCATAGGTCAAAGTTCAAGGTCATTGTGAATGTTATATTTCAAGAATACCTTGAGGGAATTTCCTCATTTCCTCAGGGGACTTCTTTAAATTTGGCACAGAGGTTTATTTTGACTAAACAATGAACAGATAAAATTTTGGTATCCAAAGGTCAAGGTCACAATGACCTTGCATCCGTCCCACTCTTGTGACTGCCACATCTCAATAATGCATTCAAAGAAATTTCTTCAAATTTGGCACAAACCTTCTCAGGGATATAATGAACTGATGAACTGAACTGAATTTAGTGGTCAAAGGTCAAGGTCACTGAACTCACAAAATGTGTTTTTGGCCATAACTCCTGAATTGCTATGGTAACTATGACAAAATTTCATACAAATGTCAAAAAAATATGATGTACCGATGACATTTCATGTCCAAAAGGTCAAAGGTCAACTTCACTCCGACATCATAATGTAAATTGTTTTAGTGCAACTTGGTTGGCAGAGGCATACAACTCCAAGGTGGTAATTCTATTATTTTCTTTCTTCTTATGCACCTTTCTTCTTACACCCCCTGTTCCTTCCTCCACAATTTCCTCCTACATTCCTCTCTCTTGGCCCCTTAAATCCCTCCTTTTGCTTTGTTCACCTTCACTCCATTTAATCCCTCCATCCTTCTTCATTGCCTGGTAACAGAGTGAGTACATTACTAGGAGATTAAGTGTGGTACATTGTGACACAGGCACTGCCATCCATTACTATACACACACACACACACACACACACACACACACACACACACACACACACACACACACACACACACGTGTAGTAGGGGAAGTAATAAATGCTAAGAGTGAAAAGTGTGTACAGTATGCAAATTTGTGTGTGTTCTTTCCCTGGCAAACACGAGTGAGTGACAACATCCTCATCAACAACCCAAAAATGACGGCGGAATCGACAAACAATGGTTTTGTGTATCTTCTCAAAACAAAAAGATGGACAAGGGAAAGAAAAGTGGGGAAGTGATGGAAACCATGGAGAGCAGAATGTGATGTGATGAATGAGAAGTATGCAGAGCGACGGGAAAGTAATCCGGCAAAAGTTCTGTTGGACAGGTTTTTTGTGTCATCCACGCTGCACTGTCAGAGAATCTAAATTCCTCCGTGTCCTGCTTGTTTGTTTGCATCTGTTTGCGCTCGGATCCTTGGAGAAATAAGTCATTCTGAGTGAACCAGTGAAACTTCTCCCTTCCCGCTCTCCTCCCCACCAGCTGAAGCCTGCTCTGCATGAGAATGGGGGGATAGATTAAACAGCTGGGCCCTTGTCTTCTCCCTCACCGCCATTATCGCACTCGCTCTGCTCCCAAGACTATTCCCTTTGCCTGATGTGAAAGACGCTGAGACAATGCCATCGGACCTGGAGCTCACGGAAATCCGATATACAAGAGAGAAAGAAATAAACCAGCAAATCAAACTGTGGCCCCAAACTGTTGAGACTCTCTTTAATAGCCAACCTTAAATAATGGACATAAGTAGCTGCAGTATTTTTATATAGCGATTATCATTACCATAAAGGGACCCCCCCCCTTTTTTTTTTTTTTTTACATGTCAAAGTGAGAGCACTCGTCAAAGGGTTTTCTCAGCTTTTGTTTGAGAGTTAAAAAAAACTGTATAATTAAAATGCTACAATCTTGGGTTACTGGCGTTTAAACACTGTGGGTGCTTATCAGTCAGGGAGTGTGTAATTAAAGATGCTATTGGTTGCACCATGGGAAATGTAGGATTCTAGTGTTTTTTGAGCTTGACCCGGGCCTAGGAACCAGACATGTCTGCAAGCTCATGTTTAACCCTTTGATTTCTTTCCAAAACATGGGAAAAAGGCAATGAGTAAAAGGAAGCTGTCAGCACTCGCCGCTAAGCCTTAAATATGATTTATTCACACACAGCAGGCAAAAAACGGACGCATTTCAGCACTGAGCTTTCTTCAAAGGCAATGAGCAACTTAAGAGGTATTAACCCAAAAATTAGCAAAACAATGTAAACAAAGTTACCTAAAAACAAAACAAAACAAGGAAATTAACTCAAAAAAAGCCTAAAATTAAAATAATAATTCTGCAAAAAGATTTATATATATATATATATATATATATATATATATAGTTATGACAGCTGAAATTTAAAAAAAATTAAAAATGTTTTTAGGGAACCCTCCCCCCACCCCAAATTTACCAATTTCCGGCACTTTGTGAAAGACTTCTTGCCAAGTTGGTTATTGCCCTTTTTCAACATGGGTAAAAGAAGCAAAAGAAAAGAGCAAAAGAAAGCAAACAAATTTGCTCAGGGATTTGAAGGTTTTAGTGCTTGTGATGTAAAACGTCTGAAAATGCATATTACATGGGCATGCTTGTACCATTGTAAACAGGAAGAAGACAGTCTACTCTGCGGTTGCTCGCTTTATTACAGAAAATTCGACTAGATTCGAGATGCTAAAAAACAAGAAATGTTGTTGCTCGGACTAAGGATGAGGTGAAAATGTCAGAAAAAGTAACACTAGTATAACGTGGTCAAGGCAGCGGAAACTCATTGGGAGGCCTTGTAAAGCAAATACTGCAACATATGGTGGAGGGAGCTAAGGTAATAGGAAAGGAGTAAGTTACCCACATAAGAAGAATCAAATCTCATAAAGTATGTGGGTCTAGCTATTAGGGGTGTCAACGTTTACAATTTTTTCTACACGTGTAAACGGGACTTCTAACCGACGTGTACCCGGTTACACGATTTATGATCTTTTTCTATCGCAGTTGCGCTATATAACCACTAGATGGTTCTGTCTCCATTCAAATACCTCCTAATCTCATTAAATCAAAGCCATTCCAGTAGTTAGTTATCGGACAAAAACGTTTATTCAGCGAACAGAACTTAAAAAGTAGGCAATCCATCTCACCATTTAAGGCTTAGACCTACTTATGACAGAAAGTAAAATGAGTTGAAAATAAAATCATCAATTTTGACAGACAAGAAAACGTACAAGTGAAAGCTGGAAAAGGTTTAACCTTCTTTTTTAATCATTGTTTTAACTATTGCTCACTTTTGTACAATATATTTTTTTAAGCTCCGCTTGTTCATCGCTTGTTGCTTGTTGTCCATGTGGCCCCGAGTCAACTTGAAGTGACGCGACACTGGCTGTGGCTGCGTTTTTTTTTTTAATATCAACGTAACATTGCCACCTGTGCATCTATTATGTATGCGGATAACTGCATTAGTGGGAACATTTAAGTGTATAGTTAGTTAATGTTATTATCTTAAGCTTTCAGGTAACATTATCACCCCTAAAAATACTATTGGTGAGAAATGAACGAGGAGGAGGAGAGGAAAAAATGACGTGTAAATGGTTATTGATTTTTCTGAACGGTTATGATTTGTTATCCGTGTACCCATTTACACGTGTAGATGTTGACATCCCTACTAGCTATGTTACTTTGGTTTGACACGTTGTGACTGATAAGACCTGACCAAGCCTACGTGTGTCCACATTATTCACTGTAACAAATGTTCCTGTAAAATTACGGTTAACTACTGGCAGCTGTAGTTGTCGGCATCCTACCATTATTTACACTGTCAAAACCATAAATTACTTACACAGTATACTACTGATAAATTTATTACAGTATCCCAGTTTACAGCAGAAATATCGGTTCCAAAAAGCTTTTTTTCCCAGCATTTTGAATAAACATTATTGTTAAAATGTAGTTGTATTTTTACAGCAATTTGTTAAAAGGTCTCTGTTTCTGCTTGTCCAGTCTAAAATCATGATAACGTGATTTTGGGTGATGCCCCCTTACCTATACAAGGGCAAAAATGAACCTAACTTAGTAAAGAGGAGCGCCATTGAGGTATTAGTAAAAACAACCAAGATGGCTACAGCTAATGTGGATCTTTCTGTAGAAGTCCTATTTTCAAATTCTGACGGCACAAATGTTAACACTTGTTAATAGACATATTGATGCTACACCATCACAGCTTAACTCTGACCGCTGTAGTCTGTTTTCATTTGTCCTTCACTCCACACTACACAATAATTTGTTTAATTGGTTGTACATGTATCCAATTGCATCCACGAGCATTTTAATCTAGAACTGTTGATAACTGAAAATAAAATGAGGCTCCAGACGAACCTGCATTTGCAATTTGGTCTGGCAATGTCTAGATTGACCCATTTAGGCACCAAAAATCAGGATATCTTGGCTGATGTTGTTTTGATTTGAAGCATTTTTTTAAAACTTTTTTTTTTCTTTTCTAGTATTTGATTTTGAGCAGGAGCATGTAAACATCATGTCTCATTAACAATAACCTAGGTGCAAATAATGTAGTAATTTTATATAATAATTAGGGGTCGACAGTAACGGCTTTTAAAAAAAAATGATGATTGCTGATTAATTAAAAAGTGCAAAGACAGTGTCAGCATGGGAGGAACTTTTACTTTGCAAAACTTCAGTGAGTTTTTTTTTATTTATTGATTTTTTAATTTAAATTTTCACTTGACTTTATAAAAAAAAAGTTGCTGGGGACTTGCTGTATTCGATGTTGAAAGTCACAATTTTGATTAAACATTTGCCAAAGGCATTTAAGAGTTTTGTGTTGGAGTTTGTTATATTCTAAGTTCTTAATTTTGACAGAAAGATTTTCATTTTTAATTGTTAATGCATACTGGTTACTGGTCTCATTAACTACTAATACTTGGTATTGTGAATACCAAGTATAACATTGTGGCCCTGAAAAACAATATTGGCTGACCCCTATAAATAATATGAGATAAAACAATAATACAAGTATTATCCCTCTTACAATTAGTGTAAATATTATGTGCTCATGTGCAGAAATCACAAAACATATATTTGCTGAAATCATGGCCCCAAATTTATTACTCACATTTTGGACTTGTATCAGTATTTCGTTAATGATCCACTATAGCTGTAATTCTACTATTCACCAGGCATACTGTATAATTGGTGGACATATGGGCCAAAAGCTTGTGTACTCTAATTATAAGTACATATAAATAGCATATGTTAAATGAAGACAAGCACCCCAGCTGACTGTGTGAAAGTTAACATCAGAGGCTGCTCCAAACTTATCCACACTAGTCATGTATGTTGGTCAGCCAACATGCCCGCGGCTCTGGACCCCCTGAGGCTCAGAACATCTGAAACACTGGTGGTATCTTAACTCTGGAAGACAGGAACCTATCCTGCGCCCCATGTTTGGTGCCTGGAGCATCGGCTGGATTAACCGCCATGATGGGACCCTTCCTGGGTAGGTATCACAGCTGCTGTGCTAGGGGCAGGGCAAGGGCACGCTGATTGACTGGCACCTCGGGGAGACACAAAGCAAGGTGGAGGATGGCTGAGAGACCTGTGCGGCGTGCTTGGAGTGTAAAGTGTCTTGTTTCTGTGTCTGTCTGGGAGATTCTTGTGTGCTGATAATCCACCATATGAATCACACCCCATTCTGTCTCGCTCCCTGTCTCCTCCTGTATCAGTACATATGTGTGCGTCTGTGTTCGTGCACATGAATGTGTGTGTGGAGACTCTCCAAGGAGCCAACTGTATATCATGTAGCTCTGCAGGCAGCCAGATGCCCTTGTACAGGACACCCACATCGGAAATCCATCCACAAGAATGGAGATTACATTGGAGACGATTGGCCACCAGCCATCCTGCTCACCCTCCCTCCCGCAGAAACCTCTCTCTGTCAAACTAGCCTCATTCTGTTTTTCATTAGGTAACTTTAGATGGATTGCTCTCATATCCACTGGATGTTTTGGAACAGATGGGGGGAAAGAAACCACTGACCTATGCACTGTAACCTTGTGCTGCTAAATACATCCTTGCAGAAATATTAATCTTATTAAGCTTTTCTTGTCTATTATTAAGTTTCGAAAGTACTGTTTCCTAAAAACAAGGGAAACTAGAACCGCCTCACCATTGTATTCCTCTGCAAACCTGTCAAGTTGCACTTACAGTTTGTGTACGTGTCTTTGAAAACAAATTCTGATCACTTCACTCTTAAGTCCAAGTGGACGTTTGTGCCAAATTTAAAGAAATTCCCCTCTCGGTGTTGTTGGGATATGGAGTTCATGGAAATGTGAGGGACGGATGGACAACCTAAAAACATAATGCCTTCGGCCTCGGCTATTGCCAGTGTGGAGGCATACAATTCTACCAGTGGCATTCAGATAGATATTTCAACATGTTTCAGTTTTGGTTTTTTTCGGGTGTCAGTAAGACGACAAAATAAGAACAAAAGGCTGCACCAAAATTAAGAAAAATACAGGTGATTGCTCAAAAAATCTTGGTGCACAGTCAAATTCTTTTAAGAAAATAAGACTTTAAGGACTCAAAAATGAATAAAATGTACACGAAAAGATGCCAGTTTTTGCAGTGCATCTTGTCTTCTGAACCAGAGATTGCAGCAAGTCGTGTTTCTTCATGTGTAACGCGCGGGTAAAGAAAGCGATTTATCTACCCACCGCGCTCCTTTGTTCAGTGTAAATACATCACCCACCGCTCGTGTCGGCACGCATTTGAAACAAATATCTCACTGTTTTAACAGCTCGCTCATCTATACAGCAGTTATCAATCCAACGTGCTCACCCCCCCCCCCCCCCCCTCATCCTTGCTTCGACAGGATCCTCACCACCTTTCATCTCGGCCACGGTGGATTTGTGCGAGGGTGGCTGCCGGAGTGAGCCAGAGAAAGCCCCACCACTCATGTGGAAATCAAAGTTGTCACTTCTCTAATTACCTAAAGCAATCTTTTCCCTCTCCTGCTCTGCACTACTTAGCTGTGTCTCCCTCTCTCTCTCTCTGCTCATCATTACTTTCCTCACTATTTCTCTGTTCTCTCTCTCTCTCTCCATCATCCCATAGCCACAGGCCAATAATTGGAGATACCTTCCAACTGTGCGAGATCCAATCGGAAGGAGTCGCAGAGCACCAGAGGCCCAATAAGGAGCGGCAGAATGAAGGGGAAACTGTCATCAGTGACAAGTGATTGAGCTGGATGACCTCAATTAAATCTCTGACTTTTTTTTCTTGCTGTTCTTTCCTGAATATAATGATGAGTAAAATACAAATGCAAACTATGACAAATGTCAGTTATGCACTGTACCAGATCAATGGCCTGCGAGGATGAGCAGTTCCAGGGTTCTGTTTGCTTGGGGGGTGTTAATATACTTCAAAAACTCCATCAATAAATGCAAAAAATAATGAGCATGTTTAATTTCTGTGTTAATTCTGCCAATGATATCACCAATGAAACAGTTATTCCCTCCTTTCTTTAAGTAAAACTAGCAGTAAGCGGGTTTCCATTACAGATTTGTGCAAAACTTTTTTTTTAAATGTTAATAAAACACAATTGTGAGATGACTGTGATTGCATTGAGTGACGTTATGTGACTTCTTCACGATAACATTCCAAGAAGCATGGCGATGGATGCTCGAAATATTAGCAGGTTTATTTCTATTGCAGCCACTGTCCTAGCCGTCGTTATTTCCAATCAACGTAGGCGTGATAACTGTAATTAAAATTCTAAGATCTGATCTGCATAATATAAGTTAAAATTTGAGTTGTCTTGGCAACATCTCTTACAGGTCATACTGTATTAGGCTTTTTAATATTCTGCTAATGAATTTACTTATTTATCTGGAATATTTCCCACCAGACATTTTGGTTGTTGAAATTTTTATCTGCTGGACAACTCTGCGTGATACTGGAAAAAAGCTGACATGTGCTGGCTAACAGGGACCCTGATCTAGACCGTTTTGTTGTGAGTTACCGAGTGTTTTAGATATCAGCCACAGAGATGTCTGCCTTCTCTCCCACATAATGGAACTAAATGGCACTCTGCTTGTGGTGCCCAAAGTGCCAAAAAAATACATATGAAAAATTCAACAATGTCTCCTTCCAGTATCATAGTTGCTCAGGATAATCCACATACCTTTTTGTGAGCAGTTTCATGTAGGAACTATTTTCTTTCTACCAAAGTACACCCACCAACAATATCACTGCATAGCAGGAAGTATGCTTCTACTTCTAGCTCACCTAGGAATACTGAGCTCTAGCTAACATCTCAGCTTAGCCGAGGAGGATGGCTTAAAGTTTACATCTCGTTCTGTCACGAGCACTTTCAACAAGGTTTGTGGATTATCTTGAGTAACCGGGTCATGATTTCCTGAAAGAGACATTGCTGTTAGGGATACATGACATTGAATATTTTGCTGATATCTGATATGCCAGTATAAAAACAACCCAATCTCTTCTTTAGTGGAATTAACATAATGCATACTCTTATCATGATGGCTCACCAGCAGATAGAGAAATTAAATACAATAATTTTATATCTATTTAATATTCATTTATTGTGCAATATATGAAAAATATGTGAAAATATATGAATATATGAAAAACTTTGTTTTGCACATGATGATGTTTTCAACTTAAAAATAAAAAAAATCTGTTTATCAAACCTGCAAATAATTCAGCATGTTGGCCAAGTCTGATGTTTCATTTGCTAATACTAATGATGTGCCGCTGTTATTGTTCATCCGTAATTGCTGTTGAGTTTTTCAAATGTATTTTTTTGGTGTTTTGAGCATCACAAGCCAAAGTGCTATTTAGTTCCATTATGTTGGAGAGATAGCAGACATCTCTACGGCTGATATCTCCAACACTCTGCAGCTCACACCTAAACTATGCAGATTAATACACAGCACTACAGGTAAGAGGGGAAAAAGCCCATTTTTAGTTTGGGGGTGTACTATCTCTTTAAATAGTAAAGAAGATAAACAGTAGCAGTAGAAATAGCTTTTTTTTACATCGTTTTTTAACATTTTATGCTCCTCAAATGGAAAAACTCACATCAGGTACTCCAGAGTTGGGCTTAATGGCAGGCTGTGATGTTGATGTTTTGCACTTAAGCATACTGCCTGGTGCAGCAGCAACAGTGCATATCGTAATTACCTTAAGCACCATTAATGACAGCAATGACAACAATGAAACTAACAGATAAATGAGCCTAGCTTACAGTATACAGTGGTGCTCCTCCTGAACAATAGGACAGTACAGATGGTTTCCAAGTCCACACTGTGCTCTGTGCATCACCCCACACTCTCATCCACCATCTCCTGCTCGCTGGACCATCAAAGTCACATAGGGCTGCTGCGATACTCCTCGCTCGGAGGCCCGAGCTAGTGAAGTGAAATCTAGTCCACGCTCAGCTAAAGTCCACATGCCTCCAGCCATTTGTCTGACTGTGTTGTCTTGTATAGAGTGCACCCCTCTCCCGAACTAATCCTGTTGCTCTCCCCTACTTTCAGCATTTTAACCGGTGCCGCTGAGTGCTCTCTTGCCAAAAGGGAAGCAGCTCCCCGCCTTACGCTGTATCTTTATCTTCCTCGGTTATTCACAACTCTCTCTCTCTGAGGTCACGAGATGGATATCTAAAAACAGTGGAGACATGATAAAGAAAGGGGGTAGGAGGAAGGAAAAAGCTTTGGTGACCCCTTTTCTTCAACCATTTATCCGAGGAGTAAGAACAATTTAACAGCTCAGTTGGAGGAGGTGGATGTGACCTCCCTGGCACAAAGAGTCTCTCCTGAATACACATCTTTTTTCGCTCTCTCTATCGCTAATGGTCAGCCTTCACGCTGTACAGATCCCTGAAACGCCTTGCAGAATGAAAACAGGGCTGACAATAGTCCTCTTTTTGTACCTTGTGTATCTTTCTTCTCCTGTCCTTGATTTATGATAGGTATTAAGTCGTGTTTCTGTACTCAAAATGAGTCGTGTCTCAGAGCATTTAAAGACATTTTCTTAGCAAGTAGTTATGAAATTATTACTGTGAAATGTGTGTATGTGCTTGCATGTGAGGGTGTACCATACTGTACTGGGTAAATGTAATCTTCCCTACTGTGATGCAATCCAATTTGTGGACTGCTTATTATTCAGTAACATGCAAAGCCTCATCCATCACAGCGGTGACAGCAGCCAGCCTCCAGCGTGCATACTGGATCTTGCCCCTTTTTTTCTAACCTTTTCCATCTCTCCCTCTCTTCATTGATCCTCTCCCTCACTCCATCTCCATCATTTTTCACCAATGCATCCCAAGCACTTTGCTTTAGAGTATTGCTTTTCCTCTCCTCTATCACCCCTGCTGTCGACGCCTCCATCCATGTTGCCACTTCCTCCTAATTCTCGGTCAGAAACTAAACCAAAATGACTCCTTTATGTTTGATCTGCTGCCTGTAAATACCGACGAGCCAGAACATTAAGTGGGGAAGAAAGACGGTGCACCGCGCGCTCTCGCTGGTCATAACGGCACAGTTATGAGGCAGAAAAATATGGAAATCACAGCCAATACGCTGCGATGGTGACAATATAACTACGGTTGTAAAATGCACACTGATTATCTAAAGCTTAAAGATGAAGTCCAAATGCCAAGTGTGATATAAACCCACAGGAAACACGTCGATTTCTTTCACATCTTCTTACCGTAATGCCATAATCTGCTGTGACTATAATCACAAAAAAAAAGTTATTGTGAGGCGATTTGTGAAGCGAGAGGATGATGAGATGGATGGGAAGCGTGAGACTCACAGGCGCACATATCCTCTAAAAGATATAACCATATAAGCCCATTAAAAGGACTGTATATATATACATATGCGTCTGTTCATTAAAAGTCACAAAGCATGCACTCAAAAATCACCTCCCATCACCACTAATGAACACTTTCTCCTTTGAAGCTTTCTTTTCTTTCTTTTTTGAAGCAGGAGCTGCTGTAAGGGCGGCTGGCTCCTTCTAAGAGGGGATTAATGCTGAACCATGACTGCATGTAAGGATGGACAACACTAAGGCTGTACCCGACTCAGAATTATGCCAGTCGAATCGGATTTGGCTCTTAAATATAAATATTTGATGATTTGTTTTGTTTTCCATATAAAGTTTAAAAGTTTGAACAGGCTCTGCAAATATTTTGCTATCAACGAAAGCAAAAGACTCTATCGGAATAACCCTTCGTGATCAACATAATTTTACTTGTGCTGCGTTCAGACACCTCTAACAAATTTTTAAACCTTTAAACAAATTTAGCTAATTGGTTTGATTTTCTTTCAAAAACATGGCAAAAAAGACAACAAGCAACATGGCAAAAAATGTTCTGTAAATTCCAAGAATTAAGTAAATTTAACAAAATTATATTTAAAAAAGCTGGGGAAAGTTTTTAAAAGTAGTTTATGTATGTTTAATAATATATATATATTTTTAAAAACTTTCCTTTGTTTTTTATTTTTTGTTATGTTTGTTTTGAGTTGTTTTTGTGCTCATTTTCATGTACTTAGTACTTTCAATTTATTTTTTGCAAATTTTTGGGTCATTTCTTCTTTAGTTGCTCATTGCCTTCTCCCCATGTTTTGAAGGAAATCGAGTAAATTTTCCAAGTTTCAAAGGGTAAATTCTCCACTTCTTCACCTTACAGTGCAGCTTCACTCTCTCTCTCTCTGTCTCTCTCTGTCTCTCTCTCCCTCCCTATGTGCCTGTGGCTAAGAGTAGCCTGAAATTCACGCGCACTCCACAGCAAAATCTGGGGACCAAAACGTCCCCAGAACTACACTGCACAGAAAAAAAGCAGCTCAACTTTAAGGAATCTCAGTCGACTGAGGATCTACAACTGATGATTTGAGCCTCCGTCTTGCAGCTCTATACAGCACGTCTCCCACTGTACAAAAGCGAAACCAAAATATCCTGGATACAGGAACATTTTGCTTGAGAGTCTGTGCAGTCACAGTCAGAGAGTGAAGCCGTGGTATTCAGTTCACGTCCATACACCCGCCCAACCCAATCACAATCAGCTCCGTTCATGGTGAGCACACTGACTGACCACACAGCTGTCAATCATGATGTCAAACTACCCTTTTATAGCATCAAATAACTAATCAAAACCAAAACATATTAGACAAATGAACACTCAAACAAAATCAGCCTGATAAGAACGACTTTAAATGACACCATCTTGGAAAGAAAAAAACTTTGTTAGATGAGCGCTTAGATTTTTTATAGGAGGCGGAATTTTTGACAGTGCAGCCAGCCAAGAGGGGGCAATCGGATGTTTTAGGTTCACTTTTGGGGAGCTATGATGTGGTCCATCTTTATATACAGTCATCAGTCTGAACACCATAATCAGTCCAGGGGTGAATTTTATAAACACATATCTGCATATAAATGTAGAATCGTCCTGGTACAAGTTTGTAGTCGTAATAGTCTTAACCATTCACGTTTGAGAAGTCTTTGTTTGCATGTAGGTAAACAGTCCGTGGAATGCACAACGCATTGGCTGAAATGCAATCTCAGAACCCATCAGCTATCGTCTGGCGACATTTTAGCTTTTTATTAGCTTTTTAATTTATTCATGTGCATGGATATACAGATAACTGTTTATGGAGATTATAATTTCTCAACACCAATACCATTCTTGTGTCTTAAATTGCTAATCCAACTGTAAACAATGCTTGGCGCATCAAAGAGGAAGTCTTGGCCCACATAGCTGTAGCATATAGCATGGAGGCACATTTCACAATGATAATCACAGGATTTGACTAATATGGGATTTTGAGATACAAATATGGATAACTTTAAATTGATATTGCTGGCAATTGACTGTTGAATATAAAATAATGCAATATTGACTGACTATTTCTTTACTGATATGCACTTCAACTGAAAATCAAAGCTCTCTGCTGCTCCCCTATATTAGCTTTTGATTTCTATGATACTTTAATCAGATCATTAAAGCGAGACTGTGTAACTTTTGAAAAAGGCATTTACAGATTTTTCCATTTACACACGAAATGTTGAAATCATTAGCAATAAACCACACCATTATTCGATTCAATACACTCATAACCCTACAATCTAACTTGGTCTGATACGACCAAAGCTGACAGTGGGCTAATGTTGGCAACTTTTTGGTATGTTTTGCTGTATACCATAGGCTTAGACTGTATCATTGCATGAGTGTATACTAGGATATTTAGAAATCCCGAAGGCGTGTTTTTCAATACCATCATAAATAAAAGCACTCATCTTTCGATTCAACTCATTGTATGTACTGAACAGCACGCACCTCCAGAGCTCAGTCTCCGATCTCTACTGGTAGAACAGATAGCTGAGCTGAATGACAGCTCGACATCTAGTGGTGAAGGGATAAGTTACAGGACACTAAACAGCCGGCAGCCTGGGAGAGACTGGGGGGAATAGGAGCCTGTATTTACACCAAACTTGGTGAATTAAGGATCTATTTTGACCAAACTGGAGCTTGTGATTGTTCCACAAGTGGACACACGAACTAGATAACTAGCAAGAGTTTATGCTAAGTTAACGAGAGATAAGTCTCGTCAGTCTTTCATGACCAAGAACTTGAATTTACAAGGTTTACAGTTGTATTTCTCTGTTTAATAAGGAAAATAAATGTGAGTATAACTTCTTCTTAACAATTTGTGGGGTTTTATTGTGTATTTATTAGTCATAAGTAGGGGGGTGGCACCACACTATTACACTATCATATACTGTATTCCCCTGTGAAATTTCAAGAAGGAATGAAGGCATGAAAAATTATATACTGCCCAAGCCAGACATACAGTTATCAAACTGAAACTTGTGAGTGCTGTTCAGCAAATGTTACACAGTAAAGTGAGCTTTTAACTTTGGCCAAACACCAGCTGCTGTGACCACAACTAGTAGCAAAAATAAAGAATACTACTGGTCATACCAGATTATATAAAGCTGTAACAGCAAATCCCCTGAGTGTGATCAACTGAGTATGAGTGCATTTCATTCTATGAGAGTTTAACTTTTAATTTGTAGGAGGATGAGTGTGTCATTCCTTATTCTAATTAATGTTCAGTAAGGTGGCTTAGAAATAATGTATGACGCACAAGCTAGCAACACCTGATGCAGAGCAGAGGGTGGTTTACTCCTGCATTATGTGTTAGGTTATGATAACTGAATGAGTCAGAGGGGATTATCCTAACCGTGGCCACCTGCCATATTAATGAACAGTCTGTTAAAGCAATTGTTCTTGGAATAAAAGTTTCCTTACTGCTCTAGCAAGAAAAGGAAGAAGCAAATTCGGCTGCTATGTCCTGCCTGTGTGTTTAACTGACAAAAATGCACACCCTTTTGCCAGAAAATAGAATTTCTTGAAATCATGGTATAAAATTGCAAATAACTACTGCAGACGAAACAATTAGTCACATCACAGCAGCTGACCAGTAAATAATGGGAGTCGGATGTGAAATGGTACAATTACAGTCCGTATGGCACTGCTGCTAACATCTGTGGCCAGGTTGAGGTGCTCAGTGCGACACAGGGATGTTTTTTATTGAGCCAGTCTGCCATTTTTGGTGGGCCAATAACTGTTGCGACACGACCCACCGGGGACACCTGACACACTGGATTAGCTGGCTGGGCGCTCCTCTGACACTCTTTGTCTGCTTTCTATCCATCAAATGCATACATGCACACACACAGACACACATGAAAAACACACCCAATGTCATGCGCGCTGATAGACACGTGATCTGTCTCACGTAGAACCAGATAACGAGCAAAAAAAACACAGACTCCCTGAGGACTACAAACATCACTTTGTGGGACATCAGGAGGTGTGTTGCTTCGCTGTAGAATGTGCCTGACCCGTGACGACCATGTTTGCTGTCAACATCCTGTCTCTCCAAATCATCACCTCGCAATGGCCTTCTGTTTGTAAGACAGCTGCTGGCAAGCCCAGGCCATAAACTGATGCAAGCACTTTCCAATCTAAGCCTTAATTACAGAGTATGTAATAGGCTTGGGCAGTCTGTAATATTTCATACCTTCCTGAATTTCTCTGGGGTATACGGTATATGTCGGTATAAGTGTGCAGCTCTAACCTGCAGACAGAAAGTGCGCTATTTACTTTCAGCTTTTCAGACTAATGACCAATAAATACACAACAGAAACCCACATAATGTTAAGAACAGTAATATTATCACACCTATTTTCCTAACTAATCCAACAAATACAGATACAAACCTTTTGAATCCAACTGTTTTTCAACCTAATTGCCTCATTTGCTCATCATAAATCACACGTCACTCAAACTCACTAGAAACAATGTTTTGATCACTCTTGTTAGTAGGGCTGGGGTGATTGATGTAATCGATTACGTAAATATGACCATTCACGTAAAGTGAGCAGCGCCGAGGGTGTTGGGTTTTTTTTCGGCGCTCATGTTATCAGATGACAGCGTGCACACTGCCTGCCTGAGCAGCTCCTGTTCGGCCCGTCTGAGCTGCGTGTCAGCTGCAGCACAGCTACAGAAATGGTAGCTCGCCATTTTTTTAGGCGTGATGCTCGCGTTTGTTGACCACATTATACCACTTTATACTGCGGTTTAAAGGTTCTCTCTGTCACAGAGATGAGGAAATACAAAGATGTTTGTTTTACCTCAACTTCCTTGCTTCCCTTTCAAAGCAAAAATTATCTGTCTGTGTCTCTGTAGACAGAATGCCATCAGTTGCTGATACAATGCATTTTATTTTGAAAGTTACAGGATAGGGTTGTCAGCTGTGCAGGAGCTTGCATGACTTCATAAATGAGTGGAATATATGCTTATAAATATGAAAATACAGCACTCATATCAGCAGGCAGCGATATGCCTTAGGGCCCAGTTAAGGCTGGACTATTTTGATGCAGAAAGAATGTACTAGTTATAATTATTTCTGTTAGAGAAAGTTATAGTGTTATTCAAATTGCCCTAATTTTACTCTAAGATGTTTTGTTGGACTGCTAGATTTGAGGTTTGTTACTGTAACAGAGTAACTGTTTTGTTAAGTGACTTGAATTTTACATTGTTTTATGTATTTTGCTGTTGTATTGCTAAATGTAGATTGCACTGCATTCCCTTTACTTGAGTGGAACAAGCTCTTACATTAATTATATTTTGGAGAGACTTCATATCAGACTGTAAAACACAGATTACCAGTTAAGACTGGGCTATTTTTTGTTGGGGAATAATGCCCTGCAGTGTATGACAAATTTTAAAATGTTATTTTCGGTGAATTTATTGTTATATTAATCAAGTGATAAAAAAATAATAGTAAGATCAATAAAAAAATTATCGATAGATTAATTGATTAATTGAAAAAATAACCGATAGATTAATCGAAAAAAATTTTAAAAAATAATCGTTAGGTGCAGCCCTACTTGTTAGTAATCTAGTTAGTAAGTCCACTTTTCCAACAATCAACTGCTCTGGTTTGGTCGAAATAAGTCCTTAAATTACCAAGTTAGATGTAAAAAAATTACACTGTTATTCCCCACAGTCTTTCTTTGCCTACTGGCTGCTGCCTATTTACAGTCCTGTAACTTCTCCCTCCGCCATTAGCTGTCGCCGTGTCTTTCAGCACAGCTGCCTGTTCCACCAGTGGAGACTGGAGACTAAGCTCTGGTGGTGCATGCTGTGCACTACATACAATGAGTTTAATGGACAAAGAAACGCCTGTATTTATGACGGTATTGAAAAACATCAAAAGAGAAAGTAGTGTGCACACATCTAGTCAAAATACACACAGGTGCAGGACAAAAATGCACTAACTGCATCTCGCTGTTGAACTCCAAATGGGCAAATTTTTATTGTTTTCACAAGTTAAAGTTTTGGTGTGCAATATCTTCCTCAGGTGGCCTGAGGAAGACCTTGTAGATCGAAACATTGCTTTGTAAAAACAATAGGTAATGAAAACATACCTTCAGTATTTCTAAATACCCTGGTAAACCATAATACCGTAGGTCCTCTAAAGCCCCATCTGTAAATACGTTAGGGTCTAAAAAAAGACAGGAAAAATAACCTGTCACTGTCTTTCTTGTGAGAGGTGACAGATTTACATTCCAGCTTTATTCCCTCTGGGAACTTTTACAGTTGTTAGGCCACGTTGAGGATAAATCCCACACGTAAGTCTCTGTATGCACAAAGCATTAGACAGGGCTCAATACTGTGACGGCATCCCTACGAGACTGCCTGATGTGGGTCACAACAGTCCCTGTGGGGAGGGAGATTTCACAGGAAACTGTACTTTGTTGTTCTGTTAGAGGAACTAGACAAACTTGGCACCTGTAATACTTGCCCTATTGGAGGTATATTTCATGACAACTTGTTCTATTTCTTCCAAATTTGGCTACATGATCATTTTAAGATTCCACCGGGACAGCATAATATAAGCATCAAATAAACGAAGTAGGTCTGAATGTGTCGGGAGTATAGACTATTTTGTCCCGTTTAGACAATGAGAAGATGTCTAAATCGCTAATCTGGGTCACGGGAACTTCAACATGGGAGCCCCCCACCCCCCAACCCCCATTTTCTTCCTCCTCTCGACGAAATATTACCTCACACTCCCACTGTTGCCACCTCCCTCACTAACTTTCTCCCCCACATATTCCTCCGCCCTTTTGTGCCTCAGCCTCATCCGAGGTTTTGCTCTCCTAATGTGTAACATCTCCGTTTCCCCAGGACGCCGCCCCGCCAGACGATGACGACTGGAACCTTCAAAGCGTGTGCCGGAGCCATCAAAGCGGGGCGCCCAAAAATAGTTTGAGTGCATCTAGCCCACATAAATGAATCAAAGCTATTCTACTCAACAGCCAAGTAACCCCCCCCCCCTTTTCCTTAATCCATTTCCTTTCCTCAGTCCCCATAACCTCCCAAAACTTCAGACGGGCTCCAGCCCCCGGCAGACAAACACAAAACTTAACAAACAACAACAAAATAACACTCTTCAATTCTTGATCAAGCGCAGGAAAGGGAAGAAATGTTTGACAAAGAAAACATCAGCGGTAAGGAGGGCGGAAGGGAAGAGGAATAAAAGGAATACAATATGGGCTCTGCATTATTGTCTCTTGATGAAACAAAACATAGATTTGGATGATGACATTCACTTGCCGATGTTAACAGGCTGCTTTGCTGTTAGTTTCCAAGTGCTTGGTGCTATTGTTAGTCGAAGGCTTCTCTTTGGAGCGTGTGCTATTACGAAAAGGGCTGCATTTCCATCATAATAACAAGTGAAAAGAGTGAACCGTCACAGGGCGCTTCCTCCTCTGCCTGTGATGCATGCCCCTCAGACCGGCCTCGCTGCGCTGACGGATGAGCAAGAGAATGCACTTCTCTCAAAGCCGAAACAAAGCCTCAAAATATGGGATCACTGCTGTGACAGAGAATGTCACAGTCCCATTGCTCTATATGTCAACTAGAGTAAATATCATGGCCACATTAGCAGCACTCTCCCTGCTGTTTGAAACAATGACCAAACATAGGCAGTGTTTTTTAGACAATGGAGATGGAAGTGGGATGGAGATTTACCAGTCAGAAAGCATCGATAGAGAATAACTATAATTACTGCCTCGTGGTCGTATGCCTCCACGAACAAGTCAAGTCAGGTGACTTTTACATCTTAACCCCAGTAGCAAAACGAAATGGACGTTTGTGCCAAAAATGAGAAAAAATTCCCTTAGGGTGCCCTAAGAGAAGATATCTGATACAGATATCTGTTCACAAGACAAACAAGGCCACAGTGACCTTAGCCTCTGACGACCAAATTGCAATTAGGTCATCACTGAGTAAAGTGAACATTTATGCCAAATTTGAAGGAAAAAAAAATCCCAAACAAAGTTCTTGAGATATCTCGCTAATAGAAACAAGACTGATACAATGTCACAGAGACCTTGACCTATGACCACCAAAATTGCATCAGTTTATCCTTGAGTCCAACTACACGCTTGTGCCAAATTTGAAAAAAAAACAAACAAAAAAAACCTCAAGGTGTTCCTGAGACATTGTGTTTACAAGACTGAGACAGATGAAGCCACAGTAACCATGGCCTTTGACTTATGACCACCAAAACATAATCAGTTTATTGCTGAGTCCAAGTGGACATTTGTGCCAAATTTGAGGAAATTCCCTTGGGTGTTCTTAAGATATCAGGTTCACAAGAATGGGACGGACAGATGGACAATCTGAAAACATAAGGCCTCAGGGTCTGTGTATCGCTGGCACGGAGGCATAAAAACACTGATGGACAGAACTGTTTGCAAATATTTGAATGTACCAGAGCTCCACAGCTTTGAAAGCTCTTATTTTTGCATACAGGTCATTAGTTTTCCATGTGATTATCACCGAACGCCTAACACTGGCAGGCAGCAGAGCATGGCCCCAGTGTTTACCAAATGCAAACTCAGGACGGGAACACAAAATGTCTTCCTTTGAACAACCATGAACAAAGGGGAAACAGTGGAGAGAGAAATTAACTGAGAGCTTCTGCGCAACCAAAAATAGCCTCATAATTCAGGCCATAATAGAATATCATGATTATGGTTCAACAACAAGTGGGGGAATTAGCACACTCCCAGCAGTGACTCATCGGGTGTTTGCCCTCGTTTTAAGTCTGTAATGATGTTGCGTCTGGAACCGAGGCATGACTTGTAAACACCTCCACATACTTTCCCAACGTCAAGTGTCCTTTTTCTGTATCCTGCCCAAAACCCATGTCACTAACCATGCCTGACTGGCATATTCACATTCTGCTGGCTGCGATTCAATGCTGGCTTTCACACTGCCAGGAGCTACAATGGCACACTAACTGCAGAGAGCTGGATGCTCTTCCGTGGGAGATTGTTTGCCTCTGGAAGCCTGCTTGGCTCTTTTAGACCAGAACCTGTCTTAATCACCTAGAATAATGCAGCCTCGCTCTAAATATGAATGTCCTGATAAATAAACCAGAACCCTCACAGAATTGTCTATAAAATTCACTTTTAGAGGCACATGGGAGGCTGAATTAATGAATGATATTTTTTTTCCGAAGCTCCTTCTTTCTCTCTCCACTGTGTTACCTAGTTTATCGAAGAATTCAGTACTGCAAAGGTTCAAACACAACACTGGTAGCTCCCACACGCCCTCAGTACCCAGACTTGGGTTCCTGTTCCTACCTGATGGGAAACGTTCGATGACCGGCTGGTTGTCCACCTGTAGTGTGGCGTTACCACCACTCCGCGTGAATCGCACCACGTGATATTTGCCGTCGCTCACCATCACTGCACTCTCCTCGATGGTTATGTCGTCCGTTCCCACGTTGAAGATCACGCCGATCTTTCCCCGTTCCTATAGACAAAGGAAAATAGAAAACATTTTAAGAAGAGTGCGTCTGCATCAGAAGATGTTCTCTTTGGACATTTGATATGCTTAAAAAATCCCCTAGGTTAAATTTCCTGAGAAAATTATTTTGTTGGAAGTGTGTTCAAAATTCAACCAAGCAGAAGTTGTTTGCCTTTTTGCCCAAACTATATAATAAAACTGCCCATCTCTACATGACTAACAGCCCATTGGTTTATAGTTCAAATAACCAATACTTTCCAATATTTTAGTTTATGATTAAACACCTGAAAAACTAATGACATTCTCTTCATCCTCAGCTGTAAGAGAAAACTGTGAGGCCAAGTCATTGTCACAAGTAAATCTCAAGTCATAGTACTCATGTTCCAAGTCAAGACACTCGAGTCTCAAGCCATACACTTTGAGTTTCGGGTCCAAACAAGTCATTATGCGCTCTTTACCAGATGTTATGCCATTTTAACAACAGAATAATAATATATCAAATATACAAAAGCATGAATGCTTTTAAAAATTGAATTTATTTGTTAAAATAAATGCAACTGTACTTAATCATAAAAAGTAGTGCTTGAATTGACATTAACCGTCAGACCATTCTTCCTTTAAAGTGGTAAGTGTACATTTGTGCATGTTTTATGTATAAATAAACGAAAAAAGATAAATCTTGATGCTGGTAGATTCTGAAATTGAAGGAAAATTAATTTATTTGTGACATACGTTTTAAAAACCCTTACTTTTTGATATTAGGGAGAAAAAAATACTTTCAAGTCAAAGAGAAATCACTGGTGTTAAAGTCCAAGTGAAGTTGCAAATCTTTTTTGATTTTGCCAAGTCGAGTCAAAAGTCTGACTCAAGTCAAAGTTATGTGACCCGGGCCCATACCTCTGCTAATTAACAAATGTTAGCATGCTAACATGAACGTGGTGGCCTTGTCATTGTGAGCATGTTATCAAACTAATATTAGCATTTAGGACAAAGTGCCGCTGTACCTGCAAGTGTGTCTTCTGTGTTTCCTGTATGAAAACCTTTTTGGTCTTGTAGCAAGGTGTTATACTACACCAAAAACATTTGGCACAAAACAAAAATCACTCTTTGTTTACTGCATGTCCCATTTTATATTTTTAAAAGAGAAAGAGAAGTTAGTTCCAGCTGGCATTGCATAATGAGGATAATATAAAAAAAAACTTAACATCATATATTTGTGTGTGTCCGTGCGAATGCATTAGATTGAAGCGATGTAATTGTGAACCAAACAGTGGTGTTACATTACAATGTAAAAGAATTAGATTTCAGTCAGCAATGTCTGCCATTTGCTGTCCAGTAGCAAAAATCTAAATACATTTTCCCTGAGTCACCAAAAAGGCCCTCACTGCCTGTAGTGTGATGATGCAGTGAGCATCAGATCTCACACATATCAGCCCCGAAAAAAAAAACAGAGTACTTGTTGAGGACTCAGGCACCTTTAGTATTCATCAACCCGGTGACCCCCCTCCCCTCTCCCATCTATTAGTGTTGACAGCCGCCCACTGCTTCGAGTTTATTACAGTCAACCGCCTACTCTACTCTCATCTCCCGCCATCTCTCTCCTCTCCCTCTGTGGTTCCTGTCCTCAGTCCCAGGAAAGGTCAAAGTCATTTACAGAGTTACAGTCTGCCAGAGAGGCGCAGAACAAGGGTGAGAGAGAGCGAGAAACAGACAGAGTACATACCAGACAGCACCATTACAGACTAATTCTCTGTCTGGCAGTAAATCTTCTGTTGCAGTTTTGTTTGTCACAGCCGCTCTAGAGCAGTAACTGCTTTGGCGCCCATACCATCAGCAGGAGCGCTTCCCGGTTGTCATTACAGGTCGAGCTTATCTGCAAAAAGGGGGTGGGGTCACCATTGCACGCTACTACTATCTGCCCAGTGCAGCAACAACTCCATTGATCCCATTATCTCATTAACTATGTGCATTTATTTTGCCACCTTCCATATGCCGAGATATTCAGAGGTGAACGCGTGGCTTCTGCTCGCAGCGGTTTTCCATTATTCATGGCTGATTAAGTATTTAAAAACGGAAAATAAAACATCCAAATGTTAACAGAACTTAAAATAGCAAGTTAATTGAGTAAATAAGTGCAGAGGTTGTACAGTAAGTTAATGAGCAGTATAATCACAGCCAAATTTATGTGCATTCTAACCACTCTTTGGCGCTGTGTAAAGTGGTTATACTATTCAGGCAAGGCCACAGTATGGCCAGGCACTGATGACAACCTCAATTAGGGTATTAATTGAGCATGCTCAAACGGCAGTGCCAGTGGAAGTGCTGGTGGCCATGATTAATGCCACAGAGAAATTCGCTGAATATAAGACACAGTCGATATAAACAAGCAGAATCAATGTAGGAGCACAACAGAAACAGATTCTCCTACATGAACTAAGTTATAAGCCACAGTCAGAGTAAATACAAATGAATGTGGGAGCACAACAGAAAACAGACCCCCACTTGAACTAAGCCACAGTTGGAATAAACCAGAAGAATCCATGTATGAGATTAACAGGAAACAGACTCTTTTGGATGAACTTATTTATAAACAACAGTCGGAGCACACAAGAAGAATCTATGTCGGAGCACAGCAGGAAACAAACTCTCCTACATGAATTAACTTATAAGCCACCATCAGAATAAAAAAGAAGACACATTATAGGTGCACGACAGGAGACAGACTCTCCTACACAAACTAACTTATAAGCCACAGTCAGAATAAACGAGAAGAATCAAGGTAGGAGCAAAACAGGAGACAGACTGCTACACAAACTACGTTATGTATTTGGAATAAACAAGAAGAATCAATATAGGAGCACAACAGGTAATAGACTCTTCTACATGAGCAAATTTATTAGCCACAGTTAAAATAAACAAGACAAATCAATGTAGGAGCAAAACGATTAAGAATCTGTCCTACTTTAACTAAGTTATCAGTCACAATAATAAACAAGGTGAATCAATGTAAGAGCAAAACAGGAAACAGAGTCCTCTACATGAACATAATTATAAGCCACATTTAAAATAAACAAGACAAATCAATGTAGGAGCAAAACTGGAGAGAGACTTTTCTACATCAATGACGTTATCAGCCACAGTCATAAAAAACAAGACAAATCAATGCATGAGCACAACAGGAAACAAACTCTCCTACATGACCTTACTTATGACACAGAGTTATCAAGAAGAATCGATGTAGGAGCACAACAGGAAACAGACTATCCTACATAAACTAAGTAATAAGCCACAAGCATAATCAACAAGATGAATGAATGTAGGAGCACAACAGGAAATAGACTCTCCTACATGAACTAAGTTAAACCAGGATGAGCTCCTCAGAGTAGAGCTTGATGGACTGCTCAACAGATGATCTAATTCAGCAAAGAGGGTCTCAAATGGCAAAGTGCTTCCAGCTTCTTAGGCACTTAATCAATTGATTCATGTTATGGACTGACCCTTGCAGTCTTTCCGCCCACTCTCCCCACGCATGCCGAGATCCAATATTGATTCCAAGACATGAATATGAATACTGTTAGGGGGTGATTAGTGAGGCGCACGTGAATGAAAATTTAATCATTGATACCTTTGAGATGCTGCAGCAAAGAAGAAAGACAGAGAGGGTGAGTGAAATGCTTTTGGATGGAGTGGAAATGGCAGGATCATCTCCATTACAGCCCACGCACTAGGAAGCTTAGAATAATCATAACACCTTTGCCTGGAGAGTTAATTCAATTTGCCAGGGCAAAGCAGAATGAATCCGTGCTATTATGACTGAAAAGCAGAAGGGAGAGTGAATTTGAGTGATATTTACAGAGAGATTAGCATTTGTGTTCCGCAACATTAGGGTTCTTCCCGGTGCTGAGGGAATGTATTGAGCCCATTACGGTGGGAAGCCGCTGGGAACCAGTGCTTTTCAAAAAATGATTTTAGTGTAGCGGTAATGACATTTTAATGGCCATTTCCCTTAAGCGAACATATCTCTGGAAACAGAAGGGAAAAAAAAAAACTCTTTGAATGACTGGGAGCAGTCAAGCCTGCAACATTGAAATGAAGGGACTGGTAGGTAACTGACAATAAGCCCTCGCTGCTCTTTAAACACCACAGCTTCTAAACTACTGCTTAGTAGCCCCTAATCTGCTTCAGCTGTCGGCTAATGTCAGGACGAAGAATGTTATGTTTTTGCACTTTTATCCAAAGGTTAACTCATCTTTTCTTCCCATGAGTTAATCAGTGGTGTAGATATGGGGTCCACTGTGGACCAGAGGGAAGAGCTCAGCTTTATGATACGTGATATGATACATTTCAATTACATTAAAATCTCAAGTGCCTGAGGAGGATGTCTTTCCAAGTTCAATTAAACAATTAAAAACCTTCAGCAGTAGGGTGTTGGAGGAAATGCCTGGAGACTGGACTGAGTTTTAACTTCGACCAAAATCTGTTTAGGTTTTGTTGCATCAAGTTTAGCTGGAAAACTCTTGAATATTATTCAAATTTATCGGGCACAAACTTGCTGTCCTTGCCAAATATCTAAGATCTTGGTACAAGAAAAAAAAAAAGATGTTTTTCGCAGAGCAAAAACTGCTGATCAGCTTCTCACACAGTTGACAACAGAGTTTAGCTGCCAAAGAAAAAAAAAAAAAAGTTTGTGTAATCCTCTCATTAGTCTCTCCTTCCTTTTTCTCAAAGACAAAGAAAATTGGCTTCGGAATTCTGAAGGCGCAGGGCTGGAATACGGAGAGAGTTCCTGAAATATCTCAACACGACCTTGCGATGTGCAAGAGCTCGTTGGGGTAAACGCTGTTGACGAGGGCTGAATGAGAATGAGGCGGCGCCAGAATGAGGCGGCGCCAGAACGAGGCTGCAGTTGTCTGAATCGGGACTATCAGGGAGTCTCAGAGAGCTCTCGCTGATCACACCGAGCAGAAAAAGGAAGCTGGAGCGCAGGAGGAGGAGCGAGGGGCAGAGAGAAACACTGTGCGATAAAAGGACAGAGGGAACCTTGATGATCCTCCCGGGCCTCAAGGTGCTTTCAGATCAAAGCTCCTTTTGAAGATGTCAAGATCTTGTTCTCTCCTCGCTGCGCACACTGGTAGTCAATTAAGAGGGGGGGAAATAGACAAAGGGGGAATGCATTTTTGAAGGATTTTAATTCTTGGTTTCATTTCTTTACAGACAGCTCAATCATGATAGCAACCCCACAGCTTCAACTCCACACACGTCTTCATATATTTGCATTTCCTCAATGTCTTTCTGCATTTCCCTTTTAGATCTGATACATGAGCGCCAAATAGGCAGATTAGAAAGAGGAAACAACAGAGAAACAACAGAACTGCTGAATGAACTGGAGGCTGGATTCAGCAACACACTCACAGCTGCAGTTGTTTCAATCAGTCAAAGTATTTTGCATTTTGCTGCATCAACGCACCTCGAGAAACAGTCCAAAAAAACGCAGCTGACCAGTTCCGGGAATCTGCTGACGCTTGTGATATGGTTTGACAGATTTCATATTAATAGCCCCGTGGGTGGTGGAAATGCAAACTATTCATCAGCGTCTTTCTCATTTCCCCAATAATGATCTATCACAGCCTGTATCTGCTTCAGCCTAACTTGACATACCAGTGTAAGTATGCGGAGCTGCAGTATTTATTAGCTTATGAATCAGCCAGTGAAGCAGCATGGACAGAGAAATGACTGATAAATAGATTTTTTTACTGGATGCCCAACGAAAAGCAATTAATTTTTTTCAGCCTCTCTACGGACACATGCATCTGAGACTTCCACGTGGTGTAAGGCAGCTTAATATGTCAGTTTATCAGCAAGGATTTCAACTCAAATGCCAACTACTATGCTAAATTCTATGTGCTATTGCAGGGTTTCCACAACGATTAAAACATCAGTCGCCACGTATTGATTTTTTTAAATTTTTGGAGCTGGACCATTAATTAGAGTGCTGTTAAATTATTATGTACCATTTGATAATTTGTTGCACCTTTTAGGACTCAGAGCGTACTCTGGACACAGACAGAGCAGAACATTAGGCACAATAAAACTGTTTATCTGGGTCTTAAACTTCTCCTACATTGATTCTTCTTGTTTATTTTGACTGTGGCTTATAACTTAGTTTGTGTAGGAGAGTCAGATTTCTGTTGTGGTCCTACATTGATTCATCCTAAGTTAGTTCATGTAGAAGAGTCTGTAAACTGTTGTGATCATGGCCATAAACATCCACAAATTGTTTAAACAATGAGACATGTGAGCCTGTTACCCTTCAAACAGAGGACAAGATCAGCCGCCATATAACAAAGATGGTAAATGATTGCTGCTGCAATCTTATGCCCTTGTTAATGTTTTAAAAGCACTGGACGTGTGCAAGTTTCATGTAACAGTAGGGGCTGACACCAGTGTGTTACATGTCACGCCTCTTTTGATTCCGCAATGCCTGCATGCTGTCTATAATCACACACTGGAGCTGAATAATGCAGGCATCATTTGGATTTGTGTAAACGTGGAAAGGAGGCAACAAGAAGGGACTTCGTAGCAGCCCTATAGCACAATCTCTGTATAAAATGGAATTTAGATTCTAATTCTGTGGGAAACACTGTATTAATATGTATTGTTGAGTGTTTTTCTATCCCACAGGCAACTGAGCCACATATACCATCAGATGGTATCTCTGCATCTGCCTTGTCGGGGTAATTTTGGGTCTATACGGCTAATCAGCTTGTCCACATGTATGCAGAATGCCTTGCAAGAGGAGATCCGCTGTGGCATCTGCTAGAAGGAGAACAGTATAGCGAGGCTAATCTACCACTCTGAAACTGCAGCGTTATGTAAGAAGAAATAGGCTGTTGCATAACACGTACACTCCTCGCCGGCTAAATCGCCCATTGTCCGTTCACCTAACGTCTTCAGCGCGTGTGTGACAGAAAGAGGAAAGGGACTTAAGGGCCAAATGTCATTTTGGATCAGGACTACTGTTATCTTATGCTCAGATTTCATGCCCTCACCTCGAATGACACATGTTCACAGAGCTGTGTTGTTTCGATTTGGGTGACGGGGGGAAAAGAGAATGGCGGCGACAAGACAGTCGGCAGCAAGGATACGCTTGGTTTCATTTACTACACCTTCTCTCAGTTTCTGCAACGCATTTGTATGTGTTTGCCACGGTCTTCAGTAGTCACCTTGAGAAAAGTTGCCCCCCCATCTCCGCATCTTAATCTCCTTTTCTCTCCCTCCTACCCTCTACTCTTTCTTTTCTTTGCCACAGTGGTCACAGAGCTATTTGTCCCCTTCTGCTCTGAAAGACCGGCCGCTCTGACCGAAAATCAGATCTCATTGCAAAATTGAAGAGTTAGACAGATGTTGTGTGTGTGTGTGTGTGTGTGTGTGTGTGTGTGTGTGTGTGTGTGTGTGTCTGAATCTCCCATCCGAGCACGACTCACGCTGGGCTTGCCCATTTGTCCCAGAGTACACACACACTGGAAACAAGCCAAAATACTGCAAAGGGAAGCAGCTAAGGGGGGGGTATAAATCAGCCATAACATCATCCTCTATAATCCTGATTATGCTGTCACCTAGCTCCAAAACTTCTCATTCACTCCAATCTCAAGACTTGAACACAAATACATACGGACAAACATTCTGAGTTGATTCCATTACGATCTGCACCGCTGAGACCATTGATGGATGGTGTCCTTCAGCACAATGACCATCAGACCTGCAGGTTTGGGTCCCGCCTGACCTACCCACATTGAAACATGAGAACGTCCTCCAACAAGGTTACGCTGCCCCCAACACACACACACACACACACACACACACACACACACACACACACACACACACACAGACACACACACACACACATCACGGCCTTGTTTACAAAGCTACAGACAGCTGATGGATGCGTACACACACACACACACACACGCAGAGACAGGGGGTATGTGACTTCCTGGTAGCTGGGTGAGGTGGGGGTGTTTCTGTTCTGTGTCCAGAAAACAATTGACACCATAAGCAGTCTAACATTGGCAATAGTGTGTATACATTTGTGTTTTTCAATGATCATAAGTTCATCAAAGTGAACTTCAAATTAAAGTATTATACAGTATATAGTATATAGTACACACATAAGGTTTGAGCGAATCCACTGAGAGAAGTTATTTTATTAAAATGAATTGATTTCAGTCAGAAAATTTGCTTAAACCTGCATTAATTATGTTTTTGGCCACTTGCAGACAGGAGGCTGTCAACGCAACATTTACATAATGAATGATCACCTAAACTTAATAATGTCATCATGTTTAAGAAATGGCTGCCTATTCGCACATCCTGCAGTTAAGGAGCAATAGTTGCATTCTGGCACTGTGGTCTTTGTCAAGTTGAATCACACTAGTTTTTGCTCTGTTTTGGTTTCCACCTATTCTTGAGAGAAATCTGTTCTTTTACCTACTAAATGTTTCACCAGCTAGTTTTTAAATTTGCCTACAAACAGCATTTAGGTTGTTTATCATCAGTGCCGGCTAAAACAATGAACTAAAAGGGCCTGAAAGTACTGAGACGGTTCACCTGCAAAACAATTTTTTTCCCTGTAGTACAGCATGATTAGCCTGCGCACCTCTCTTGAGCTGAATTTTTCAAGCGTTTTTAGGCCACGGACTTGAAAAAAAATATAATGGACACAGCTACCGTGACATCACCAACTGTTTCAAAGCCTCGAGTTCAGCATTTTGGCAGTGGCCATCTGGGATTTTTTGAGACAGACATGTATATATTTACGTGTACCTAATTGGTAGAGAGGGTGGAGATAACCCTAATATCAGCTGCTAGCCTGGTTATCACGATGCATTTCAAACTATGGTTAACTGTGATAATACTACCGAAATTTCCGTTAGCAAAAAAAAACCTGATTGTAACCATTACAACAAAATGTATTTACCAAAAAAAAAAAAAACCTCTTTTGAGGGTCTTTCAGTACAAAAATTAGCCTCAGAGACCAAAACAGTTTTTTGTTTCATCCACTAATTCGTCAACCTGCAGGGAATTCTCAAGGAAGAATCTGATTCAGTCATCAGAATGCGGGTCGTTTTGCAGACCACTCTAAAGTTTTATTTTTTGGAAATGTCAGAAAATATTTTGGGAAATAGTATGTAAGGAGCTAAAACAAATACAAGGATGTGAGTTCACCAACAGTTGTTTGGTTCTTTATCTATGTATATTCTTTGAAGAAATATTTATGCCAGTGATAGCTATTTGACCAAAAAACTGCTAGTAGCAAGCAAGAAAGCTATCACTTGGAACTGGTCTATGGAAACACCACCAACAAAGGACCAGCGGCTAATAATCATAGAAGAAATCTTCTCAATGGTAAATGGACACACATACTGAGACCACAAGAAGCACAACTAGGGAAGAAAATGGGAAAAATGGACTCTATACAAGACTCAGAAATACAACACTGGACTTAAACAATAATCAATAGATACACTCATCATCAAGAACATAAAAATGTATATGTACCGGATAAGTTTTTGTTTTTGTCACCTTTTGTCTTTGGGTTTGTTATTCTGTTGTAACTGATATGTCAATGTCACCAATATTTTTGTTAATAAAGGTGTAAGTTAAAAAACCTGTACCAGGCTGTAAACATGTTTATTTCTGCTGTAAATTCAGGCATTTTAACATGGGGTCCTGATGTCATAAGATGTGATAGAAACAGTGGGAAAATAGCACATGCTGAACAGCTGATACTAGCAGTATTTCATTACGATAAAGGTCACCCCATTTTTCAAATTGTATTTGGCGAAAGCATGCATGCTGTTAAATAGACTAGCAGATAGTTAGCTGAACTTTGAGAGAGCTGCAGAGTATGTGAGAGGGAATTTGTGCAAATTTGTGAATCCAAGGATAGCGGAGAAATGACCCGACCTATGATTCTCGCTATGATTGGCTGGTACTCACTGCCTTTGTTGGTGGGATTGGTTAGTTTTAGGCAACAGGAGTGGGATTGGTTGGGGTTAAAATGTCAGGGTGAGCCAAGGAGAGGCAGGCCTTTCCTTCGCTATCGTAGGAAACACAAAGTTCGCAAGAGGGGAGGTGGAATTCATATCTCATGTCATGACAGTTTCCAGTGAGCCAAAGTGCTACACAGGCGCACCAGCTTATCAAACCCAAAGCACTTTTCCAAGTTGTTTTTGAAGCGGCTGTACATGGCAACAAATCTCAGGGTGATCGGGGCCAAAGATGCTAAAAGACTCCACAAAACGTTACCACACAGTTAGGTGAAAACTTTTCAACGACAATTTTCAAATTACAAATATTCACAAGAGCCACTGTTCACACAAAAATATTTAGCAGCATTAACACATGCATGTAGCAAGTCCCAGCTTGCCTGTAGGTATCAAACACACACAAGTGTTGCCAGTCTTCTTTTCAATGCTTAACATGAATAATAAAGAGAGGTGATATGAAGGGAATATGTCATTCTGGCACTAAAATAGAATCATTTACATCTCTGACTTTCCTCCTGCCAAGAGATGTGTTAAGACCAATTAAATTGATCAAGCTGCATGTGTGAAACCTCCCAAAGAGCAAAGATGTTTCACGTCAAAGGGCTTTTCAAGCAGAGAGGGATGGAGGCTGGAGATAGAGAGAGGAAGAATAGGAGAGGCTGAACAAAGAATGGAGAAGCTGCGATACAATGATATGACGAAAGAAATAGTAACAAGAAGTGGAAGTAAACAGAATAACTGGTAAAAAAAAGAGGAGAGCGAAGGGTAAAAAGCCAAGACTCTGGAGCTGTGGGGGCGTATTCCTTGAGGCAAAACTAGAAAAGCATCCTCCCACTCTTCATCCCTTTACCAAAAGCCCTATAGACCCAGACACTGGTAGATATCTGTCAGTTTGGGGGACTCTATATCGGACAAAGAGGCTTACAAGACTAATAAAGTTTCCCATCCACGTCGTTTTATCCTTTTCGGCTCTTTTTTTTTTGTATTCAATTATCCTTTGGCTTTTCCAGCTTCACATAATCCCCCATCAATTCACTAAACAATAAGATAGGCAATAATCCCTGCATCTGCCACCAAACCTCATTATACTGACTACCTTTCCACAGACAAAGTCGAGCAATAACTGATGACTGAATGACATTATATCAGTGTTATACAAGTATTAGAAACTACCAGGATGCAGCGTTTCTTTGTGCTACTTTGTTTTGATAAACCTCTGATTCGCTGCCTTTTTAGCAATATATACTAATAAGGTGCAACCACAAAGGCAATTCAGCCTCTGCAGCCTATTAGAACAATAAAAGCTTCAAAATCAATTTCTGACTTTCTTCAGCAAGGAATGGCAACTGCCTCACCTTCAGATGTTCTCCTTTATTATTTCTCTCACTTTGGCTTTTACCTTTTCTTTGCTTTTTCTCCATTTTCTAATCTGTCTGCCCTCATCACCGGCTCTTTCACTCCCCAGAGGTTCATTACGGTGTTGACTCGAGTTGCTAACATGGGTTTGGTAGAATCCAATTGATCCACGAGCTCTTGGGAGTGATCTGAGAGAAAGAGATGATACCCAGAGCGCTTGGCTGATGAAGAAAGGTGCATCAACTCAAGAACAAAACAGGTTTGTAGATCATTCCTGCCTGGCAGCATAAATCTAGTCAGCAAACTGTGAAATGAGATATCTGAGTCCTTGACTATTGTGCTTAATCTGTCTTTTGTTTAGTGGCTTTGTACAATAATAATCCTTTCTGACATTGTATGGGTTAATTCTGTGGCACGGTGTTCATTTTATGTCTTACTTGATGCTGGAATTACGCCAAAGAATGTATGAATGCATGAATAAATTCTCATCACTGTGCTATTTTTCCTAAATGAGACCTTGATGAAATGGTTTGTATTTTGGAGGTAGATCAAAAGAAACAGTGGCAAAGTGTCTCTAAATGCGGACTTCAATTTTATACATTTATACATTTTATTCCAACATTTGATATAACATATAAATGTTATTGGCCCAGAACAAAGTACACAATGTTGGTTCATATATGCCCTATATGCTCAATGTAGAGTTCTTCTTGGGTCCAAGATTTCTGACCAGTGTCAAAACAGAGCCAAATTAACTAAATTTCTTTGCACACATGAGCTGCCAAAATTACTAAAATTAATGTGCATCAAATAACTTTAATCTAGAATTCCCATCCCACAGTTGTATGCATCAACTACCAACTCAAGCCAGTGATGTTACATCCATGTCTGTTAAGACACATACTGTTTGTAGCCATGAAAGTAGACAATGTAACCAATATGGATTTTCCCGCGAGAAAATCTACATTATTATTGATTATTGCTACCAGTTTAGTATCTGACCAAATGTCTCCCCTTCTGTGAGACGTGATGCTGAAAATGGCCACAAAAGTGTTTTTTGCAGAACATTATGAAGTCACAGTAAAGTTGACCTTTGAGCTTTTGGATATAAAATCTCATCACTTCTTAATTTTACGTTATTAGACGTTTTTGTGAATTCTTCTATAATAGGTGCATGAATCCTTAAATAATAGCAAAAACATGTTTCATGGGGTCACAATGACCTTTGAAAACCAAATTCTTATCAGTTTATTGTTGAGTCTAAGTGGACGTTTATCCAAAATTTGAAGAAATTCCCTCAAGGCCTTGTGCTAATGAAAATAGAAGAACACAGATTTTAGTCATTTTAAAACAAAGTTAAAAAAATTAAAATAACAATTTCCTTGATCCTAAAATAAAATGCAAGGTCACAGTGACCTTAATCTTCTACTTCTAAATTCACTTGAATGAGACAGATGCAAGGTCACAGTGTGCTTTCAACACCAAAATCTCATCGTTTATCCTCGTGTCTAAGTGAACATTTGTGCCCGATTTGAAGAAAAATCCCTCAAGGCATTCTTGAAATATCACAATCCCAAGAATAAGACAAGAGAGGTCACATAAGCGATGTCACAAAAGCGACCCCGGAACAGTCAGACCCAGTCCAAAACAGACCTGAGAATAATTAGACCTGATCCAAAATGACCCTGACTGACCCAAACAGAAAGAGAACACTAATTAACTGGCAGCCATGCTGGAAAAGAATAGCAAAACAAGTCCTAAGAGTCGCCTCGAAAACCACAGCTGATAATTATGATGCACCGTCTGATCCAGGCAGAGAATCAAAACCTGTCGCATTAATAGAGGACGTTAATCAACCTGATGAAACTGCACACAATGTGCTCTCGACCTGACTTGGGTCCAGGTCAAGGCCTCAATCACAAGGAACTAAGTAGACCCATGAAATTTTCTGGCCTTAAAAATTAGCCTTATATACTTCAGGAGTCGAGACAACAGACGGCAGAGGGGATGACTCCCCTTTTCATCCGCAGTTTGCACATACTATTTGTCACGCCTGAGAGCACGCTGCATCAAAAAGCCGATTTCTTGATGTTTCTACACTTTGTGACTTTGTGTGTGGCTATGGGCAAGACTTGTGTATTAATGTTTGTTTTCGTGAGTGTGTTCTGGAGCAGCCTGTTCCTCTCTGTTGAGGAGGAGTGAGGCGGGCAGCTGGTCGAAATTGAAAGGAATGACTGTGACCTTCGGACAAAATCAAGAGCAAAGTGTTTTCTGTCTCTATTGTTTTCTCTGCTCCTCTCTGCTTGCTGTCCTCGCAGCTTCATTTCCCCCCCTCCCTCCTCTATTTCTCTTGCTGTCCTCAGAAAAGAGCCGCAGAGAAAAAAATGAGGATGCAACTCTGTTTGGGGTTTTTTTTTGTTTTTTTTTGTTTCTTTACGTCTCATTCCTCCTCTCTGGTTGCAAAACCTCAAACAGGAAAGCTACATATTGTACCGAATGTGGTTTGGACAGACTTAAATAGTGCACTTTTCCTGGCGCAATGAAGAAATCTGTCTAAAAGTAAGAAAGTAAGTGCCAAGCTGAGCTACCATCCAATACGCGAAGACGCAATACCATAAAAAGCAGCAATATCAAACAAAATACATCAATTCAAGGCCTTGTACATTTGCTCTGACAGTAGAAAAAAATTGTCACTGCTGATCTGGACCAAAGACTTTGGGATGATCGCTCAGATTGCCCTCTTTCTAACTCCAACTTTCTCTTACTCTTAATTCTCTGCCATCATTTGGTCTGTGTTCAGTTTCTCTTACCATCTGTTACCCTGATAACTCTTTCTCTCGCATTTATTCTCTTCCTTTCTCTCTCCCCTTGTTCTCTTTTTCGCCTTTCGGTCTCTGCGGACAGGGTGTGCGGCCGGAGCCCAGTAGAGAAGAACGGCTGCCGAGCTCACCGGCTAATATTTGCCCTGCGCTAAACTGAGCAAACACGGATAAAGCGAACACAATCCCTTTCTCTGTCCCTGGCTGTCTGCCTTGTTGTCCTTTCATTCCCTTCCTGTCTTTGCTGCGCTGCCGTACGACCGACTGCTGCTTAACCAACGCACACATGTTGTTTTCAAGCAAATCACTGGGCGAGGGATAAATCTGATACCGTAATCCGTTTTCTGGTGTATGTCTGTCTGCATCCGTTTGTGTTGTTTATTATGAACACCTGTGCAATCCAATCGAACAGGCCTCTAACAAACCATACATCTGTACAGCTTATAATGCTCGGTTCTTGGTGACATTTAGGTGCAGTTCTAGTTGTATTCTAAGAATTACTCTCATATCGGACGATTCCACACCTCATAAATTAAGTTAATCACGCCAATATGCAAGAAGATTAGTACAATAGTCTTTCCTCATTTGTGAGGCAGAAAGTAAGGATGTGTCGGCTGAAGGTAGTGGATTAGCATGAAGCATGTCTGACTAACTTATTGGAGTTCCAGTGATCTTTGCCTTTAATTCTATTATGTTCAAATAATTCAAAAAGAGAACGAGAAAGAGAGAGATAAATAAAATAAAATAAAACTAGCACTGCATGAAAATTAAAAAAAAAATCTTGAACAAACTTGGTAGTTTGCAGAACTGTCCAATCTTACCATTATAGCTTTTGGTCACTAGTTACTTTGCAAATTTAAATTATTTAAACAAAATATAAATCACCAATTCTGATGTATTTTTATGGTTTATGTCACCCAACATCATACAAAATACTTAAAATTAGCCCCACCCAGCTGCAACACTAAAGTGATGAACACATTAATGCATCAACAATCTTAATATTGTAAATGAATCTAAAATGGTACATTACTTACTTTGGTTACTTAAGTATATTTTAATGCTCAAATGTTTGTACTTTTATGGAAGTAAGAATGCAGGACTTTTACTTTAAACAGAGTATTTCTACACTGTACTGTGCTGCTACTTTTACTCGAATAAAAGATCTGAATATGTTTTCTATCAAAGTATATTATTGCAACATCCCAGGCTATAGCTCAGACATGGACCTCTGTCACAGGTCACACCCCAACTTATAACCGCAGCCATAGGTAAAAACACAACAGGCTAATGAAACATGACCTCACATAAATATGTGAAATGACTACAACCTTTTTGTAACTGTAGATCAAAAGAGACAAATTCATTCACTAAAAAAAAAAAAAAGAAACACAAAAACAAAAGAAATGCATGCCATTCTATGTGGAAAGCGGCATTAAAATGTAACAAACACTATGCAACATAGATGCCACATTGGTGTCTATTTGTTTCTGAGGCTGTAGTTATGGGTGTTGTGTTTCATATATTCTGTCCTTAGCTGGACAAACTTGATAACTCACAACATGCTAATTCATAACATATTCAAGCGCACCAGGCCACCTTCACCCTGAGCACCTCTATTACAGCCAGAACTGTTACCTCGGGTTGTTGGGCTCACATCTGCCGAGTGCTGCTGAAGAGCTTGCTCTCATCATGGCTACTCAGTGACAGCAGTGGTCAGTTGGAGCACTCCTCCTAAAGCTAATCTGCCCATTTCTACCTTTTTGTGAGTTTATGTTATGGGTTGAGAACAAAATTATCAGAAAGCACTTGGAATAGAAGTAGAGAAATATTTCTTTGATATAAGTACACATGAGCTTTGGGCAGGTCATGTGTGAAAAGCAATTACAGAAAACAAATAGCACCTTAAAAAAAAAAAAAGTTTATTCTGGCTTTTCTCCAGTCAGATGCCAGGATTGTTTGGGTGTTTATATTAAACGCAAATAAAATCAAGACAACAAATCCATATGGCTTGAATTACTCGGGCAATACACAAACAGGGTAAACACACATGGGAGGGGAAGGTATCAGATGAATCTCACAGCTCTCATTCGCACTTTATGTTTGAGCAAGATGAGTCCAACCAACCAGAACCAAACATTAGCAACTATAAAGCCACTTTAAAGCAAATTCAGCACATTCAACCAACACAAATGAAACTGAAAGCATGTACATGCTCAACAACTAGGCCACACATGAGACTGCCTGCAATACTGCCTTTACCTGCTCCTCAGAAATATCCTTTTTACCATATTTACAAGTTATAAGCACATGAACAGCCCTCCAAAGTCCTAATTAGAGTGGGACATTGGGAAATTTCACGGTACCCGAGTTGCCCAATGATGTTTCAGGGCAACAGAAATGTCAGAAAGCATGGAAACAGTGTCAATAATTGGAGAGAATAAAACCCGAGCAATACTTCGGGTCATCAGTGGCTGAGTGGATAAAGCAGGCGCCCCATTAATAAAGATTCACCGCAGTGGTCTCGGGTTCGATTCCCGCACGAAGCTGCATGTCTTCCCTACTCTCTCTTCCCCCTTCACGCTGGTGATCTGTCCTGCCTAATGCAAGGCTAATATGGCAAAAATAATCTTCAAAAAAAGGATATAGTTCGCTTTTCCGTTCCCTAGTAGCCATCGTTTATTTTAAGTAGTTACACATTTTAGTATATATATCTATCAAACCTTTAACTCTGCAGCATGCCAGGCTAGTATACTAACACTGATAACAATGTAACTTTATAACAAACGTTGTCGACTTGACGTCATAAACATGACGGGCAAAAGTCAATTTTTGGTCAATGGTAAGAAAAAAACGTATGAATTCACGTATTTATAAATAAAGCATAAATAAATAAAATAATAGAGAAGAATGAAATATCAACTTTTGATCGCATGTAAAGTGTGACGTAGTATTACGTTCATCATATCAACTGATATCCCTGTAAAATGAACTAGATTAAATATGAGATTTAAAATATTAATAAAACTGTAAACAGCCATAAACCTCATGTTTAAACGCTCTTTGCATTAAAACACAACCCATCTTCTTTGCAGCCTCTATGTTGTTCGCACTTCACCACTTCAAAGCACATAAACACAACAACAAAGTCGGAAAAACAACTTCCACCCTTCGAAAACAAAGCATGACATGAACGCCGCAGCTGGCAGGTTAGCTTAAACAGTTACACTGTGCGCACAAATGCTGGTGATTCATCTGATGCAAACCATGTCAACATGCAATCACAACAGCTGGTAAACTTCAAGCCTCTGTCCCACCACCAGCAAACAAACAAACACTTACAACTCACCCTTGAAGGACTCATTATATTCTACAAGTGCAGAATATTCCGACAAAAAACGTCCCGATACATTCCCAGCGGTCCCGACGATCCACATCCGGTAAAACATTTAATCCAAACACATTGTTACGTCCATACAAAACAACAAATTGCTGTTTCAAACGCTCAAATCTCGACGTACTGTACATCATATTTCCAGTTCGCAGGTGTGCGGATAGTTTGTTGTAAAAAATGGCGGCTACACTCAAACATTTTGATTGACAGCTCACTGACCCAATAGGAGCTTCCCTGTCATGTCTGCAGCATACATTAGCCAATGACAGCCTGTGTTGTAAAAAGGGCCGATCCTCTTTTGTTATCCAGCCAATAGAAAGCATGTGGTGGATGACTGACGCTTCTTAAAGCCAATAAAATTCCGGAAAAACTGTACACGCCCAAAATACCTGTGTACCAACATACATCATTAGTAAGAGGACTACAGGGGATCAACTCTTTGGAAAAAAATAGTTTCATAACCACAATCAACGTTTACATTATCGAAAAAAAAAGGAAAAAAACATATGAAAAGGACTCTAATTTGCAAAAAACTCTTAGCACTTCATTCATTCATTTGTACTGCATTTTAAAAATTAATGCATTATTTTTGATCACATGCAATCTTTATTTTTTTTTCTAAATAATTATAGTAATTTACCCGGGAATGTATCTTCATTAGCCATTATTGCCTTCTCACCTCTTCTGCACAATGTTTAATATGTATGTGCAAATACAATTTAATTACACCAAATAAATATAAATAAATTATATACAGATGGTATTTTGATATTTTTTTTAAGGGAGAAACCCAGTTCAAATTATTAATTCAGATTTTCTTAAAGTCTTTTTTAAATGTTTTTTTGGTTCTAAAATAGATGTTTCCAACAAAGATGTACAATTTTCATTCTCTGCAGTATTGTTTTCTACTTTGAATTTTGTAGTTCTTCAAGCTCTGGTCCTATTGTGTTTTACAGCTATTAATTCCCAGTTTTAGTCCTCTGTAGGCATGTGTTTTATAAGAAAATATTCAGGCGGAAATAACAACCTTCAGATTCAATGTGTTAGAACTGCGATTCATGAATGCCAGCAGCATTTACATTGGTTTTGACTATTTGGGAAAATCCTCAGAGTATTTCTTTTCAAAAGAGACCGTGTTCATGTGCTTGTTCTCCAAATGGTTCAAGAACAGCTTTCAATTTACTTTGGGTATGCACTGGATAAGCATTTAAGTAAGTAAGTTAGTTAGTTTATTAAGAGTAAATTATTCTCTATCTCACATTAATTTGAATTGTCGTCCAGGTAAAAGCTTTTTTTCTGCATGACCAAACACTGCCAAATAATGCATATAATAAATCTAATAAGCCTTACAATATTTAAGTTAAGACAACATTTTCCATAGCCCACCCTAGAACATATTCAAAATAACTAAAATACAATACAAGCTGTAAATATAAGCATATGTGTGTAATTTGGTTGGCAAATGAAGATGCAAACAAACTATGAAACAAGTGAACTGCCTCATAAAGTCAATTATGCTGATTTGTCAAATATGTTCCTCAAAGCGAAAAGGTAATTACACGATGACATTAAAAAGACACTGTTTTATGCAAACTGAAATGACAATTATTAATCGCCACTGTAGATGATTATCCCGCTATTGAAATTCTAGCTCCTAGATCAAAATAAATTGCTTGTTGAAATCTACAAAGGCACATAAGCAATTCAATGAGCTATTAGAATACTGCGAAAGAGTCAGAGTGCTGCAGTCAATTATCTACCTGAGTAACAAGAATGGAGTTAATTATGTGATTTTTTTATGTTAAAATACACAAGCAATAGTAAGTGACCATGCGCAATTATCCAGTCATTCTTTATAAATGTTACAGCTACATTTCACAGATTACTTGAGAGAAAAACAGTTTGCTGTGAACAAACAGTGCATTGTATTTTAAACAGCAGCTAATGATCTAATATATATCCAGAGCTGAGAAGTGCTGTGATGTATAATGTAGCAAATTGCAACAGATAATGAATAATTAAATGTTTAAATTACTTTCTTTTTACCTTTACCCTGTGTCTCGCTGGGTTGAGCGCTTTCACAATCCGACATGATGTGGATGAAAAATTAACAACGTATTGTTGCAATCACTCAGAGTAGAAGTACATATATTAATACTGCACCCTACACAGCTGTCATCACATTCCACTCACATAATTTATGCAGGAACGTGATGTTCTATTGTGATAAATGCCAAATCACTGTGGTATTTTAAAGGCGGAGGTAAATACAGCGGCATTAATGTTGTTTTCGACTGCATGCAAGTGCGGGGAAAAAAAACACATAGTATTTCTTTACAAGTGACAGTTACAAAGTTGCTCATAAAGCATTGAAGCTGTCTCCAGTGGTGACGGCTGTGTGCAGGGTTTTCGTTTACAAGGTGGCAAAGCAGTCTTCAAAGACCTCAGTTTGAACTAACTGAAAAGAAAAGAGGAGAAAAAAAAGGCTTTCAGCTCCATCTCTTTCCTGAGACTTACAGCGGGGGATGTCAGGGTGCACATCTTCTTTCTAACCGAGACGACACAAGATACAAAGTGACAATGTGACGGAGCGAGACCGGACACACACACACACACACACACACGTTACCACTCACCACTGTCAACCTGCTCACACCTGAACAGTTATTGTGTTAACACTGCTGCCAAAAAAAAACACGTTGGAACTTTCCCGTGAACGCTTTGTGTGTGTGTTTTTAGGTAAGTTACAGCATAGGGCGGGTGATACTAAAATCTCTTGAATTAGGCAATACTTTTGAACCTTTTCAGCCTGTTTGTAGCTCTAAACCATAAGCCCATTTAAACACAATGCTTACATATTTAAAAACAGGTCACTAATACATAGTAGTAGTAATAATAATAATAATTAATAGTTAATAATTGTAATATAGGCCTATATATTCAGGGGGACCCAAATCGAATCAATAGAGGACACAAAATTGAATCAGTTTAATGCTGAATCCAATGATGAATAAACATTTTTGCCAAATTAAAAAAAAAAAATCCCTCAAGATCCCTTGAGATATTGATTCACAATAGTGACACAGACGAGGTCACAGTGACCTTGACCTTTGATCTATGACCACCAAAATGTAAATAGTATATCGTTGAGTCTAAGTGGATGTTTTTGCCAAATTTGAAAAATTCCCCTCAAGATGTCACATTCACAGAATGAGAAAGACAAGATCACAGTGACCTTCACCTTTGACCTATGATCACCAAAATCTTATCGGTTCATTGTTGAGCCCAAATGGATGTTTGTGCCAAATTTTAAAAAATATTCCCTCAAGGCGTTCTTGAGATATTGCGTTCACAAGAATGGGAAGTTAGTATGGACATACAGATGTAAGGACAACCGGAAATTATAATGCTTCCAAACATAATTCCTTAAATGTCACGCTCAGCTACTGTCAATATGTTGGTTAGTCATAAAATCTGTGCATAATCTATTAGCTAGCTTTGTATAAAGTAAGGATGTCACAATGTCTTACATCAGTTCTTTATGGGATATGATTGTAACACCAGGCCGGTAATAACAATTCACTTCAGACAGAACATGCATGAAAAGATAATGTTAACATTTTTACATCATTTTGGATTGGAACTGTAATTTTAATTTTGTGCAGCAGATTTGCCAGTATGATGAATTTGATTTTCACAGGATTTGGCACAAACTTATTCTTCAAAAAGTACACTCTTTTCACTTATTGAACTTTTAAAACTGTCAAAAATATATTTTGCATCAAAATTAAGCTCCTTAAAAGTTGTCATTTTGGAGATTTGGGAGATTTAAACAGGACAACAGCAATAAACATGTACTTATTTGCTTTTCTGTTTCCATCTCTAACTTTCAATATCTGTGAAGGTCTTAATTCCAAGGTTTAAAAAACTAAGCTTTTCAGCTATACGTGTCTCATTTAATTAAAAAGTCCAATTTGAATAATGTTTCTAAAACTTGCCAAAACATACAATTACTATTGAAAAACTTTCCTATGTAAGATCTTTTCTGCACTAAAGAATCATTAAAACCACTGTCTGTAGCTTAAAAAGTGTGGCTACTCCCTTTTCCTTTGCTTCTGTACAAAGTGTATTATCAATAGTGTCACTCTGTCAAATGCTGGAGGCACTTTATTGACTTTTATAAACTCTCCCATATTTTGTTAGCTATCTGCGACTACATGAACATGTGTTTGTACATGTGTGGGCGGTCAGCTCACCAGGTGTGACCCGGCACCCCCAGCAGGTGATAAACGCCGCTGTCTTGCCAGCCGCAGGTGCTCTTCCCTCTCTTGCTGTCACCATAGCAACCCAACCGTGCCAGTTCAGAGCGCCGCCAGCGATGGTCGTCAACCGTGATGAATTATGTGCCAAGAAAATGATAGGCCAGTGATATCGAACACTCGCGGCCTGGCTTTCAATTTGTTTCTCCTCTCCTTTTTTTAAACCCCTGTCAGCTACATACACACATATACTTTATGTCTGGCCATAGCTGAACCGTTCCCAACACACACATGAAAACACACACACTCTGTGCCTAAACGTTGTCTGTCAAGGTAATAATGGGTGCGCTAAAAATGGAGAGCAGGGAATTTGTCAATGTAAACATCACTGATTGTGCTGTCAAAAAGCAGCAACAATTTTCTGTGTCCGTCTTTGGCGCAAACACACACTCTGAATACAACATAAGCACAAACTCCATTACAGATAAAGTGTGTACACACACAGGAAAACAAACCAAACAAACAAATGCATATGCTACTATCCTCCCGTCTGATATCTGCAGCCAGACTTTCCTTAACACCAGCTGCTTTTCCAACACAACAACACGGCATTATTGGACCATCCGAAAACTGATATTATATTAGAACAAACAAACCAATGTTATTGAAAATGCACAAAACTGATACATTTTTCAAAAGTATAAAAGAGATTAAAACAGTTCATTTTGTATACTGCGTTATATATTAACATTAGAAAATGCTATTTACTCCTCATTATACACGTTTTGCTTTACTGCACCATCTTAAGTGTTTTAATTTTTTATGCATCTTTTAATGCAAAGTCTCTTCATGGCCTCAACTCTGCCAAAAAAACCCATAATCTATTACAAAGGTGTCTATCTGACAATTCTGCCCTTGACAACATACAAACACATACATATTTTTATATTAATACTGCTTTGAGGTGTAGGGCAGATATCAGCGCAATAATAATCCAAATTTAAGATAAATCCAAACAACAACTTGAAAATTACATGAGATTAATGCATCACCTCCAGGTTTTATTTGAGGTTTTATTCGGCATTTTTTCACTCATGGGGTGAGTATATATCCTTATCATTTCATCAGTTTTCGCTATAATTTTCTGTAAAAAATATTTTGTTGCATCCATTTCATGAAGGAGTTTTAAATTAAAAAAAAAAAACACTGGTCGGAGTATCAAAAGGAATAATGCCTTTTGGAGGATCTGTACCCATGCTAACTGTGAGATATGAGAACATATCTGTTCTCCATGTTAAAATGGGATCACCTACGCCTTCAAAATGTCCTCCCAAAGTCACTAAAATCAAACAGAAACTGTTTAATGATGTCAAACTGACATTTTGCTGGCTCTCTTTTACACCCTCAAAACCCAATAACGGCTCAAATGTTAACAGCAGAAAGCCTAACAGTGGGGGGCAATTTTACAAGAACTGCAGCGTCTCCATCCTTCTATGACCTAGTGAGCTGTAAATGTTTCTGAGCTCAAACACAGGAAACTCTGCAGAGAACAATTTTCCCCACATGAAACACCCCCACCGGCAAATATCCTGTGTCAACAGGCTTCTGTGTGCCTGTGTGCCCTGCTTGCGGCTGGCTTCTGATTTCCGTGCCAGTGGTCGAGCCCACCTTGCTCAGGTCACTGGACGGACGCCAGCGATAACTGTGCGCACATATGCCCATCTGACCCGTGTGGACATGGAGCAGTCTGGACGTACGAGTTTGGGGAGGGGAAGGCAAAAGCAGGGAGGTCAGAGAAAGGTTGCATCCCTCTGGCCTCTGGTATATAATCAGGCCTGCTCCTGCGGTGTGCACGCACACAGACAGGTAACGATGGATTAAAGCACGTGATGAAAAATGCACAGAAACATATGGATGAACTGTGTAGACCAAGGATACTCAGCTTGCTTTGCTGGAGGCCGCTTTTGCAAAATGACAGGAGGCCAGGGGCCAGTTGCTGCAGCCCAATACATGTTTCTAGGATTTTAAGACAATTTTTTGAATTTTAGGACATGTATAGGATTCAAGGACATCTCTAGGATTTCAGGATGCTTTTAGAATCTTTGAGCATTTAGATTTGAGGATGTTTTGAGGATTTTAGGATATTTCTAGAATTTTAGCACATTCCAAGTGTTTTAGGATGTTATTTCCTTTTGCGTTGTCCTAGGATTTTAGGACATTTATTGCATTTTAGGATGTTCCTCATATTTTAGGACGTTTTAAGGATTTCAAGACATGTTTTTAGGACATTTCTACGATTTTAGGATGTTATTCATTTATTTATTTTTTTCACTATTCTAGAATTTTAGGCCATTTCTTAGATTTTTAGGCCATTTTTTGGATTTTAGGACATTTCTTGCATTTTAGGACGTTGTTAGGATTTCAGGACATTTCTACAATTTTAGGACGCTACTTTCTTTGAGCACTATTGTAGGATTTTAGGATATTTCTTAGATTTTAGGACATTTCTCGGATTTTAGAACATTTCTCACATTCTAGGACATTTCTAGGATTTCATTGATTTTTTTTTATAAACAAGCTCTATTTTGATGCTGCTTTGTGTACTCTGGTACCTTGCATAAGTACAAAAACAATTCCCAGTGTGAATCACTTTATTTGTTATTGTAAATTAGAAAATGGTTGGGGGACACCCGGCACCCTATTAGGGGCCAGATTTGGCCCACGGGACACAAGTTGAGTATCACTGGTGTAGATGCAAACAAAGGTCAGGACTGATTAAAATAAATCAGTACATGGGGGGCACACACTCACACTTTCACACACAGCTGCCCTTCTGGACTCGTAGCTTGTGTTTATATGTGTGAATATGAGACACATACATACACACACACACACACACACACACACACACACACACACACACACACACACAGAGGATTTATGAGGCTGTGTTGTTGGTTATTTACAGGTAGTGCTCTGCTCTATTTACTGTCCATAACGGTGGGCTGTTGGCCTTGTTTAGTGCTGCTGGGGCAGAACCACTTACTGTACCGTCAAAGTGTGTGTGTGTGTGTGTGTGTGTGTGTATACATGTGTGTGTTGCCCCCACATACCTCGCAGCGACAAAACCCACCTCCCTATAAATCCACCATGATTTAACATGAGCCTGTATTTACTCTCACTCCTTGCGTGTGTCCCCTACCTCAGCACACATTTCTGAGGCGTAAACTATAAACGCCACGCCACTGTGCCAGCTCGAAGCCTGAGAGGATAAAGAAAAGAATGAAAAAAAGAAATCACACATCAAATATCAATCGCGGGGCGCCCTAACGGCTCCTCTCATTACTGCTTTTAGGAGCGTGGGAGCACATACAAGAGGCTCCTCACTTGATGCCCCTCTCACCAGCTCGCCGCCTTTTTCTCAAGAAAAAAAAAAAAAAACCCTAACCAGACATCTTATCAGCCAATCAAGCAGACAGACCTTCCTCAGACTACACACCTCATCACTCCACTAAAATAAATGTCTTCAGCGGCGGCGCAGGGACAATGGATGGATGGAAGGAAGGAGAGGAAAGGACGAAGAGTGGGAGGGCGAAATGGGCAAATCAGACAGAGAGGAACAATGAATAACTCTAATTCAGTCCACTTCACAGAAGAAGGTCCATAAATACCAGTGATTTCAACTCAAATGATCACTCACCTCTGAACCTCATCATGTCTCCATCGACTCTAAATGAAAAGGAAGGGCATTTTAAAGCAAGGGAAGTACAGCAGCCCTTGAATCACGCGCAAATGTGTGCTCGCTGGATGTTAAATTAATTAGGCTGTGTTGCCTGTGCATTTTCAGACAAGCTGACAAGCTGTGCTGTAAACAGATCCACCGTTGGTCTTTAAACAGTCTTTGAGGTGTCTTTATGCTCACAGTATCTTAACTAGATTTGACTCGGTTCTTTTTTAAGTGCGCAGACTTTTATTTTGTTGATTATGTTGTCATGCATAAGTATAGTCAACTTTTCATGATGAAATTCACCCTGTAATATCTACATCAACACATCACATTAATTTCTCAATAACTTGCACTTTCACATATGAAATCGTTACTATATAAAAACTTATTATGCATTTAAGAAAGCAAGCCAATTGCATATAAAAGTGAGTCGATGCATGAGGTTCATTGTAAAGTTCATGATTGTCAATAAGCTGCACTTCTGCAGGTTTGAGCTAACAGACTTGTTGATCTGACAACAGTTACACATGGATTTTAAACCAGCTTTTGAAGAATGCCAAAATCAATACTCATGTCAAATCATTAGTAATCTAACCTGGATAACATGCAGGGGCGTAATTTAAAGGGGGGGCACAGGGGGGCATTACACTTGATCTTTTACAGAAGGCAGTATTGGACCTTTCCACTTTGTACAATCCAAATGTTTTATCAAAAAGATATAAGGAAGTTGGAATGTTGTTTGCATCTTATGTGTTATAGGAAATTGTGTAATTATGGATAGTATGGAAATGAGAATAACTTTAAGAACTAACAATAATTTCAATAATCTGTATAAAATCTTTAAAAGTAGTAATCTATCTATTATAGAGCAGCTTTGAGTGTCTGGTTTAAAAATTGTACAAGGAGACATTTTTAAATTTTGAGCTGAACGGAGTTCTAATTTGGTTAAAATTGTATTTTTCATAAATCTCCAACTCCTCATTTTACACGTTTGCTTTATTGCACAACCTTTACTGTTTTTGTGCAAAGTTTCTTAAGTGATGTTATGGCATGAACTGTGCCAACACTCAATGACATATCACCTAAAGTAAAAGTAACCTTCTTATTAAAAGGTATCTGTGTGAAATCTCTGCCTATGACAACTTCATATTTAAAATCCTCTTGTTTACAATGAATGCACATTTTGATGTTATATTGCTTTGAGGTATAAGACAGATATCAGGACAATACTAGTGGAAATTTGAACCAAATCCAAGCAATAGGGGGGAAATTACTTGAGATTAATTAGGTACCCCCACTGTCTCATTTTCATTCTGCACTATTTCATCACTTTTTGCTCTATGAAATATTTTCATTACAACCATCCATATCATGAAGGGAGCATGACAAAATCCTGAAAAAACATGGTTGTGTCTACCTTGGGAAAAAGTATACAAAATACCAACTTTTGAGGATTTGTGCCTGTACTAACTGTGCCCCCCATAGCCCTCTCCCCTACCTTTGAAAACAAAATTTCACCCTTGATAACACAGTTAGGGCTCAGGGCTGAAATTAAAGTAAGTAAAATACCTGCCAGTCCTGTCAACAGACATAAGTGTCCATATTTTACAATTTTGCAGAACTCGTGATTATGTGAAGTGACAAAAACTGTTTAAATCTAACACCATGTTTAATATTCTCACTTTTCTATTGTGTTCTGTTTTTTATAATCAATTACCTTTCAAATGTTTTTTTTGTTTTAACCTTAACATTATGCTTTCAGGGAAACAAAAAAAACATATCTCGGAAAACGTAAAGTTGTGCTCAAAATTAGAATTACTGTAAAGCACAATTTAAATGTTCTCAGTTCTACTGTATATATTTGGGTCGTCCGTCATATTGAAAAGATCCCATTTAGCTCAATATCCGCCAAATACCATGGTCCTGTGCAGGAGACGCCATGTGAAGTTAAGAGGCAAGGACAAACAGAAATCCTTTGGCTTGGGGATCATGCTCTGCGCGCTCTCTCTTTTTCATGTCACTGCATTTTGACTGAAATCCTGTAATACACGGCAGCATGCATGCGGAAAATTTTACAAGAGCTTTGTATGAGACCTCATCTCCATACAAACACAAAACACAGATGCCCACTGTGTATTAATGCGGGCGGTGCATTCTACAGCATGGAAATCCAAACATGCAAACATTGCTACAATGTGTCGTGCTCGGGCTCAGGGCGCAGGCATTGTGCATGTTCTCCACTGACACCCAGAAGTAATTGAATTAGATATCCATGAATACCTAATACTGCACGACACAACAGACACTGTGTATTCTTTGGTAATACCAAAGGCCATGCTTGGGTGATAATGTGACGGCCGCTGAGTACAGTACAGTATGTGTTTGACTAAGTCGTAGTAGGTCGGATGGGAACAATACACAAACACACTGTCATTCAGATCAGATCAATGTCAGCTATGAAGCATCACACTCTAATACACTCTACTGAGCCTATTGAGTCTCCATGACAAGTGACAGAGCTTAAGAAGATGAGCGATAGGTTTTAAAATGACACCAAAGAGAATAACAGCCACAATATGGATCCCAAGGGAGGCGACTTAAATCTGCAGAACCACATGAGTGGAATTTACTTAGAAGAAAAAAAAGGTATAGCCCGAGGTCGCATTTGATCAAGAAGAATAACAATCCACACATGTTTTCGAAGTGGGAAAGGTGCAAACTAGAAGCCACAATCTAAAAATGCTCCGTTTTTTATTTTCCCATGCGGCGACCGCTGGGGTCATGAGCTCAGTTTTGATCCACATCTAGAAGAAAAATGCCCTTGTGGACAGCTAGCTATCTACGGTATACGCATGAATGTGTGTGTGTGTGTGTGTGTGTGCGCGTGTTTGTCGGAGATAAAGACAGAAAAAAAAGTGGGAATAGACTTGAGCCGACAACTCCGCCAGCACGCATCATCGCCTATCTTACACATACACCTCACAATACCTCAACCTCCGCTTGAGCCTCGCGCACCTGACACCTGCACCCCCCTCGCCCCCCTGCTGCAACAGCCACCCCCGACACACACCACCTGCTGCCTGCTCACATGCACACACTGATGCATGAAGACAGGAACACACACGAGTACAAACAGCCTGTTAGTTTTGCTGTACCTATGAGGACTTTGTGTTAAGTACTTTTATTTTGTAAAGAAACAATCCTAATTTTGCACAGGAAATAAAAGGGAAATGGTATCATATTAGGAGTGTATTACTAGCATTATTAACAAATCGTAATATAAAAAAAAAGGTCAAGGCCTTTTTAGTTCCTTCTACTTTTCTTTTTTTAACTAGTGACAATGGAATTTAACACTTCCCCCAGATGTTTCACATTAAAAGCATATCAAGAAAAAAAGGGATTATGCCCTTTGAGAAGGCTTTTGATGTGAAATAACTGTGCAGGAAATGTTAATCAAGGAAGTGTTAAGTGTTAATGACTGGTAAATTAGAGCTCATTGCAACACATTACTGAATGAGACTTTTTTTTAAATGAAAAAGAAACTGCCAGTTTGCTGGCATACTGTTAACATATGATCTGGTATTAAAGTTAAGCTGTAAACTAACATGTTTCTGAAAACATGCAAACACAATTTTGGTTTATATTTAATCAACCCTGCTTAGTTTTGCTGTTTGATCTCAGCTATTTAAGCCTGCATTTTACAAAACAGGAAGCAGTATGGCGTCTATTTCGTGTTCACATACTCTTGTATCAAAGCCAAGCAGTTTCTGAAGACATTTTAAGGGAAAAATAGCCAATGCACTAATAGAATCTTGGTTCATCTTGGTTTATATTTGATCAGCACTGTTTAGTTTTACAGCTTGATCTAAATATTTTCAGCCTCCATTTTCCCAATGCAGGAAACAGTATGGTGCCCACTTCATGTTTACCAATTGTATCACAGCTAAACAGTGCACTGAAATAAATTTAAAACTTTTAGAAGATATTTTGGCAATACTGTAATAGAGTCTTAGTTTATACTACGTTTTACAGTTTGATCTTCTAAGTTTGAGAAAAAAAGGGAGACAGAAAAATGTCACTCTCAATCTGCTTAAATACAAAAATGTATAAGTATAATCTGTAGTTCTAGCAACAGCCCTCGAGCGAATTTTGAGCTAAGAGATGATTGATTTTTCTTTACATAAATCAAAACATTTCCACTATTAATGAGTACATAGAAAATCACCAGAATGCCTGAAATCAAGTGTTCAATGCTCAAAATTAATTTGTAAAATTGCACCATCTTGGTTTGCCTTAATGAACATGAACCCAAAGCTACACACACACACACACACACACACACACACACACACACACACACACACACACACACAAGCACATACTTGCCCCACTTGCAAGTAGCCTACATATTCAAGACAAGGTGAAGGCTAATGGGAAAGCTTCAGCAAAGACTAGAACAAGGGTATTTCGAGAGCCGCGGCTATAAACAGAGCCAGAAGCGCATAAAAAAGGAACAGAGAAGGATGCAAAGAGACAAGAAGTCAATGAGCGTAACATCACGAGCACACTCTGCTCCCTCTCGAGCAGCTTACGGAACAACAAACTTTTCCTCAGCTTGTTTATTGCGGTGGCACTGGCAGACGTGTGTGTCTCTTTCTCATTAATCCAGTTCTTAATTACAGAGCAGAAGGAAAACGCAGAGCTGCTTCGGCCCCGAATTTCTCCTAATGAGCCTCCTCCCTTTTCTTTCTCCAGCCTCCCGTCTTCTCACTCCTCTGCCTGTCTGCCTTGCTCTCTGCTTCTCACTGCACCTGTGCCTGTCTCTATAGCGCTGTTTCATGCAAGTGCCAACCGAATTGGAGGCAAACTTTAGAGAGACTGCAAAATTGAAATGCTAATTATATGCATACTTATCAGCTGGCTTTATATGAATATACATGTTATATTTCTGTATGAAACGAGGCCTGGGGCAAGTTTTTGGCCATATTTTATCTTGCTTACAGCATGCACCAAATGTCTTTTGGCTCTGTTGGACGCCTCTTACATACAAATATTCATGTTCATTCAGCCTTTCTTTTCCTGTCTTAATCATCAAAACACCTTTCTATTCCAATTAAGCCTGCATTTTTGCCTTTTGTGTTATTGAGGCCATTTATTTGAGCTTTTCTATGTCTATTCTGCTCGTTCATTTTCATAATTGCTAAATGAAAACTTGCATAAATACTACCCAGCTGGTAGTTCTCTTTGTGCTCGTTATTGTTTGCATCTCTCTTGAACTCTGGCCTCTTCTATTTATCTCTCTAGCAGCCTCTGTCTCGGTCGCTCCCCTTGTTTCTGTTCCTCTCCCTGCACTGTAAAAAGATTAAATAATAACTCATACTTGGCCTGCCTCAGGGTAAAAATAGAATTCTTGCGCAGCTAATGGCCCTTGTTATAACAGACAATGTATGTTTAACTGGAAAACATATGAGATTTTTATTTTCTCTGTGTCTGTGGCTTTTATTTGGCCTCAACAGACTGAGCAGAGGTTCTCTTTTGTGATTATGGATTTCCTGCGTATCATTCATCTGGTCTAATAAACACAGAACTCAATTGATAATTATGAATGTGTGCGTCTTCCTTGAGTACGGAGATAATACATAATGGAGATTGATTACTGCGGCACTGACGGAGGCAACTGATCTGATAGGTTAGTCTGTCTGGGTCTGGTTGGACATGCTTTATTGAGAGCTGTTTACATGTCAGATGCTCGGTGTACATGTTTAATAGCTGGCTCATCAGACTTCCTAGAAAATTAACAGGCAGAGAAGAAGAAGACTGTCTCTAGCAAAAAACAGGCTCTAAACCATTAAACAAAATGAAAACTGGACATCCGACTCCCTAGAGCATCTTCTGGTACCATGAACATAACTTTTTTGGCAATCTAAATATTACAGTGAACTTTCATGAACAGAAAACACACTAAAAAAGCAAAAGCTATGCCTGTACTCTTTGAATCTGGGGTTTGCCTATTTTACCTAATCAACAGTTTTTTTTGCACCAGGGGTCTTATCCCAGATTGTCCCAACTCCCTGCCAGATCATCAAACTTTTTGTTGCTGCCGTCTCCAAAGCTGCTCCCCCCTCAGTTAGCTCTGCTTTTACAGAGCAGCAGCGGATGATATCCAACTGAGCTGTTAGATGCTACCAACAAACTCACACTCAGACTGAAACAGCTCCAATATGTTGTTATACACTGTTAGGCAACGTTAGCCATGTGGTGCTAACATGTAGCTCTGTCAGTGGGTGCATGCACACAGACTCTAACCAACTGTACCACGCATGGAACTCACATTCCTGCAGCAGCAGCAACAACCCATACAATCTGGTGTGGTGAAGTCAAGCAGTTTGATAGACTTGGCTCTGGATAGACTTGATAGACTCAGTTGGTAGGTGTAAAAAACCAATAAAACGATAACCATCCATACCCACCTGTCACTTTAAGTGTCCATGCACTTCGTAATACTTAACTTTAAGTCTCAATAACATTTAAATGAGTGAGGCAAATAAAAATTCAGCCACCAAACAGTTGCCATGAAAAGAGAAATAAGCTAAAGAGACCAAAACTTTCCTTTGTACCAGGCTGTAAACATGTTTATTAATGTTGTGCATTTCAACACCGGGGGCTACGGGGACTGACTCGCTCTCTAAGCTAGCCATTGGAGAAACTGCAGTTATTGCCACTTCCGTTTTGCGTTCATTTATTTTAGCCCTGGAAGTTGCTGCTTGGAAAATATCCAACACTACTTGCTGCCTCTGCCTTGACTCTGTCCGATTAGGAAATGAAGAAACCTCTGCATGATACATGAAAGGACACACATAGCCTGTATGATCATATGCTCATGATGGTGACAGAAGGAGCAATAACAGTTGGGGCCCCACCTAATGCACACACACACACACACACACACACACACACACACACACACACACACACACACACACAGACACACCTACAGTTTTGTGAGGTGATGACAAGCATGAGATAAAAGTCATATTTCCAGATAACGCTGATGCCTCAGATCTGGCACCACACTCTAAATGTCTCGACAGTGCCTTTGTAAGTGTGTGTTTGTGTGTGCACATGTGTTGGCTTCTTTGTTCACATGTCTGAGATAATGTCACAAAGTGAGACAGCGCCATATCAGAGGCCTGTGTGTGTGTATAAATGCATCAGTGTAGTGCCCTTCAATCTGTGTGCCTGTGTACTGTACGTGCTGTGATGTTTGTGTATATGCCTCTGTGTGTCACATTAAAAAGGCCTTCTCCCCTTATCTCTCTCTATGAGGATTAGAGTGCATAAGCCAGGCCTGAGGGCTCTGATTTCTCATATCAAACACTATCAACAATTGCTGGACGCCAGCACTGAGCTCTCTATTAAACACCCTCTCATATCCAACAGACAGCAATCTAGCAAAGGTAATGGGCCATAGATAGCTCTCTGATTTGACGCTGCTAAAATGGGATTATTCAGCTCCTTTGTGATTGTAAAAGAAAAGGGGTTACAAATAGTCCTCAGTTGGAGTTCGTGATAATTTGTGATTTTGCTCAGCAATATGTCGTAATTTGACTGCATTTAAGGCATTTTGATTATGGGTGGCCACAACATTTAACCACAATCTCAATGTTGGTTTTATACTCAAAATAACTGATTATCTATCTATACTTGAGGGCAGAGGTGTGCTCAATAGTGCTTGTAACTACATTACATTACATTAGAACACTGCACCTAGAGAATACAAGGTTATTTGTGGTTCCTAGAGTATCAAAAAGTACAACAGAGGGCCAGAGCCCTCAGCTATCGGGCCACTCTGCTGTGGAAACATCTTCTAGTTTTGGTCTGGGAGGCAGATGCTGTTTCCACATTTAAGAGTAGACTTTCCTCTTAAAAAGCTTACAGTTAGGGCTGGCTCAGGCTTGCCTTAGACCAGCCCCTAGTTATCCACTGTGAGGGTCCATAACTGTAAAAAAAAAAAAAAAAGTAAAACCGTCTGAGGCAAAATGATCTGTGGATGAAGAATAATCTATGGTGTAGCACGCTACTTGAACACAAGGAGGGGACTGATCACCCCTGACTGGGTTGCCCTGATGAGGGTGTCTGATGATCAAAGACCCAAAACACCTCATGACCCTATGGGTTCATCTCATCTGTGTCCAAGTTGAACCACATGGTGTGTGCTTTATAAATAAAAATGAATGGAGCTGAATAGGATTATGATATTAATCATCTCGTTACAGTGCAGTGTTCTGCTTGGAAAGCTTGGGTCCTAGCATTCATGTGGATGATACTTGACATGCACCACTCACCCAAATACTGTTACAGACCAAGTACCACCCCTCAAGGCAACAGTACTTGCCAACGGTACTGACCACCTACCAGGGCAATGCACCGTGCCATACTGCAAAAACATCTGAGAAGTAGTCCAAGGAACATAACAAGGAGTTCAAGTGATCAACCTGCCCTCCAAATTCCCAAGATTCTTATGTGACCAAGCATCTGAGGGACATGCCAGTACCCCACAACCCACAGGACTCTATCCATTTTTGCTGCCAATGCCTTGACATCAGACACAACAGAACACCCCCAGAGGTCCTGGTCCATGCCTTGACAGATCAGGGCCAAGTCCAATCCAATGAGGCCCCACTGTAGATCCAACAACTCTCTGTGGTACCAGCACATCCCATGGATGTTCAATCGGATTGGAATCTGGAAATATCTCAGTGTTTCCCAGCAAACATTGCATTTTAACAAAACGATCAATGTGATTCAGTGGTTTTGATGTTGTGGCTGATTGGTGTAGCTGTCTTTGCAATTGCCAAATACAACACACATTTCAGGATGTACTCACTTTCATTTTTTCTTTTATAAAGTGTGAGGAAACTGGTGAAAATGGCAATTTCCTGCACGCTAAGTTTAAATATCAATAGCATATATTTGAACAACAAGGGTTTGATTGATGGGCTGCACTACAAGACATTTTTAACATGGAAGCAACTTCGTTGGAAATAAGACTCCGGTTCAGAAAATGTTGGAGATTTACCAATAAAGTCTTAATTCAGACCTCCTACAAAGTTTTTCTTAAGATCAATCTAGAAAGCATCTATGAAAATTTTGGCCCCACTTCTGTTATGATCCATCTGCACAGTGCACAACATTTAAAGCAATAGGAGACCACTGAGCCATTATTTTGTGAAAGAGGGAAGCTGGAGAGCTGAAACAAGTTGTATTCAGTAGAGGTTGACTTGTGATCCCAGCGTACCACCTCCTACAGGGGCCAAAGTGATCTCAACATTACTGCGATTCAGACGCCTCTTCCTTAAACTAATACTGCCTTCCAGCCAGACCCAGGGCATTCAGTGCCTGAGGCAGAGAGAGAACACATTCTGATCTGGGTTTAGATAGCCTTTTGGAACATAACATACATGCAGCATTTGGCCCTTTTCCTGGATGGTTGTATGTTGCAAAACACACTGAGCATTGAGTAATCCCCTGCATTGGAAATAAGGTAAGAAGGGAAATGAAAAGTAAGGAAGGAAGGAGATGAGGTGAAAAACGCCGGCTTTAAATCCACTTGGAGAAGAGATGTTTTTGTGAAACTGTCTTGGCCATAAGCGGAGACTGACAAAATAGATAAATCCACTCTCGTCGATGCCGCCTGTCTGGGACGAGCTCCCACCCGATGAATATTTTAGTATAGCTGTAAAACGCTGGTTTGCTGCACACTAAACAACTTTTAGACTGTCTTGTTTTAGTCCATTTTGTGGTCTTTTTATATGACGAGTAAAACTGCCAGTGAGTGACGTGCTTTGCATCACTGCTTGGGAAAAGTCTGCATACTGGGGTATCCTGAAGGGGGTTGGGTGAGTTAAAAAAAGCATAAAGCCTGGTTTATTGAAGGAAAAAACACAATCCAGTCAACATTTGTATGTGGGGCCCATGTGGGTAGTAAATGGGCTGCAAAATGGGATTGTCCATGGGCTCCATGATGGCCCCATGCCAATTGCCTACATGGTTGGGTTTACCTAAGTGGGCCCCGGATAAGATGCCCATTTTGGGCCCATACCCACTTGGTACCCGTGTAGTCCTAGCAGAAGCCATGCAGGGGCCCACTTTGGTAAACCTACCCATGTAAGCAATTGGCATGGGACCATCACAGAACCCTTAGACATACCCATTTACTACCCACATGGGTCCCACACACAAATATTGGCTGGGAAGCGTTTTAGGATTTTGGTTAATTTTAGGGCTGTCAAACAATGGATTTTTAAAAATCACAATCAATCACTCAATTTTAATAGTTAATCGCAATGTATCTTTTTTTTTAATCACATATTTACACATCCATTATTTTGCATTTTAAAACAGTTTTCAAGTCTTTATTGACAAGGTAAAGCAATGCTTAGTGTCTTTACTGGGAATCAAATGACAGCAATTGCACTTTCCAGGAGTTCCAGTTAAGTTGCTTTGTCTGATTCTTACAGGTCGTGCATGCATAAAACTATTGTTTCCCACAACAGTAAGGCATTATTTCGCAATCTCAAGACTGTTTAGGGACCCCAATAGGCAGAAATATCACATTTACACTGTATGCAAAAAACTGTATGTAACTAGCATAAAGTGGCCATGTCTGTAAAGGTGAGACTCATGGGTACGCATAGAACCCATTTTCATTCAGTTATCTTGAGTTCAGAGGTCAAAGGACCCCTATGAAATGGCCATGCTGCTTTTTCTTGCTAAACTTAAGCCTACATTTGAGGTGTTAATTAGCCCCCTTCCTGAAAAGCTAGCATGACATGTTTGGTACCACCAGATTCTTTAAGTCTTCTATTTTCATATGATACATAATATGATTGTCACTCTAGCTTTAAAACTCTCTTATGGTGCGTTAAAGACAGGAATGTTGACTGGGGTTGCCCTCAATTAACGCAATTTAAACAAAACAAAATAAGACAAACAAAAAAGTCATGCACAAACTTTAACTGCATTGCGATTAACGTTGTAACATTGACAGCCCTAGTCAATTTGGATGGAAACACTGCTGTCCGCCCCTGCTTTCAATACTAAACTGTAAGGTTCAAACCCACGCACCCAATAATTTCTACACCCACTATAAAACTGAGTAAGATACAGTTATATTATGGCTGGCGAGAATTCTGCAAATGCTTAACTAAAACAAGACAAAGCCAGAGTGCGTCCAGCCTGAAGGTATAAAAGGATGCTTTTGATGTCACTCTTCCTGCAGAGATATTTCAGCTCAGCCTGAGTGGCCATTATTGGAAAACTGAATGTTTTTTTTTTTTCCGTCTGTATTATGACTCCCCTGAGAAGCCCAGGTCCAGTGATAAATGAACAGACACCGGGGAAATATTGGAGCCGATGGGAGCCATTTTGGCGCCATTATTCTCAATAAAAAGCAGGTCAACGTGCCTCTTTTCCCTCTTGCCACCCCCACTCCCTCCTCCACGTGCCATTAAAAAGGCCTCAGTGAATGCAGGGGAACATCATTAGCTCGGAGATGAAAGAGAGGCCACAGTGTCCTGAGAGGAATGCAGTGATGGTTCTTTTTGAATGATGCACCTTAGAAATAAAAGACCCTGGATTTGTGTTTGAGCGTGAGTGTGCATGTGCGATGAATAAACTTGTGTGTCTGTGGAGGAGTTATTGGTTTTTTGTCAGTGTGGTGAGTTCCCTTAGCTGCATATCAGTGTTGAATGCAAGTGTGTAAGATAATTCTCCATATACTCAAACACCCAGCCTATGCGTCTCTGTTTACAGACGTCAGTGTTGCCGAGGTTCTTTCCATCGCCGACATGTCAGCACTGTTGAATTGTTTTTCCACAGCAGCCCCTCTCGCTCTGCTGTGGCTGGAGATTGGAGTCCTGACCCAACGTCTGGAGGATGGTCTCTATCTCACGCTGGCATCTGACAGCCAATAATGAAAGCATTTGAGGTCTTCATGTAAGCCTGTGTTCCCTTCCTGCCTCCTGCCTTTCCTCCAGCCTCTTTTTCCTGTTTCATCTTCGTCCCTCAACTCTCGCCTCACTGTAGCCTGACATCCCGTGTCTGTCCATCAGTCGTCTTGACCCTGAACTGCATCCTCGCCGATGGAATGGTCCATCTTGCTAAAGTGTTGGCTATCAAAGAGCTGGCTGTGAGGCCGACAAGTGATGGAGTGTGCTATCAGTGCCAGCGCATGCTGTATTCTACCCCGGACACCTTCGCTATGTGTTGGGGAAGCTGTCTCCAGCTGTGGCCTTTCAACCTCTGGCTCATTTACTGTATTACATTTAGTTAGACAACAGATGTGCATGTACACTGTGAAATTACCTAAGGATTTTTTGGCCTGATGCACTTAATGTATATAATAAATCACACTTCAGAGACAGTCTGAATCTACAGCACCGGGCAGTGCTGGCTCCTGACAGGATTCCTCACTGTGGAGAAAATCCCAGCAGTACACGTATTGTACTCTTACTGAAGGAGACAGGCTGGAATTGGCAAAAGACAGATTACCTGGCAAGCTAAAGCCCATTCAGACTCTGTTATATACGCTGCACCTGTCTACACTGCAGAGAGACTGCACGGTTTATAATATCATGATTTTATGTCTTCCATTGCTCATCTTGGACACCATTTCAAGTTTCCAAAAATACAAATCTTTAAGTGAACAGTATTTAATAGCAACTCTGAATTAGATTTTAGGATGTTTGATTTATTTATTGACAGCTATATTCAATTGTCAACTCTGACTGGACTATTAAAGCACAAAGTCTGATTTCTGACTAAGAGACCCCTCAATTTCTTAACTTGCAAGCTTAAGTTTTATCCTTACAGAACAGCTTGTATAGTCAGTTATTGATGTGGGATTTAAAGATGTGATACACACTGAATACAAGTCTTATCGCTTAAATAGTCATTATTTTAAAAGTTAGGACAAGTCTCTGCTTGATAGAAGGCTAATTAGTGATTAGATATAGGTGTCAGAAAATCTGTGATTTATTAGTGAAGTATAGAGTGTTGTTGATATAGCTGTTACTTTATGTTCATGACAAAAGTCGCCATCACCAAACCCATCAGACTGAATTTACATAAACAATAAATTTAATATAGCAAAGACACTTCATTCAAAATCTACAGTAACAAAATAAAACTCACAAAAGCCATTTTTGTTAGATTTTCCACTGTTCCAACAATCATCAACTTTGATCTGATCTAAAAACACCCTTAATTCACCTGGTTATATGGGGAAATAAGCTAGCTCTTTATGCAATTTTTTTTTATATGTAAATAGAGTCTGGTATGTTTAACAATGGCGATTTGGGGCTGTTTCTGGTTAAAAAAAAGGATATTACTCTTTAACAAAAGGGTCTACCTCTTTTTAGATTCTCTCTCTAAATTGTGAGACACGGGATTGTGAATCCAAGCCTGTCTTTGGCAAAAATAAGCACTTTTGCTGGATGTAAAATGATGGCAAAAACGTGCCCTGAGTATTTACATTGCAGCCTGTTTCCTGTTTTCAGCTGCAGTCCTCCTGCTCAACATTGGACCAATTCCAGAAATTGTTTTTCCTATTAGTCACTTACAAAAGCATGAGAAAATAGGGTCCAGGTTAGAAAAATACCAAACATACCCTTTAACATGTCTGATAAACCCATTGTATGCTAACTGCCAAGCACCAAACTGCAAGCTAGCTAGTTAACACACTATATTTTCCATTAACAGTCTCATTTTTAATACAAATAAAAAATTAATTACTGCTTTTAGGCTTGATTTGAGTAATACTCCTGACATCCGGCCTTACACTACTCACTACGGCACTGCTAACAAGGGCATTTACAGTAAGCTGGCTGCGACTGCATGGCATCATTAGGAGGTGAGCGGGGGTTAATGAAAAAGGCTTGACTAAATGTTTTGTGGCTGGGCTCTGGTAATGCAGCCATGCTCCCTTGGCTACATTTCAAAACACCTCCGTGACAGCTCCAGCCCAGAACATGGGGAGCTCTCATGTTTTGCTTATGTAATGAGCCCCCTCCACCACCACAGCTGAAATGCAATTATCATTTGGCTGACACTAAAATGCGTTTTCTCGCCCGTGGCCACTCACGATGCTATTTAGAAGTTCTCAACTTTAGGGGAGGGAGAAAAAAAAAAAAAAAACGCTTTCTTTGACTCTCTCTCTCTCCTGTCGTCCTACTTTTTGGGTTGAGCCGGAAAGGAAGAAGGGAAGAGCTACACGAGAGAGTAGGAGGGAGAAGGGGAAGAGGAGGAGAGAAAGGACGCGGTTGGAGGAGGAGAGGGATGATAGGAAAAGAGAGGAGAGGGAGAGTTTCTGGGAGGATGCGATAATGAGGACAGTTAATTCAGAAACAGGGTGTGAGAGGCAGAGATTAGCCCACTAGCAGGGCGATGCTGTCCGCAGATTTTCTGCTCTGAATGGCTGTCAGTGAGGGCTGAGGGGCTGGGACGGGCCACCGAGCCGAGAGCAGAGGAGCGACAGTTTTAATTAAGGGAGTGTTTGGGTATATATGCATTTCCAGGTCGATTTATACCGCATTGGAGGCAGACAGGGAGAACGGATGGTGGAGGGAAGGAGGAGAAGGATGGCTGAGAAAATTTCCTGAAATGACAGCTGTCAAATGTTGGCAAAGGAACACAGGTTGTCTTTCTTTTTCATTACTAATCATGTGTTCCATCTCTGATTGCTTTCATATTTACATGGAACACGTTGCACAATTAACTTAAAACACAATGCCAGAATAAATGTTGGCATTCTCTGTCTCTGCAAACTATGGATAGTTTACATTTATATGTTATTCTGTGGTGGATAAGCTGACAATTTAAAATTCAATTGCTTAATGAGTGGTTAGGTTTTGGTACAGCAAGGACCTGGTTATGGTAAATAAATTATAAAAATCATTATCGCTTTTCTTGGCACAGTACCAGCTGGATAAGGAGCAATGTCTCAGTGTCAATGGCTGTTCATAGCACTATCTTGGCAGGAAGTAGAGTGATGTCTTGGTAAAAAAAACAGACACTTTTTGTGCCACTATCAAACACATTCTCATCCCGAGTTGTCACATACTGGTACTTTGCAGTGGACTTCTGCAACTTCATATTACACTCTTGGTATCCTTCTGCGTCTGCTGTTTACGTTCCAGGATGATGCTGCGGTTTTATCAAAAAATGCACATAGGGATTACACTGCATGTGGTTATGCCTAAACAACACAAGCACATGACAACCACTGCTGGGATGTCAACAAAAGCACATGCTGGCACGGAAGGTTAGGTTTCGGCAATAAGGGCACTTGATAAGATGTAGAAAAAACCCATCATGTCCAGACGGTAAGCAAACACTTGACTTCTGCACGAAAGTCCGGGGCTTGTTGGATCCATCCATCACCCCTCCCACCTGCCCTGTAGGGACCGTTATACTTCTTATATTATGTTGTTAGTGTCAGAGTTTCAACCTGCGGCCATGCAGCAGTGTATCATACAGACTTGACAAGTTACATCGGATATTGCTGCCTGATGCCGACTGTTACAATGCTGCTGTTGTAGTTGCTGTTAACTGACGTATCATACCACACTAAATGGTTCTGCCCAGCCTAAACTGACGCTGTCCAGAGGTGTACTGTGCAGGCACAAAAGGTATCCGTTTGATCTTACACCAAAGCACTGCAAAAGCAGTGGTATTTGATGACTTTGGAAAATGCTAGAGTGTTTTGGTAAAAACTGCTTTTAGTTGCACTATTCTGACAGGAAACAGCAGTGTCTCTGTCAAAAACAGCCCCTTTTTGTGGCACTACCTTGGCAGGCAAGGCAGTTATGTCTCAGTAAAAAAAACCCAACCACTTTTTGTGGCATTATCCTGGCAGGAAACACAGCAATATCTCAATGAGGAACAATCACATTTTCTAGTGTTAATACAGTGGTGTGCAGCTTGGCAAGCATCTCACCTAGTCTCGCATTCCTGCCATCTTCCCCTTCACATCCTGATGACAAAATCAGCTCACAGACTGTCGCTTTAGAAACACTGATATGATCAAAGGTATAAAAGGTACAAATGCAACAGATCTATACATGGATGGCTTACTGAAAAGGCTTACAGGGCACAGGCCCAGGAGCCCAAAGTGTCAGGGCTCCCCTGGCATTCAACTGCAACATGTTACTTAAATTAGTACATTACGACCAGGAATAGACTAAAAATGACCACAAAGAAACACAGGAAGACCACAAGGAGATGCAAAGAAGAAGAAAAAAAAGAAAAAAAGAGACACATAATAATGACAAAATGGGGGAAAACAACCATAAAGAGACAGGGAAAAAAACAAACAAAATATACCTATCTGTACCAAGGAGCCCATTGTCTAATAATCCACCCATGTGTTCATGGTATGCCGAAATGTACAATGCCAACATTTTCTCCTGGGCTGTAACTTAACTGATATTTACCTGCTTACTTCCATCTGGATTGACAAAATTGAACTTTCCTCTATCCTTTCCCTCGTCAACTGTCAAGTATTGCTTATTTTCTTTCTTTTTCAAGCGGTCTGGAACCACTGGCTGAAAGTTCGACACAGGAAGCCAAGCCAGCCGTGCTGGCTGTCAAAACTGAGAGAGCAGCACAAGCTGGACGGGGTAGGAGACATTTGACAGCGTGGTCTTTTATCCTCTGAAAATCATAAAGGATGCAACGGATTCAACAGCACATGCAGCGCGGAGCTCATTATTTAATTAAAGTGAGTGCACAGAGACTGTAGCTATGATTGGTGTTTACCTTTTTTTTTTTTTTTTTTCACTAAACCTCTCGACCTTCACCGGTGTTGGAGGGCAAGCGTCTGCCTCTCACACATTCCTCTACATCCTCCACTTCATCCCTTTATCTCCAGCTCAATCCCCCTCCGCTCGTCTCTGCTTATTGTCCCGGGCCTGTGCCTAAATGCAGCTCTTTCATCTTTGTTTTTATCTGTCAGATCAGTGAGGCGCTAGTCCCACTCCACACAACTCCTCAAAATATAAAGTTAGAAAGTCTCCCAAATCCGGGCAGATCAATAGATAAGGGTTGGCAGGCCCAGCTAATGGAATGCAGCTCGTGCCCTAGATTAGGATGTTTTCCGTTTCGCTTGGCTGTCCTCAAACCACCAAGAAGCCATAAAAAATGTTGGTTGTGGAATGGGGGGAGGGGGGAGTTAGACCACAGGCTGGTTGCTTGCTGAGACAGACAGACAGATGGGCAGACTAACAAGCAGATAGATGGATTTATGAACTGAGAAAAGGCTGTCAAACAGCCAAGAGAATGACAATGTGCTTTTACTGCAGTTAATAAATAACACTGATTCTAATAATGATCTGTATCTAGGCTATACAGCACTTTTAAAAATCAGTTACAAAGCAGTAAAAGCAATAAATATGTCACATCCATGAATGATACACTCCCTGTTTGATAGAATCATTATCACATAAACAAAAGTTATCGGCATTCCCTAAGGGCAAACAATGTAATTCTTCAATGACATGCTGTAATGATGACTCAAAAAAAGAATTATAACTATCATCCTATAACATTTGAAGTAAGAAAAAGGGAACTCAGTAATCTTTTTCATTTAATGTCCACTGCCTAGTGTAATTTGATCTCAGTTATTTCAGCCTCAATTTTAATAATACAGGAAATAATATGGCACCCTCTTTTTGCTCACAAACTCTTGAATTACAGCCAAACAGTGCACTAAAATATATTTCTGAAGACATTTAAGGGAAAAAAAGGACAACACAGGGACAGATTCTTGGTTTATATTTAAGGCACCCACTTTCTTTTCACAAACTCTCATTGTACAGCTAAACAGTGCACCAAAATATGTCTCGGAAGACAATTTAGATGAGAAATAGACAATACAGCGACAGAATCTTGGCTGTATATTTGATCAACACTGTCTCGCTCTACAGTTTAATTGGAATTTGGTCTGAGTTTGAGAAAGAGAAAGAGGGGCTGCACTCATTCTAGACCCACTTCTATTCTTATTGTGTCCATGATGGCAGGCATGTTAAAGTGCATAATTACAATGTGTAGTTCAAGGAACAACCCTACTCAGCGAAAATCATTCATTTATACATATTACCTACGTTTGTTTAATTTAGCGAGGTAACTCTTTAAGCCATATCCCAGATCCAAACAATTGACCGAATTAGTATTATTTTACAAACAGGAAGGAAATACTACAAAAACAACACCCAAGTCCGACAGTAATAAACTGGTACTATACTGGTCAGCTACTGGAGGGACTGTGAGTCACTGTATGGATGTGAGGCTAAAAAGAACAAAGAGCTCAGTTGACTTTTTTCCATAAAACACAACAACAAATGAACATGCTGCCAAAACAACAGAGAGATGGGCATGGGAGTAATAAACTGCAACACGAATGGACAGCACAACCCATAGGTAGCTTTTGTCACAGCACCAATGGGACACCAAGGAGAGGTGAGTCTGACTGAAGCAAGAGGGAGAGAAACTGTCGATGATGTAAAAATCAAACGCCAAGCCCACACAGGAAGACAGCGTGCGAAAGAAACTCCAATGAGCCTTTTTTCTGATTATAGTTTTCCTAAATGGGATTAGTGAAGAGGGTCGGACACAGTGAGCCACAGAAAGCCCAGTGGAAGAAGTGGGAAACGCTCATAACAGATGGATATCTTCCTTTCACTTCATCTCTCTCACTTTATCTCGCCGCTAATAGCCTTTTCAGGCATCGCTCGAACAATGAATGCTCCATCTCGTCTTCCGCTGTGTGGCTCTGATGTTAATATTTGCATGTGCTTCTGAGACAGAGGTCTGTCTGTGTTCAAACGAGCTCAGAATACAACAGAGGACCTCATTGCTGTTAAGACAAGCTCATGCGGCATCTTTCAGAGAAACAGTCTCCTCAGATGTTCAAATTGAACAACGCTGATACAGTTTGTTACAGTTTCTAAAGCACAAACTAAAAAAAAAAAAAATGTCTTGTACAACTTTGTTAGGTTAAGGAGATACAGAGAGACTTTCCTGAGTGAGGAGTGAACATTGTCCTCTGAGTGACTCTGAAGCTTTGCTGTATTAATTAAAGCTAAATTAAATTCTGGAGATCAGAAATGAAAAGCATAGACCAATGCCTCAGTGAGCAACACTGATGGGAGAGAGAAGACATTGTTATATACACAGTATTTCATCAGAGATTGATTGGAAATGCAATTAAAAACATATACCAGGGATACTAAACTTGCTTTGCTTGGGGGCCACTTTTGCAAAATAACAAGAAGCCAGGAGCTAGTCTCAGCAGCCCCATACATGATTCTAGGATTTTAGGGCGCTTCTAGGATTTTTAGGACATTTCTCGGATTTTAGTACATTTCCAGAATTTTAGGACGTTTCAAGGATTTGGGGACATTTCTTGGATTTTAGGATGTTTGTAAGATTCTAGGACATTTCTAGGATTTTAGGATGTATCTGGGATTTGGGATATTTCTGGGATTTTAACATATTTCCTTAAATTTAGCACATTTCTAGAATCTTAGAACATTTCAAGGGTTTTAGCATGTTTCTTCAAATTTAGCACATTTCTTGTTTGCAGAGCATTTCTGGGATTCTATCATGTTTCTAGGATTTTAGGACATTTTTAGGATTTTAGGACGCTTCGCAGATTTTTGGACCTTTCTAAGTTTTCAGCACATCAGAGGATTAGCTAGAACCTTTGACAGGTGGGTGGTGGGTGATCCCCCACTGCATTTTTTTGATACAAGCTATATTGTGATGCTGTTTTATGCGCTCTGACACCTTATGTATACTAAAAGTACAATAACAATTCCCAATGTCAATCATATTATTTTTATTGTGAATAAGGAAATTAATAGAGGGCTACCCGGCATCCTATCAGGTGCCAGATTTGGCCCACGGGTTGTAATTTAAGTATCACTGACATATACATACCAATTCCAGTCCCCTTACATTTCAGTGAGGGGGTGCGTTCAGCTGGGGCCACAATAATGTTGAGGTGAAAAATTACCCGACATAGCAGTGCTGTGAGAGACTCTTTGGAAGGTGCACTGTATGAGATTTTAAGAAAAATGTTTTTTAGTGCCGCTGACCTAAAATTATGGCACAATGTTGAGAAATTCTAACAATATAAGGTTCTAATATTTCCAGTGTCAGGTGCTTTGTGGTCGGACAGAAAGGCCTCCAGCTTCATGATCAATTAGGCTGACTCCATAACAATAAAAAAAAAAAACAACAACCTGCCCGCAAGGATAAAAAGGGGACAAACTGGAGATGAGATTGAGCGTGAAGCACATTCTCACCAAGGTGCAAAGCCATTTGAGATTGTTGATTATCATCCCAATCAAGTAAACTGCTCTTCACAGGAGAGGCTCCACATTGTCTGACATCAAGTGATGATGGCAGAAGGCAGAGAGAGGCAGAGGAAACAGAAAATGAAAATTATTAAAGAAAGATGACAGTGCATGGCAACAAAAGACTCCTGGAAGGAGTGGTCGGAGCTTTTAAAAGTTTGTGGTCAAACAAAAAAATAGGTAAAAAACATCACATTGGGAGGAATGTTGTGTTACTTCCTAATGTTGCCAATTCATACTTCATTTGTACTGTTTGTTCAAAAAGCAACCCAACTGCCTGAATTAATGTTGGCATTGTACAATTTTGTTGACTGCAAGATATCTAAATGAAAATGGGTTCTATGTTTCCCTTTAAATATCCATGCACACTTTTTGCTAGTCCCATGTAGGCTTTTTTTTGCTGTCATTTGATTCCTAATAAAGACAATCTGGTAAGAATAACTCTACCTTGTCAATATGGACTTCATAACTGTTTTGTACTGCAAAATAATGGAATTGAAACCGTGATTTAAAAATGTGATTTATAGCGATAAACTATTAAATAAAACTATACAACAATTCTGAGTAAATAAAATCTTGTTTTTGTGGCACTATTCAGACAGGAAACCCAACAATATCTTAGTAAAACCTATCCTTTTAGTGGCACTATCCTGGCACAAAATGCAGTAATGTCTTGGTTCAAAAAATTTTTTTGTGGCATTATCCTGGCAGGAGATGCAGCGATACCTCAGTAAATTATTTTTGCCACACTATCCAGACATGAATCCCCGCAATGTCTTGGTAAAACATGTCTTGTTTTGATGGCACTATCCTAATACTAAATACAGCATTGTCTTGGTAAAAAAAAATCACCATCTTAGCACTATCTTGGCAGGGAACCCTGCAATGTCTTAATAAAAAAACAACTGCTTTTCGTTGCACTTTTCTACAGGAAATGCAGCAATTCCTCAGTAAAAAACAATTACTTTTCATGGTCGGGAAATCATCGGCAGGAATCACAGTGATATCTCAAAACAAACATTTTCACTGACACTATCCTGGCAGGAAATGCAACTATGTTTCTGTAAAGAGCAACTTTTAGTGGCATTATCCCTGCTGGAAAGCAAAAATGTCTTTGTAAAAAATAACTGCTCCAACTCATACTCTATGTTGCTTTAGAAAGGTTATGATACATATGATTCATACAAATGCAACATATCCGGAATTTGCAGGAATGTACATTTTCTTCTTTTGACTAGGCTGAATGAAGAATTTTACTGTCGCTACAGCTTTCTGCTCTGCAAGAAACTCTACATTTAGAGGTTTAACAAATGTGTATATATAGAATGTTCGCTCCATATAATGGCTACTAAATTGTTATTATTAATCTAAAAATTTCAGCCTCCAGTCTGCAGCCTCCATCAGCCCAGCACTGATACACTGCAGGCTGTGGTGCTTCAGCTGCAGCTCTGTGCAACTGCTGTCATCATAGAGAGTGGCAGAGTGAAAGCTGGAGTAATTATCCCCAATATTTTCATATCAATATTTTTATATCATTTCCAGTGCTGTTATAAATAGTGAGTGAATTTTGTCGTGAAAGTGGCAAACTACAGCTGCTAAGCTCAAGTGATAGGAGAGTGGCTCATGTCGCTGGAATTAATCAGCACAGCTGTCGACACTGACTGCTGAAGATGGAACCATTATTCACAGCCTATGCAGTGCACATGGAGAGGAGATTGTACTGAATATAGCCTAATTTTCAAAGTAAAGCAACCAAATCAGCGCTGGTTGCTCTCTGATTTAGTTCGCCTTCTTGTTTTCTTTTTTTACCTAATATAATTTATTTTTCTGACAGTTTCTGAGTAGCCTTAATCTTTTTTTGTTTTTCCTTTGCTGTTTCCTTTCGGTTTAACAATTAGGCTAAATCTACTTTCTGTTCAGCCAAAAGGCCTACTGAATTTATTTTAAACCATTTGTTTTATTTTGTTGTTCAGAGCAGATTTGGCTTGCCTTCTAGCAAAAGGCTGTCAAGTCAGAAAAAAAAAGTAATATGGCTATTTAAAGCACCTGCAAGAACATTTGTCTCTCACAGATTGAAATAAACTGGCCATAAAAGATAACTGTGTGTGACGTGTACCCATTGAAATTTGTAATAAAGATATTTTAAGCTCAGAAATGTAAAGTGCCCTTCAGTGATTAAAGGGAGATAAGGTGTGTGAAGGAGAGATATTTTGGGAGACACAGCCAAGCTTTTGACATGTTAGTTTCCGGCTTCAAAGTGGCCATTTAGAAGTATAAAGGTGCAATATATGCTGAGACAGATGTGCAGTATGAATGTCTTACATCTGGGGACCTTTTTCAGCAGAGTGACGCGCGTTAATATTTTCACTTTGGGTCAGATCTCTTCTGGAGGCAACACTTGTCCTATGTGCAGTGTCTTAAGGTAGATCAGGGACGTGGAAGCAGAAAAATGAGTGAATTTTGTCACATTGTGATCTGGACATTGGTGTAGATTTCAGGGGGTATGCAGGGGGCAACATTTAGAACATGTGTCTTTGTACCATCTAATAAAAACATGAAATTAGCAGAGGACTTCTGTTTTTACAAAACCGTCGACTGCAGCTCCCAATTGTTAAAATAAAAGTAATCTAGTATTGAGTATTGAGTATATAGTGCTCATGTTTTGCTACCCAGTATCAGCTAATCCATCTTACTTTTGTGCCGGTTTTCCAAAGAAATTTTGGAATGGATAACTCTGATCAAGATACAAACTTTTCAAGATTACAAAATCTGGATAACCAGTGCTCTAAAAGAGATTACATATCACAGTATTGACAATCTGCCAACAAACACCCTTCCCAATGTTGAAATGAAACCTATGCCCTTAGATCTGGGTCCCCAGATGTTCTATTACTTGCCTGTCCTTTTGCTGGGATCAGGGTAATCCTGATTTCTTTGGATCAAAGGTATCCCAATTCTACTAAGAGGTTTTTAACGGCAAGTACTGAAGATTTGATTCAGATCAAAACCAAGACTGGATTATATGATTTAATCTGATTCCGTATCCGATTTCGGCCACAGCCCCCTGCTCTTCCAGGCGAGCTAATGGGCACCCTTTGAACAATACATTTTCAAAATGTGATGCAATCCGATAACCAAAGTACCTCTGATCACCCCTAACTTATGTGTTTCACCTTCTAATGTGTCCTTCCCCAATGTTGAAAACTACACCTTTGAATGTGGGTAACCAGATGTTCTGTTATTTGCCCCACAGTCTGTACAAATCAAACAGCATTTTCTCACTTTCTGGCAAAGGCCTTTTTATGTCCCTGCACCTAATGTGTTGGGAAACTACAACATCCCCAGAGATCTGAACACTCCCCAATCCTCATTCATCCATTATTTTATGGCAGGATGTGAGAACAGCCCTCCTCTCACCTCCCCTACCTTGACGGACACAAAACATTTCTGCCATCCTGTTTAGTAAGTAGTTTGGAGTAACACAGGGTAGACGAGACCTCCCCTCAGCCTGGTTTTCTTTGTTCTTTGGGGAGTGCTTCTGTCAGCGCTGTAAGCATCGGACAGCGCACTGACACAGCAGAATCGTAAACAACTTCATTTACATTTAAGGCGTTTAGCAAATGCTCTTATCCAGAGAGACTTTCCACTGCCTGAGAAGTACCTGTGATGGTTCTGTAATTAGACAGACTCTCTAGGCCATCCGGACATGGTCACTGCCCTGATCTATTTGGCCTTTAAATATAGCAGAAAGTATAAAAGGAAAAACCAATTATAAAAAATCTGAAGCAAAAAAAAAGATGTAATTATTTGTGAAGATGAGTCCTTTGTTTTTAGAGAATCATTTTCTTTTCATATGCACTGACAGGAATCGACAGGCTCGTCTACAGGCCATGTTTAGTCGATATTTAGAAGCTTTTCCAGCTAGTGTTTGCCATAATCATTTCATATTTATCTTCCCTGACCAGAAATCCAAGTAATATATACTTCCAAAGGGGGGGCTGAAATATTCACTTAGAAGGACTCATTCGTTTTCTGAGTGAATCTAAATGGCATTGATATATAGTATGATCATCACCCTTGGGGCGCCATTTACATTTAAGCTCTGAGATGGAAAGGTTACTGATTCACAACTGAATGAATCGTCCCAGTCTCTCCCTCTCCCTCCCCCTGACCCGCCATCCTGGTTTCATCTTTCCCAAACTATCAATCAAAGTAATTAAAAAGACATCACTGAAATGTCAATGTGCTATAATAAAGCTTATTAATAGTGCCAGAGCCGTCAGATGATGGAGGGCCAGGTGTTTGTAGCCAGAGGTAGACAGGCGTTTAAGAGGACTGCGATCACTAATTGAAAGGTCCTGGAGGCTTTTTTTGGTTGCTGCTGCTACTTAAATGGAGGAAAATGATGACGATAAAATGCATTCACTTTTGGCAGTTGAAAAAGTTGAATTATAGGTTTTTAAAAGGAGCAAAGTTGTGTTGAATAGAAATTTAGTGGAAGGTAGATGGAGGGCGGTCTGAAGCCAGTGACCCAAATTCAGGGCACCTTTTCTAGGCCTGGCACACACCTCCGCACCCCTCCGGTCACAATGTCCTTCAGAGGGAGGGTGGGCCTCAGCGATCAGACTAGCAATATTACTCAGACACACTCTATCTGATACAGAGAATCATGTCTCCTATGGGAGAGGTGGAAAGGACAGGGTGTTGACAAAGAGGGCAGTAAAGCAAAAGAGAGAGAAAGAGAGAGAAGGAAATAAGATTGAGAAAAGATGCCACAAAAGCAAAGTGATTAAAAAGTAAATCACTCATCAGTTCTCAGAGAGCTGGAGTGACAGGCACTCAGGTCACTTGACCTGACTCACTCATCATTTATGTAAATTCTGAGGCGTCGGGGACTGGCAGCATGTGAACCCTGATCCAGCAGTTCATACTGAAAGTGCAGCATGGAAGGACATTTAAAAAGATGTCAGTTTGAAGAAAAACAAATCAAAAACCAAGACCAGTTTGTGGCATATTTTTACACAGTTGGGAGACACTGACAGTGTGCAATGACCAACACCGTTTGCTGTTGGACCAATATGGTCTAAACTACAAAGTAATAGCAAAGTAGCCAGCTTTGCTATAGGTGGGGACCACGTCAATCAATAGTGACCCGCTTCTATATATTTAATTATTTGGGCTGAAGCCCCGCAGCAGCGGATTAACGTCTCAAACCTGCACCGAAACACTTTGACTGTCTTCAAACGTATTAGTAAATATTGGGTAGCGTTAGCTGTGTGAAGTCAGTAGTTCACCCTGTCACTCGTTCATTACAGATTTGTACAAAATGCTAGCCTAAAAACTTTTTCGTGGTAAATGGGAGTTTTTTCAAAATGTATGTATTCCCATTAGCCATATTTGATATTCGCAATTTCCACAGAGCGTTTTTTCTTGCAATAATCCAAAAGCCAATGGGAATATTCCCATTGGCTTTTCTGATGAGGGAACAAGGGTGATGCCAACTTCTGTGTCTACCTACAAATAAACAAACAAAACAAAAAAACATCATCCCTGAAGCACTCGAAAGACTTCCCTAATAATGTCTGCAAACAAGACCGTAGGCTTTGATTCAACATCGTTGATGGAACACATAGGAAACCAGGGGTTTGCAAGTCCTCTGCCTGAAAATTTTGAGCGTCAAACACTCAATTTCATGCATTCTAATGCAGGAAATATAAGAATTTTCTACATCAATTCATGGTGTAAAGGTCTTTAATTTTGTCAAATAAAAGTCCTCTGCTACTTTTAATTGGAAGGGACAAATGCACATGTTCAAAATGTTGAGGATGACATGCCCCTGAGTCCCCCCTGAAATTACCCTGTGCCTACAAATCTCTCTTTCTATGGAACAATGTGTGTGCTAGTCTCCTGAAATGCATTTTGCAATCTCCTCGAGGTTTTTAGCTTTGCATAAAACTTCATGTATTTACACATCTTTGGTGCGAGGCGTTGTGGACAGAATAGCTCCGGGCCCACTGAGCTGTTTGGCTCTAAATGGTTTGCCAAGGTGATTCTGAAGCAAATAAGTCCGTAGTGGCGGGTAGTTGCCTTAAGGCCTTGTTCTGTCACTAGCAGGGCATACAAACACAAAACCACTTCTTCCATTGCTATGACTCAAACCTACCTCTTCATTAATGAATAATCTCTACCCACAACCTCCCACAAATGAATACCAGGGTTTGTAAATAGCTCTTACTCATTATACAAGACATATTTTATTGTGTGATAAATAATGTGGCAAATCTATTCTGTACCAGAAACAGGATGTGATATGATCCAAGTTTGATTGTATGTGTTGCTGGAATAGTGTGCATTTGAACCAGAAATACATCGTGCTGTGCATAAGCAAAAACCTCATTACCAAATAATAAACTAAATTTCATTTTCTGATTTTAACATATTTCCTTCTAATTCAAACTGGTTTCTATAGGAGCAATTGGCCAGCCTGCCTCATCCACACCTGATGTACACATACAGACAAGGTTTTGCAACCCCAATTACAAGAGTGGTAAATATAACCCTCCGACAGCCTGTGCTGAAGAGGCCAAAGCCAGATGATTCCATGTTGGCTGCGAGTGAGGACGGGACAAAAGCATGGCAGACGGCGCCAAGCAGCATGATGAGAAAATAAGAGCCAGGAAGAGGGTGGAGGGATGAGGTGGGTGTGTTGGGGGAGAGTAAGTCCACAGTGAAACAGTAGAGCAGGAGATGAAACCACAGTGACGGACACAATCACTAAAATGGACTTGACAGATTTAGAGCACGCACATAAAGGTCGACAAGAGTCGAATAGTGCAGCGTAGAGCAATATATAGGATTTAATAGAACTTGACCAGCTGGGTTAAAAATACATTTTATAATAAAACAGTGTGTGATGTCACATTATGCCCAGGGACATAATTTTATACAGAAGTAAAGATTTCAACTATTTCTTTGTTGTGTGTTTGTATTTTCCTCTTTTTTGTGTGTTCAGTGCTGCAGCGCTCTGTCATCAGGCTCTAATGTTGACACTCTTATGTGCTGTAGTGACAGTGGGTTCTTATAGATGGCACACATACACACAGACATGCACACGTGCGCACACACACAATATTGTCCCTTTCAGCAGTGCCAGACCAAACATATTCAATGCCAAGCACGGAAGACTGATGAGGCTGAATTGCCTCATTAACTCATCATAAAATACACTTCATTCAAACTCGACAGAAACAAATTAATCTAGTCTTAGTAATCTAGTTATAAAGTCCATTGTTCCAACAATCATATGCTCCAGTTTGGTCGAAATATATCATGAACTCAGGGAGTTAGATGTAAAAAAACATCCTGTTATTCCCCACGGCCTCTTGCTGCCATTGCTGACCACCAGCTGTTTATAGTCCTTTAACGTATCCCTCCACAACTACGTGCCACAATGTCTTTCAGCTCAGCTGCCTACTCCACTAGTAGAGATTGAGCTCTACAGAGGAGTGTCTGTATTTATGACATTATTGAAAAACATACCTTCGGGACCTCTAAATACCCTGGATTACTATGATAACGTGATGCGTCCCAAGCCGAGCATACAGACTCCATTTTAGCACTGTTACTACCTCCCATGGCGAATTGAAGGCAAGATAACTCTGTCGCCCCAATCTGTAAACATACCTTATATACAGAATGGCGATGTGGCATAACGGAACCATATTTCTGCCCTGAGCAGTGTAAAAAAGGCTTATGTCACTTATAGGAAGATCCAGCACTGCCTCTGAGCTATGGATGCTTACGCCATAGAAATCTGCACTCAGAATTGCATTACATAAACAGACCCATCAAAATATTATTTTATATGAGCATTTTGATCCTTTTGTCAAAGTACTTGATAGCCTACTTGTAAGCTCTACGAGGCAATCAAACTCCCACTACGGCCTCATAGGTGTCACATACCCATTGAACCAACACTGAACACTTTATCTCTTTGGCAAACACTTTGCATCTTATATGAATGAATGCCAGCAACATAAAAAAAGCTAAATTATATCCAACCCTCTGCTAGATTGTAAAGCTGCCATTTTCAGAGCACTGAGTATCACAGCACGCTTACTAAAAAATGATGGCAGCGTAGATACACACAGACAGTTATACATCAGATGATGATTGCTTAATCCATAGAGTGAACGTTTGGGAAACTCAATGAGATGTCCATAAGCAGCATTTCCAGGCAGACCGGCAGTGGGATGTGCACTGTAAGCGTTCTTGGAAGCAATAAAGAATCGTCCGGTTGCTTCAAACACACAGCTCATTTGAAATCAAGATTCAATTCACACGCACCTCTTCCTTATTCCTTTACATCTCCTCCCTGCAACACGTGCAGAGCGGTGCATGTAGGTGTCACACCCAAGCAGAAGCAGAGAGGTCCGCACATGCATACAAGGATGCTCACGGCGGCCGACAACTCTCATTAAAGCATGTGTGATATCTGAGGTGGCAGCAGTGAAGTCGCAGCCCCGGGCTCATTTATTTAAGAGGAGGAATAATGAATTCTTTGTGGCATCTCATCTTCCCATCACTATTAATCTGGCCTTCTGCAGGTATCTGCACAGCGATCCATACTGCGTGGGCCCCTTGACTGGCGCACATTTACATGCTTTGCCAACTACAGATTTACAGCCTTACCCCGAGGATGCTAATTGTGCATGAGTTTTTACAATCTCCCTCAAGTTTTCCCCAAGCTGTTAAAAGCTAACATGCATGTCATCCATCACGAAGCGTCTTAGCGGTTATTTTACATAGCTTTCATCATGGCCCCAATTTTGTTTTTACTCCTCTCCCTCTTATTGTTTTGGAATTGACATACGAGAACACCTGCAGCCTACTCTCATATTTGAACATTTCGGAGTGCCGTAATATTTCTTTTTAAAGTGTGCATGACACACACAACACACACACCCTATAAACCAATTTGTGCCACAGGCAGACGGAGAAGTAATTTACCCTCCATTGAAAGTGGCTAAAAAGAAAGGCAGGGATTAACCACAGGCCAATTACAGAGTTGGCTAAACCCTGTCTAACTGGAACAAATACATGACAGAGCTCAGGCTTTTTCAACATGCATGGAGTCGACCATCTTCACAGGAAGGTAGATAAAAAGGCGAGAGGAAGCGTAAATGAGGAGGCTGGACGGAAGCAAGTGAAGGACAGAGGTAAGTCAATATATACGCAGGAAAGGATGACTCAACAAAGAATTATTCAAAGTGCAAATAATATTAAATGACATTTTTTTGCCTTTGCAGTAGAGATCTGCTCTGGACAACATGTGCTCACAAAGAAAAATCGAGAACCAAAAGGAATTAAACACATTTAGAAATATGGTCATTAGCATGAGTTAACTTAATCTACATTTTGCCAACAGGTCATTGCAAGTATAAAGAACAGACAGTGTTAACTTCAGTAGTACCTTCAAAGATTTGTAACACCAGAAATATCCACTTTCATGCAGAAGAACTTGACGCATTGCAAATCAAAAGATGGTTAAATGTTATTAGATAAAATGCCAATCAAACACAAGTAGTCCCACCACTCAGATGCCTGGAGGCTAAAGGGTCATTACCGATGTACTGTGTCCCCAAAGACCTTCTTCCTTCCTTCCAGAAATATAAACTATCAATATCAATTTGGCATAATTCTTGAAGGTTGACTAATTGTGGCGCTAGGTGGACTGAAAATGGCAACAGAGTCACAGGTTTTATAGCTAATTAGCTACAGTCAGGAGGAACAACTGCCATCGCAATGGATAAAATAGAACAAGAGATGTAAGAAAAACTAACACACAAGCTCAACTCAACAGGAAGAATATTTAAAGTAATGTGAAACATGGAAAAGATCAAATCTGATATAAGAGCGAAAAAAAACAGCTGGAGAGACTAAGATCCATCGAGAAAGATCCAGACGTGGAAAGACAGCGTGTCGGTGTAAGTAAGTCAGGGCAGGTTGTATCCATCGTGACTTTGATAAGGCGAGAAGGGTTACGAGACACCCCGGCCTCGGCTGACACGAAGCCACGCCGAGTGACACCGACAGGGTGAGAAAGGCCGAGGACGGGGCCTCGCTGGAGGACGCTGCGGGTCACGATGTGTTACACAGCCGAGTGACATGAAGGTCAACGACAGTCGCCGTGGAGAAGACGCTGATGCGGGCTGCGTGGGGATTTCTGGGTCTGTCTGTCTATAACATGCACCATATTCCAGCGCTCACACACTGTCCACATCATGCTGTGGCTTTGACTCTGAGGAAATCTGAGAATCACCTGTGTGAGAGGGGTAGCTCTCAGTGGACATCCAGGAGACGCCCCGTTATCAGACGCCACGGCGGTGACATTACACGATTCCCATCAGATCCAAAGTCAACGCTCTTGACATTTACCTCCGTCTCGCTCAAAATGGCTGCAGTCAACATTATGTCCGCGAGCCCAAGGACGGGGTACTTCCAGTAATTACGGCGGATCAGCACCATCTTAACAAACACCTCTTATATCATAGCTAATAGCATCAAAGCAGCAGATTAAACGCGCTGTAGGACACTGGGAGGAAGTTTACAGTTTAATTAAATTGTTTTAACTTTTGTGTTTGATGAGGGAATTGGTGCTTTCTCCCCTCCGCCTGCCAACGGGGAGAGTCAGACGAGCGGCGAATTGCTAAATACGGCAGTGAGGAGACACTGGCATATGCTGTTAATATCCTTGTAGAATATAAGCAGCTGTAAAGAGCGTCATGGCTGCATACATTTATTGGTTGGAGTGTATGGGGATGTACCTAGAGGATATCGTAATGAAGTATTTAGATGCTGCAGCTGGTGCTTTTTAGGTAGGAATTCTCTGAGCGCCGTTGATTGTGGGATGGAAATAGTGGCTTCGTCATTCGATATACGTTATGGATTGAATCTCTTGGCATTTTTATTTCAGTTTACTGCTAATAACATACATATGCTGTAGATATTTTCTAGTCTATGAGGGGACGAGTTAGATAATAAACAACAGACATTGGGAAAAGACAGACAGGTGTTTTCTCTATCTGTCGCTATCTCGCCATCTGTCTCAGTCTTATGACGTGTGTGTAAGACTGAATAGATACTAAATAGCTGTCTGGGAAAAGTGTCAGAGTGTGTCTGTCATTGCCACGTATATATCTGGCACATTAGGGCGACCTTCCTTCTCTTTACGTCTCCAGACAGGCATTAAACTTTCTAATACGGCTCCAGACGGAGTGGGGGGATCTCATTTTATAAAAGCTCGGCTAAATGACCCACCCCCACCGCCACGGCTATGCTTCCAACTTTACTATTTCTTTTTCATTTTCATCATTCCAGGCGATAATTAAAAGCCCGTGGTGGTAGCGGAGGGGTGGGTGCTGGATGTGCTCCCCTTCTTTCACCTTCACTGGGAGGCATTTCCTCCCTTAAATGGCCATTCAGGTCGTGTTAGTGTTAATGTTTCGCTTCTTTGTACTTTCATTTAGCAGAGATGTGGGGACAAATGGGTAACGTTGTCCCCTCTTTTCTTACTGTCATATTAATAAGATGCTGTCTATATCTAGTGTACTACCTTTATTTCAGATACTACCCTCTGGGAGACAGTGGTGCTCCCAAGAAACTTTTGATTGGAGTGGTCAGATGGGGCCACTGAAAATCTTGGGGTGGCTCACCAAAACCAAAAGCCATGACTGAATTTCAAGTGTATTGGCTAGTTAACCCTTTGAACCCTCAGCAAATTGGCTTAATTTCTTTTGAAAACATGAGAAAAAGAAAGAAATGTTTCACAAATTGCAAGAAGTCAGTAGATTTGGAAAATTTTATGTGTAAAAATAATCTGATTTTTCTTAAGTATTTCTTTGTGTAGTAATAATACATTTGTCTTGTTTAACTGTTATATTTGTCACAGCAAGAACTTGCATTACTGTTGTGTATTTGGGTCCATTCATTATGAGAGCTTTCACCAAGACATGCTCATGTAGGCTATGTAATGAGATGAAAATAGAGGATATGATATATTTTGCCCAGAATACCGACACTGAGGCATGGCTATATGAACTAACAACTCCCCTACCTCTCTAATGATCGCTCCCACCCTACCCAACATGTTATTCTATTCATCTATTTTTCATCCATAAATATTAATAATCCACGGTCACACTGACAGGGGCCATGAGATTTGAAGGTAAGGTTCACCTTTACATCCCATTTTATTCAGCAGGCATATGAATCTACTCCCTGAAAGCAATCTTCCACTAAATCCCTGATTACACTTACGCTTTACTAATCATCAAGCCAATTACTGGAATAACCTTTCCTGCTATCTGTTTCACCCAGCTGAGCACGGACATAAAGTGATGGCCGTCGCTGCAGTTCACATACGCGCAGTTTACCATTTAGTTTGCATGACTGCACTGGTACTACCCAGACTGATATATCTTACTTCAAGACATTTATATTTAGGAGCCAGCCTGAAGTGAATAATGATCTGTAGCTACAAGATATGTCCTGATTTTATTTTTGAGTGTGGATGTATACTCATTCTGTTTAGCATCACTGTTAGCAGTAAGATGATGGTACAGTAAGTATAGAAACACTGCATCGTGGTTGTACTCACAGTTTATATTCATGTGTGTGAAAACATGGATTCTTCACACATATCTTCCTTCTGTCAGCACAGATGATCTATAAAATCAGCAGTTTCAAATTAGACACCGAAGACTAGCGTCACCAACTCAGTATCCAACCACTCTTCCCTTCTAGGTATGACACTGTAACGGCAAGAGTGTCTTTGTAGAACATTGAGTCACAGTGAAGCTGACCATCGACCTTTTATGTTATGGCCCAAACAAGTCTTACAGTATTGTGTTCACAAGAATGAGACAGACAAGCTTAAAGAGACCACGACCTTTGGTCATAGGTGACCACCATAACTGAATCAGTATATTCTTAAGTATGTGTGTGTGTGGACGTTTGTGTCAAATTCCCTCAAGTTGTTGTTAAGACATTGCGTCAATGAGCATGTGAAAGAAAGGGTCACAGTGACCTTGACCTCTGACCACCAAATTCTAAGCAGTTTGTCCATAACTCAAAGTGGACATTTGTGCCAAATTTGAAAGCATTCCCTGTAGGTGTTCTTGAGATAATGCGTTCATAAAAATGAGACAGGTGATGTGAAAGTAACCTTGACCTTTGACCTATGACCTATGACCACCAAAATTAAAGCAGTTGATCACTGAGGCCATGTGAATGTTTGAGCCAAATTTGACAGAATTCCTTTGAGGCTTTTCATGAGATATTGGGTTCACAAGAATGGGATGCTTATTATGAAGTCCCTCCATTAACTTATTTTGTGATATTGGATATCATTTGAGTCGAAGGGGATAAATAGGACACACAGTATGTATGTAATTTTGTTGTAGTAGCAGGGATTCAACGAAGGGAAGATCTGGATTGATCCAATGGTGACAAGAGTGACTACTCACAGCTATTTAGCCGTCTACTCAAGATGTTTTGTCATCTGATGCTGAGTCGCATATTGTTAGCTTGCAGTAAACCAAATTCACTGTTCAGTAAATAGTGAAGAAATCCCGAAAAGCTATCAACTCTCATTGAAAGTCTGGATCGCTCTATACTTGCTCTGTTGGCCCATAAATTGAGTTGACACCCTCCGTTACTCACTTTACAGCTGAGTATCACATATTGTCTGAGAAAGGCAGCAGCAGTGTTCCTCTATTGGCACTATGCCTTACAGGAATAATCCACATTGGGCCTTACAGGCTATTTGCCACACGTTTCATTCAACATTAGTTTCAGTGGCTAACTTGCGGCTCCCTGACACCCCTATCACACTGCAACTGCTCTGTTGTTCCATGACCCTCCAGATTCACGCATTAAACACTGGTAGTGCTGTAACAGCTGTCTGAACCGACTCTCTCAATCATCGGGCCAGATGTGCAGCTAATTGTCATGGCAAGCGTGGCATCTCGACACCCCCCCGTGACAGCCTCCAGCGTGAAGAGATTTATGAAGCATGTGTCTGTGCTGTATGCATGCTCATGCACTTTCCTTCCTGCTTCCCTTCGAAACCTTCCAACCCCTGGGATGCCTCTGTCAACAGTGATGCAAGTCTGGTTTGGGTGATGTCAGCACTGAGTGTTTTCCTTTTCAGACAGGCGTGATAGAGGCCAGACAGAGTGCGGCGGGATCCCGCACACACAGCTGCAAACATAGCGGGGGGGCTTCAGAGCTGAGAGGCACCACCCCTGGCCATCTGACCCAGAGAAGGATCACTGATCTGGGCCTTGTTAAAACAGCAGGTGGGGGGCTTCAGAATAACTCCTAAGCGTCCTCTGCTACTCGATGCAACTGACATCACAGTCAGCGCTCAGATCATCCCTCCCAGGTGTGTTGCAGTATGGATGAGAGAAAGATGGGATTGCCGGGAAGTGCATGTTGTTTACGCATCTTATTTTCTCTGATTATAATACATCTGCTGCTTTTGGAAACAGACCACTGTACACCATTACATCTGTTGATTAGCTAGCCGATTGCTTTTGATCGAGTGGACCCAGAGAAAGGCATTACTGATGCTCAATACATCTGCCTTATGACTGCCAGTGTAAACAGCTCGAGGGCGCCGCTGTAAGCGATTGCTGTTAATCCATCAGGGAAATGGTCTCCTTGGCCCCGACTATTGCCTTTTTCTAATTATTGGGGCTGCCAGCTTTGATAGCTATGCCCTATCTGTCACATATGTATGGATTGCGCCCCGGTTGACTGAGCGAAGATTGCATGGCAATGTAAACCGGCGAGCAGGTGGAGTAAGCAAGACGGGAGAAAGAGCTTCATTTGTCAACACGGATGACTGTGGTCTGCCTCCCTGTCCATTCATCATGCATCAGCAGCAGCAAAGTGCAACTTCTTTGAATGTTATACCCCACAAACAACCTTAAGATGAGTCAACAGTTGCAAGAAGCAAACTGACGTTCAACCTGGTGACCGTGGATGGGGCGCAGGCTCAGCAGAGTGGCTGCAAGAAGCTAATTTTCATCTGTGTATTAATCAAACAGGCATGTGGGTTCAGCTAATTGCTCTGGGAAGACGTCCAACTAGCCTTTTTTTCCCCTCATCTTGGCCCGGCTCTTTGCAGAGGAGACGAACAGCTTGAAGGCCCTAGTCTTAGTTGAGTGGGATGGATCCATGTGTCCAAACTGCACAGAATAATAGCAGAGTTGGTGGACTCTTTGTCTTACGATGACTTCTTGCGCGACCCTAATGAGCCTGTGCCCACGCCAAGAATCCTCTTTAACTATACAGATCTGCTGGAAAATGTCAGATTCTCTGCTGCGGTGGATACATTTGCTAATCTGCCCACGTCCCTAAACGTCTCACATCATAGCTTGTGCTGAAATAATGTCAGCACATTTCCTTTTTTTGGGGAGGGGGGGCACTATATAAAAACAGTTTCCTAGCCTCATTATAGTCAAACGGGCGACTTCTACATCCCCTACTTGCACCAACTCTCCCTCAGCCTTTTGCTACATCAGCTACGGATATAAGGGTACTTATTCAGCATATCATTCTAAGGCCTGGCTCGGTGTAAGTACAAGTGCTGACTTGGCAAAGAGGGAGTGGAAGAGAAAACAGAGATATAATAACAGTATTACAGAGACAGAGAGTTTGGAAATGCGGGGACAAACAAGGGTAACCATACCTACCAATTCCGTCTTATTTAAAGTTTAAAAAGGAGCTTCAGACACGTTAAATGATGTCTGTGCTGTGCAGCTTGTGGTTGCCTGATGAAGTATATGCTCGCAGTTTGCTTTTCTTTTTCTTTCACCAGGAAATTTAAAGTTTCTTTCATCCAGCAGCTTTAAATGCATCCAAGAGTTCCTCGATGAAGGGTAGAAAGAGTCAAACTTACGAGAGGTGGCATACGCGGTTACAAACTAAATGTCTGAAGGCTGTTGCTGATTCTTGCATCTGATTGTCCCGAACCCAACCGGATGAACCGAAGAGACGGCGGTGCACCCAATTCCCAACAGCAGCAGCAGCCAATGAATGAAAGATGAACTTCCTTCTCCTCCTAAATTGTGCGGCAATAACACGATGGCACCAATCCTTCAATCACTTATTAGAGGTTCCTCCCATGTGGCTTTACTTCCCCCGAAATATAAGGGAGGGAGCTTGTGAGACAGTGTGGCTTAGTGAGAATCAAAGACTCAGAGAATTGTCTTGATTCTTGACTTCTCTAAATATTCTCAGTCTGACACAGTTTTTTGTTTGGGATCCCCCCCCCCCCTCTCTACATCTCATAAACGTGTCACAAAAGAAATGTTCTTCTCCCTCTTCAGGTCTCGATTCGCGCAGCTCTTGTGAATGCAAGCTTAAGGAAACAAAAGCCCCTTTTTTGTTTTGTTTGCCGAAGCCATTTGCAGTTTTGGCTGCTTGTGTGTTTCCCTCCGACTGACCCCTTCCCAGGAGAAAGAGCGAGACGCTGAACGGCAGCCGAAATGAATCAAAGTGAGTGAGAGCTATACTATTTTTCCCCCTGCACTTTTCCCACCCGCCTTTCCTCTTCCATCTCTGATCAAATTCAGAGCCAATTCTGACACAAAAGAGACACAAAAGAGGATACGGTCGATGAATATATACTGACAGGCAAGACACATTGTTGTTGAAAAGGGGGGTTGGGCAAGAGTAGAAAGCATTAAGCTGCTGTAAAAATTGTCCGTATTTATGCTGTCACAATAACTGCTATTTTAACACTTAAACATTGGACCATTCTGAGAGCACATACATGGCTTGGATTAGTTAAAAGCAAAGATGAGAGATAGCTATGGGAGTAATCATTATGTGCTTACCACATATCCGTTAGTATATTTACAAACATAATCCACTCTGTCTTCTTTCTCCCTTTTCTATTTTCCTTCTCTCCTTCCACACCTGTCTCCAACTCCATCATCCTTTGCTTCAAATCCAACCAGAAGCGGTCTTTACAGCAGATTTACCAAAGCAATACAGCAGCTGCAGTGAGCGAATCCTATTTGCACCTTATCGGGTGGGTTGATAGCGCATGAAAGATTCAGCAGTGAGACATCCATAGGTTGGCCTCTGCCAAAGGTTTGCACAGACCTCGGAGGCCCAAAATGCATCGGTTATCGCCGGTCTGACAACAGGATTTCATCTCTTGGGGGAAGAGCGGGGAGGACGGGACAGTCGACTTCTCGGGCTGCTCAGTGAGCCAAGACCTCAGTTACTCATATCAGTGGGGATGCATTACCAGAGAAACTACTCCTCGACCCATAAGAAGAAAAGATGGAAAAGAGGAAAGAGGCTACATGTGAGGGTTATGAGGACCAATTTTTCTCTTATTAAAGGAAAATTCCATTCCGTATTGACAATTTTATTAGTTCATGCCATTATTTCTATGCACAATTGAAAAGTTCTACCCCCTTTCGTTACTGTTATACTATATATAAATCAAACAATTTTGACAAAAAGGAACATGGCGATGGTGGTTCATCTTAACCAGGTGCTGCAGTGTTTAGAGATTTCGCTAATGTTAACTTCTAAGAACAAGGCAAAATTACGCAAATTCAGGGTTTCGTTATCAACAAAATGGTAGAAATAGATACCAAAATTGACAAGACTATGGATCAACTTTGCGTACACCGATATTTTCTGTACACTTACTGAGTACAGAAAATATCTCTCACTACTGTATAAATTGATGGTGGTCTCTTCGGGTTGGCCTTTTGAACATTTTAACGGGTTGAACATTTTTGAACTGGCATTAGACTGACTCCGCTTAATGTCGCCATACGTTACCTAACTTTGGTTGAATTAAGATGTTACTATGTACAAAGGAATGTATCTGTGAAGATTAGGATATTCCCCCAGCCATATCCTTTAATCATTTTCAAAATTTAGTTTCCTTTTTAACATAGCTAGCAGATAGCATATCTAAATATAATGGGAAACAGAAAATTTGACTAAGGTTATGCCAGATTCCAAGCTTTCTCAACTGTTGGTGTAGCACAAAGTGAAAAGGGATGAGACTCAGGAAAGGCTAGTTTTGAGATTTGGTAAGACAACAGAATTGCCAAAGAGGATGTATTGTGAACAGTCAGACAGTCAAACTGTTTTAAAACAGAAGCCCAGCTTAGCAAAACTTATGTAGAGGAAAAAAACAAAGAAACGTGGCAAAGTCATTACCCCAGCTGCCTGTTGTAAACATCTATCCCTGTTTATAGACCAAATTCCTGATTCTACACAATTACACACAGTAGTCCTTTGCAATAAGGGATCATGCTTCTTTCCCATTTTATGGGCTGGCTGGTAGAGATTAGAAAGATACTTAATAGCTTTCATGCACTGGCCTATTCAAAAACAGTTGTGTGATTGCAGAGTTGTTTAAGTGAGGGTCAGAAATACTGACGCAATAATACCACATCCATTAAGTTTGAGTAAAACGGCCTTGGATGTCTTCTGAAAATGTGAGGCATTCAGAGTGGTTTAACTTCTTTTAGGTACTTCCTTGTAGTTCAGCACCAGGTCAGATATATTGGAAAGAGTTTCCGAGCTATGATTAGAACTTCGATGTTGCCTTGAACACTATTTACAAGTCGAATCCGATTAATTATGACAACTCCCATATGACATGAATGCTACATTACTGCTGACATTTTAGGTTTGCTTCCATCACTTTTACCTCCAAATGAACTGATTTAGATACAGTAATTTGGCTGCTTCGTGCCTCTATACGTGTTTCCAGATCCCAGCAGCTACTTTAATTTGTACATATCTTAACAGGTAAGAAATCATGGCAAAACTACAATATATTACCCCAAATGCAATCAAATGGAATGGTGTCTTTTCACTCTTTCTGTACCTCTACTCACATACTCATCATCCCTCTACAGCCTCTTTTTCTTTCCAAGTTTTGGAAATTCATTGGCTGCAGACCAAGTGCTCAAGTAACAGTGAGTGGACGGAATAAACTCAACCTGTGGACTTTGCACATCAACCACCATAATGCCATTGTAACAGCAGTAGCTGTACATTGAGCAACCTCACCAACCAAGAGATGCAACCAAGTCCTGGCCCTGCCAATTGCCTCTTTTTCATTCTCAAAGAGACTTTATTTGGAATTTAACTCACTGCTGTGAAATTTATTCTGAGCTCTTTTATTCCTCAAAAGTTTACAGTTAACAAAAAAAGTGTTCTTATCATTGCTGCTTGCTTTTTAAGATCTTCACTCTCAGTTCTGACCGCATTTATGCTGACGGCTCCGCACATTCATTCTTAATGGCGTTCATTTTCAGAACAACAAAAGCACTGAATAATGAAGTGGTTTTTTCCTGGTCTGCCGACAGCAGAATGGCTGATGGACTCGAAAAGTTAAGAGTGTTGACTGAGAAAGGATGCATTCATCATTGCTGCCTTGAGTACATCACCGAGGGCTTGGAAACATAGCCATGTGCGCTCTGCATGGATGAGCAGATGTAAACATCTCTTTTTTGCCTTTCCGGGCCTCTGAGACATTCTTGCGGAGTCCATTGCTCTCTCTCTGGCTCCGTTGCTTTTCTCTTTTTTCTCCCTCAGTATGTAAGTTGCTCTTTCTACTTATCGTTCTCTGCTGTGCCACTTTCAGTCTTTTCTTTGTGCTCGACTATGTTCGAGGTAGAAACATCCTCCCTATGGTAGTCAACAAGTACACCAAGATAAGAGCAAGAAAAGACTCGGTAACAGTGTTTCGGCTTAAAGCTGACCGCCATTTTAAGATAGGGGTGGAAGAAGTTCAAAGCAGTTTTTTCAGAGTTGAGAGTCTTGTTGTCCAAACACTCTCGGCAACAGGATATAGATTATTTTTTCTCCTGAAAAGTGGGCCAAAAGTGATGTAGGATGCTCATTTGATGGTCGATTGATATATTAAAGGGGGCATGGACTCATAGTGATTTTACAATCAATAGAAGACATAAGCTTTATTAAAACAGTACAGGAAGTCAATAGACAAACTTGTGCGGAAAGGGCAAGGATAAATTATGGATGTGGTGATGGATCAAAGAGGCGGAGAAGACACAAGGGTCAGCCAAAGTCCAAAAAGTATTAGATAAAATGCTAACAGGCAGCTTTCAGTGATACTCCAATTATAACACACAGCCAGAAGCTGGGGGAAGGTGTTAAATGTGAAAATTGGTTAGTTTGCACACAAGCACTGTAGGAAATTGGTGTTTGTTTAAGGATGACGTATCCGCTCGGAAAATTCATGCATGTGTCAGCATTATGAGTTAATCATGGAAGAGAATAGTTTTAATGAGACAATTCTGAATAGTGCCGACACCTGCGCGCTCAAACAGAAAATGAGTGTATTAGTCACAGGGAATCGTTAATAGCGGCGGCAGCAACAGTAGGTGTAGATGAATCAGAATGCAAATGAAGGCATAATGTCTAATGAGTAATGCCGGATGCATTTAGAGTTGCGTTCAATAAATGAGTCGTCCTGTCTGCGCTGGCCCCGACGGTTTTTGCAGGCCCCGCTAAAGTGCATCCGAAAGGGAGCTGAAGGCTGGATGCGCAGCGGTGACATTTGCAAAGGACCTTGCAGTGGTCATCTCCTCGGGGCATGTCACGAAAAACAAAGTGGAGTGGATAAATCTACTCTTCTTTTTTCTCTACAGCTTGCAAACATGCTCTTAATTTCTTTCTGCCCTTCTTCCTCCAAATTCCATGCTTCTTCTTCTGAGTATTTGGACTGTTTCGGACTAGACATATACATTTTCTCTTTTTCTTTACAGAATTGTGCAGTCATACTGTGAACTCTTACATTCCACATCTTCAAGATTAATTCCTTTGAAACCTGAAGCTGCATCATTTTTCTTGTGCTGCCTTCAGTCAATTAGTTTAGTATTTAAACCTTTGAAAAGAATGATGAAAGTTCTTTCAAAACACAGGAAAAAGGTCATGAACAACTTGGTAATAAATGTTTCACAAACTGGAAAAAAAATAGACTTAGACTTAGTTATTTTTAAAGAGCTAGGCCAAATGTTTAGGGAAAAAAGAAAAAAGGTTTGGAAAAAAATATATTTACAATGATCATAAATACATTTTGAAAATAATATTCCTAAATTCTTATAATTGTAAATTATGATAAAAATTATAATTTTCTTGTATTTTCTTAGTCATCTCTTGCTGTTTTTTTGTTTGTTTCATTTCTCATTGTCTTCTTCTCATGTTTTTGAAAGAAATCAAGCCAATTTGCTCAGATTTCAAAGGATTAAAGAACCACACAACAATCATGAAATGCTGCACATTAAATCTATAATGAAAAGACATGAGTTACAAAGATGACACATAATCTGTGTTGAAAATTATGAAAACAAAACGAATGCGTCATATTAGACTGCTAGGCATTCGTCATGCTGTGCAGTTGTACAGTATTCATCTGGGCTAAGCTGATGAACCATCGTGTTTACGCTACAAGTATTTTGACAGAATACAAGATTGGAAGAGTGGCGAAATGAGATGACAGACAATGAGGGAAGGAGAAGAGGAACAGTTTTGCTTTCCTAGGTGATTAATAAAGTCAGGACTGGAACCATACGGACAGGCCTGCTCTGCTGGACCGTAATAGCTTATTGATCCGTAAAGCCCATCTACCACTCTGCTCTCACATGATACATGGACAGTGTGAGCTACAAGTACAGTATCCTACAGGAAGTAAAGAGGCCACCTTGTTAACAAAGTGATGATGTTTTTATGGACTTATCGGGAGTAAGTTTCAGTAGTAAAGACGACGAAGGCATAGACAACAAATCTGCAAAAAGTTGCAAGCTTCAAGAGCAAAATGTTTCATATTGTATGTGCTTGAAAATGTTCAATCCAATGCGGTGAAGGAGGGCTTTCTGACAATATGTAACTCAATGTAGATGAACCCTTTCATCACCTCAGATGCTGCAGAGTTGACAAAATAAATGACCTTTAGGCCATTCACATATATATCATATCAGACAAATAAACAAAGACACAGACTGAAGTGACACTCGCTGTGCAGTAGTGAGTTAGTCCTAGTGCTTTGCATCTAAAAGTCAAGACAAATGACCCAACAGGTACTAGCACACCCTTTAAAATGGTCATCAAAAATTGTGAGACAGATGTGCCCTGTGTTCGGTCTCTCAGGCAGCAATTAAACCCATGCTGTGTGCTGCCCTCTACAAGCATCACCACTCAAGTAGATGGATTTTGGTTATGAATGGTTTAGATATGAATCCTCACGAAGGAGGTGGGATTTATAGGACGGCCTCACTGCTAATCCCCTCTCCCATCCAAAAGTTAGCCACCCATGATGAAAATTCAGAGGTAGAGTCTGCCCCCCTGCTTTGGCTCACGCACTGCCACCCCTCCGCCCGCGGGGACAATTAATTAGTGATGCGAAAGAGAAGGATTAATCGATATGCTGTCAGGCTCCCGCCAGCTGAGGAGAGAGACCCTGCCAAACCCGCCAGGACCCGATCTCATTACTGACGGCGGCCCACGCTACCCTTTGCGAGGCAGCTGCATTTATCACCGCAATGCCTCCCTTTTCTCCCTGGATTGTTCGCCACGCTTCGTCCCTCCGTCCCTCCCTGCATGTTTGGCTTTCACCCCTCTGACAAGATGAAGGAGAGTAAATGGTAGAAGTGACACCCATTTAAGAAAGGAAAGGTGGCAGAGAGTTATAAATAAGGAAATAACACAATCGCCATGTGTGGGGCTGCCCTTGTAAATTGTCTGCATGCATTAAAGTGTACCAGGGTTAATCATACATGTCTTGTAAGTGAATGTGAAGGTGTCCTTGCAAAATGCTCTCTCCTTGCAACTCTGGCAGCAAGTTGGAACCTGAGAGCGGTGCGTGACTCTGTGTGCTACTGACAGCTAGTTAGGAGTAAGTGTGTGTGTGTGCATGTGTGTTCCTGTGTAACCGGGGGCGGGGAGTAGAGGATAAAAGCCTCTGCCTCTCTCTGACAGTTTTATCTGCATCACCATCTGCCTTTATCTGACGCCAGCATCTCTCGGCTCCCCACTGCACCCTCAAATCTCTCCATCCGCCATGCTCTCCTCGCCACTCATCTTATCCCGCATTGCCGTCGCATGTCAGATCACATTTTTCAACTCCGTAATTAAACAGTCGCTGGCTTAAACCCTTGACAGATAACCTGTGGTCGTCAGAAAATTAAAAAAGGAGAAAACGTGATGGTATATTCTGGAAAAAAAAAGAAAAGAGGATTGTTCTTCTCATTAGCTGGCAGCGAGAGGAAAAGAGATCATGGTGAAGCTAATGAAGTCAGATGCTGCACTTCACATTTCGACTGCGGGGATGCTGACCACATAACGCCTGCGTGCACAAACGCGTCTCTTTCGATTTTGCTCGCAATCAGCATTTGTCACATGCTGGGAGAGGGGTAAGGGTGGGGTCAAGAGGAGAAAATATAGCAGTGTTCCTTTTGCTACCCTCCCTCTTTCTGCTCAAGCTAGACAGTTGCAGTGAGGGATGGCTCCCAAACGGGTAATCAGAGGCAGCCCTTATTTAATGCTATGAGCCGGGACTGGACAGCCAGTGATGGAGGTACTCTGGGAGGGCCTGCTGCGCACTGTGCACCGGCCCATAACTGCAGATGAGACACTTCCCACAGAGCAGTTAGTGCGACAACTTGCCAGCTGTAAATGTAATGACTGTCAAATGTGAGCAGTGCCTGTGAGAACGGCCATAAATACAAACAGACACGTCGAGACGAAATGCACTAAAAAAAGAGTCCGCGACTCGTTTGAAAGGTGCATCTAAACTGCTGCGACTTTATTCCGCCATCTGTCAGGCCGTTTAGAAAGTTTATGAGGAGCTCATGAAGAGAATGACTCTGATATTTGCTCCTTTCTTCATTAATGAGTCATCACTCTTCGCATAACATATAACCTCGATTTGCTGTTTTTTGTGTCTTTATTGCTTTTAGTGAAAACAGCAGAAAAGACTCTCATGCATTTGAACAGTCAGAAGTGAGGAATGTTCTGCTCAGATTATAAAAACCTGCATAGTTTCTATTAATACATGATGAGTCATAAAGCTGAAGATGATTTAAGTTTTGTGAAGCCCCTTCATACAAGCAGTTGCCTCAACACTTTTGGAAAAGGGAGGAAAAATCAGAAATGGTCTCCCAAACTTACTTTACCCCAGTATCTTTGTTTACCACACTGGGTGGAGGGCTGCCTGCAGTGCTGTCACCTGAGCCAGGTAGCAGAAACAGCAGAGCATGAAGCTGGAGAAAATGCTTGAGTGAAATGAAAAGACACAGTCTTTGCATGCCCAGTATTCAAATTGCCACTGCTTGTGCACCAGAAAAAAATGGACAAGCTCAGACGATCAAGTCAGCACAAAAGAATTTTGTACTTTTGTACACTGAGTTATGACTGCGCAGAAACACAACAGGCTGCCATACCACGGCAGCTTTCACACAGTCTAGAAAAGCTATGAAAAACACTTCAACTGACTAGTGCACAGATGAAATATTCACCTGAATCCAATTTTTAGTAATGAAGGAGACCAACAAACCTACATTCAGTGAAGTAGATGAACTACTCTTCAAACTGGACTCTCGACTAACTGAGAACTCATATGGACGTCCTCATTACATCTAGTTGAATGATCATTGGCATGTCCACGTTTTAAAGCCTAAATCTGGTGTATGAAATATCTGTATTGTCACTGTGGTGCATTTTTATAAACCATAACAATCTAGACATCACATCTCTTGCCCTCATCAAGGCACCATCTCTCTCTCTTCCCCTCCTTGCAGTTATTGTACTCATAGAACTGAGGTTACATCTAGTAACTACTACTACAAATGACAGAACATTATCAGTGGCATTATGTCTTTTTGCAACTTCAGCATAGGGAATTGTGATTTTTAGTACAACTTCAGGAATATTTGCTGCCTTGTGTTGGACACACAACAGCAGTTGGTACTCACTTGTGACGAACAACCAGTAAGTAGTTCTGTGGGTAGGATATTGAGCAAGGCTACGGAGTGGTTATTACAGACAGGTGGCTGCATCAGTGCCAAAGTAGCAAGTTTTTCAATCAATTTGCTTTATTGGATTGTGTTATTAAAAGAAAACTGCTGAATATCACCAATAATGACCAGCCCAAGAATCAGTTGAGTCTTACTTCTTATAACTGCTGCTAACATGGATCTACAGACAGACATTTTCAGCTGTCCTCTACACACTATCAGCAAGTTTTAATTCTTACACCCCAACAACAATTTGGGTTTAGCAAATTATTTCATCCAGCCAACCTAATAACAGTGGCTCCTAGAGAATTTTAGCATGTGTTGTACCTGAAAGTAAGGGAACATGTTATGAAACGTCAAATTGATATGAACGACATTCCTATTTTTCATAATAATAGTAATTTGTTGAACCAGTGATGTTGCAGAAAAATACAGAAAGAAAAAATACTTTTGGCTTTTTTATATACAAATTATAGTCTGTTTCTTTTGGCTACCAAGGTCTTGCAAGGACATCTGCCTTTTCCAGCAGCCACAGATGGAAGATTTAGCTATCAGCCCACTTCCATATCTGTCTGTACCCTTCAGTCCCTGAATCTCACACCTCAGGCCCTGATGGTGGAAATGTCATGAAGATTGGCAAAAATGATGTCCTGCCCTCCCAAATGACCATTTTTAGTTCTGTCGATCTAACATCCTGTCAAAGACATCGTGGGGACCCAAAAACATCCTGTCTACTAAATGGAAGAAAACAGAAATGCTCACTGAAGTAATAAAAGTTGTGTGTATACCTATCTAATTCATGTTGTGAGTGGTGAAACCAAAAAGTATCTTCAATTTTGTCGAGAATAAGAATCTAAACTACTACCTTGAGTTATCAAATGAGTTCTGCTGCCTTCTTTGGGGAAATGGAACTTGCTCAGGTGTCATAGCATGACTGAAGTACCTATGACCTTGGTCACAGTGTTTACACCAGACCAAAACCAACGGGAAGGAGTCAAGTCTTGGACGGGGAGTCTGTGGTAGAGAAAGATCAAGAAGACCATTGATGTCTGACACTGGAGACCATTCTTGAATATTGATAGGGGTAATGATTTCTCGAACTTCATTTTCCAAGGTCTTGCACTTGGTCGATGGCATCCGAACAAGTTCCATTTGTTAAAGCAGGCTGGGGTACGGTTCAAAGACATTGGGAATCACTTAGTAAGTGGACTTGCCCTTTGCTGTTCTTAACGTGCAAAGTCAAGACAGTCTTTCTTAGGAGAAGCTCTGACAGCAAATGCAGCAGCAACTGCAGCTTTTTGTTTGGAATGAAAAGACTAGATCATACTTGTGGCATGATGGCTGGACAGACGAATGATGCAAAAACCCATGCCAAAACTTAGCATGCCAAAATTAGAGTTGCTAATTCCAACCAATGCATACATTAGGGGGTTACAAATTAAGCTACCAACACGTTCATCTGTGCACAATGCAAAGCGACTGGACTTACTGAGTGTTCTTGAAAATCTTTCCTCATTCATCCAAGAGACTTAATTAGTTCTACTGACTCTTGGGGAGTTCTGTGGTATTTAATTTCTCTGGGTGATTAAATACAGAAGAACTCCCCACCAGCCCGTAGAACCGATCATGTCTGCTCGACAAACACTAAATGTCCTTCAAGACCAGACAGCAAATCCAGCTGTTTTTGCTTTCCTACTGCTTGATATTCCCATGCCCTGGATGACAGAGGGTCTTTATAGACATATGAGCAATGCTGCACTGCAACAGCAATATGCATAGTCATGTTTGGTCTGCTCAGTGATGATTCATTCCTATGGCATTTTCCAGATAATGAATTTCAAAGCTTTTTCATCTAGAACTCTCAAAATGTCAACTTGGAAGTTTGCAGCACTTTCAGACACACCCACAGTAAATAATTAGGCAAGTGCAAGAAACAAGGTCTTGTGAGGATATGCTAAGTCTCTTTTAAAGGCAGCTGCAGTCAGCACATTCAGTACAAGCACCTTATCCCACAGCCTCGACTTTACATCTCCTACCCCTGGGGCCTGATGACAGCATGTCAAGACGATGTAGTGAGTGATGTCCTGCCCTGTGTCAGGGAAATGGACAGAAATGGAGGGGGGGTGGCACGAAATAGGTAGAGGGCAGGTAAGGGAGGAAGGGTATATAAAGAGACGGGTGGTTCGTGAGAGATAAGGAATCATGCTCTATCACGTCCTGGTGGCATGTTATTATCAGCCGTGCCTACCAGTGCCGGTATTTCTAGTTAGACAGATGGAGACAGCATCCGTCAGTGATGTGTCATATCCTGTAATGACAGGAAACGGTTGTGATCGGAGTCAGTGGACCAATGATACAGGCTTAGAAAGGCCATTAACTGAAACATTAACGCTAATCAATTGCTTCGTGGGTGGATGTCTGTTCTAAAAATGCAACAAGCACAGAAATCTACGTAAACAATATATTTTCTTAAAATTGTGCATGTTGAAATATGTCAGTCAGAGAACCTCTGGAACAACCAAACCTGGAATGAAAATTGAAATGCTAATTTTGAACCACTAAGCAAACGAATAAGGCCCCAGGTATTGGACCTAAGGGCCACCACACTGCTTGCACGTGGAGCTACTTTGTAGTTTGATTGGGTCTGTGAGGCCCCCATCAGGTGGGTTGATATGGGGCCATGGCTCCTGGGTTCTCAGGTCTAATTTGCCTGTACTTCTCCCCTCAAAGAGAGACGGGCATAATTAACGGGACCCAAACACCCACCACGGGCTGAACAGAGTCATTTAGGGGAGCGACTCGGGAGCAGCGGCAGCAAATGAAATGTAATTGCAGTGGGAGCAGAGGAGCTGGGCTGGTGTGTCAGAGGCGCTGATGTGTGCGTGAGAGGGAGAGAAAGAGAGAGGGAACGGGCCAGACGTGAGGGAATGAGGGAGCAAATGAAAGACACAGAAGTTAGGTGGAGAATATGCAGCTGAAAGGAGAGCAAGCTAAATAATGACTGATGAGTGATCGTTGGGGACGGGAAGAGATAAACAGGGTAGAACACAAAAGTAATGCACAAACTCACCCAAAACTCAAAGTTTTGGCAAAGTTTAAGGATAAATTCACACAAATAACATTAAAAAAGACATTATCTCGCCAATCTCTGGTGCCATCTACCCAAGCAGGTAGTTTTAGCTTTCTCTAACTTTTTTTTTTTTTTACTTTTTCTCCTCACCCCAATACATGGAGGCAAATTGTATTTTGTTGTGGCCACAGCCATCAAAATTACATTAAAAGGGGAAGTATGGCAATTTTCAAAATTCATACATTATTCCTGCGGTCTAAGACAGACCAGAAAATATCAGTAATCACTTCGTCATGTTGTAAGGTATGAAGTCTAAAACTGCTCCATAGACAATGGATTGGGAAATATGTGCTGGATGACACTGAAACTCTCTTATCTGGTTTCTGGCTTTGAAAGAAAGTTTCCCAAATTCATAAATACTCTTTGAACTTTCTAAGGCCATGTAAAAAAAAATACTGGAATTCTTTATCTAGGTGGTGTTCCCCATCACTATTTGGGACATTGGAATATATCCCCAACCAAAAATCCCCATTAAAATAGCAGAGGACTTTTATTTTGACGACAGGAAACGATTTTGAAATTAAGCCAATGCCCTTGATCCACAAAACTCACTGTCGACAGTTTGAATGGGAACTACATCTTTTAGTTCAAAGTACTTTCAGTCAGAGCAAGGTCTGTGGATTATGTTCAGTAAATAGTACAGTGTTTCTGGAAAGAGATGTCACTGTTGAATTTTTAAAATTTCTTCTTTCAGTGCTGTGAGCAGGCGAGGAAATTCCATTTGCTTCCACTGTGTTTGAATGGCTGCTTAAAAAAAGGGCAATCTGCATGAAAAGACAACACTAGAGGTCTATGTGGAAATATGTTTTTGTAATTTGGGAGGACCAAATGTCACTACTCTATGCTATTTTTTAAAATGTTTTTATGTGTTTTTGATTGAGTCAAATGCGACTCTCTCCAAGTAATCCTTTGAATTTAAAAAGCAACAGAAACAGTGCTACAAAATAACAGGAACGGACCCTTAAAAGTTGCCTTGGTTGAACTGCATCATCACTTCAACCCAAGCATCATTTGTTGTGTCAATCGCATTTATAACTGTAATCTTTCATGCTTACAGCCATTATCATTATTCAACACTGATGTTAAGAGCATTCAAATTGGCCTTGACCTACTTGGTCTAACCACCAACAGCCCCCACACCCCCCACCCCCCCCCCTACACCTCTTTCCCATCATCCCTTCCTCTGTTCCTCTCAGTTTACTGATCACTGGATGAGAAGTGACCTGGGGTCAACCATGTTCCTGTCGCTTCCAGGCACGGCCAGCCCAAACAAATTGGGGTCATCGGGATGTTGGAGTGGTGTGATCACACACACACACACACACACACACACACACACACACTCAGAGACACACATAACTGCACACACTTGCGCAGATGGCTGAGTGTAGATAAGTGTAGACAACAGTGATAGTGTCTTATCACTACACATGTAAAGAGAGTGTAAAAGAACTGCAGGACATTGCAACATCTTTTCCTCTAGCTGGTACAGTAAAACCATGAAGTTGTGAATCTGACAAGGCGCAGTTTTTAATTGTGTGACTCCAACAACATGGTAAATGAATCAGAGTCACCAGGTAAAGTGTGGGTTAGTTATTAAGAGAACCCCACCTCCCGCCCAATAAAATGAAAATGAGGTTGGAATATAATATTGGAAAGAGGAAGCACAGGGGTCAACGAGACAATTAGAGTCCGTGTAAATGCATTTTTAAACGCCTGCTGTCCCTTAATTGCCATTTAAAGTTATCATTAGAGGTGGTCTTAAATGACCTTTAAGCCTAACATATGAAAGCAATGAAAGCAGAAATGAGGCCGATAACTAGTTTGACAGGGGATACAAAGAGGTATCGTTGGGCGATTACTCATTTTCTGGATTCTGAACACAATGATTCCTCTCAGTGACCCTTACACTCCACTGCAGAACTACTGTATAAATGCCAAAAACAATCCCTTAACTTCCAGAGAAGCCAGACTTGGAAAAAACCTGAAATTGTAAGACATTAAAAATGCTCCTTGGGTAGCATTGTCCCGGTAGGCTATTTCTCTATACTTTCATATGCAAGTCTTCCCTAGGCCACCATTCCCGTCACAATGTACTTAAGTCAACAACAAACCACTAGAAATGAGCACCAAACTACTAGAAATCCATGCTAAAACATAAATTGGAATTGGCTTTCAAGCCTAAAGAAATTCAGTTGGTTGCTGATTTTACACTTAAACAAAAAGGTCTATCTCTGTAGGGATCCTTCCCCAATGTTGTCAGACACTTAGATTAACAACCTGAGCCAGTCAGTGGCAAAAACAAGCACTTTTAGTGAACATTCTTCACATAGACATGCGGACATGACCACAGTGGTTACATTGCAGCCTGTTTTGCTGCTGCTGGCTGCAGTGCTCAATATTAGAGTGATTTCAAAAAATGTTGTTACTGTTGGTCACTACAGCACAAAAACATGGCAAAAAAAGGTCAAGGTTGGAAAAAACAAACTTAAAGCTGAAGCATAAATATCAGTGTGTTTATATATCAAGCTTTTATCTTTTACCAGCCTAAAATACCAGTATTTCAATAGTTTCTGTTTGCATATCCATGTCAACAAAGATGAAGAGTGTTGCAGCCTGGTCATGACTGCAGACAAAATGCCATCCTTTCACTTCACTCATTCTGCATCAATGACCCCGACTTACCTACCTTTCTTTCTCTTACAGCATGCATCTCACTATCTGTAGCTGCTGAATTACTCCCTGTCCCTTGGTACAGACCATCTTTCCACCATCTTTGACATCTTTCCATTCCATTTCTGCTTCTCCTTCCTCCAGTATTTCTCTCTCTCCTCTTACTCATTCTCCAGTGACTAGTTTAAATAGCCCAATCTCCCAGTCTCTTGGCATTTTTTTACACCCCATTTTCTGTTACCTCTTAACCTTCCCTATTCTGGTACTTCCCAATGCACCCTCATTGTTTCTGGGTTTTCCCAGGTGATTCATCCCAGTGAATGTTGCTTCGGGTATTTGCACCATTCCCCCATCCATTCCAACCCCCCTCAATATCCCCAAGGCGGTTACTTACTATGTGCAGCTCCAGGTAATCTCCAAGTCCCTTGGCGCTCTCTACCCTGACCAGAATAGCCTCCTTCAGCTGCGTGCTGAAGCCCACTGCCAGCCGGTCTGCCCGTGTGCTCGGCCGGTCATTGGGTGGCCAGGTATATGTGATGAGGGCTCCGCCTCTCCCGAAGATGTAAGTTGTCCCAGCTGCAAAAATACAGGATGGGAAACAATGGTTAGCATTAAATTACAACACAAAAATTAGACTGGAAAGAAAGACGTTATATGGATGTTATATAGATGGAATGTTCCCAAGTGTTAATGCAGAATATGTCCAGTCCCACAGCAGAAAACAAACTGAGGAAAGATTTGACTGCAAAGAATTGGAAGGTTGGCCTTATGTATATTTCCTTCTTTCACATATTAATGGAATTTTGTTGTTTTGGAGAAATTGCAGTTTATGGAAATCTGCTGTTTTTAATTTAATGTTGAATAAAGCTTTCTATTTTAATTGAATGAATAGAGCATGATATATATAATTGAATTTTATGACAGAGATACAGTACATCAGTGAAAAGCCACAGACTAAAAATAAGAACCCTTTTCAGTCGCATTTCAGTGAAAAGTTTAAAAATCTGTGGCTTGAATATCCCATTTTAAAACGTGTTACCGGCAGTGTATATCATGTAGTCATGTGTAGCTTTAGCACTAGTACTAGCACCAGTGCTGGCTGTCACTCCCCTTTGAAATGTTAATCTGCTGAGCCACTGCAGTTTCACTTGCCCTCGGTTGCGTTGCATTCAAACTAGGGCGAACTGACAAACTTAGTGTTGGCTATGCTGTCAGTGTAACCACCAGTCCTCAACATCAACAAAAGAAATTCCTCAGATCTCCCTGTCAAAGGAACTTTGCCTCAACAGTATTTGTGAGTTCCAGCTTAAAAAAAAAAAAAAACTACCCCACATGTAAGCTGAGCAATTTCATGTTTGAACTGTAACAGAGGAGTTAGGACTTGGCTTGGCTCCAATAAGCCTGGTGGTGAATTGGGAATGACGGGCGTTGGCTGTGATTAGCACAGAGTAATGAAACCACAGTGAACTGCTTGCAACCCCTTTGAGCTGTCAGTCTTTTCTGCAACATAAATATAAATAAACACATTCTATTTGTGCATATACTAATACCTGTACATGTAGCTATATGAAGCTACAAGATGAAATGCACACACAGTTGCATATATACAGACTTATATACTTTACACTTCCACATTTGACTGATGTGTTTGCTTGCAATTTTCCTTACTGAATAAATCTTTCTAACATTACTTTTGACATCCTTGCCAGCAGTAGAGCACATTTTCCCCCTTTTTTCCCCCATGGTAGTAAGATTAATTCAAATTTTGTTTTGCTCCTTATTTTGGCCCTTAGTCATGAGCTCCTTTGGTTACATCTATAAAGTGGCAGAAAACAGTGAAAGAGCTCCATATGTCGCAGAAACCAATGTGATGAATATTTTTTTATTTTTGATTAGCATATGACAAGAGAGAAGTCTCAAATATTCATTGTTGCTATAACGGGCAACTGTTTGACATTTTCCCTTGCTAAACTAGGTAAAAAGTTGGCTACTTATCACTGTTGCAATCTCTGTAGCCTGGCTGCAGATTCAGATGCACACAACTGACCTCTTGCTAACCCACGCCCCCTTAGCTCACTCGACAAACATTTGGAGCGCTGCCTGAACTAACAATGTCGGCTGTCTGTGTCAAAGACATATCCAAAGATACTATACAGAACTTTTGGGGACAGAAGCTCCTTATTTCACACAGAAGCCATCAAATGGTCTTCACTATGCTGTGGTGTTAGCATTAGCCAGCCTTTGCTTTCTTTGACACATAAGTTAATATTAATGGTTTTCAGTTGGATGGGCTTTAACTACGATCTTTTGCTCCAGTTAACACTAATGTCTGATTGTCAAAGAACAAAATTACTAAGTTGAACAGATGACATAATGAGCTAACATTACGAAGCTGAAGTTGGCCATAACGTTAGTGGCTATTAGCTAAGTTAAGCTAACCTTACCTAGCAAAGTTTTATGCAAGTTGACGTTTTACACGATGCTGTCGACATAATGTATGAGGTTATATATAATTGTCACTTTGCAGCAAATTTTGCTAACACTATGATGCCTTACCTTAGAATACAAACATCCTTGTTTATCTTCTTTACGTAGCGCTGAGGAGAACCTTTATTCTGTTTATGTTAGGTTTAGGGAACAGGATAAAATACACCCCATTCTCAAGCCTCTTAGGATACCTTGAATCTGTGTTGCATTTACCCCATGCTCATTGTTTGACAATTTTAAAGAAATAACTGCATAAATTTAAATAAAACTGCGGGAAAATCAAAATTTCTGATGCCTTTTTTAATGGAGGTCTACGAGCAGGATGTCTGAGTGCATTGTACAGCTGCATGAAATGTAATTGGCTCGTGGCGTTCGACAGCTGGGCTTAGCAAAAGGTCAACTGAATTTTTCGACATCCCAGTACAAACTGAATGCACCTATAGTTAAACCAAAGCTGTAAATACGCCATGCAAACGAAGCTAGCAACTAGCATTAAGGCTAGCTCCAATCTCTTGTCCATATATGGTCACTTCTGGCTCTAAAAATTCAAGATAAGGACAGCCAAAATGCACAACTCGAGGCTAACCAATGAGTGACTTTGTGTTGGCTACACCCGTTATTTTATCCAGTCTATGAGACACAAACGTCCTTGCGTTTTTCTTGCCCTACAAATCTCTCTCTAGGTGTGCTCTTGTCAGAGAGGAGGAAATGACTGCAGGGCCCACGGGCCTTCAAACAACATCCACAGCAACAGGCCACACACACTCTTAGTCATACACAGGGAAAAGGCGGGCTGATAAAGAATGGAGACATGCGGTCTTGTTGCACACACACATTCACTCACTCAGCTACCCGACACTTTCATTATCTAGCAATCCGCTGGTAGCCATTTGAAATCGGCTGACACACACAACTCTCCTCCCTCTCTCTCTCTCTCACGCTTCCTCTCTCCTTCTCTCTGTTTCTGGCTCTCACTGCCCCTCCCTCCTCCTCCTCTCCTCCTTCCCTCCCAGCGGAGCTAAGCCCTCTGTTCAGCTCTTGTTGTTTTCTTGAGGCTGTATTATTTTAGCGCTGACTAATTATCACAGCACGGCAAGCAGGGCTATAAAGAGGTTGTGTGCCAGAGGAGGGGGAAAAAAGGAGAGGATGAAGAAAGACAACAGGGTACGGAGATGGGGAGTAGAGAGGATGGGAAAGTGTGAATTGTGGATGGTGGAGAGAGAAAAAAACTTGGAGTTTTTCTTTTTTTTCCTTTCCAGTGTTTATTATTAACAGTGCAGCACTGGAGCTTCGCAGAAGCTGGGCAAGAGCAAGCTGTGAGGAAGAGGAGAAAAGATTTCTAAAATGGCCGACAAACAGGGAAGGAGGGGAGCCATGTCGTGATGGATGAAAGTGGAGCCATGTTGGGAAAAAGAGAGAATGGTTGATGATTGTGTGCATGTTAATGTATGTGATTGTAACTGTAAACATAGAGATAGTTTGAGAGGCAAGAAGAAAAAGTTGAGAGAAGTACTTCAGCTGTCACAGACATCAAAGGAACGTTATGATGCACTCCATCAGTTTCACAAGTCAAAGTCAGTTTTCTTGTCAGACAAATTACTACAGACATGGGCAAGTAAGTTGCATTATGGGAAATGATAAGTGGGTATTCTGCAAAAGGCCAGAAAAAGACGTATACCCCGCATACCTTGGTACACTCTCCACTACACCACTGCCCACATGGGTTATGCGAAGGCTACCATTGTACCAAGTAGGTATGGCGCCAAAATACATCTTATCTGGGGCTCACTTGAGTGAACCCATCCATGTAGGCAACTGACATGGGGCCATTATAGTGCCCCCGGACAATCCCATATAGGGCCCATTTTTCAGTTCATTTACTATACCCACATAGGCCCCAACTGCAAATATTGGCTGGATGACACGCCCAGAATTTTTTCATTGGGGTGGCCAGATGGAGCCACCACAAAATCTTGGGGTGGCACACCAAAACTTAATTTCAGTAATTCTATTATGCTGTTTAAACATATAAGCCAGTTGGAAACTATGTCATCACTATTTTTAGGAAATAGAAGTTACACATGAATACTGCATGCAAAAAAATGCATGTTTGTTTTTTTTTTTGCCAAAAACTGCATATGATTTGCGCAAAGTGGGCACGTTCACTAAGTGGAAACTTGTGGGTCATCACAGAACTCATTATCATTCAGATATCTTGAGGTGAGAGTTCAAAGGACCAATGTGAAAATGACCATGCCAGTTCTTTCCTTGCCAAAATTTAGTGCAACTTATTACAATTATTGAGCCCCTCATTGATGAGCTTGCATGACTAAGTTTTTTACCAATGGATGTCTTAGAATATCTAGTTTCTTAATATAGAACTCCTCTTCTGTAGCTTAAAAAAGCACCACATGCTTTTTTATCAAAATATTTTTTCACAAGGGGTGCTAGCAGTTGTATCAGGGAAGTTTGAGTTGTGGGGTTGATTTTGATCTGTTGATTTAGTCAGAGCTGAAATTACAAACTTTTAGACCCAGGTTATGTTTCGCTTTCACTGTGCCTCTCATTCTGCCGCTTTGTCTGTGCCCAGAATATAGTCCGTGCACCATGAGTGTGGTGCAATGAATAACCGAATGGTATTTACATGCCAATAGAGCTCCTAATAAATGGTCCAACTCGAAAATATAAAATCAATATGTGGCGGGAGATGTTTTAATTGTGGCGGGCTGCCACAAATAAATTAATTTATGGGAAACCCTGTGATGATAGTGCTAAAAAATCCTAATTTGCATCATCCCAAATTCCTTTAACGTGTCTGTAGTAAATAAATGATTCGATTATTCAAATAGTTCAAGGATAATTTCATTCATCTAGTCACATAGCTTTTTCCTCAAGAGACACATGGATATCAGACAATGTCAGAAAGCTTGACATAATCTTTGTTGTAGTGTTAACATCAATTTCGAGCGTCTCTAATGTTAAGGATTTTAGCTGTAATTATATTCTGGCGGATGAAGAAGCAGCCAAGAAATCAGCAGGGATTCTTGTTTGAGACACAACATCTCAAATGCTTGGGGAATCATTTCAAATAGATAAAAAAACACATTTTCAAGTGAGATAGATCAAATATGTTTCATATTGCGTTATGTATTAGTCACTGTGGTTCATCTCTATTATGATATCAGTCCAACATATTCCATTCTAGCCCCTGTACATGCACCTCAACTATTAACACGTGTTTCACCGGATTTATTGAGCCCATAGAACTTTACTTTAAATTCCAATTAAGCTCCAAATGCTTCCTGAAATCCCACTTTAGCACTGTGATACAGTTTGAAACACTGATATCTCATTTAGGGCATACCAAGAATTAGACATGAAGCACGTATCATCGCTGCATATCATACGCCTGTACTCACTGAACTGATTCTCATCAATTAACACCTCTCTCATGCGGAGCATCTGCCATATGCTTTGTCTTCCCCAGAGAGCTTCCTGTACGCCTGATGCCACTGTCACAATCACACTTGTCACGTTTTTACTTTGTCTTCATCATCAACACATTCATGGGCAAAAATGCCAGCAACACCAGTTCCAAAGTTGAGGAAAAAAAGAACTCTAGTCGTACTTGGAAATACTTTCTACTCCTCTCTTACATCCATCCAATGAGCTGCTGTTGACTTTGCCTGCTTTGATTTGTCCAGCTGATAGTGGCCACCTGCCGCTTTGTGCAATTGTATATGTGCATGTGCCCGTCTGTGTGTACGTGCACTCTTCCTTCCACTAAATGAAGAGACAAAGGAGGTGCAGAGTCTCTAATGAGTAGTCTGACAGGGCGCATCCATGTGTCACTGTTTCTCTCAGCAAACACCTGCTGCTCCGGTTGAGACAGAATCTGCTGAATCCTGCACTGCAACTCACACTAACAGGGAGGCGAAATGGACCGAGAAAGATAGAGAAAAGGTGTTTATCAAACCCAAGAAGACATGTCTGGAGGGCAGTGTGCCCTGTTTTGTTTTTTTTTTTCTAGAGCATGATCTCCTTAAAACCAGAGAGGGTCTATACACCTTTAGATGCTCTGTGTGCAGTGGATCTTTAAAACACAGACAGAGGTCAAAAGAGCTCTTCTATCAGGTGACAACACCTTTGACAGAAACATCAAAATGGTGACTTGTTCACAGTGGTTGAATACCATAGTTAAAAAAATTTAACTGACTTTTATTTGACTGGCATAAACTGAAACCAGTACCTTCCTAGAAACCATCCTGAATGCTTTGGTCTGCTTTGCAAAACTAATGTATGTATTGTAATATACCAGTTCATCATATTCAGACCCAGGACTCATCTTTGATTAGTTCCTATATTCAAGGTTATCCCCAATGGAAAAACAACATCTGCTTGTTGTTCAAATGCTTGAAAAGACCAATGATGATATTTTTTTCCAAAAAGTCCTCCAACCCATACCTCCACGAGTTGCACATTCACTCCTTTGAATATAACACTGTAAAACAATTGCAATTGTACCAAAACTCCTTGGTTAGCTTTAAAAAAAAGAAAGAAAGAAACATGGTTTTGTTTAAAATCAGTGTGTTACTTTAAAAGCGTAATATATATGTCACCTGAAATAACTCAAGTGATATACATCAACATACTTTAATTTATCGTTAAAATAACTCGACACTGACTTTTGGTTTTACTCTGAACACAAACATGGGTCTCCTGCATGAAAGTCCTGTCACCGTTTGACTCATCCACCTTCCCTCTCTCCCACCTTAAGCAGGCGTTTCTCACTCTTTATGCTACATCACATGATGTCCTCCTTTGCTCCCATATTAAATAATACTGCCACTAGAAGACACTGCCAAACAAAAAAGGTTAGTATGTGTTGTATACTCTGTAAAAAGGCCCCATGTAGTTGTATTTTAATGGATAACAGTATCTGTTCACACAAAAAGTCATCTCTTGTGGTCAAATGAGGAATTAGTGTACTCTCTCAGAAGCAAAGGCAAAGGGCCCCATATGGGTTATGCTAGGGCTTCCTGGATACCAAGTGGGTATGAGCCCAACATGGGTGTCTTATCTTGAGCCCACTTGGGTAATCCATCCATGAGGGCAGTTGGCATGGAGCCATTATGGAACCCATGGATAATTGCATATGGGATCCATTTTTAGCCCATTTACAAGTATTTTTACATTACCAAACCCTAACTTAAGAGATGGCACATCAGGAAACACACATATGATTTGTTGTTATGACCACATACAGACAACATATTTTGCTGTTAGGTGTACATGCATGTATTATTTTTGACACAGTGCACCTGTAATTAACCTGTGTAATTGTGAAAACGTGTACACTTGAGTGTCTGCAACTAATAAAGAGAACAAGGCAGACGGAAGACTCTGCATCTGAGTTCTCTCAAGCGGTAACTGTTTGCCTTCATTGGAAACTGGGAGTTCAAAGTAAATTAGTGCTGCCTTGGGAGTTGTTGGCAAACAAAAACCTGGCCCTGTATGGATTTCTCTGACCTTCAATCCACCGTGGTCTAATCAAGCAATCTGCCTCCTGCCTTTGCTAGAATAACAATAATGATGGAAATGCTCTGTTGCACTCATGTGTCCCAACCAACACCCACCTTAAAAAAAGAGGCTAAATATTTATTACTTTTGTCCAATTAGCTCTGGCTTCATTGATCTGACCAATCAATCCTACCTGCGGTGCCAGAGGTGGAGAGAATGCAAAGAGATGAATCAAAACATTGCGGGACGCCCCTTGATTATTATTTCCATTCACATGGGCTGGCTGGTAATTTGGTTTGAAGAAGAACGGACAAAAAAAATACCATTTTCCTTTGTCCACGGATCTGGTGAAAAAATAATCAGGAAAGGCTCATGAATCAAAGCTGTAATGAAAAACCTATCGATTTTGATTTTTCACACCCCTCCCCTCCTCCTCGCTCTTCTTCTGTGTTGGAGTGGGAGCAGAGTGTATTTAGGATTGAGCTTATCATTTGGGATGCTTTCTCTGTAAGGGGCCATTGATTTGGGATAGTGGATTCTTGGCCACTACTATCTACCGTGGGGATAAACAGGTCATATCGAAGAAACCAGACGCCACAATTTTTCATTAAGGCGTGCGGTCAATGTTGCAGTGTCCAACGTCAGCTGCAAAACCTCATGGGAGCTGACAGCATGAAAATTGCAAGACAGGCTGCGGTGATAAAATGAAAATTCCACAAGGAAAAAGGGACTGATGGTAGTGATGAAGTCAATTCTTCGGAGGCAATAAGCCTCAAGGCGCACCGGCACTGTACACCCACGTAAATTTATACACACTTCTTATTTTAAACTCACAGACAGCCTCTCAAACAATAACTCAATAACACACAGATGGTTCCTCCAACCTTCGTGTATTATTGCATCAGTGCCGACTGATTCTTTGAAGCAGTTAAGGAGAGAGACAGAGCTATTGATTCCTTTTAAACGAGAAGACTGAAGCCTTTTTTTTCCGCTACTTTTTTTGACACAACATATATTTCAGAGACACTTACAAAGGGGTGCGCAGACTGGGAGAAAAAAAGACGGAGAGAAAAAAGGGGCCGAGATGAGACATTTGCCAAAAGTTTCCAGACAGCTGTTGATTTTTGAAGTTGCAGAGTTACACACACACGCACACACACACTGACAAGAACTTGAAGACCACACACACACTTTTGCTGACATTTTAGGGTCTCTCCATCTCTTCCTCTGACTTGTACGGGCACACAAACACCCTCCGATGCTCCCTTTTCGTAATCTAACAACCTCGTCAACATTGCCGCCCTTGCTCTGATAGCTATTTCTCAGTGGCGGTATATAAGAAAATGTAGAAACGGCATCTAAAAGATTGGCTGCGTCTAGAGAGGAAATAGCAAGTCATCCCCCCTCTGATGTGGTTGGATAATATTCCTCTTCTATCTATGCTTTCTGCAAGATTGCCTCCAAGGATGAGAAGGACCCTCCTGTTACATGAGGAGAGACGGCACTTGATTAGGGCGGACTCAAAGTTTCAAACACTTTCCAGAGTCCAGTTCGAGACGACACTTGATGTGTTAGCTTGTTTTTCTTTGTAGATACACGGATTTGTCGAAGGCGATATATTTTCATACATGCTTAAGAATTCAGACAAGATGCTAATCCAATCTGGACTGATTAGCTACACAGAAGGTGAGAAGCGAGAAGGTGAAGACAGTAAGAGGGATTTAAAGACATAGCTTCTTTAACTGACAACTTACTCTATCGTACCTGACATAACTATAATCGTTCAGATTCTGTTCAGATCAGTCAATTTCCCAGCGTAAAGAGGAGCTACGCTCATATAAAATGTTCATACATGTTAATCCTTTGGTATAAAATGAACAACTCACTCCCAAATCCTACTCCCAATCTAGAGTGCTTAAATTTGAATTTATGACATCGTCAAGTACCAAGTCTAGAGCTGCTCTACAGACAATGAATGGATGAGGAAGCTGTTAAAGATGACACTGAAAGCACCCATGGGAATGTTATAAGTATATGTGTAGTTTTCTATTTCAAAACTATACTAGAACAGTACAATAGAATAAAGCTTATTGAGGTCACATACCCGCTTTCCACCAAACTACCTCTGATTCTTGTAAATGCTCTAAACAATAAAATACAATGCATGTTCTCTACAGCATCAATGTTGTTTCCACATAAAGTCTTTGAAACCTGAGCAACATGGCTTGATTTTATTCAAAAACATGGTAAGAAGGCAAGGAGCAACTTATCAAAAAATGATCCAAAATTAACAAAACTATAATTTAAAGTTACAAGAAAATTACCAGAAAAGAACAAAACAGTAAATAAGGAAATGACCTGAAAGATGGTTCTAAAATTAAAAAACTCACATGCACGCACGCACACACACAGATAGATAGATAGATAGATAGATAGATAGATAGATAGATACAAATAAATATAGTTTTCTGGACGTTCTTTCCTATTTTTTAAAAAATATATTTTTCTAAAAAATTCTGTCTTTGTTGCTTCATTTTCTTGCTTATTGTCTTTTTTCATGTTTTCATAACAGATTCGCTCACATTTACAAAGCTTAAATGCTTGGGAAGTGGTCTGAACGCAGCACAAGAAAACTGATGTCAATCCAAGATTCAGCAGGTTACAACTTAAAAATACCAAGGACAGAAGAACAACTTCAACCCAAGAACTAGGACCATCCTCGGAGCATGAAAATGCAACTTTACTTTTCTGGTTCCTGGCCTTGAAAAAGAATAGCTCAAGTCCATAAATACTGATTCAACTTTTAGGCGATGTTCCACTTTAAAGAAAATTGAAATTCTCTTTCTTTCTTGAAGAGTTAGTTTGATCTCAACAGGCTGATAAGCGCTTTAGTTGTAATTGGGTCTGCTGAGTTCTGCAGTATGAGCGGGGAGATGGGACACTGCACCTCAGCCTGGACTTTATTGAAAAAGAGTAATTGGACTGACCTTAAACTTGGAAAATAATTGGACTGATTATACATATTTCACATGCTGCACAGACCCTTGACTGTATCACCAAACCTGGAGATGAAACATGTCTCCTTGAAGTACAGTTCTAAAGTAAAACGTTGTCCTCAAGTAACAGTATCACCAACTGAAATGTCTATATGTATCTGAAACATATTAATGTAAGTGTTTACGTTTAAGCATCTAGCAGTAACTGTAGAACTGTAGATTTTGTTTTGGGGGCTGTTGATGGTCAAGGACGATATTGACCAACGGTCAAAGAGGTCATTCACATCTCTGAGCAAAGACCATTTTGGAATACAGACAGGGATTATGACCAAATGTTATCATGTACAAGTGTCAAACTGAGGTTTTGAATGAGCTTCGCTCTCTGATAGGCCTTCCAATGTTCCTGAAAAACAACTAAGTGCAAATGTCATACATACTGCAGCTAAACTAAAAAACGAACTTCCAGCCAGGTTGTTACAGCATATTCAACATAATGAACGCCCCTGTGAAATCTGAAATGACTTGCAAGGTTACAGACTTATTAGCATTTGAGATTTGGTCTGGAGATGACATGCTAGGTAGCTAGTTCAGGCTAGCTCAATTGTGCTTGCCTATAGTCATGCATCTTCGGACACCAAGGCTATGAATTAAACAGAAAAGTCACTGCCAATCTATTTCTATTTGTGCTTACTTTTTCTTCCAACTTTGACATGACCAGGTGCTACATACTGTAGCCCTATCCTTGGTAGGGATGTCTTCCCTGAAGGAAATTTATGAATACTACGATGGCAAAGTAATGACCCATCCTACTCTCCATATCAGTGGCTATTACACGTTTTCAATTTCAAGGTAAGTCATTAAGAGGTAAAGTTAGGCACAGCAAGGTGAGTCATTGATTTGCTATTTTTTGCTTCAATCATACATTCCAATGGGGGGACATACCACATGCTGTAGTCCCCACTATCACCCATGCAAGCATCCATGACCAATCCATTGGCATTGTTTAAACCCACTCATGTACCCTATCATTTGTATTACAGAATACTTTGTCTGCCTTCTTTCCATTTTGCCATTTCTCTAACTTGAGCTCCAAAAAATTGGGCTCTTTGTCTCCCTTCATTGAGGTTTCACCAGATAATGTATTCTTGCCCTACAGCCAAACTGTTTCCATGAATTGTTCATATAAATAAAGCTGTAGTAAAGAGTAACACAAATCCTGGGAGTTAGTAAGTTCTGATATACAAGAATGTAGACGGCCTTGTCTGTCTGTGAACTCCTCCAGAGTCAACAGCACATTATTTGGGCGTCAAAGAGGAGGGAGCGATAGATTTCTTTGGAGCTGATTGGTGCTTATTTGTTTCTAAGATGATAGTCATAACCGGTGAATGATAGCTTGGCCCTCTCTATCCGAATGGAATTACAGGCTACTGACAAAAACTGATTTCAGTGACGGACTGCTACCCCCTTCTTAAAATCACATTTTGTAATGTTTAGCCTCAGATCCAAGCACAGGGGCAGAAAAGAAATGGTTTGCATGTTTTTGAATGACTTAATTTGAAATTAATCATATTAAACACGACTCAGAGATGACAGGAGTATTTTCTTTAAATTGTGGTTGTGAGCTATGTCAACGGCACACACATGCATATGAAAAGACAGTTCAGAAATCATTTCTGTCAGCTCGAGATGTCTGATGATTACCCCCCCTCCCTAATTCCACCAGTGGGGACTTGATACACAGCCGCATCTTTTACAATTCAGGAGGATTCAAATGTTTTCTCCTACTTTGCTTTCGACACCAATGGTGTGCTTGCAAGGTTTGTTTGAAACATTTCAAAATGCTTGTTATGTCCCTGGAGGGGATGCTACTATCAGAGAATGATTTTTGTACAAATACCATTCCTGAGGTAGCACTCACACGCTTGTCTTTTTGCAAATATGTGGAAATGGAGGGATCCAGTGGGAGTAGAGGAGAGGAGGTGGGGAGTTAGGCAGTGAGGGTGATAGGTAGTAGACAGAGTGTCGACTTTAGAAAGGTTGCTAAGCAGGACAGCCCATCTGCCCTGCATATATTTCATCCAGAAGTCTTATTGATCAGCCCAGAATACCCTCCTCTGTCTGATAGCCTGCTCAATAGTCTGGTGAGGGTGAGACTGTGACGCCCAACTGAGCTCCTTCGATGGAAAGCAATTTTTATTTTCATCAAGGGCACACATGCACACTGGCTTTCGATTTATTTTGTTGTTAAGCATTTTCACAGAACTATCCAAGAACTAGGAATACAAATAAGCCACCAATCAATCAGTCAGTTACTTGTGAAGTAAAAGATAATTTCATCCTTTTTTTTAAAAAAAAAGTAGCAGCCCCTTTTGACCAAATTAACCAAGGAACTACTGCTAAGCTCAAACTGCAAACCTTCAGGTATAAAAAAATGAAGCCAATGTGGGAGTTAAAAAAAAAAAAAGTAGTTCCTTGAAACACTATTCAGGGCTGGCTCCAAGAGCGAGTCTGTCACCACAGAGTGGTGCAGGGATGACATTTAGTTGTTGGCTAGCCTGGAAGTTAGCATTGCCCTGATTCTCTCAACAAAAAGCATTTTTTTCCATTTCCATTGAATTTTGGATCAATAAAAAAAAAAACAAACTCTCTAGCAAACAAAAGTTTGATACTTACACGTCATGTTCAACAAGATGATCTTCCAATATTAACACCACTTTTATGATTTTTGAAGTCTAAAAGCAATCACCATACGGCATCCCGCATTCTGATGACATTCTGTGCTCATTTTGCCACCTATTGGCTAACTCCTTTTAAAGACACAAGCTTTCAACACTCACAAGTGTTTTAATTACTGGCATATTTTATGTTGCGAAACAAAATGTGAAAATCTCTTGTGTTAACCACAGAACTTATTTCAGGCATCCAACTAAAACCCCATTAAAAAAAACCCTTATAATGTCAAGAAAAGGGAACCTGACATGCAAACAAAGGGCTAACAAATTTCCAATTATGACTTGTTCTTGCTGCACTTTTCAAAATGCCAGACTCGGCATATTTCCATTATATTTCATACAGTCTATGTATTAGCTTCAGGAAACCAAAGGTCAGGACTACATTTACTTTAGCTTACCATCATACCTAAAGAACTGTTAAGAGGATTAACAGCAATCATGAGCTTTAAGAGGTCATTCTTGCTCACAACAAGACAACAAGACAACAAGACTGAGTCATCATTGTAAACTGATGAACTGTTGTGTAACTGTGATGTTTGAATCAATGTTGGAAAAAAGACATGCAGAGGCGGAAAGTGAAAATGCCAAAAAGATCCTTATCCTGGTACCAGAAACTATTAACAATACTGAATATTGTAAGGGCAGTTTCTGCATTAGGGTCTTATTTTTTACTACAATAACAGTTTTCTGAAAGACTGGACAGCACATCACATCAGCACCCCCATTTAATTTGGTTAGTTGCTTCTGAAGTTTTCGGTAATTGTGTTTATCAGTGTTAATGTCCATTGTTCACGCTTGAATGACATTTTTGTTCAACACTCGACTAAAACAAAGGGGGATCTGACACCTTAATACCCATTACTCACAAGCATAAGCGGCATGCTCACACACCCCAACTCAAAAACACACGCTCGACACACAAACACACACGGAGCAGCAAGAACAGCCACGTCCTCTCACATTAACTCTTTTAATAACATGCCAATCAAACGGCAGCGGCAGACGGAGACGTGTTAATATTTCAGCTTGAGGCCCTGCCCTGAGACTCTATTGTTAAATTATTTACTGTGTTTGGAGGGTACGCATCGCCACACTGACCCGTCCCCAACCTGCCACCACCCCCAAAATACTAAGCCTGCAAAATACTGTGAAAGCAGATATTAGCAAGACATTGTCTGGTGTTTAGGTTGAAATATAGCCAGGCACAGAAAAAAATGAGAAAGGTGGCTCGTGCTTGGAGAAAAAGACGGTCTGAAGAGTTGACTTTATGCATGGGCACTGTGAAACACTGAAATGTGCTGCATGAAGAAATAATAGCAAACCCAGAATAACAACCATGTTTCCATACAGTCATTAAGCTGTGATGTTCTGAAAAGGTCAGACTGTTTTGTTCTCGCTAGATCTATGGGAATACAGGTGTGTGCAAGTGTATGTGTGTGTGTGTGTGTTTTTCAAGGAGGCGCGAGCTAGTGTGTGCACTTCTTGATAATGTTTAATAGCCACGGACTCATTAGTGTTAACATCATCCTAATTACACTGGAGTGGCCTTCACAGAACATAAACAAACACAGGCTAAAGCCGGTGTTAGCCGTTCCATCCTTGAAGTGCTGACCTTAGGAAACGGCAGCTCAAACTGTAAAATTATACAAGCAGGAAGGTTTATGCAGGTACTGTGCTCACACAGCTTTGTAATGGATGGAAATGAAATGAATACAAAAGGGGTTTTGAAATGATGTCACGTTAAGGAACAAGGACAACAAGTCCTTCAGCCCATATGACCACATAGGTCATATTTCATTCATTTGTTATATGACCCAAAGGAGTTTTTCCGAAAATGGCGCAAAAACACAGTGGATGACAAAATGTCTTGTACATGACCGTGAATGGTCTTGGTTAATGGTGCAAAACAGAAGCAGCTTCACAAAAACTGTTTAGGTTTGGGCAACAAAACTTCTTTAGAAAAAAGGGATCAGGGTTAACTATAGTTTGTCTTAACATTATGAGAACCAGGCTTTGGTTTGGTATACATTTTTTTAGTTATCCTAGTTATTTGGGATAAGTAGGACCTTAAGTATAAAGAAGTATGAAGACTAAGTATTGTCTTTGAACAGTAGGTAGGTAGTAGAAAAAAATGAAATCCTCGCACAGGGACACGGGTGTATTTTTAAGTCACAAGTGTGTTAGAAGGTACAAAAGTGTTTTTTTCAATGCTTGAACATGACTGTGCAAAAGCAAATGTGAAAATGATGCAACATTTCTGGAAACCTTGTGTTTTGTTTGTTTTGTAACTCAATTTTCCTTGCTGTACAATAGAAAAGCCTTTCTGTCCGTAGGAATAGTCTGTCACATCTAATTGGTCTCTGTAAAATGCTGCTATAACCAAAAATAAAGTCCCAATGTCCTCAAGTAAGGACTTCCTAATTAACTGCGTCTTAGCTTGTTACTATTGCTAAAATTGGACAAATTCATATGCCACATCCAACTGCAAGTATTTTTAAGCGCAAATTAACAATTTTCAACCATAAATTTAGATTTTTTTTTTTTTTTTAACTTGCCCACTTTTTGATATAAGCTGTCTTATTAGTCAGGGGTAGCATTTTGTTTTTACACTAGTTTTTGTATTGATACCACCAGACAAAAAAAGGGTCCACGAATCCAGACAATGAGTCTAAGTTAAGCTTGTGAGTTGTGCCACATAAATTACAAGCGGAATGATGGATTTTTGTGAGGATCAGGCTAAGACCACCAACTCAAAATCCTGTCAGGAGTTTTGCTGGAAAAACACAATATGATATTTTGTGAAAATGTATATACAACAGGGTCCTCAAGGGCAAAATGAATGCTGGAAGCTGTGTAGCAAACCAGTGGCATATTACTTTTATATTTTTTGGGACTGCCCACTGCTCTGTCCATATTGGCAAGAGATTACCAAAGAAATAAAGAACATTTTTGGAATTAAAGTTTTTTGTCAAATCATACTTGGCCAAAACTCTGGACAATCTTATGACCCAGGAAAAATACCTTTTTAAAGTATTTTTGGCTGCAAGAAAGCCATCGCATGGATGTGACTACAGGCGAGCCCCCCTTCACAGGATGACTGCACTGAAATTGTTAACAAAATTCAATGCATTGGAGAAAATCACCTTTTTTTTTAAAGATTACGAGGTGATTAGTAAAATATTGGAAAAAATGGACTACATACACTAAGTTATGTAACCTACTGTCTAGATTGTTTCTTTCCTTTTTTTCTGTCTTCAACCTGAAAACACCAATAAAAATAAAGTCCGAAAAAAATGCATCTATGTGAATATAAGAGGTCAAAAGGTTGCTGCAGAGGAAAAAAATAAATAAATATTGCTCCGAATTTCTGCTTGTAAAAATAACCTATGTGGTCATATTTCAGAGGACCATCTCAACAAGTAACATGAAATGGAATTTTTTTTTCCCCACAGAAACCTATCACACACCAACAACCCTCAAACTAATGGAAAACCTGCCAAATTACTGTTAAACTACCAGAGCTTCCAAAACTCTGCTAGCACTGCCCACTGGATAAAATTAGTCTCCACTGACCTCACCTCTCCAGCTTGTTACATGGATGTAATGGCCTCTCGGATGCACCACTTGTCAGAAATAGAGTGAGCGGGCCAACACCTTGCGCAATCAGTTTGTCAAAGCCAACACCAACTTCCACTTCAGCAACTTCGCGCCTAACATGAAATAGACCCCTACAGCCCACTTGACCAGGAGGTTGAAGCAACATTTGAAATGGTTCTTTAATGAAATGCGCTGAGTGCACTGTAGGGCTCGGATAACTTGTTAATGTGGTACTCAAGGTGTAGGAGTGGTTGAAAGAACAAGTGAAAGGAATGATGACCCTCATCTTGCATAAGAAGACAATGGGTGTACGTGGAAGGACAGAGAGATGTTGGATAGTGGGGGAGTGAGTGATTGAAGGCAACAAAAAAAAAAAAGGCTGAAAGAGAGAGACCAAGAGACGCAAGGGGGATCAATGGGAAGCCTCTTCCTCGGAGCAAGAGATCCACTCTGTTTCATTCCCCAGGACTGTACTCCTCAGGCTCCAGGGTATCCCACATCAAAGGCGGAGGAGGATGAAGTGGGGAGATGAAAGAACAACATAGTCTGTAGTGGATGTGTGAGGTGCATGCATTAAATATTGCGCGCATGTGTGCTGAACGTGTTCCGACACGCACGCATGATGAGCTGGCACAGGTCAGTCCACACAGGATTTGGGGGGGATCTTGTGAAGCTTTGACTGTTGTTGACACATGAAAGCTGCTGGGTGGGATTCAGTGTTTCACGCATCCATTTTCTGCCCACATTGAAGGTCCATTATCTATTCACTCAACTCGCTCGAGAGCTCGCATCCATAAAGATTAGCCTCAGAAGGAAAATAGAACAAATATATAAGCCTGTGTCTTTGAAGACCAAAGGTGGTCTAGACCCCCCTCTGATCTCATGAGACTTAGAGTCAAAATGCGCCACACGCTGCTGTGGTGGGTAACTGCACGGCTAAATGCTAAGAATGGGTTTAACCCGGCAGATACAAAAAGAAAAAAAATCCACTCCAGCTCTCTGAGGAGCCTGAGTAGTCATCTGAAATGTCATTGGCGACTCTGTTCTCTGATGTCGAATCAGTGTTGAAGTGCCCGAATAAAGCAGAGACAGTCGATTGTATTCTTTTCGTCTTTCCTCCCTTGTCTCACCGAGCCCGCCGGGACTCCTGGACAGGGGCGACTGTCTGAGCGCGCCTGTCACAGAGCTGATATTTCACATGCGGAGCGGAGGGAGCTGGCAAGACGGACGAGTCAGGCAAGGGATGGGAGATACTAAATAAATGACTGTCTGTACTTTGCTGAGAGCCCTTCAATGGAAAACAAATCAAGCCGAACCAATAATGTGACGAGACAAAAACCTAAACGCGAGAGAGAAAGGAGAGAAAAAAAGGGGAACAGAAAAGAAGATTTGCTGTGCCGTGTCTGGAACCACAACATTTAGCCCGAGGCGCGTCACTTACTCCTTCTCCTCTTTCTCTAACTGCCTGCCTCCCTTTCTCTCGTCCTCTTTCTTTGCCATTAACCCTCCCTTTGTCCCTCCATCCCCTCTCTTTCTCCGCAGGTTGGCAGTCAAACATAGCAGGCTGTGGCCGTTACATAACAATCCATTTGTTGGCTGCTGCCGAGAGACTTTTTGGCGGCCGATACACAAGCAGCAAATAAGGCCCTGAACGGGGGAGAAAATAAGAATTCACAGACGCTTGTGCGCACAAACAAACAAACAAACACAGACTGTAAGAGGATGGAAAACAAACACTGGGGTTATTGGTGGAGGCCTCGTGCTCTTTTTCGCTGGTGCGTCATGTACGCTGAGGAGCCAACTGGACTCTCAAGCAATCTGCTGGGTTTAATAATGTTTTGCTGAAGTCACCAACGCTTAATTTGTGTTGTATATAAACACAGTCACGGCTGTTACAAATAGGAGCTGTGGACATATTTTGTTTTATAGGAATTTAACCCTGAAGCTAGTTTGTTTAACACTGCATATGCCTTTACTTTCTGCATGTGCAAGAGCCCTGCATGTTAACGGTTCTGCATGACATTCAGAGCATTAATACAGCAGTAAACAACTATTTGCTATGTAAAGATATAGTGTAGTAATGGCATCCTGAGCAGAGAATGAAGTCACGCGCCCTCTGTGTGTGTTATAACTTCTCTGTGTTTCTCTGGCTGCATGTGCATTTTTCCCAGCCAACATTTGTATGTGGGGCCCATGTGGGAAGTAAATGGGCCACCAAAAAGACCCCTATATTGTTTTACGTCTTATGGGTTTCATGATGACCGCATGCCAGTTGCCAATGTAAATGGTTTCACCCAAATGGTCCCCAGAAAAAAAGCCCATTTCAGACCCATAGCCACTTGCTTTGGGAAACACTGATCACCATTTTTTACCAAGTGCTGACATTTTATAGACTAATCGATCATTTGTGAAAATAATCAACAGATAACTAATAATTGTTACATGCAACCCTTATTGTATAAGTTGTCTTTTCCTGTTTCTAAAAGCTGCATTACAGTATATTGATGTAATTTTCTGAGTTTACCAGACTGATGGATTTTTACTGTTATGATAGTCAACTCTTCAGTATCGTCACCATATCGATATTGAGGTAATTGGTCAAAAACGCAAAAATAAATTAAATTGAATTGAATCAAACTGAACTGAATTTGAGTTACAAAATTGCCTCAACTTCTTAAATTAAGTCCAAATTTTAAGTCAGACACTTTTTTAAGTTAAAACAAAAACTTTATATTTACAGTGCGGCAGAACAAGACACTACAAACCAGTTTTGTTTCACTTGTTGATTTCCAGCTATCCTCCAAATTACAAATCGCATACTTAATAATTTCATGCTGGCACTGACTAAAAAGAGGCCTCTTTGTATGCTGATGAAACTTCACTCATTACTTTCATCGCATTAAACCAAATTTGTCTCTCCATACGTGTTCATCTGCATGTTTCCCTCTCACTGATTTTGTGTACTTTTGCGTGCACGCTCAGTCGAGCCTTCAAACCGCGACATTTACATGTAATTTCCTCTGCTCGCAGCCCGGAGGGGTCGCTTAAACCGAAGTGGTGTTGATGAATACATAGACTGTGCATTTTCATGACAGGGGAAGGAACAGTGGAGGAAAAACACAAAAACGCAGGCAAGTGTTTAGCTGCGGGCTATTTCAAAGCCTGTTGAGAATGTTTGGACAATGCATGGCAGCACTGGTGAGATGTGCTGTGGCTGTTACAAAGCCATTTACAATTCTTAAATGTCACTATGGTGTAATTCTACAAAAGAGCAATTAATTCGGTACCGAGGAAGGCCGAGATGTGTCTGTCCAGCGCGGAGACATTTGTCCTCATTGCATTCAAGTGCCTTTCAGTGCAAAAGGACTCTTCTCTCTAAGTGAAATAAGACAGGTAATAGAAATGAATTAGAGCCAAGTTGGTTGAAAGAGATGCTCGGAGGCAAATAAAGCCCAAATCTTATTTCATCTTGTCTTATTAACAGCGGGGAGCAGATAACGGCACAGTTGCCCCTAAACAAAATTGATTTGATGCAACCAGGCAGCCATTCCAGTGTCCACACACTCCAGTGGCGTCTTCAACTCCAGTACCTCAAACAACCCAAACTCATTTCCCGAGCTCCTACTTAGGCTAAGTGTGCGCGATGTGGCTAATGAGGGAAATTAGACAAACAACGAGCACAGTTCACCCTGGATTTCAGTCGACACGTCTCAGACAAAACAGCCAGGCCTCATGGTAGCAAGGAAATATATTGTTTCCAGCCAGTACTCGCTGGCAAACAAACTGCAAACATTTACTCTATAATTAGCCAAGCTTGCCTGCCAAAGCGTGGACAGGCGCTGATGATTGCAGTGATCACAGTGATCTTGCAGAGCCTTCGAGATGTATGACATATAAGCATTCACTGCATATTTGTTAAATCATGTAGGGAAGCCTCCCCCTGTCTTTTGATAGTTCTGTGGTTTCTTGTCTCTATGGACCAAGGTGATATAACAAGACTTGGCTGTCTGAGCACAGATGGAAACACCTGAAATACATGACATCCAATAGCTAAATGGATGCACGGAGAATGGATGTAAAAGGAAAAGCGCTATATCGCTCCTAAATTAGTGCCTTCGGGCTCATCAAAAGAACACATCTCGGCACAGTGCATTGACTTTAACAGGTTTATGAAATGTGATGCGAGCTCCAACCTTGCAATAAATGATGTCTGCTTTAAAATTAAAAAAAAGAGAAGAGGATTTGCACAGACATCACGGCTGAATGCCCCTCACGGCACGACCAAAGGACGTGCCAACAACACTCAGGAGAAAAAAAACAAAAAAAACCCTAAGAGGATCATTTTCAAACTGGAGCTGATTTTGTACACAGAAAAACTCCTGCAGTACTTCCTCTTCTCTCCTTCCCCATTTTCCTTTCCCTCCCCATCACTTTCAGTCAGCAGATTAAAAAAGGGTTTCACGGATGTCAAGAAGTATTAGCTTCTTGTACGTGGCTGCGAGGATACAGGGATAGACCTCCTCATCTTGTGCTCTCTCTCTTTCCTTTTCTCCCCTCTGCATCCCTCCAAGAGTTCAGTGCAAGGCGAGGCCCCCTACCTCTCATTCTGTGGAACTGCACTGATGTTCATTTAACCCTTTTGAATCATCTGGCAATGAACAACTTGGCACGAGAAGTCCTGCAAAATGCAAGAAATTAGTAAAGATAATGTCCTGAAAATCAGTTTAATAAAAAGAGGAGAATTGAAAAAATTAAAGGAAAAATATCCAGAAAACTGAATGGACAATTATTATAACTACAAATTTAAAATTATGTTACATGTTTTTTTGTTTTTTTTGTTTTTTTTAATTTTTTGAGCTAATTTTCTAGTTTGTTTTTGTTTTTTCAACTTTTCTTTTTTGTTTATTTTCAGGCCATTTACTTGCTTTTACATTAATTTTCCTAACCTTTTTTTTTTTAAAAAAACAAAACAAATTAAAAAAAAAACTAAAATCATGATAATTAGAAATATGATGTTCTGAACATTTTTCCCAAGCTTAAAAAAAAAACAAAAAAAGGTTGTTACATTGCTGCCTGTTGTGCCATTGGACTTGCGTTTCTTGAAGAGAAAGCAGGTGCCATACTAGAGATACATGAATACGTTTCACCTCTTATCCAAGAGTTCAGACTAAAGAATACTGGACCATTTTCAAAAAAATATTGTTCTTATGAGTCACTATTGCAGAAAATAAAAAAACAGGAAAATAGGATCCAGGTTGAAAAATATCAAAATTCCCCTTTAAGTGACAAAACGTGACAAGTCTTTCCAAATTATTTTACAGTACATGCTAGCAGGGTTGAGGCATCATGCAGTGAGTGGTTGGTGCTAATTAGCATAAGCATTGGTTACAAAATCAGCAAAAATTGCAGAACACTGAAGAGGCAAAAATGATTCTATAGCGTCCCACTAAGGAACTCCAGCGGGTATTTTAAACTACTATCTTTACAAAATATCTCACCCAGTAGAGCTGTTCTGTTGAAAGAATTAAATACTATGAGGACATACATTTTGTGATATTTTTATCTGAGGTACGATGCTTGTGTTTGTTTGGAGCTGTAATGACGAAGGCGTGCACCTCTGCATTAATGCTGTGGCATAGAAGACCCCCGGACATATGCAACACATTCTGCTACATCCTACAGTCAGGGTGCAAAACCAGCCAAGTCACTAGAATAAAACTGTATGTATTGGCGGTTTGCAGAAGCGTTGTACGTTTCTGCACACCACTATCTGTTTATTTGTTCATTTCATATAAACGTTTCTCAAATTACATAGTATATAAGCTCACTTTGTCACTTTGGGGATGGCATGACAAGATGCCTGCCAAGCTGCCACTGTTTGACACTCGCTATAAAACAACAAAAGTGGTGGTTATTAAGCAAGTCATCTTTGCATTTTCAGCTGTTTTGTAGCCACCAAATATGTTTTTTAGCAACCTAAAGTAAAGTAAAGCAGTTGCTTTAACTCAGACAGTGCTGCCTTTCTTGCCGGGATATAGCCACAAAAAACTGCCTCGACAGCTAAATTGTGCCATGAAAAGCGACTGCTTTTTTCCAAGACATAACTGTGTTTTCTGCTGGCATAGTGCCACAAATATTGATTATTTTTTACCAAGACATTGCTGTGTTTTCTGCCAGGATACTGCCACAAATGTTGATTGTTTTACCAATGCATCACTGTATTTCCTGCTGGGATAGGGCCACAAAAAGTGATGACTTTAACTGAGACATAACTGTGTTTCCTGCTGGGATAGAACCATGGAAGGTGATCATCTTTTACCAAGACATAGCTGCATTTTACGCTGGCATGTTGCCGCCAAACCTGGGTATTTTAGGCAAAAAAAGAGAATCTTTTCCCTAAACATAACCAACTAGCTTTTGTGCCAAAATCTAACATAACCACAGAATCGCTGAAGTTTCAGCATATCTGTTAGATCAAAAACCTAGAAATGCAATGTATTCATTGTTTTCAAAACAGTATGATGCCAACTTTCATCCTGGTGGTTGGTTTGTACGGACTACAATAGAGCATTTGTAAAGGGATATGTAGGTAGCAAGTGTATAAGGACTGCGTGAACTTGTCAGTAGAGGCAAAACGACATCTCATTCTCAGCAGTGTTATAGGCAGAGGAGAGATTTATGGGGAGAAGAGAGGACGAGCAGGGAGAGAAAGAACGAGCCGGTGTCGACCATGACACACGCATGTTAGTTGCGGGGGCAGATGGAGCAATGAGATGACAGTTTTCTCTCCATTTCCTCCCACAGCTGTTGCTACCAGCAGGCAGAGACAGACGGAGAGAGGGAGACAGACATGCAAAAGATAAAACAAAGCCAGAAGGAAGAGATAGGATGAGGGGAAAAAGGGATGAAAGATTGCTAACCCCAACCTCTGCCTCCGCCTATTACTTCTATCCCCTGCCCTTCACCTGCTACTGCTACATTCTCTCTTTGTTGTCTCTTTCCTCACCTTCCTTAGCACCTGCCCTCATTTTCCTCCACATCTCTCTGAACAGGCCAGCGCGATATGTGGAGGAGGCCTCGCTGGTTCTAATGAGATACCCTCGGTGAGCTTTCAAACATCCAGCACGTTCCTGGCCTTTAGCAATACCGGTGCAAAGTGGTGGACGGAGAGGTTAGAGGAAGGCAGGGCAGGATGGAGGGATTAGGAGGAAGGGATGGGAGAGATCAAGCATGAGATAGAAAAAGAAGCAAGATGTATGGAGAGGCAAAGAGGTAAAGGAGGACCTTGGACCAATCCCAATTCTCCCCCTTGGCCCTACAACTCTGTTTTGAGTGCTGCTGTGTAGGGTAGCATGTCTGGCCTCTTTGGGGGGATTGAGGGGGTGGTCACCCAGCCCTCCAGGTGGCCCTCCAAATAGTGTTTTTAGATGCAGACTATAGACTGTACATAAAGATGGATGAGGTGCCCCCACTTACCCGCGAAGGGACGGGCTTTATGACCTATACTGCAGCCAGACAGCAGGGGGGTGATCCAGATTGAAAAGCTTCACATTGGGGGAACTGTAATGTTGTTGTTTCTAATTGCTTATTCATCACTGGTAGCTAACTAATGCTATTTAAACTGTTTATCAGTTACTGTTTCAACAGTTATCTATAACTTTTAGCTACTAATTTACATAGTCACCATTGTCAGCTACTAATGGCGTAACAAGTAGCATCCCATTACCAAACCACACCTCTTGTGGCTCTTTTTTTATGGCCGCCAATCAGTTTAGGGCATTCCTAAACTAAGCGTAGGGCCATGGGGAGAATTGGGATTTGGCCCTTTTCTAACCTCAGTCAAGTCCAGCTTTTTTTTTTTAAATACTGAAATGGGAAAGTGATCTACATGGAAGACTTCAAAACATGCGGACAGTACATGAATACAATGCAGTCCTCAGGCATGTAATCTAGAGCCAAAAGCCAGTCATCTGTAGTGTTAAAGATCTGAGGCTCAACACAGGCGCAGAGTGGGTTCACAAGTACATGATATAACTTGAGGGCAAGACCTAATGAAAAATTGATCAATGAAATCTTAAAACTAATCCTCCAACAGGCAGACAGTGAAGTGACGCCATAACTGGGGGCCGCCTGTAGCTCCTGCTCTGGGAGAAAGAGGACGAAGCCAATGACTGAAGAAATACCTGAAGATTTTCTTTTTGATTAAAATGCATCGTTCACGCTCGTGGCTATACTAAAATCCACCTTATCAAGACAATCTGTGCTCTGAGATGTAACTTTCCTTAAAGCGGAAATGTCTGGCAACAGGGTGAAACAATTTCACTCGATGTTCCGGACTTATTGCGAGAGTTCATAGTGAAGTAATCTGCTTTATTTTACCCTGTTTGCTGAAAATGTCAGAAACAAATGCATTTTTATTGCTTGGCTTTACCAGACAAATCATACAGTCTTATATAAAGACGTCTCGTGTATTCTGAAATCCTCGGGATTAAACTGTTTATCATAAAGTCTGAATTTGTACGTGCGATATCAGGTGGCTTGCGATGTTAAATAAAACAGTGTTTAATTATATGATCAGCGCCATCATACACAAACTGTGCGAGTGTGTGTGATTGAGTGGGATGGCTTTGTGTGAGTAATGTAACTGCTCACACAAGCAAACACAAAGCAGCTCTTCTCTAGAGAGAGAGAGGGAGAGAGAGGAGACATTAATGATGAGAGATGAGAGGAGGGCTGTAATCAGCAGCTACAGTGAAGCCAGGCTTGTGTATGCAGCTCTTCCTCTGCGTCATTCGCCCCGCGGTCAACAGCCCCCCACATGGTGATGGTAACACTGTGAACCCCTCACTCCGCAGCCACCACTGGCTTCTTAACTGAACACTTGACTTTGAAATCCTCCCTGCAATGTGCGTCCCATCCTCTCCCCAGTCTCACTGATCCCCCCCGCCTTTCTGCTTTTTGGTGGGGCTTGTTAGCTCCGGACTACTGCTGTGCAGCTCGCTCAGATCACTGGTGAACTGACGTAGGGGCTGGCAGGCAAATTTGGGGACTGAAAGGTTCTTTTGCTGGTTTTTAGACATGGCATGTGGCTTAGGCCGCATTGGTTGAAGAAGTATTTATATCCTTTGTTCAAATAAGTACTTCACTACTGGAAAGATGGTTGACACTGTGATGGTGTTAATGTTATAATATGTCAATGTGGAGCAAATTTTATACTTTGTATACTACTGGGCAGGTTAGTAATACAGTATTGCATCAAATCGTGTAAGTATTCCATGCTTGTTATGTAAAAAGTAAAATAAATATGTGTAACATTTGTCCAATAAATGTAGTAAAAAAGAACAATATTTTCTTCTGGGATGTAGAGGAGTAGAAGTAGAAAGTAGCATCAAAATAATACACTTAAATAATATACATGTACCTCAAAACAATATATTTAAGAACAGTACTTTGCTATTTTCCACCGCTGCTAGGCTGTACCCATCATGCAAACACTCCACCTAACCCACTGTTCTTACACAAAGAGACCACAGGGGGAGTTAGAGCACAGGACTGCAGCTTCATCTGTGAGGCACAGCAGAAGAAGAACAGCTCACGACTGTCTGAAGGGCTAAAACAAACTGTGTTGTAGTCTTATTAGCTGTTATTGCCATGGTTAATAACAACGCCCCCAATCCCCTAACATGATAAAAATGTTTGCAAAGCGCAACATCAGCCTATTTGCTATCTCGCCTGCAGCTTCTTGCAGTAAATCCCTAATGCAATTTTGGATCCTTACCCTTGACACGTCAGTGAGCCGATCTCTGTGTTATTGTACAGGTAAACATGTAGAGATGAGAGAGGGTACAGAGGAGTTACAGCACATGGAAGGAGTGATTTACAGTGGCTCATCGTTTTGCAGTGGCCTACTTTTAAATTTCAGCAGGGAGGGAGAGAGATCTTTAATAAACAGCATCACGCTCTCATATACATTAGGTTCGTTGCCAGAAGTCATCCTGCTTTAGACGAGACTTTTGAAATGTAACACTTGAGACATGAAAATCGAATTTAATTAAAGCAGGTTGGAAGTTGAAATATAAGAAAAAAACACTTTTTTTTTCAAATACCTAAAGGAACTTCATTATTAGGCAAACATTGCTCTGAGGAGTTGCTCAAGAGCCCCTTCATCAACACTGCTGCTCATGTTTCAAATAAGTCTTCCTGAATTTATTTTTAAGCTGGGTTGTTTTAACACTATTAATTAAACTGACGTGGATATTGTTAGCTATATTCTTTATATAAGACATGGTGAAGCAGCCTGTATGATTACGAAAACACATCAGTTAAACAGTATTGGAATGACTCTGTCCCATCGATCCATATAAGTGGTTGATCACTGTAAAAAATAAAATTAAAATGTGGGCAATGTTGACCATAGTAGGTAATATCTCCTTATAGATGCCCTTCCAAAATTATTGGCCATGATTAATTATTTATCACTCAATTGCTCACTGAGTAGACTGTGCATGTGCAGTTCTTGTGCATATGAAATAGAATCCTGCTGGAGCCTCTGCACAGCTCCTTCATGTTTTAAAGTGGGAAAATCTTTTGTTTATGCTGCATTTGACTGGAATGTCAATGGCCCTTTTTTTATTGTGCACTAAGCATTTAATATTGCACTGCTTATTATGCTCAAAACAGCCTAATTAAGACTAAAAGTTCATCTCCTGCATAGAAGGTAATATCCCATGCATAGAAGATAATATCTACTATGTAAGGAATGAATTTTAATTGGCGGTAGTCGATTAGTGCAACACTAATCAACTGATTTATCTCCTATGTAGGAGATAATGTTCCGAATGCAGGAGATACTAGTTCTTATCTAAGAGATAAACTTAGGCTTTGATCAATACTTTCCTGACAAAAAACCAACAAAAAAAACCTCTCATATATTGCAAAAAATCATAAAATAATAATAATAATAAATAATAATAATAATAATAATAATAATAATAATAATAATAATAATAATTATAATAATAATAATAATAAGTATTATTATTTATTTATCTATTCATACACTCACTTTAAAATAAACTATGTTGGTCTGCAAAATTCCCATGTAATTGCTGATAGCTGCACATAAAACCCCTGTGGTACTAATAGATCTGGTTGAAAAAAATGAAGGGTCTCAGTGGAAAGTAAAAAAATAAATAAATAAATGAAAAGAAAAAAATAACATGAGCTTGGTGCCTGAACAGCTACCACAGAAGTAAAAATGATAAACGAGGAGTGGGCCGGCCCCTGCTCAACAACAAACAGGAAACAAATAGCATGTGAGTCAGAGAGTGACATGGACAATGAGATGGTGACAGAATGAGAGAGCATTCATGACACGGCAGGAAAACAGAAATGTCAAACAGAGTGAGTCACAAGTTTCATTTTGCAAGCATCGTTTCTGTCTGCAAAGATATAATAAAAGTTGCATATGTATGTTTGTATGTGGATGTATGGCTGGATAAGAACTCAATCGCCACAGTCGATCAGTCAGTCGCTAGCTGAGTCACTCCCTCACTCTCTGTTTCATCTGCTCGTTTTGTCTGTGCCCCCTGCCTCTCTGAATCAACCTCACTCCACACACACATCCACACGACTCGACTTGCCGTTAGTGTTGCACTAATCAACCGACGCCCATTAAAATCCATTTTCTCCCTAGCTGAGGCACACTGGTGACAGTGGGGAAGAAGGAGTGATGGAAATTGGCCTTAATAACCAGCACACAGTGTTTGCTGTGTCCACGCTACAGCGTAATCTGAGACGGAGAGAGGGAAACAGAGAGAGGATGGAGGAGGAACAAAAGAGGAACTACCCTACATTGAGGAGAGCAAAAAAAAAAAAAACACCACTGACCTTTACAAAATGGGGACGTTCGTCAGTGAGAAAATGGTGGCTGATGCAACTAAGCCTCTAATCTAGAGGAGAGTCTCTGTGTATAAGCTGCCTTAAAAACTTCCAAACCAATTTATAGCGCTTGATTTCAGGGGACAAAGTGACGTGATGACTAATGTCTGACTAAATATTGTTAAGGTCAAAGTAATAAATCATGTCGAGGTAATAAATCACCTCATGTAGGTCAAAAACTGTCACCGAAGAGGAAACTTTGGTCCTGGAGCCTCACTGTGTGCGAATTTACACTTTGACTGGATTCATTGGATTGATGTAAGAAAAATGACAATGTCCATTTAAAACGACAAAAAAATTAGCTTAAACCTTTGAAATCTAAGCATATTGACTTGATATCTTTTAAAAAAAAAGAGCTATAAAAGAAGAAACGGGCCAAAAATCAGCAAGTAGTTAGTAGAAAGTACTGAAAATTAGTTTAAAAAAAGAAATATTAAAAAAAAGGAAATGACCTGGAAAAATTCCTAAAAATAATAATATTTCTGTATCATAATTATGATTATGTAATCATGATAATTAGCTATAAATATAGTTGTCATTAGCTTTTTTCTTTTTTAACTAGACATTTTCAAGTTGCACATTGCCTCTTCCCCCATGTTTTTAAAAGAAACTGTACCATTTGGCTTAAGGTCTCAATAGTTGTGAAAAGTGTCTAAAGGCAGCACAAGAAAAGTGATGTCGCCAAAGCTTCAAAAGAGTTAAAAAAAAAACCAAACAAACGCCATGATCAATTTAAACCCCCTTTAAGTCACAAATGGCAGTTAAAAAGCTCCAAGAGGAAGCACAAACCCAACATAACCAAACGCTATCATTTCCTCGACAGTTTGCACATGAAAAGCACACTTGCATCATCTCATTCTTCATAGAACATTACAAAAACAGCCTCCTCCTCCTTCACTCACTGAGAGAACAGTGCAGTGACAGCGGCAGCCATTTTGTGCCTGTGTTTTTCCCCCCAAGCCTAAGTGCTGAGTGAATAAGGAGAGAGTTGGGATGGGAGCCAGGACAGCGTTTTGGCAGGAGTAGACGTACAGGCCAATGCATGACAAATGAGTGTGTCATGCATACTGTTGAGCCCGGGCACAGACCTGCCCGGCTCATCCGTTTGGTGAACAAGGCACAAGTCAATTTGACTACAAAGACCCCCTCACTGCTGTTTCACCCCCCACACCGCCTCCTCCTCCTCCTCCGCCTCCTGTATCTGGAAAAAGGAACACGGAGCTGTCTTGATTGGCTCCAAGAAGGAGAGGGGATGAAGGGAAGGGCACAAGGGCTGATATGGGAGGAAGAGACGGAATAACGAGAGGCTGTGAAACATCGTAGCAGAGCCGGAGAGAGATGGGAAATAAACAAAATATGAATCAGGGAGAGATGCGGAGAAGGAGATGGGGGGGAGAAAAATAGGAAAGACTCAACAGATGGAATGGCACAGAGCAAAAGAAAAGGGAGTCAGAAGTTTCAATTTGTAGTCTTCAACCACTTTCCCCCCCCATTATTATGATTTCATGTTGTAGAAACAGTCCTCGATAGGGGCCACAACTCCATCAGAACACATACAATATGCATACAGAGCAGAGCCCTTGTTCTCCCTGCGACAATAAATCATCCCCTCCTGACTGTTTTATGCTCGACGAAGCACTGGCTTTGACGACAGTTCATTTCATGCCAATTGTCCGTTGCTTTTTTTTTTTCTTTCCTCCTCAGCCCCCCCCCCCGACAAAGACAGACTCCTGCATGGGTCTGATTAAAAAAAGCGTGCTTTGACATGAGGCAAGATGTTGCGCTGCTACGGGAGGAAATCAACGGCACTATGTTATTCTAAGCGTGTTTAATTTTTAATTTGGCATTGTGCATGTAGAAGTGACCTACATGGGCGGGAGGTGCAGAGGCTAAAACATGCCTCTCTGTTCACCTGACATATCACACACGCTACATCGTGCAGTTCACCAAAGGTGATCCACCTGTGCGGTGTTATAGAGCAGCGTGAAGGAACACACTTCTAAAAAATGGCAGCTTAAGTAAGGCCTACAAACACTCCGAGAAAACAATGTACCATACTTCAAATAAAGGCATAGTCCCAATTTACCACCCAGTCCCTTAGCCGGGTGTGGCTCCACATTTTGAGTAGCCTGGTCTGGATGCCATGCAGCTCATTTTTATAAAAGTTCTTTGGATGTATAAATGTTGGCTACCCGCTTAAGATAAAGTTAGTTACCTGTTTAGATCATGCATACAATATGTATATACTGTATGATAATTTTTTGTTAATATGGACTCAGTGTTAGTTTGGTAAGATTCTCACAATTCCATCACTCAGTTAATTTTACTGACACCGTGAACACAGATGACGACAGATTCATTGGCATAGTAAACAAGAGAGACTAAAGGAAAAAAAAAAAATAAGAGATGCTCGTAGAGACTATTTAAAAACAAACCAAAAAAGAAAAAAACAAGGAAAACTGTCCAGTGAACTATATTCATAATTACATATTTGAAAATATCAAAGCTTTTTTCCAGGTAATTTCTCACCCTTTCTTTTGTTTGTTTTTTTTGTCAAACTTTTAGGTAATTTTCTTGCACGTTTCACAGATTTCTTGCTAACATCTGGGTCATTTCTGATTTTGTTGCTCATTACTTTTCCTCCCATTTTTTTTTTAAATTAAAGACAATTTGCCATATATGTTTAAAAAGGTTAAATATCTAATTTGATTGTATTTCCAGTCTTCGCTGAACAACAGTTTTGTGTGAAAGGAATTGAAAGTCCGTCCCATATAGACATCTGTCCAAAATATAAGCCTGTTGATTTCAAAGATTTAAGCAAATAATAGCCCATGCTATTAATTGAAGTTTTACGGTAAATGCCAAAACATAATAACAGCTTAACAGAAGTGAATCACTGCTACGGCCCACAGCTGTCCATAATTGTTGTTAAATCCCTTCTACGTCTACGCCAGGCTGGATTCAACACATTAAGAACCAGTGCTGATGTGCCCGTGATAGGCGCTGGCTGTAAATCTCCTGTGCAGACAGTGGACGGACAACAATCCATTAACTGTAGTGACTGTTGGCACTGATCAGCTGGTTGACCCCGGTCAAACTCTCTTCACTCTACCACCTCATTTTCTTTGCTACTTTGAGCCGTGGAGGTACAGCACTTGGAGGTTGCGACCAATTTCAGAGCAATCCCCAATGCCAGTATTACACATCCATCACTTGTCCATCTCATGCAACAGATAGGCTTCTCTTTCTACTGATGTATCAATCAACTGCAGCTCAGAGACACACGTGCAGCATGTTAACACACCACCACTTTGGTTCTGTAGCACAGCAAGAGAAGCATAGTCTCCAAAGGCACTTCAAATTGTGAACATGTTGAAGGAATAGTTTTATACTTTGGGAAATGCACTTAATAGCTTGAGATAAGAACACTGATACATGAATTCGTCAATGGTTTTTACTACTGTGGAAAGCACCAGAGTCTGATGTGGCTTTTTCACTCCTAGTACTAGAGCTGATGGTATTTCAGTTTAACAACCATATTAACTGGTAAATTTCAGCCGAATGCATCTGTAGATTACGTAGTTACTAATGTAAATGGTTGTCATAGAAAATATTTATGTATGAGTATGTGTTTTAAATTGACTAGAGTAAAATTCAAGGCTTTTACAGCTGCTGTTCCTACAAGAAACTATAAAAACAGACAAAATTAACCATCTTCTGTTTGTGATGCCAGCCAAGTTATTTTTAGTTTGTAGTCATTGCCCTTGTTAGAATGCTATATTTCCCAATAACGTCACAGTAACTTAATTGACATCTATTCTTTGGGACTCATAGACTGTAACGTTGGCCCACTAAGATTTGCTTCATTATCTAAGCACATTTAACTTAGCTGATGTTACTTCAAGTCGATTATTTTTCTCTAAAACTGAAGCCTACTAACTAAGCCTAACCACCACTGCTGGAGCAACTGAGAACAGTTTATGTTCTTCTTAATGTTGTCAAAAGTTACATCATACAGAAAGTGAAGGTAAAAGTAGAAAATATGCACTTCTTAGCAGTCATGGAGACTTGTTTACTTGAGGTGCATTCCCAGATCTGTCTACACCACTCTCATGTCTGTGCATTAAGTATGAAGCTAGAGCCAGAAGGCAATGAGCTTAACTTAGCTTAGCCAGGAGTTATGTTTCTTGGCCTAGTAAATAACTCCCTCAAAACTCCAGACTCTAAGAAGTCCCTGCATGTTTCCAATATGTAATCCACCAAATAACCCCCTGTGAAACCACAACCTTTGGTTTTAACACTAAGACAAAACAAATTTTAATTAGTGAGCTTTAGAGGTGCTGGTAGGTGCATTTTTTCACCTTTAGACAGAGCTGGAATAGCTAAAGCAAGCAAGATAAGCTATACGACTGCTAGTTATGACTGAATATTTACCCTTTAGACATGAATATGGCAGCACATAAATATTCACAGTTTGGAAGATAGTGAATAAACATATATTCCAAAATGTCAAATTATTCCTTCAAAGGATCACTACGAAATTTTCCATGTCTGGTAGAGGTATGGAGCTGCTTTTCTATATAAGCAAGTTTGGACACAACGTCCTACCAATGGTTTGGTATTATGCCACAGATCTACAGGTGGCGGTGACTTGCCAAGCTATGCAGCAATACACCAACAAAGGCAGGGAAGAATAACACTGCGAGCAAGTAAACATGGATGTACACAATGCTGGATATAAACTACTTATAAAAATCAGCTTTAAAAAGGTTTTATGTGGTAGTAAAGGCATTTAAGATGTGTTGGACCTCGAGGAGAAACTAAATGTGTTTGGTGACTGAATGAAAATGTAACTTTTTTTCATTTATAAGAAAACACAGGGCATTGGTGGGTTATAAAATATGTTTATGATAACCCACCAAGGTAGTTTTACGATGAGCTCTTCATGGGCGTTGGTGGGGAAATAAAATAATTGAATCAATATGTAAAAAACACATTTTCTTTCTGCAAACTCCTCACTGAGCCTATTTCAAAGATTTTGCATCCATGAATTTTCTGATCAACCAGGATTGAGGACAGTGACGGCAGTAAAAGGTTAGAGTCTGTATGGAATGAATGGCAAGATGCTTCAATAGCTCTCACACACCATCGATGGCTCCAGTCTGGTGTGAATTTGGGAATAGATTAAAATTTAAAGGTGCGTGTGGCAGGAGATAACCTGTTCCAAACAGTCTGAACTTGAATGATGAAGTGAACTACATTAATAAAGAACTAGAACTGCAATACTTTTATTCTTTGAAGTATTCCAATGGGATCAAAGAAGCAGGAGATCTAATAGTGCGTCTTTGGATAGAGGACTCATTTAGTGCTGTTAAGGAGCAGTTTAGCATTTTTATTAATCCCTTATTGTGCACTGAGAAGTTTTTCAGAATCTGAGTGGGTAATTAAAGCAAATCCACAGTGTCTCTTGAGGGAACTCTGGGAGTTAAGTTGATAAGGTGACTGATTTGTACTTATAAATCTCTCTTGTGAAGCTTTTGTTTTCTTTTCTCTTCCTTTTTTTCATGTCATCAATTTTCTGTTTCTCTCCCCTCGATTTATCCCTTTCTTAAGATTTTATGCCTGTACAACCCAATTACCTTTCTCCTGTGTCATCATCTCGATCGTCCCCGTCATCTAATCTCTGCTAATGCAGGTCATTGTCATTGGTGGAGGAGGCTCGGCTGTGTCAGACAGCACACCAAAGCACTAATGACGTGCCGCCAAATTAAATACCTGTAATTGTAATCCCACCAGATGGGAGGCTTAATGTAGCGTTGCTCCAGGAGATGTCTGCCTATAGAGACATTAGTGTGCTGAGTCAGTGTGTTGTTCGACCAATGAGAGAAAAAGTGGAATGTAATTAAGAACATTTATTCAAGTACGGCAATTATGGGCAAATTTGTGGTACTTTAGTGGAATATTTCCATTTTATGCTACTTTATACTTTTATTTCACTACATTTCTGAGGGAAACATTGGACTTCTGTTTTACTCCACTACATTTATTTACAGCTAGTTACTTTTAAAAACAAGATTTTTCACGGCAAACACCAGTTAAATCTGCTCGACCATTTTAGTCTCAGTGACCCTGAATCACTTTTTGATTTTTACGCACTGTTAGAGAGATGAGCTTTCCAATGATATCAGTAGTGTTTTTGTACAAAGTCAATTAAGTAATGGCTGCTGGTGAGCCATAATTATGAGAAAAGGGCCTTTAAAGTTTGTACAGTGGGCCCAAAAAATCATGATAAATCCTACCCAGCTACCAATATGCAGCATGTCCATACTGACACAAAATTAACATTTAACATTATTTTTCCAAAGTGCTATGCTAAGCTCTTTAGAACTACCTCAAACTGGTTGCTACTGGTGACCCAGTGAGTTTTATTCTGAATTCCAAGACTTTGTTTAATTGAAATTAGACCAAAAAACAAACAAACAAATGTCTCGGACCTTGCCTATAATTCATAATTTAAGGGTGACAAAGAGGGAGAGTGGCAATGACGACAACCAGAGTGCAGTTGACAAGTGTGCTGCTAGCTTATAATTATGCCTTTACAAGCTACGATATTATATTTATTGGCTGAATTTGGGGAAAGAGTGTGATATTCTAAATGTCAAGAATTTATTCATTTGAAATCAAACAAAACCCTGAAATGACCAAGATGTTGACATATATCCATGTTATTCTAGTTATGAGCCTCAGTGCCACTGCACGTATTTTGACAGAGTGCACCACCCTTCTATCTATAATAATAATAATTAAAATAACATTCTGAAATGAGTACTTTTACTTTTGGTACTTTAGCCAATGCAGATTTCTGTTTTTACGTTGGTAAGATTTGGAATAAAGGATTTTTTTTTTTTTTACAATTTTCTCATCATGGTATTGCTGCATTTGCTTAAGTAAAAGATCAGAGCACTTCTTCCACCTCTCTATGAATAATACAATAGAGGAAGACAGGAATGTGTACATGCACTTGAGTATAAGGTAATGTGTAAAGGAAGGTAGAAACAGAAAAAAGTGGATACGGTCTAAGCTAGATTTTCCTCTCATTAAATATAGAGCTACTATTAGCCCTGTGCCTCCAAAGAAGAAAGAAACCTCGTCACCACCCCCTTCCCCTTCAGACATTAGGAGGAAAATTTAGGTTTGAGGAGCGTACAGCTCATTGATGTCACATTAAAGGATTTTGGGTGTACTGAAGTCCTTAAAGAAGGAGTGAAGCATCCAGGGTCGCCCACAGGCTCCGTCATCTGAAACTGTCCTATCTAATTAATCAAAGGTTTCAGTGGAGAGACCACCCTTAAGGTAAGCTAATTAAAAACACATTTTTCTGCAGGCTGTATTAAGTCTTTACCACTGGAAGAACCCCCCCCAAAAAAACCCGTCTTGACTCGCCTCTGGCCCTTTAGATGCATAAAGTGAAAAAGCCAACTGCTAATTTAGAGCTATTCAAGGGTAAGCGGATTGCACAGAGTGAGGCTTCGGGCTTAGTGTAGATTGCAGGGCAGTGTGTTTAATGCAAGAGAGATAGCAGGGTCATTTAAAGCACCACTGAAACCAGCAGCTCCACTCCCTGCAGCACCAAACCCCTGCTCACACGTTGTCTCTGCACTACGCTCAATCATCCGTCTCTGCCACTCCCTCTGCCTCCCTTCGTCTCAGCTCTTTTCTGCATTCACCATTTTTCTTTCAGTCATGTATAGTTTTGTCTGATCCTATTTCATATTCAACTGAAATGCAAATGTGCGGAAAACAATACGTCTCCAAGGAGCAAATACATTGCTCAAACATTGCTGATCAAATAGATTATGGGCCTCTTAGTCTTAACTGTTGATTCTCCATGTTTAAAAGGATACAGTTCCTTTGACCTTGGCACAATTAGATCTAAGCAGCCTACACATGTATTATTTTTATTTTTACATCAGACAGAAAATGTGTGTGGGCTTTCAGAAGTAAGACAGTTCAGGGCTAAATCATTTTCTCTTTTTATGTTTTGATATTATACTTAACTCTAAACATGTTATTGTATTGGGAATTTTCAGAAATGTTGCTGACTATCACACAAACTAATCTGCTCTGAGGAGTTTTGATTTACATTCAATCAATAGAGAAGGCTTGACAAGACTGCGAGAGGACAGTCTCCAGATGATAAGAACCGACAGGATTCAAGACTGTGTCAACAGTGTGCTACATAGGAAGTCTCAAAGGACATCTCCTCCACAGGGACACAAATGATTAAAGATGAGTGCAGAGCCTTGGTGGACTGTGTGTATTGTATATATTTACTGTGTGAGCGGTTTTCACAGCAGGTAGTGTCCCCAAGGTCCCCTTTGACTGTCAGTCAAGCTGACAAATCCAACAGCAGGGGATCAAAACAAGACCGGATTTCACTGCCACCTCTGCAATGTCTGCAGTTTGCATGGTCACTCAGAGAGTAGTAGGAGTTTATGTCTCCTGGAAATTACGTTTCCATATAGCAGCAGCCTCCAGGGCTGAAAAACTGAAGTGCCAAAACCTACACTTCCTCTAATGGCCACTAGAGGCTGGCTCCAAGAGTGAGTCACTCCCCATAAACGACCATGATAACATGCCAGATTTACAGCAGAAACAAATATGTTTCCAGCTTTATACATTTTTTTAATTTACAAAACTCACCCAATTACATTTACACATAAAGTTACGCAGAATTACGCATTAGAGTGACAGGTGGTTGCTGTTCGTTGGGTAACATAACCAGTGCATAACCCCAGATACGTGGAGCATAGGGCTAACTCTACCACCCACTATTCCCGTGTGTTTTCAGTTAGTGGAAGTTACCTTACGTTTTTTTTTGTTCTGCTAATTGCATTTTGTTTTAATAGTATTAACCCACTTTTCTTTTCTTTTTTTTGCTAGCAAAAATTAGCATTAGCCTTAATATTGTCAGATTTCTATAAGATTCAAACTCTATTCAAACATAATTTCAGCTTGCAAGCATAAATAAAGGGAGTGACAGACAGCAGTGAAAAAATAAATAAACATATGATGGTAACAAAACGTCACACAGTGATGCATATTAGAGTTATGCTACGTCAACAGCTACTGAAATAAAATGTGTTGTTAGGTTGTCAATGAAAGACTAGTGTAACCATTTCATTACACACAACAAAATTCCACTACTTTTTTACAAAACTCTCAATGATTTTTACTTATTCCATGACTCTTCCAGGCCTGGAAGATGTGACTGTGGAATTCCATGACTTTTACAGGTTTTCCATGATTGTGGGAAGCCTAATAGCTGTATATGCACCATGCTAACCAAGCTAGCACCTAGCATTAGGGTTAGCTCCACCCTCTTATCCAAATATGGTCATGTCTAGCTCAAATATCCAAGATGGCAATGGCCAACATATCAGACTCAAGAATACAAAATTGAAGTTTACAAACCAGTGGGCGATGCCACAGTGGTTATATCTCTTATTTTATACAGTCTATGATTTATATACAGCTAGGTCTACTTAGAAATAGTAAATATGTTTTTGAGAGAAACATATTTCAGAGAATTATATTTTTATATTAAATTGGCAAAAATAGGTATTCTTGATATACAGTAACGGCCTGAAGTGACTACAGCATTTCTTTTTGATGAACATTCAGCCTAACAGAAATCACAGTCTTTCCCTAACTTAAACCAAAGTGCTTTTGTTGTCTAAACCTAACCAAAGACAAGAGTCTGGATGTGAACATGGTATTCTCATGTATGTATGTACAGTATTTCCATCATCCACCCTGACCACCTCCCTGTGAATACAGCATGGTACATAAATGTAGGCTTTCATTAACCCAAAGAAACCTTGTCTCTGAACCTAATCCAGGCAGTGATTACATTGTCACCACGACATAATTAAAAATCCAATTTAGTAATATACAAACAGAATTTCTGGCAGACAGGATTGCTTTAAAATGCAAAACAGCACTACCAGTGAAAAACAAGTTGTCTGCCTTGTCTCCAAAGTTAAAGCATTACAGCTCAAACATGAAAAAAGAAAAAAAAAGCTGGTTTTGAGGTGCACAGTATGCCATTTAAATTTTTAAGCACCACTTTTAGAGACAGAGACATTAGTCAAACATATCTCTTGGATAATGTCATTCAGAATAACAAATAATTATACTCCACACTCTGTTGACTAAAAGTAGAGGCAGCTTCTGTAGTATAATCAAAACATGACTGCAATTTCACCAGAAAAAGTTTGTCAGTGGTCTATAAAAAAATGCATGTTCCTTTGACTTGTTCTTTTTTTTTCTGTGCTATGATTTTCAACTGCTGGCCTCCATCTTACTATAAAAGTGTTTATTTTTGACAAATCGACAAAACCTTAGATTGCCTACGATGTAAACCATTCACTGTTAAAATCTTGATTTCTACAGTAAATGGTGGTATGGCCTCACATAGTCTGACATGCTGCAAATCCATCCTCCCCCCTTAAACTGAGCTGGTTTGACAGTGCAAAAACTATTTGTCCGTCTCACTATACACAAGTGTCACTATTTTGAAAGTGCAATGTCAAAACACCTCGAATCTCATTGCAGCACTGCAACCACTGAAAGTGAGTGGAGAAACAACAACACAGCATTTTTTTTTGTATCCCACAATGACAACAACTTCCTCTTGCGCCGGTAAAAGCATTCTGGCTGAATGTAGAGGAGCAATCAAGACTAAAAGGCGTGATTGCAGTCTCTCAGTCATAAGATTTGATAGTGGCGTTATAAGGTTGTATCTATATCTTCTTTCAGTTGAAGTATCTCTTCTCCTTTATGCCTTTTGGAAATGGCATTGGAACAGTGGTGGTGCTCAGGGATGGCCGGGGGGGCACAGCCACCCTGATGCATTCGCTGCCGTTAATAACCATTAATCAGTTAACCACTGGGGATAATTATGAATGGTTATACATGTCGGTCTATAGGTTAATTTTGCTACTCTTCAGTTAACTGCACTTTGCACCAATTGGGTAGGGTGGCAGCTAGCTAGTGGCACCGCTCATTTGGTAATTGTTGCTAAAAATGCCGTCCTGAACAAACATTCTACCCACCATCCAGTCTCCTCCCAGGTCGTCCTGCTGAGTAAGCGGCTCCTTTTGCAAAGTGAAACCGCTTTAGCATTGTTAGCTATGTTAGCACTGTTAGCAGTGTCAGCAAGGCTACCGGTGCAAACATGGTTAACAATGCTTAAGAGGTTTTCTGGCTTAAAATTAAGCTGCTTAACCACTGGGGCTACCTAGGAGTAAACTGGAGGGTGGCCACTATGTTTCCACAGCACCGCTATGCTAGTGGCGGTATGGTGCCACGAGCAGTAATGTACAAATGATCAGCACACCTAGCGAGCTCTCACCTGACCTGAGTGGTGTGCAGTGCACAGTGGCAAAGGGTAATGTTAGCGACCCACTGGAAACTGGAGGGTGGACAGTGGGCACTATGTTTCCACATGCTGAAAATGGTATTCATAATCATTAAAATTATGTATTTGAAATGATGTTAGAAATGTTCAAAAAATCAATTTTTTTCACTTCTTTATGGTTCCGGTCATTTACTTGTTTGTTTGTTTTTTTTCTTTGTCTTTTTCAAATTTTCAGGTAATTTCTTGGCAATATTTTGGGTCATTTTTTGTAAAATTACTCATTCTACTTATGTTAAATCAGGTCAATTTTCTCAGGTTTCAAAGGGTTAAACTGCAGCTCAGTCCGATGCCCAGGCGATGTAATGAGAAGGATTATAAGACTTCATGCTGAGTCCCAAGCAAAATAAATTCATATGGCGCTGTGGTCTGTTCACTATGTGAAGAGGGCAGCGAGCTCAGCATCTGATTAGGATTTATATCCAGACCCTAATACAACAATACGGTGTTATTGCTTGTGATTTCCTCGTGGTGTGGAGTGCGCTGACCACTCTCACCCTTACACTCATCATATTGTTGTCACCAATGAGCCGAGAGGGCGTCCTCAAGAAAGTGTGTAAATGATTCCAATTACAGAAAGCACTCCTCCTGACCTCATGAATTTAAACAGGCTCATGTATTCCAAATACAGCCGTTTGACAAGATCAAATGAGAAAATTAAATTGGAACACATGAGCTCTCATTGTACGGCGACGTGAACGCCATCTTGCTCTCTTTTCCTGCCTTATGAGGTGTGAGCGGAATAACAGCACAGAATGTGAGGAAGCGTGAAGAAGAAGAAGAAGAAAAAAAGACGGAAAAGATGGTTTGCATTATTATGAAGAGGACAAAAGGAGACGGGGAGGAATAATGAAAAGACAGAAGGGTGGAATAAAGCCAGAGAGACAGATGAGCTATTTGCCTTTGTGCTGGTGAGAGAGGGGCGGGTGGTGGCAGGATGCACATGGAAATGGAGGGAGGGCCAGACAAAATGAAGTGAAGCATCCCATGCTGTCTCTAATGCAGTCTGCTGTGAGCTCTAATGAGCAACCCAATGATACTTTGTTAAAAGGAACCAGAATGGGAAAACAAAGTTAAAGCAAACTCCAGATTTCCTCTAACTGGTTTGATATAAATTGGTCCATCAACAGTGCTGAGGTGGTGGCGCGAGCTGCCCTCATTTACAAATGCAGGAGGTAATTTGCCTCCAAAAATCAGGCGATTGCCCCTTTTTATAATCACCATGCATATTAATATTGCAATGTCCCCCTGACTATTAAAATATGATACATAGAGGAATATGTAGAAAATGAGTCAGTAGTGGAAGGAAGTAAAACGCATTGCAACTCTCTCGTCTATTAAAATTTAATGCTACGCCTAGATTCGGAGCCACAAGAGCAGGCTCTCGGAAAACTTACAGTCAAGGCTTCCCCCCATTTGAGCTAAATACGTAATTAAAAGCAAGCAGCCGTCTGTGCCTAAATCACAGCCAGAATGACAGCACTGACTTTCCAGAAAGAGCTGCGAGTGTCCAAAAAGAGAGTTTTAATTAAAAGAATACCTTCCGTATGACTTTTTTTTTTTCTACAAATGTTGTTACGTGCTTCGCAGGTGCGCTGCTACAGTATGTAAACCATTGTCATTCTCATTCAAAAGAACCCGAATCCCATTAAAAGTCACCAGGCGGTGGAAATGCCTCACTATTAAAGAATTCTTGAAGACCATTCTGAGGCTCTTTTGTACCTGCTGCCTAAGCGAGGCGCCGTACAGCCCCTGCCTTTTGTAGCAAAGAAAATGAACCAAATAACTCAATTTGACATTTTAGTGTGCAAAGTGGGATTCTGTCACTTACCTATTTGGTTGTTTTCAAGGCATCAGCGGGAGCAGGAGGAGAGCATGAAAGAGAGAGAGAGAGAAGAAAAATACTTTAGTTCAAATGTACCCCCACAAGATTACACATTCATCACATACTGATAAATTCATCACTCATTTATCATACTTAGCCACGGCCTCGCTATAGAGGATGTAATAAATGCTGTCCTTTACACAAAGTCATTCATCCAGGACAAAAGAGAAATCCGAGGCAAAGATCAAGAGCGGTGAACAGAAGCTGGAAGCCGGATGAAATCCTTGAAGCACAATGTAAAAGGTGGATGCCTCTACATTGCATCCACAATTAACAGCAATATGTACCTCTGAACGCATTCTGAAAAACACTGATACAAGCTACATGTTCAAAGTACTCTTTAAGGCACACTTCAAACTGCAATCACAAATACATGTGTTCCCTCTTACCCGTTGTGCTATTTATCAGTCTAGATTGTTTTGAAGTATTGACTGTAGCGGTAGAGCTGCAGTAGAGCAGTAATTTCTACCAAAACACACCCACCAACTGTATCACCGTGCATTTTAAGCACTTGGTTTTTGGTGCTCAAGGAGGCATGAAAATACATTTAAAAACTCAAAAGCAATATCTCTTTACAGAAATCATGACCCGGTTACTCAAGATAATCTGCAGACCTTGTCCTGAGCAGTTTAATGTAAGGACTATTTTCTGTCCACCGAACTACACCCTAACCCGCCAACTGTATCATTGCAGAAAGGCTTTTTTTATTCAACATAGACAATCCATATTTTAAATGCAAGGTCTAATGACCCAGTTTAGCAGTGACAGGGCAGTTCAAAACCAGAGAAAAAGTAATGTAACTAGATGGCACTCAACTTGTGGTGCTCAAAGCGACAAAACCACCACCAACACCAACACCAACAACAAAAAAAGAAAAAAATCAACAGCAATGTCCAGAATTCATGACCCAGTTACTCAAGATAATCCACAGACCTTTTTATGAGCAGTTTCAAGCAGGACCTATTCTATCTCTACTGAAGTACACCCACCAACCATGTCACTGCTCAGAAGGAAGCGTGCATGAATTTCTCATAAATGAAAGGTGTGTGCTCTTGATATTTTAAGATGTAAACATTAATGGCGTCCTCCTTGTTGGAGCTGCAACATTAGATACCTCAGTGGTGCAAGGTGAGCCAGCAGTTGATGCAAGCTTACTTTTGCACCTTCTACGTCCTTAATATTTGAGAGAAGTCAGACATCTGTACAGCACAATATCAGTAAGAGATAAAATATGTGTCTTTAATTTTGGGGTGAACTGTCCCTTTAACATGTCTAGGAACAAGCTTTTTTACTCATCGTCATATTTTCAATGCAGGGTCTAATGACCTAGTTTGGCAGTGGCGTAGGGGTACATAAGAAGGACAAACAGCCCTGCATTCTCACAGCGTTTCTCAGTGCTTGACTATTGGATCGAAACATGCAGCGAGTGTGAGGTGATGTAAATACATCGCCTTACTGTGATGGGAGGGTGAGAGAGAGATTGAGGCTTTCTGGGTGAAATCACACAGGAGAAAAAAATAGGTTTCGAGCGTGTTTCTGCGACTTCCTCTCCGAAAGACACTACTGAAGTATGACTGTGCAAACACACATAAGACAAAAGCAGAATTCTGAAGTCAAATATTCAGTTACCCTTATTTAGCAAAAGGGGAGAAGGAGAAACAACCGATGAGTGTTGGAACAAGAGCAACCTCTGCTATAAATACTGCCATCTGGAAGTGGAGGAATATGCAATTGCCTGTCGAGCTGCATAACAAAAGGCTAGTCTGCAAGACCGTTGAAAAGAATTTTGATTCTGCTGAAGTCATGTTTTTCCATCTCCTCGCTTTTCACTATCTAGGTCAGCCAAGGAAGATATTGAGAGGAAGGCGGGAGGGGGGAAGACAGAAAAGGATAGGGAGTGGAGGTGTGTGTATGCGGTTGTTGATCGCTGCCCATTTTCTCGTCAATTGGGTAAAATGGTGTGCAGATGGAGCACGGTATTGAAAAAAAAAGGGAGAGGCAGTTCTCCAAAAGAAAATTTGGCAAGCGACAGTGGTTATACTTCATTGTTTATTAGCAGCTATCTTAAAAAAATTTCCATATCAAACGCAAACGAGCAACAACTGCTTTGTTGAGAATTTTTGGCCCCCTTTCAAGGTAGAGACAAACCTGTTGGGATGGGGCGGGCTCGACGGAGGAAGATGAGGTGGGTGGTTGTGGGTAGGAGTTGTGTGTGTGAGAGGCAGAAAAAGGAGGAGAGAGCTGAGAGGGGGAGGGTTGGGCAGCCATGTTGAGAGACGGAGTGAGTGCCAGCTTTCAAACACCTATCTTCTGTTACAAAGGGTGTGGAGGGGGAACTGTTCCATGTTGCACCTCCTTAATTAAAACCACCACAAACACACACACGATCATGCACACACAGTCTCACACACCACCTGCTTTACTTTCTCCGCCTGCATTAATAGAATCAAGTCTGTGTGCTATCAGATACATGCTATTTTCTCCTGCTAAATCCAATTTGCTGATATTTCCAGAATGTCTCTCCCTCCCCCCCTGCTTCTCTCTCTCTTCCTCCTCCCTCTGGTCCATCCTTCTTATCGGATAACAAACAAACTGTCTGGCTCTGTGCGCCCTGATTAGTAACACACTGGCGTAAGGATAGGAAGGTGGGAAGAGAGGGAGGAAGGAATCAAGGGAAGAAGAGATGCATTCTTTAGTATGCAGCGGATGAGCAGATAAGCCTTTCCTACTGCGCTGATGTGCTATCAAGGTGGATAGAAGCAAAGGTGACATTTTTTTTTCACCAAAAATTAAAATCAAATTCTCAATATTGTGCATTTTTGAGTATATGCGGTCTATCGTTTCGCTCTGCACTGCAGCATCATGTTTCCATTTCCCTCTCCCAAATAGCCCCCCTCCTCACGTTAGCTTATCATCCTGCAGAGATGATACGACTCCATGCCAGGAGAGGCCTGTGTGTCCCTGCCAGCGCCTACAGGCTTCAAAATCACAGCGAAACACCACCCAAACAAAGTGGCACCGGTGGGGCATGGCCTTCTCCATCTGTGTTATGCCAGGGGGGGAGCATGAGACCATAAGGGATGCTGGGGATTGCTGCAGAGCCCCCAACATTTACTGGCATTTCAGAGGAGAGGGAACAACGCGGGGGGAGGGGGTAGCGTATGTGTCCATAAAACATTGTTAGCATGCAAATTAGCATGTTGTTTAGTGTTCAGTGTGAGAAAATGATGCTAAGTGTTGCTCCATGCTGTTTTGGCAACAGATTTTCTTGCTCATTCAATAGTCAGGTTTTTTTTTTAACACTTTTTCCTGCAAAGCATGGCATTTATGAATTATGAATGATGAATTTGCTTTATCAAATATGGTTTGGAGGACATGTAATTGCACGGTTCACTGGCAACCCTCTTTTCCAATTCAGTTAGGTTGACATCATTATGGTCGGGTCCTTTTTGGGGGAGTGCATTGAAAGATGTGAAGATAAGTTCAGAATGAACCTTTTGGCACTGGCAGTGAAGAATGTGCCGATACAGCCTATTTGGTAAATTGTTTAATTCTTTAAAGGTGTTGAATGCCATATCGAGACCTTATCTATGATTCAGTGTTTGGGGCAGGATAGTGTGCACACAGTTCTCAACCGAGTGGCAGCCTATGAGGCTAAAAAATGAAGCCAATTTGGAGGTGCCAAAAACTGAAATGGCCACTTGGGGCTGGCTCCAGAAGTGATTCAATCCCAATAGACACCCATGTAATTCAACGCCCAACTTTACAGCAGAAATAAACATGTTTACAGCCTGGTATAAAAAACATTTTTTGTCTCTTTAGCTAGATTCATTTTTATATAATTCATCCATTTACATTTCATTAGGGTCAAAGTTATGCATCCTCAAGGCTGAGCACTTCAGTTATGGCTGTCCAAAAAGTGTCACTGAGTCTGATTGTCCCATCATTCCTCAAGCTAGAAGCTAGCATTGGGGTTAGCTTCACCCCAAACACTAAAATGGCAATGGCTTAAATGCCAAACTCTAGGTTAAACCAAAGTCCAAAAACCAGTGGCCGATGTCATGGTAGCTACATCCATTAGTCTACAAAGTCTGAGGTGGCTGAGCCAGTGGTTACCAGGTAATGGTGCTAACTCAATAAACAGTGCTAACAATGGCAACAGTGCTGACAAAGCTAACATTGTTGGGGAGAAAATGAGGGATGGACGCTATGGTATCGCGAAAAAGCTGTCCCAGCACGAGCTGTAATCATTGTATCAGCACAATGCAAAGTGGCTTAGCTAGCCAACTGGATACACTCCGAAAGCCGTGAATTTGCATCTTCAGGATAGAAAGAAATGGTCCACCTAACTTTGTCTCACTCTACCTCTGACTGGCTTCCCCTGACATTGTTACCCTAACCTTATCCACCCTGACTCCTCTTGTCTAAACATAACCAAGCCAACTGATGAAAGAAATGAGTACTAGCCAGTTATAGGCAGGGTAGGGAAGGTCATTCCTTTACTATCATAAGAAACAAAAAAACCCACTAATGTGCAGTGGGACTGCCTACCACAACAAAGAACAGAGAAGCTCAGATTACAACACATGGATGGGAAGTGTGATTTCACTCTCTGCTCAGAACACCATTACTCCACTTTGTCTTTACATCGCAAATAGTTGTTTGCTGCTACATTAATGTCACATAGAGCACCTTTAATGTTTATTTTTTTTTAAAAATGTTACAGGTAGCAGAAATTTTAAGAGACAGGCTTACAGTTCTGCTGTCTGCATTAGCAGTTTTATTTTGATTAGCCACAAGCGTGTGTTCGTATATCCATCTCTTCCTCCAGACTGCACGTTATGTCCCTCCTCATGGGGTCAGCTTCAGTTTTGGTATCGCAGAGGTGATATACAGAGGGGCAGGCGATGTTGGTATCTAGAGCCCAATTAGGAATGGGAAACATTGCCACAGCAATTCCCTATAATGTTCTGTGCATGTTCTGCCTTTAAGGGTGATTTTAACCAACACCCCAGTGATATCAGAACATGTATGTGTGCACTGAATTAACAAAACACTATTCATTAAATTCCAATCTCAAACTTCCAGGTAAGACAGATACAGTTCGTTATTCACTGTTGGCAAAACGACATCAACTCTACTCGGCACCCTAGTTAGGCCATACATTTTGCAGATGGCCTGCATGCTGCACAGTGCTAACACTACATTTTTTTATTAGCCTGCGGCTCAGTTAGTGACACACACTCGCCAGAAGAGAACAGTCAGAAGAGAACAGGTCACTAGCACCGCCCCAGGTCACCAGTATCTTACTAATGACCGGAAAATTGCTCAGCAGCTGTCCATCGACCCTTGACATTCACTTCTTTCTTTGCTATGCAGCTCACATCTGACATTTTGCGTGCCTTTCCATGAACACCCCCTGTTCTACAGCGCCCATTACTACCACCCCCCTCTACATATTTATCCATCTTACCCACCACTCCTTCCCCACCCAACACTTCCACGCTAAATGTCAGGAGGAGCCTTCTGGGGAGTGATGGTGTTTTCATGCCGGAGACAGAATAACTATAAAACCACTACAATGCAGCAGTAAAAGGGTGCACCCTGTTCCCTCAGGGCGCTCAAAATGCAATTAAATGCTACGATGATAATAACAAACACAGAGGTAATTTAGTGTCATGGCGTTGTTCTCTGATAGCTTTGGGCCGATCAGCCTGCACTGAGGTTATTTGAACATGCATCAGGACCTTTGATAACTGCGAAGCATGAAAGGGAGGGTGTTCAGGAAGCGTAGGAAAAAAACAACACTCATTCTTCTCCACTGCATCGCGTGTGCGTGTTGTGTGTTGGCCCGGGAGTTAACTTTGTCCCCCACCTTCCCTCCCTTGTATGTCAGCAAAGAAAATATACAAAAACATTTAATGAAATAAAAATGTGGCTGGCGCTCCCAATAGAGATGAAACTAAAATGGCTTTTGTCTGCGCATGTGTGTGCAAAGAGAGAGTCTGTGTGTACGTGCAGCACAGTGTGCGGTGCGCGCGTGTGTTCTTTGAGGTGAGATGGTAAATTATTTACAGTCTCAAGCCCCTGAAACTGCCACCACTATGCTGGGGAGAGCCAGAGCCTCAGGCAAACAACTCTCCTCTCTCTTTTTTACCCTCTCTACCTTTGTTTCCTGTCTCCTTCCTTCCACTCTCTCCATTTTCTCCCTCAACTGGTCTCCAATGGATTATAGCACAGAGTGAAACGTGTTCATTCGCGTGATGCCCTCAACTTCTTGTAAAATTGAGCAATTCAGACTCTGACTTCCCCAGTTTTGGTATGTTATTGTTAAGATCTCCAGTGCAAATTGTAATGTAATACTGCACACCTCCTTATTATTAAATTGTCAATCAAATCGTGTGAATCTTTGAAAACATTTTTTTTTCTTTTCATTATTTTTTTTCTTTATAAACATAAACATAACATAAACTTTATGAACAGCAAGAGGGTCCACGGATCGAATCCTGGTTGGGGCAAAGTTCGGACCTTGGGCGGGGGGGCCCTTCTGTGCAAATTTTGCATGTTCTCCCCGTGTCTGCATGGATTCTCTCGACTTCCTCCCACAGTCCAAAGACATGCAAATCAGATTAATTGGTGACTCTAAATTGCCGTAGGTGTGCATGTGCATGTGAGTGTGACTGGTCGTCTATCTATATGTGTTAGCCCTGCGATAGTTTGACGACCTCTCCAGGGTGTACCCCGCCTCTCGCCCAGTGACAGCTGGGAAAGGCTCCAGACCCCCCACGACCCTTACGAGGACAAGCGGTTACGGGCAATAAATGAGTGAATGAATAATCACAGACAAGGTCACAGTGATCTTGACCTTTGACCATCAGTCCAAGTAAACATTTGTACCAAGTTTAAAGTAGTTTGCTGAAGGTGTTCTTGAAATATCGTGTTTACAAGAATAGGATGGAATAACAGAGAGGCAACCCAAAAAACAAAACATAATGCCTTCGGCCACAAGAAACAGCAAGTGCGGGTAAAGGATGAGCCTCTCCACTTGATCAATACCTCTATTTCATGTGAAACCTTTGCAACAAAGGACTATTATCTCTTTCTGTTACCCTCTCTCTGTCTCTGACCAACCCACAGTTGGCACCAGAAACCCAGGAGGGAGAGCAGGGAGGAGGGAGGCCCCCGTACAAAATGAAGAGTGGAGAGGCAAAGAGGCGACCAAGTGAATGTCCATGTTTCTCTTCCAGGCCTTTGATGTGCTGGGAGACTGGAGTGGGGAGAACAGAGGCAGCAATGGAGAGGAGGAGAAGGACGGTTGCTGCGGGGTAGGTGTGTGTCGAGGAGTTGAGGTGGTTTCATTTCTTGCCAGCGTGGGGTTTCTCTCCCAGCAAATTGGCTCCGGCGATTGAAAGTCAGTGAGGTGAGTGAGAGGAACAGCGAAGCTGAGGTGCCTGCGAGATGGGGCGGGAGATTTCCCAGGGCTCTTTTCACTCTTTCTTTCTCCCTTCTTTTAGTTTCCTTCACCTTCCTAAGCATTTTTTAAAAAGATATAATACTGCAGTAACATCATACCCTCTTCATTGCAGGATTGAAAATAACAGACCCTTCCCAGCGGACTTTTTCTCCCACATTTAAGACTCAAGCTGTGCTTAATAGAGCCAGACAAGGATGTGCTGTTGCAGCAAGGTTTGCTATCACCTGTTACGATATCATCCCAATGGCCACAACCAAGCGGGATAATTCAATTTGTACGCCTCCCTTTAGGTTCTCACAGAGAAGTGTAAAAGCTTCCAGACAGTCTACTTTGAATTCACAAAAGCCTTTTTTGGCCTGCGACTTAAATGACTCACTTAAAGGGATAGTTGTCATCATTTTGAAGTGGGTTGTATGGGGTACTTATCCATAATCAGTGTGTCACACACAGTGGATGTCAGTCTGCAACACCCCCGTTTGGAGAAGCTGGAGTCCAACACAGAAGCTGACCAATGTATTGCTGTGGATAGAGGCCAGCAACAAAAGTAATTTTAGTCAAATAAAAAAGTTTAAATCAGTTTAAGTGTATGCTATATTGACAGAATTTTCACCACTTTACCTTTCAGTCAGAAAGCCCATTACAAGGGGGGAGCCTTCAATGACTTCAGTTCCTCATCTCCACTGAAAAAACATTTTACCTCACTGAACACAGGACTTCCTGGTCTACTGCTGCTTTGATCAGTTAGTTAGTAAGTGTTATTGTGTGACTTTGGTGAATCTAAACTTGTCAATATAAAGTCAAAAGTCACACATAAACATAGACACAATAAATGTTTGATGCTGTAGTAGATCAGTAGTGTCTGGTTTTAAAGAGAGAGATATAACAGCTTTGTTTTTCCATTGGAAATCACTAATTGACTGCAAGGTAAAGCAGTGAAGATGGTCTTAATATAGTATACACTTGAACTGATATTGATTTAAAAAAAAAAGTTGGACTCTTTTTAGGGGGCTAAAATATTTTTTACTGCTGGCCCCCATCCACAGCAGTACATGGCTTAGCGTCCATCACGATACTCCTACCTGCTTCTCCAAACTGGAGGTGTGCTGACTGACACCCGCTGTTTATAATATACAACCCCTATAAAAAAAAATCTGAACTATCCCTTTGAGGACTTTTAGATGATCAGAGTGACACTATTACAGTTGTAATCTTGTCTTCCCTGAGCGGGGTTAAAGAACAGCTCAGGGAGTAAAGCACTTCAGTAAACTTTAAATATGAATCTTTTACCATGAATCTTCATATCTGTGACCTTTTATAAAGTGCTTACAATCTTCTGCTCATTCCATATTCATTTTGAAAATGTCAAATGAAGCAAACTTCAAGAAAATTACTGTGTGGTTGGTTATCTTTTGGGTGCATATATTACTATAAATCAAATTTTGGGCAATATTATTAAATTCTGTGTTTTTCACAGAACTTAACTTTGGAAGTCTATATTTTAAACATTGCTTTTATATTCTGGTGATTTTTTATCCAATAAAATGCTTTCTGGTGTGATTAAATCTGAGAATCCACTTAATGGAGCGACATAAAAATTTGATTAAATATGAATCTAAATGAGACAAGGTCAACAAATGTAGACACTGATGAGAACTTGAGTTGCACGTTTGCACTAAAAGTAATGGGTATAATGCTGAAAATGCCTGTGAAGCCAGGGTCAGAGGCATCATGCTATGCTGGCTAATCAGCAAGTGAAGCAGTGGAGGAGCAGCGGTCCCAGCAGTGGAGGAAAGATCCTTGGTTTCAGCACCACGGACAGCTCCCCCGGGCTGCTGCAGCTTGTTCACACTCGCCAGGCCAAACACAGGTCTGGTCCGGGATAAACAACACTACGGGGGATTGGCCATGTCTCCAAGTGTTTCACCACCACAGCTAGTACACACAGATCCCTAGCATGCCTGTTATGTGTGAAGGGGGCCCTGGGAAAGATGACATGGTTTTTCCATTAGGTGAAGTAGTAGGGTGGTATATCTAAACAACAAATCTCCATCTCTCTTCAGGGGGCGAACCTCAGAGGAGGCTGCCAGGCTCAGCTTGTTATGTGCTGAAGTGGTAAGTATCTTTTGCTGCATAAAACAACTTTTCTTAAAATGCTGCACTGAAATAAAATGACTTAGGTATGAAGGAACTACAACAGCACCAAGGTTTGCAAAAATTATTTAGAAGAGGGGGAAAAAAAGGGTATAATACTGTCAAAAACAGTATCCCTCACAGTCCACAGACCAACTTCATAGTTCAACTATGACCCTCGATACATACTGTAGTTGTAAGCATATATGATTCCTTTGTATTACCAACATTTCGGGAGGCACAGTTTTTTTAACCTCTTAAATCAGTAAAGTTAAACCAGCTTAACCCCCTTGAGACCTGAGTAAATTGGTTTTATTTCTTTCAAAAACATGGGAAGAAGTTACGAGTTACAAGAAGAAAAAAGAAAAAAGTAAAAAATAAAACAGGTAAAACAAAGTGCTTCTGACTTTGTCGTAGCAATGTCCCCAGATCTCAGCAATAATTATTGTGAATATAATGCTTTCCTAACTCATAAAATTAATGGAATAATAATAATAATAATAATAATAATAATACATTTTATTTATAAAGCACTTTTACAAGGAACTCAAAGACACTGTATAGAAGTAAAAGAAAGTTTCCAAAACTTTCCTTTAAGCCCTATAGTATCCTGTTATGTGAGACATCTGTTCTTCTAACAAGAGAAGTTACAATAAGGTAGGCAATGACACATTTAGAACTTTGCCTTCAAAATAGCTTTTGGGTGAATGACAAAAAGATAATGAGGTAAAGTACACAGTCCAAAGTTATTGCCTGCACACGCTTCAGATAACACCGGCATGTGTTATGCATTTTAAAAAATGATAAGGCCTGCTGTCCTGATGTGCTTTGGTTGCCTCCTATACAGTTTGTGTTGGCCTCATTTCTCTTTGTCTCCAGACCTCTGCACATGTAACCACCAGCTGTTTCTTGGTCTCTCACTTAGTCGATACGTGTCTGATTCTCTGCTTCCTCCCATCTGTTTCTTATTCCGCACGTCTATCACCCTGTCCTTCGCCAGACTAAACATGCACGTACACACACACATGTTGGGTTTTTCATTAAAAATACCAATGACAGGATATGCCAAGCTCTCCCAGCTTTTTAATTTAGCACCGGTGTCCGCCCACCTCCTCAGAGAGCTGGTCTAAAACCTGCCACTGCCAACTGCCGAGGGATGACAAGGTAATTAATAGTGTTTCACTACAATGCAGCCAACTCTTTTAGGAGCCGGACAGACCGGATGAGCTGAAAAAAACAGGTAAGCATGTGGAGCGTTGAGAGCTTAGGAGACAAGGATGAGCAGAAAATATCGACAGAAGCAGCAGGGAAGAAAGAGAGGAACGAAAATACTTCTGTAAACCAGACGGATGCCCCTCTTGACACTAATCGCTGGATGTAGAGGATGCTGATATAAATGTTTCCGACACAGAAACAAACAAGCACAAATCAGATTCAAATTTCACTCTTTCCCAAAACTCCAAGCACAGTCTCACTGACGGTAGACTCTGATTGAAAAGCTGCCCAAAGATGAGGGGTAGCTGTGGACATTTTATGAAGCCATTAATCAGCAGGGCAAGCACCCTCCGAGATATTTAGTATCTCTAATGCAGACCAAGCTTGCCACTGTGTTTCATCTATCTCTCTTGATGAAGCGTTATCTAGTGATGTATGAGGGGGGTGGGAGAGGTGCGGGGTATATATGCACATTCGGCAGAGTGGAGCGATCAATGGTGCTAAAGGGCTGTCCCCAACATCTTTGATGGATCGCTGATGTTGCTCATAAAACCAGCTGCCCCGGCTAAAACTAATTCAGGACAGGAGAGGCCAGCAAATTTTGATGGTCTAAAGCCATGGATGCGTCAGCTGGAAAGTATGAGGGTAAATATAATTCAGTTTAGAACGAGTATTACCACTTTGTGGTTTTATACTTTGCAAACCAGTCAAGTTGCCCTTACAAATTGACCAAATTTTCCCATATGTTCCTTAATTATGTTATTGAGTAATGGCCAGAAAAGTGATTCTGCAGAACATTATGATGTCACAGTGAAATTGATCTTTGTCCTTTTGGATACTTTATACTATTAGTCATTTGTGTGAAAGGTTGTCATAATTAGCATAGGCACTCTTTAGTTATGGCCAAAAATGGCTTTTGCAAGGCCATTGACATTTAACCACCAAATACCAGTCAGTTCACCCTTGTGGACATTTGTGCCAAATTTGAGGAAAATCCATTGAGGATTTTTTACGCATTGCTTTCAATGGAACAGACACAAAATCACAGTGACCTTGACCTTTAACCACCAATTTCTAACAGGTTCGTGTTTGAGTCCAAGTAAACATTTGAAGACATTTTGTCAAGGTATTCTTGATATATAGTGGTCACAAGAATAAGACAGACTAGGTGATACTGACCTTTGACCTTCAACCACCAAATTCTAATCAGTTCATTATTTAGACCAAGAGAGCATTTGTGCCAAATTTGAGGAAATTCCTGCAAAGGTCCTGAGATATCATGTTGATGAGAATGAGACAGTCACCAGGTTACAGTGACCTTGACATTGACCAATTCTAATCAGTTCATGGTTAAGGCCAAGTGGATGTTTGTGCTGAAATTGAAAAGTTCCTCGAATGTGCTTTTTGTATAATGTTCATGAGAACAAGAACAAGACAGACCAGGTCACAGTGAACCTAACCTTTGACCACCAAAATATAATCAGTTACATCTTTGAGTCCGAATGAACATTTATGCCAAATTTGAAGAAATCATCTCAAGGTGTTCTTGGGATATTGCGTTTACTACTATTGGCCACATGGACTGACACCCCAAACATAAAAAGCATAAAAACAAAACAATGACAATAAGTTGTTATTAGAGAAATAAAAAATTTAAACCTGAAAAATGTCAGTGTCATAACACAGTCAATAGCTTCAAAAGCTTTCCAATGATATAGCAGCCTTTTATATCATTTTAAAGCCCCATAAGGTCTGTTCAGAAACCTGAAACCAGATATTATAGTTGTAATATTATCGCTCTTCCCAGCAATGACTAGAAAGGTGATTTACTTACTTCCTATAACTCAGTGCCTTGCCCTGCATTTGATTTCCTCTTTTATCTTTCATAATGCCAAATAAGATGAGAAATTGTAGATGCATCTCTCTCTGGGTGGACCTATTCTCACTATTTTTGAGTTTATTCAGTTCCAAGAGATTGAAACAATGTTGCACATCAAAGTTATCTGGTTTCCCTGGTGATCCACAGGAAAAGAAATCACACTGTGTCATCCTAACTTTGAGAGTGAAGAGAAGGAGTAATTGCCAATTTTGGCAATTTAATGCAAAAGCAGAATAACTCTGAGTAATAGATGAGTTGAACAAATAATGTTGATTGTGACACTGCTGACCGGATGCAGAGAAAACAAGTCGGGTTGTTGTGACTGCAAATTCAGAACCGCACACTTGCTTGCACACCCTGACAACCTCCCGCACAGACGTGCCATGAGGGTTACAAACACACATCCCCCGCGCGCACCATCTCCTCTCCAAATGTCACAACATCATTATCATGCAGTATTGATCCCGGCGAGGGTGATCCATTTGAATTCCAATCAGGATGGATGCGACAGTTCTTTGGCTGCCGCGCCCGCTGCTGTCTTGGCTGGTCCCCGGCAGTAAACACAATATCGTTAGTCCTCTCACGACCACAGATGGCCGCAAGGTGCTGGAATCTCCCTCGAAAACATCCACTGATTGGGAGCAGAATACCTGGGCTCTCGGTGTGTGTTTGTCATGCTGAACTGTTCACCTTCAGGCTGGAATATGTGCTGCGGTTTTATCGGATCAACTCGACTTACAGGTGCTTCTGATTCTTAAGAATCTATATTCACAATCCAGAGTGATGTAGCTATATTGATTTGATGATGGCGGTTGCTATGTTATATAGCAATTGGTCATAACCTCCCCCTCTAGCCCCCACATCACTCAACAGCTGTTAGCCCCTCCAGGCGTGTGCAACTGGCAGGAAGATGACACATAGGACAACACAAAGAGGGGGCTAATCATCTTCAATTACATATTGCTGCAACATGAGTGGTAGCCTTGTGTGTCATTGTGTGTGTTAGATCATGTTTTGAAATCAGCATGGTATGTTTGACCTTTAAGCCTTTTTTTTTTTTTTCTTCCATGTCTGCTCATCACGCTTGATCAAAAGCATACATTTAGGGTCTGCTCTACCACTTCTGGAGCATTTCTGTAAGAGTTGTGCATGAGATCACTTGTTCTCAGCCTCTTTCCTCCCTCCGATCTTAATGCTTAAAGATATTCTCAAAGATAATCAGAGATAATCCTACCTCTTCTCTCAATCACTGTGATCTTCGGTGTCATTAGCCTGCCCGGCTCCCCTGTTTCCTTCAATCACTTTTACTATTTCAATTTTCTTTTTCTACCCCCCTCTCTCTCTCTCTCGGTCTCTGACTAGTGCATTAGCATCGGCAATGCCACTCAAGGGTTCAAGTGCTCTCTCCATCTCTCATTATTTGTGTCTCCCTATGTCTCCTCCGTTTCTCGACCACATCATGGGCCAAATGAGAGGAAACTATTGTAAGGTAATCAAACTCTACAGCAGGTCCTCCTGTCTACACACAGATAGACACGCTCACATGCACTCATCAAGCCTCTTTGCACAACCTATTCACCAGAAATAATATTGGCATTGTTCTTTTTGCAAACCCAAGGTACTTCACATTTGCATCTTATTATGTAGCAGATACATTTCACGCTGTGTTTGAAGCACCTGGAAACGTGGCATTGAATAGTAAGAATGCACATATTATATATTATATATATATAAAGTTCTCATTAACTATCTACAAAAATCGGAGTGAAAATAAATGTTTCCAACTATTAGAAAACTGAGTTTAAAATAGCTAATTTTGAAGATAATAGCGTTTCTCAAGACTTTGTGGACGTGGCAGAGGCTAGCATATATATTTTGTCACTTAAGCAACATTCAAATATGTAAAAAATGTAAAAATGCAATGTATCCCTGGTTTGCAGAAATGTACATAGCCAACATTTTTCTCTAGCAACTGGGCCTCTATTGCTTTTTCCTTTACACCATTATTAGCCACCATTATGGACTACAATAAATAAATAAAATCATAAATATGAAATATGAGTTTTTTGGTCAATACAAAGCTACAGAAATCTAAAATGTATACACTTTTACAGGCTTTGTTAAAACCAGATTTTCAACCAGATTTTTTTGAAGGGGAAAGCTGTGGTCCAGAGTGCTGAAATACACAGAACATAATATACAGGCATTATAGTGGATCTATGTTCCTGCAAGAGTGCTTATTTTAATGAACCTTGCTTTCAAGGGAAAAATGAAAAGCATTTTAGGCTGCACGCTAAAGCTAAACTTCTGTCTTGCCGGTGACATATTGTATTTGGGTAGCAATAATAAGCTGCTAATGAAAAATGTTGGCGAGTAATGTTGGGCATATTAAAAATCAAACAACTGCGGCAGTCTGCAGTGAGGCTAACCCATAAAAAAAAAAAAAAAGGAAATATGGATAGCTGCATCTACTTTGCATCAAAGGCCGAAGCGCGGAGATTCTCATTACGGCTCCTCTTCCGTTTCATCACTTTCATCCCAAGGCCATCCACCTCCCAAAGACAGATAACAGAGGCACCCCAAATATCTCTTTTAAAGAAACTACTTAAAAATCCACAGTCAAAGAGAGAGAGGGGCTGTGAAGAGTGTGAAGATCCTCTCAAATAATTAAGTAGTGGGGCATGCATTGCAGATAATGAGTTTCTAGCATCACTGGCTACACAGTATTCCCCTGTCTTATCACCTTCCGCTGTCACTCACTAATGAAGTTGCTATTTCCAATTACTGCTCCCTATTAGGAATCATTATTAGGCCTGGGCTGTTATTGTGGTTGCGTCTGAGGCAGGAGATAGGGTGCACACACATACACAACACTTGCACACATACGCACATGCTCACAACACATCAGTCAAATCGAAGCGTCACTAGCAGCACAGTTTCAAAATATTTTAGAAGCTTTCAGGTTTTTAAAAGAAGGCGAGCCTCTTGGTCTAAATCTTTTTTAAGTGCTGAGTGTATAAAAGTAGCATCTTAGCCAGAGATTCCTAGATGTTTACACAGTGTAGGCAAAAATGTATGCATAATATGGGCAATCGCCATGATGGCAGGAATCGACACACTTGAGTGGAGGGGTTGTTTCGCATTCTGAATTCCTTTTTGTATTTCAGATCTTCACCTCAAAAAATGAAGACTCTAAGCATTTCACCGCTTGAAAGATGATCTTTTCATAAAACTAGGCTGTTTCTGCAGTAGAAAGAGGCAAATACTTAGATATTGGAGATAAAAGAACTGTGGAATTCACTTTGGCTCGAGAGTTAGAAAACCTACAACTACCAGAATGCATAGTGCCACACGGGACCAATAAACACTCTTGCTGGTGGGTGACTAAATTCCAGTTTGATGGTGTTGGCGGCTGGCTGGTTAGAAACAATCTTATACTACAGTTAATTGGTGAGCTAAGATATGATTCTGAGAAGTACTGAGGCCATATCCGATTCACAAACTCTCATAATACAGCTAAACAAGGCACTAAAACAGAGTCCAGATTTCTGCTTAGTCATTAGTTCGAGGTCCACTCATTAGATAAATTACTACAGCTTCAATTTAATTTCACAAAATATAAACACCATGTTGGCTAAAATCACAAAGAAATGAAACATATTGCAAGAACAAACTGAAACAGTGCCTCAAAATAAAAGCTGTGTGCCAGAAACTCAATGTTATTTCAAAGTAAAGTTTGTTTTTTACAAACCTGACACACTCACAAGTCACTTGACGTCCTAATAGCGCTTATTTACTACACTTAAAGAAAGATGAAGAAAAACTGCAACAGCGCTTAAAAGGAGGCTGTAACTTTTAGACAAGAAAGCACGAGTAATAAAACGCCTTACTTTAATTTAGTACACTCCATGGCTATTGTAAGCAAACCATGAGATAGATATTCCTATGAAACTGTCATTTCAATGACATTCTCTAATCTCCACTTGTGGTTTTGTTAAACCACTTTTAGAATCTAGCATTATCCCATATTTGTTTGTGTGGCAGTGATGGTAAAACACTGCATGTTTAACAACTCTGTCACTTGAGCTCGCATCTCCAGAAGCTTTTTTTTTTTTTAATCCATTCTGACTGTTTTGGATTGTCCTGGTAAACCCAACTAAACACACAAGACATAATGTCATGTTGAGTTAATTTCAATGCAGCAACAATCGAGTCTAATATTAGAACAAGTTTCCAGTATGTTAAATGACGACTCTAAACCTCAGAATGGTTCAAACCCCTCATCTAGCATCATGTGCAGGAAATAACCCGTTAAAGGAAAAGTCGAGACTAAACTTTCAGTTTGACGATAGTTCAGCAGACTGGAAAAACTAATGCCATGGGGCCGCTCAGAGCTCACACGCAATCTTCATACCTCATTGCATGTTTCACCTCATCTTTATGCTGTTAACCTGGTGTTACCTGGATCGCAACATGTGTTTATTTTGTATGTGTATGTGTTTCCAACCGGCTGCATGTGTGCTGAAGCGTGTGTAAGTGCTTATTTGTGCCAAACACCTGACATGTGTGATCATTACTGTCTGCAATCAGTGGCCTGTCCACTCTGATGCTGCACCTGATCAATCTCAATGCCCCCCCCCCCTTCCTGCTCTAACACATTGCAGTCTTTCTAGAACTGAGACCAGTGTAATGAAGAAAAGATGGGCAAAAGGCACTTTTAAAACGTTCACCTAGAAGAGCATGGAGTAGTACAGGTTGAGTGCCTTGCATATAGTAGCCATATTTGTTGAATACACAGTGAAGTTGGATGACCATTAACTATCAGTTAGGCTTGGGCTGTATCACAGTATTATGGTATATCAGAGGGTATTTAGAAATCTTGAAGATATGTTTTTCAATACCATCATATATACAGGCGCTCCTCTTTCACCTCACTTGTTTTGTGTGGTGCACATCATGCACCACAATAACTCCAGCCTCCAGTCTCTACTGGTCGAACAGGCAGCTGATCTTAGAGACACCACAACACCTAGTGGTTAAGGGACAAGTTACAGGACTGTAAACAGCCAGTGGCGAGCAGAGGGAGATCTTGGGAAGTAACTGCATGTTTTTGACATCTAACTTGGTGAATTCATGATTTTTTGTTTGGACCAAACTGGAGCTGCTGATTGTTGAAAAAATAGACACACTTACTAGATTACTAGCAAGAGGTTTGGGTGTGTTTAATAAATTAACAAGCCAATTCAGCCTTGTCAGTTTTCTATGACTGACAAGGTTGAATTCAAAAGATGTGCATTTGTATTTCTGGGTCAAATGAGGGATAGGAGAATATTACTTCTCTTAACATTTTGCGGGTTTCTATTGAGTATTAATTAGTTTGAAAAGTTGTAAATAAGTAGTGCACACTTTGTTTGAGTGGTATTGGTGATATTTCAGGAAGGTATGAAGGTATGAAATATTACATACCGCTCAAGCCTACTAACAGTGCCAGGGAAGCAACTTCATTTGCATTTACAGCAAACATCCAAGAATTGCTGTGTGTGAATGTAATAGCTGGTAGCAGCTATAAGTGTTTGTTTACACTGAGGGGCTAATTTGTCCTTTCAGAAAAGTCCTTTTTTTCAAATGAATTGTTTTAACTAAGTGAATGTGCTTTATTTATCAAGCAGGAGCACTGTGTGCAATCACTGTGTTTCTCGCCTACATTTATATGCATTTAAAAGGAGAGTCATGCACACAAAAAAGAGATATGCTCTTTCTGATGGATACATGCAATTCACAAGAGTCAGTTTTGGTGGGAGAATCCCAGCCTCTGAAAGCAAGGTGCAAATATGTGCAGGAACGCGGTGTCGGTGGGAGGAATTTAAATTAACCTGCATTGCACATAAATCTCAGTGACAGTAGAGAAAAGGGTGAGTGTACTGCAAAAGGTGTGCAGGGGAGCTGCAGTGAATTAGCAAAACAAAGTAAAGCCTCAGAGAAAGAAAAAGGCCGCCGATGATAAATCAACATAACGGAAGTATTTCATAATGGCAAACAAAGTGCAGGACAGAGAGTCGCGCCTGTGCAGTCATTAAACTTCAACCAGAGCCTGACGTTCACTGAGTCACAAATCCAATGTGGCGATAGCATTAACTAGAAAGCAGTTGTTGCTGATAATGTAATTAGCTGCCGCCTAAGTAAGTCAAACCCTAATTACATGCACAAACAGAAAGAAAGGTGCCAGCCCAAATTTGTACATTTCAGGGACAAAAAAGTGTCTGAATTCAGCCAAAGACTAACAGGCATTTAAAAATAAACTTTTGAAATCCTGTCTACTACTGCATTTATTATTCCATTTCATTTTGCTCCATTTTTTATAGAAATTACCCAGGAGAACACATTATCACACCTGAACACCAAAAGGAACCAAAAGAGAAATGAAGGGCAGTGATAAATAGGGAAGACAAAGTCGAAAGTTCTCCATGAGAGAAGATCCTTGGACTATTCAGAGAAAAATCCATTCCAATCAGAGCCCTGTGTTTCTCGTTCAACCGGTATGAATATACCTTTACTGCTATTACCACATTTTAGAATGCAAGAGCTAAAAATTGACCATGGAGAAGTGGAAAGCAGCGTGGGAGCTACAAGGTGGTGGGTCATTGCAGTACTCTCGGAGGGTTAACACTCTCCCTGACATTCATGCCCCTTTGTTTGAAAGACAAAAGGGAGATGGAGTGAGATATGAGGAGTGAACAAGGCTGTGTGACTGTAGTGATGCATGAGTGGCTATTTCTGCTTTCAGTGCCTCTGCCTCCTCTGAAGGACGTGGTGGAGGATGTGGAGTGGGCCGAGCGCCCAAGGAAACCGAGGTAAGAGAAATGCATATGCGAGAGGAATGACAGAGAGCCATTACAATTATCATTTGATTCCTTTTTTTAAAAACAGGAATTGCGAGTAATTTTGAATGGATGAGTTAACATTCATAAAGGTATTCTTCATGGAAACTGAAAGGATCTACAGTATGGCTGTTGTGAGATAGGTAATTTGAGATTACCTATTCGGTAAGGGCACTTGAAACATTCCAGTTATAAGACAGAATTCTAAATCCACAAACCCTTTTCTATTTTAATTTATACTACTCATTTCTAAGTTTTAATCAGAAACATATTTTGCAATATTCAGTTAATAAATAGACAGAAAAAAACTTGTGTTCAAGATTTGCATTGTCAACAGCAACACAATCCTATAAGGTAACACCATAGTAATGTATCCAATCTTTATACTGTATACTATTTTAAACTAGTTAAACTGCTCATGTCCACAGTGTTCACCTATATCGATAACATGTTCTCACTCCCAACTTGTCAAATGTGGCAGCTTGGTTATTGGCCCTATGCTTCGACTATGACGTTCTAGATACCCCTCTTGGGTCTATTTTAGTTGTGTGACATTCCTGTTAATCGTTATTAAAAATTTACTTGGAAATGTGGGCTTTGCCACCAAAATTATTAATTAACTAACAAATGTACTTGTTGTTTTCAAGACACTGCAGTACATTCTAGGGAATGGCATTGGAAGCAGTAGAAAGAGGAGGAGGGACATTATTTTTTTCACAGACTATCTGTCTCATGTACAACTTTCAAAATATAGCGTTAGTTTCAGCAAATGTGACATAAAGATGTCTTAACAAGTTACCAACTGTGGGTTCAGTCCATGTATCAAACATGTCACTCATTATAGCTTTCTACTCATATCACAGCTCCCAAAATACGAGTATCGTGGGAAGAAACTTGAAAAGATGTCAGCTACATGTCAGGAAAGACAGTCACCCAAGACACAGGGATCTTAATGTGCAGCGTTAACTCTTGGAATCACACGACTGAAGGAAGGAAATTACATTTCAGCCAGTGTTATCTATCTCTAAGTGAATATTTTTTTTCTTCTTTACTCACCGTATTAGGGTTTTTAATTTGTAGAACCTGAAGTGAAAGCTGCCTCAATTTGCATTTGTTCCCACGGAATTTTAGTTTCCCATCACATAAAATGCTTCTCCTTTTCTGTTGAAACAAATTTTTAAGGCAAACCCATACGACTTTTGACAAGTTAATCTGGTCTTATGCATTAAATATCAGTGCCAATTATTGGCTTAAGGCACCTCCAAACTAAAACTACCAAAAAATCGGTACTGACTTTCAAAAACCTTCCACCCTTTCAGACAAGCACTCGTTAGGACGAATATGCTGTGTGCATGCACACAAACACAACACATGCATACACACATGCACACACTCGCACACACTTAATCTGCAACACTCTATCTACTCCGAAGAGAAAACACTTAAACAATAAAACAGCGATTACTCTGCTAATTCAATAAGACCCTGCTAATCATATGTCCCCAATCTATTGCACTACAGCGTGTTTGAAATAAAAGATGCCTGTGTCGGTGAAAGGCAGCCCATGCCACCAAGGACAACTGCTTTGCTAATTTCACAGAGGGCCTGGGTCCATCTGCCGTGCAGCTACGCTGCTGACAACAATAGGATGACCTCAGCCAAATCGCAGAGTACTACCGCTCTGTCTCCCATTTAACGCACTGACAGACACAGGAGTCCTCGCTCGGGGAGACCATGATGTCCTTGTGAGATGAAGAGAGATGGTCTTTAGAGAGAAATAATGACAAAGTACCTGAAGATGAAAAGACAAGTATCTTTTGGTTGTATTAGACATGTCACAAACCCCTAATATACAACTTTAAGTTAGATAATACAATGATAAATTGCTGCATTTCTAGTTAAAGGGAAGCAACACAGTCTTCATGTTTGACCCTGTATCTCCTCACTGCATTAATTCTCTTGTCCTGCCTCCATCTTTTCAATGTTAGAAGGTCAATAAACCTACACAGATGACTGACTTCTCTTCCACACCTTGTACTATTTGCTTCTCCAGCAATCCAATAATCATTTATACCTGCAAGGGAATCAGTCAGGGGAAGCTAATAACCCGGTCAATAAAGGTGATACGTGTAGCCAACACTGGCCAGCTGTGTTGGCTGGTGAAATCAATGCAAGCCAGACACTCCTTCTGCTCCTGGACTAGAAGTGGTGGCATAGTGAAGGTTTCACTATCCACAGATTTTGGTGTTTCTTTGAAAGTATCTTTTGTGAGTGGGTTAATGACTGCACTCAGCCTGTAAATACCAGGTCTGAATTAGAGTACAAAACTCATTCATCAAAACCTTCAAGAGCCAAAGTACAGACACACACATACCTGTACATGCATTCCCTAAGCCATTCCCTTAACTCTAAGCATCACAACTTAATGCCTCACCACAACCCTTAAACTAACCCTAATGTTAATCTTTAACCTTTAACCTTTACACCAAGACTTAAAAGGTTACTTCGATGATTTTCAGCTAGATTTGCTTTGAAACATTGTAGGTAGTATGTGTGAAATAACTGTGGTAAACTTCCCTCCATTGAACCAATGCTTTAATATCCCTCCCAAACACATTTTGAGTTTATTGCTCTGATAAGGCATGCAGCACTCTGGTAGTTTTAGGTTTTCTTTCTCTTGAACACAAGCAGCTTTTGCTCTGTTTTCTCATATAGCTCCAATTCCAAAAGTATTTGTGTCTTTCTATTGATTTTATTCTTTTGCAGACAGCCTAGTTTTATTTGAGGGCCTTCTTTACATCAGTGAAATAGTTCACTTTGTGGTAAAAAAAGAAATGTGGTCCTCACCATGTAGCAAGTACAACTACACATGCACACACATTATATGAGATAGGCTTGTGTGAAGTAGTACTTTGCACCTGTGTTTAATTTTTTTTTTTTTTGGGCCAAACCTTGTGATGAATGTGCTTGCTGAATTAAAGCCCCATTGATTTGACCTCTCCCTGCTCATCTTGTCACTCCCTCCAGCTTGGGTTCCCATTGTCCTTTGAGTAAAAGATACTAAACAGACGTCAGGAGCTAAATGCTAACTTGGACTCCTGCCGTGGCTGTGTTCCTAATTAATGCTCAACTTAAAAGCTGCCTGTTCCACTGCTTGGCTGCAGCAGCAAAAGAAAAACAAAATTTAACTACCTGAACTTTAACAGCTTGTCTGAAGAAACAGTGATTAGCAAGACCTGTAACTTTATTTAAGATACCTAAAAAAACTCATTACACAGCTTCAGCAGTGGCAGTCTAGTGCTTTTTGAAGTGCTTCTTGAACCTTTTGGTCTTTTATTAAATACAACAGATCTGAGCTGTAGCTGTGTACCTTTGAACTGATTAAGATAAAAAAATATGTTCCACACAAAATGAATGGATCTAATTTTGGAATAATAAGACTGGTGCAGCTATTAAGCTATATTGGGAATGTGTGGGCATGTTGTATGAGCTTCAGAGAAAGACAATCTGAGCATGCTACATGGTGGGTGGGTGTAGTCATGCTGTCTGACTGTGTGAGTGTGTGCATGTGTGTTGTTCCAGCAGCACAGCCTGGGGGAGCCTCACAGCGGTTGAGTCCTGGGGAAAGTGAAAGGCCTGCCTCCTACGTTTACAATACAAAGAGGCCACACTGTGCACTGTGTGTTGTGCTTGCTATTGACTTCTATGGCAGATCCAGACATTGCACAACCACCACACATCCCTTTACCAAGCCATCTTTGACCGTGGCGTCACCTACGCACTGCTACTTACAAAACACTCCTGATGTTCTCTCTATACAAGGACTGATTTGGCTTTAAAGAATAAGCAGGAATTATAGACAAAGCCTCCCATGGTAACCTTCCCCCGCAGAGGTTATGTGCAACTTCATTTTCTTCTCTAATCTCTCTTTAAAAAGCTCTATTTTCCATCACATTCTGCATCTCTGAAGCTTTTTTTTTTTTAGATAATTCATCATGTTCAGGCTCCAGCATCGCTGTACTGGCTATCACATGACCACACTTGACGCTGCACCCTACAGTAGCACTCCCATGCAAATCATTTGAAATCCATAAGATTAGGCTGCAAGGCCAGGCTAATGAAAGCAGCATAAATCCCCCAATAGAAGTTAAACCAGAACGAACCTGGAGCAGTGTGTGCATTAGCTAAGGCTTTATTTGCCACCTAAGGCTGAAAACCAATGAAGTCCAAAAGTGAAGTAGCTGTGTAGGTCTGTGGCCATGGGGAAGAGAGGGTACTTGTGAATAATTTACCAGGCTGCTTCAGAGTTGAGTCAGTGGCAGTAGTTGAAGGGAGGACTTTGGCCAGAACTCTATAGGGTTTTGCTAAATAGTTGATGGCTTCAATCAGCAGCTGACACGATCCCAAGTCAGGCAAAAATGATAGGTGGTAAATAAAAGAAGCAGCGAGATGAAGAAAGAAAGGCAGAAAGAAAGAGATCAGAGGCAATATATAGGGGAATATGAGGTCGAGAGGCGACTGGACTCTCAAGAGCTCAGCTCAACAATGCACTGATTTTTAAACTGTGTGACTTCCACTGTCTTTTATCAGAGGTGTGGACTCGAGTCAGAATCAAGTCACAAATGTGATGACTTGAGACTCGACTAAATAGCAAAAAAATAGTAACTGAACTTGGAAAAAGCCTTCTGGTTTGAAAAATACTTAACTTCTGCTCAAAAGGAAAGATTCGTTATTCAGTCCCAGTAAATGGACCCCCAGATCTGCTTTGTTTGAAACAATCTGACAGCATCCACTCAACTTGCATGACAGAACCATGAAGAGGTAGTTGTAAAAATTATACCAAGGATGGTTTTGTTCAAGAACAAAACTTTGCGGTTGACAACAAAAAACAAATTGCAGTTTGCGAAACATGCAGGTCAATATTACAGATGAAGACGCAACAACTTCAAGCACAGGTTTGACATTTGAAGTTGCACAATACATTAAGTAAATTGAGGCAAATATTAACATAGCTAGCTAATGCTTAGCTAAAAAGTATCAATGATTTCTATAAATTTATTACTGGTATTATATGTGTTAGAGAGTGCATTATGACTTGTTTAGGATGTGAAAATTAAAGTTTAGGACTTGGGACTTGACTCGGGACTTCCAGGCTTGACTTAGGAATGGACTTGGTACTTGAGTGCAAAGAATAGAGACTTACCTGTGACATGCAAAACACTTAGTATGTTTACATGCACAGTTAAGTGGAGCTACAGCTATTGCTTGATTGGGCCATTTCATTGGACAAATTTCACAAAATAAAAGATGCCTGCTTATATTGTACAAATTTATGCTGCTTGACTTCCAGGTCAAAGCCTGGCACGGGGACCATGGAGCATGTGCAGAATGCCTAGGCCAGTTTAGATCCGGTTGAGGTGTAAACATAAAAGAGTAAATCAACTCCCAACCACACTGTCTAGGTGTGATAGTCCGACTTTTGAGAAATTTCCCTTACTATGATTTCAGTCAGACTATATATATCTTAAAAGTCCATTTTTAGTTGGATTAACACAACAGTTCAACTTTTTCTAACATCTTGTAAATGTACTGATGACTTGGTCCCACCACTGTGTATTTTATGTACATACTCAGCTGAGAGCTCCCACCTACTGAGTGTTTCCTTTGTGGTTTTACAGTTTCCCCCATTTTCAAATCAATTTCCATTTTTTACACTGGAACATTTCCTGCTTTATGGGAGCTATGAAGGTGAATAATGGCCGAAGGGTAGAACCCCTCTCTTTTCCTCTCTCTTTGGTACTAGACCAAAACCCCTTCAGGTCTAAACTATTTTCTTACTTAGAGATTCTCTTACGAATACACTTCCAGTTAATATTAAAGTCTTACTCTTACCTGCAGCAACACATCCATTCATATATGCTGTTTTCTTTGGCTACGAGCTGTATGACAATAAAACCTATATGTACCTATAATGTATATGAGCTGCCTTACTGCCTCCTGGTTGTGCAAAAGCACCAATTGCGTTTGCTATGCATTTCCTTCCTCTCCTTGAATTTCAGTGCTCGCCTATTGATTGTTGGGTGCTACTCTCAGCTTCCCCTTCAGTAGCCTTACTCTGTGATCGCCAGACCTGACCTGATTGGTGTTACCGGAGGGTTCGAGACATGAGTTCAGAATGCGAAAAGGAATGTGTGGGTGTGGAGAAAAAAGGACGAGATGGGAATGATCAGCTAGCTACTCTTGCTGATTTGAGTGAGGGATGTAAGAGAGTGAGGAAAGAGAAGTGGCAGTGAGGAAATATATGTGCACCAGCTAATCAGCCAGCTGGGCCAGACAGATGCGTTGAAGAAACTGCCAGAGTTGAATACTGTAGTGCAGTGTGGTGACAAGGATGGGCTAATCCAGCTAAATCCCCAAAGAAGGCAGCCACTGAAAAGCATCCTCCAGCGCTGACTGCTCAATTACACCTGATGAGCTGTGTGCATCTGACAATTAATATTAAATAATAATACAGGGGGACAAATGCAGTCCAAAACAGAAAATAACAGTCAGATCAGGGGTTATTCAATCAGCCAAGATGTCAGGTAACAGAAGGGTGATATAAAACTGACTGCCTGTTTTTTAAGGTGTTACATTGAATCTGAATGTGGATGGAATGACAGTGCACACAATGGCTTATGTGCCCAATTACCTTCATTGACAGGCAATTTTGCTTGAAGCTGGCAGCTATTAGGAAGCCATCACCTTCTGTTGGCAAGGCCGCTTCCAAATAAAGTTCCCCCCCGCAGAGATAGAGTAAGCGTAGTGACCTCCAGCACACTCAATTATGGAATCATAATCCAGGACGGTGGGCAGCCCCGACGAACTCCTAATTGGTGGTCTTTTTTATGTATGAGGTTAGCTTGAAGATGGAGATTAAGACAGCGCTATGGGGAAATCAAGGCCTCTCGCCAGGCCTGTCACTCAACCGGAATTGCTTAACACTGAATTACTTTCCATCCTCAAACAGATTGGGTCATTACTGTGCATTTCTTCTCTGCTCCCGTTCACAGCCAACATGCTTATCTCAGGAGTATTTAATCTTTTATTGTGTCTGATTACAAAGACAGTTAAAAAAAACCAAAACATATACCGTATACCACAGCTAATAAAAAAATTAAAAAAGTAAAAGGGGCTGCTTTCAGCATTAGAATCTCTCAAAAACAAGGATTTCCATAAACACATCTGTTTTTATCACGCATTCCAAAAAAGCAATAATCTTGACGACACGTTGAGAGATCAACTTTGATCTAGCTGGCAGTCAGTTCTGCAAATACAGGAGTGAGCTGCAGGTGTCATATTCTCAGTGACAGATGGAACATATTGGATTGTAGAAAATACTATTGAAATTCTGCTGGACCTGCATACCAACTGTGACACTCATCACATACCTTGTCTAATATTACAGAATTGGTTACTGGTGAGACTATAATGCCAATACTGTATGTTATAACACACTAATGTAAAGAGAAGTCAAAGTGAATGTACTCACTACAAATGTGCACAAACCACAGTAAAAAAGCGAAAATATGCAACTAACTCCTACATCTCTCTCTTTTTAAAAACAATTATAATGCTATTTAGCTGTGCTTAGTGCTGAATCATCACCTCCCCACAGAAATAAAGAGAATGCAGTTTTGCGTTTTGCCATTAAAAAAACTTGCTTATCTATCCTCTACTGGATGAATTTTCCCCAATTCAGATACAGTCTGGATGGAAATTATCAAATTTTATGAATCAGATTGTAATTCTCAGAACTGCTGGCTCCAGTGGCAGCCCTCCATTGTCCCCTTCCGGCAACAATAATTAGGAGGCAGACATTACTGTCTTTATAAGAGACTGCGGCATGCTCATTTTTAAAACTGGCACAAAGGCAACTTAAGGCATCCACTGGCATAGCTTGCTCAGGAATAACTGGCATGGTCATTTTCACTGGGGTCCAGTTGAAGTTTTTGAAAGATATGACTGAAAATGGGCTCAATGTGTACCAACGAGTTTCCACAAAACTCGAGAAGGCTTTATACCAATACATTTTTTGTTCCTTAAAATTTACTCATTTAAATTAAAGCTATAGAGGAAATTTCATAAAGACAACCAGCCAATATGGAGAACAATAAATCTCCTTATATGTAGAGATACATAACACATTTCTTAGCTGTGCCATTATTAGTCTATGCACATCAGACAATTAGGAATATAAACTGTAAAATAACAAACAAGTGTATCAATTTGCATTTCCTGAACTCTTCATATTGACATACAGTAGTTATCAACCATTTGGAAGAATACAGTATATAGACAGTATACCCACTTCTCTCCTTGGTAACCTACTCATCTACATAGTAGTAAACCCAGCTCATCAACTACCACTATAGCACTGGCCTATAGACTTCAACAACACATTGTAATTACTGTAATTAAGATATGTTTTTTTAGTTTTGTTTTGGTGTGCCACCCCAAAATTTTCAGTGGTCCCATCTGGCCACCCCTTTGGGTGCCTCTGGTTGGTTCTACTATGAAACCTACTAAAATCTAAAAGTATTCTCACCAGCTTTATTTTTGAACCCACTCAGTCACAGAAGCTTCCCTTTTAATGTTGCTTTGAAATCATGTAGTTTGGAAAGTCCTTAGAATAATATACCATGATTTGACAACAACCTGTAGTTTACTGTACAGCATGTTACACACTACCTACTGTCTTTGTACAACATTGTAATCACACCCACTCGAATGACGTCATGATACTGAGACACACAATCATACAACATAAAGAAAGACAGGTTCCAGGGGATTACCGTGAGATGATTTCCTGCCGTGTAAACATAAATCGAGGGTTTCAGGATGAAAAATCAGTGAGGCAGTGATGGCAAAAAACAGAAAGTAAAAGGGGAAACCTCTGTGAAGTCTTGCATTTCACTGTGAGAGATTGACACACTATCAACACTGTGATCCACCGGGGAGTTGTTCTCATACAGCTAACCGCCCAACTAATGGAAACCATCTGACAAGAAAACCAGGGCTGATTCCATGTATCAAGAAAAGGGCGGGAAGGTGAATGCCAACAAAATGTCAGCTTCGATCAAATGTGAATGACAGCCTTCGGCCTTCCGCTGACAACGCACTCGAAATAACCCGGCGAACTGAGCCGGGCTACCGCCATCCGCTCAACGCTGGCCTGAGAAAAGATGTATCCATTTGCCACAGGTTGTTATCGTGTTTTACTCTTATCCTCCACTCTGCTACAGGGCAACTCCACTGCAGACACTGAATAATCTGTGAAGAGGCACTTGGCAGTCTGTAACCAACTAGCCACTCGACAGTAGCCACTTGAAGGTATGCTACGGCTGAAAACAGCAGTCCTTAAAGAAAAACTCCACTCCAAATGGTACTACTGTAGAGCAACATGTTTTGTACATGAAACAAACAACAACATAATAGTCAGTGAAAAGAACATTAATGACACATTTGCAATAAAAAAACAGCTAAATCATTCTAAGATAAAAAAAAAAAAGTAGTCATTATGGAGGTATAATTGATTATGTTTGGAATATATTTCCTTTTTGCAGCTTGGTGTCCTCCCCGTTTGTTCATTCCCCAGTGTCACAGATAAACATGGACTAAATTATTGCGCCATTATTAATTCAACTGAGGAGATTCTATTAGTCGCATGCAGCAGGGGGAACAGCTTGTTTATCAAACACCATGCTGCGCTTCAATTAGTCAAAATAGTCCAGCCTACCAAGAGATATACACTGCATTAAGCCACGGTGGTAAGTCCTCCCCGTTTTTCTAAATGTGATAGATCTGGGGTAACGCTTCGCATTACAAAGGCCACGAAGGAGTTCATTTTCTTGCGAGAGTCGTGGGAATTAAGCTCAATAATACAGCAGAACATAGAGAGGACTGTACCTTTCTGTCACTGGATCTTTTCAGGATCAAATTGAAAATGAGGGAACGCAAACTGGGCCAGTGCAAAGGAAATGTCAGGGATATAAAGGCTAAAAAGTAGCATATACCCACCACTCACTTTACCACACAGTTATATGTGGTAGATTCCTATCTCCGTGGGGCTTGCCTTCAATTTTTTTTCAAAATGTGGGTAATTGCGGTGCTGGATCATGAGAACCAGTGGCCTAGAGAGGAAAATGTGAATGCTTCAGCGCTCTGACATTCCCCCAGGAAGGTGGACAGGTGATGATGACGTGCACCATGTGTCCTAATGCAAATGCCTTTGGCTTCGTCAACGTGCCTTGCCGAACACACTGCCTTGGGTTAGATGCATATGCAATGAGATGTACGGATGATGCCCTATATACATCTCAAACAGCTGCCAAGTATAAAACACCGTCTGGGAAAAAAAGGGAAGTGTTGCACTTGTTGTCAGTGTTGCTGTGTGCACATATCATAACCCTGTCTCCTAGAAATTATGTTGGTACATTACGACATTGAGCCCAATTAGAAACACACAAAGCACTTTCAGCCAACATAAATTGACAGTGCCAAATGCCCTAAATAGTTGCACTGTAGCCTGTTGCGCTGCTGCCGGCTAAAGTGGTCTTTCTCAATACTCTCAATACAAATTTCAAAAAACTCCATTAGTCACTTAGACGCAAACATGTGAAAACAGGCTCTGGGTTGAAAAATGTTAAAGTCTCACTTGGAAAAAAAGGTGATAATAATTTTTTTAAAATGCTGCAGCCCCACCAGTGGATGGCATATTGCAGTACTGCCTATTATAAAAAAATACAATTAAAATACGTTGTCGGCGAACATTTTGTGGATATGCTCATTATCAACATTTTTGCACCATGCCAGATACGGTAATTAGCAACATTTCCTCATTATCTTTACTGAAAATATAATTGGCTGAGCATAATATTTCACTCAAGAATGGATTTGCAAATTAGTTGTATAGAAACATAAAATATAGGCGACAGGGCTGCATAGCATATCCATCCTCAATGGTAGTTCTGGTCGTCTCCCCTACCCTTTGCATCTGTTAAAGAACAATGTCAGCAAGATAGGAGTATTGTATCATTATCGTTTTTTCTTGCATTTGTCCTGTCTTGCACATGAATTGAAGACAGAGGGCCAAAAAAACCTGAAAATAATATCATTACCAAACATCTGTACAGCTAAAGACCACCGGGCCTGGCAACAGTCATGACAAACCAAGTTTCTTTTTTGTATCCTTCTAAAGCGGTGATGCTTCAACAAATGACTGCACTTCTCTTCAGAGTAAACTAATGTCCATGTGTAGGAGGTGCAGGTTTGCAAGTAGAATATAGATGGCACCTTAAATTTAATTAGCTGCATTATGTTGCAATAAAGCTGTCAAATGTGTTGGATTTATGATATTCATGTAATGATGTTTCATGCATAAACTTTAAAAGATGTTTTTGTCTCTCAGTGGAGAGAGCCAGGGAATATGGAAGAGAAAAACAGGCTCACAGCTGGTTTAAATCATGGGTATTGTGGGTAAAAACCCACCAAGCCACCAGATCAGCCTGAAAAAACCACAGATGCCACTGGTCTTTATCAAAGTTTACACGGTAAAGAAACATTTCTGAATAGAACTTTGCAACGACTAAGGTTAAAGTGGGATAAAACTTCAAGTCTGATGTTACATTTTTTGTTCGCATCACAGAAATAGTGCCGCAGATGTCTGTGTCACGTCAGGGACAATAAGACAGGAGGCAGAATGAGAGAAATAAGAGCCAAAAGAATGGGGGAAGTCAGGTGGAAAGCAACTGCTAACCGCTGGCATGGGACCGTGCCAAGCCTTGGCCTGGTACATCAGCACATGGATTTATAGGCTGATTTACCTCGCTACTCGCCGCTGCATAGGCCATTAAGTCTGGCTCCGACTCCTGCCCTGCGCATCCACTTTCCCCCCGTCTCCACCCTGTCACTAAATCTGTCAGCGTGGCAAACACTGTCACTCATCCAACTTTTTCGTCCCATAATATTGTCTCTATCCTCTCGCAATTTCTTCTTGATCTCACTCTTTATTGTCAGCCCATTCCTCTACATGTAAAACATAACCTAACCCTAACCCTTAAATTAAAAATGATTTTACATATAATTTGCTATCATCAAACACAGCCTGTTTATATTTTTTAAAACTAATCTTACACTAAGAATTAGCTTTTGAACGAGCGGCTGGTCTGCTCACATTGTACTTCACGTTTTTTTGTTTTTAATATATATTTTAGAACTTATTAATGCATATGGAGAGGGGTGGGAACCCTTGAGTTAGACAACTTTAATACCAAATAAATAAATACATTAATTAATTAGTGATAGTGATTGTAACCACCTGCAAACAAGACTCTTTCTACAATACTCACTGCAGAATAAAAACAAGATTCTGTGACAATTCTTGGCGCAATCATGAATTTTTAACTATTTATTTATATTTTAATGTTTTATATTGTCTTATTTTGTATGTACATATATACACACCGCCCTTTATGAATGTTGTTAAACTTGCTGCAGATTTTAATATTTTAATATATGCATGTTTTTCATAACACTTATTATCTTGAGCTCTTACATTTATTGCATGTATGGCACACACAGGTGTGTTTTATTCTTTATTTGGGGGAGGGATGGGGGGAGAGGCCAGGTGCTGAGGAGAATTTGAGTCAGTCCTAGTCCTAACCTGGATTTTTATATTATTATGTAATTTCATGTTTTATCATTATCATTATTTTAGGGCACTGTGTTTTAACCCAAACATAACCCTGGTAAGTAACCCAGATAATCCAGACCTAACCCTAAACCTAACATATCTTTGAAGACTGATATTGTTTTATATAAATAACAGTCACAGGTCATGTGGTACTCCAGAGACACCAGTTATAATATAATTGGCCTCTTTAGAGTGTTAATGATACTACTGCCTCCATCTGATCAAGTGGACTCAAGGGTGCACAAGTGGTAATGAGTGGAAGGACCTCATCACACTTGCTAGAACATAACCTTCCTGAGAACCACATGATGTACCGTTCCCCCTCCCTCCCCTTTAGTTCCCCACGGGGACATGCTGCAACGATGCCCCTTGGAAGTTTTTATTGAAATGAAAATGTACGAACCACTGATTACGGAGACCGTTGGAAAAAATCAATTCTCATTTCGAAGGGAAACATTTGTCTTCCTGCTCCGGCGGGGCCGCGGGTCTTGACAGCAAAGTTTAACATTAAAGGGTAAGCATTTGAACAAGGGGGAAGAGGGGATGAAGCGAGGCAGCAGGACATCGCGTGAGAGAGGGCGTTGAACTGTATGCAAGTATATCTGCGCCATGATTTGCCTTAGATGTGAAGCAGGAGCGGGGTAGGTAAGAAGACGATCGAAAGTCCCTCTCTTTTTATTGATCGTGTGCGGACCACAAGGGGCTGAGGACCCTCAGGCGAGGCAACGGACTGGAGGAAACACAGAGTAGCTGTGTGAGTGTATTAGCAGAGGTTTCACAGGGGGGAAAAAAATAGCTCTCTGACATTTTACGTGACAGTACTGCTTTATAGAACAGCTACAACAAAATCTAGTAAGACTTTCTGACCTGGTATGTAGCAACGACACTACTTACCAGAGTGCATCTATATATGACCACATTTTAGCTGACAGCGTAACTGCACTCTTGAATAAAAGGCTTTGCATTCATATACAGTTCTATAACTCCCAAGCTTTAAAGCCAGTGTGTTAGTAAGCTTCCACCCTGCTGAAGTGTCCTCGAGCAAGACACTCAATCCGTATCAGCTCGAGGGCTACTTGAGGATTTGAAGGATCTTGACACTCCAAAGGGAGAGTTTTGTTCTAAAACAGCGTACAAATTGGAAAATGACTCTTGAAAAAGAAAAACATCTTTCCATATGAGAAAGAAATCGTTAAGTAATTGTTATTGATCAACAGCCCGATCAGCCTCCTGCAGACATTTCACGGTCATTTTGTGCAAAGTAGAAATTGTTACTTAAAGTGGGACATTATGAGCAGAAAGAGGTCAATGAGACACTTTCATAAGGCCGCCGGCAGAACAGCACCTTGAGCGCTCAGACGACCCTAGATGGCACTGGCTTTGGCTCATCATGACAAGGCTTGTTTTACGAGATGTATTTCTTCTGACAAGAGAAACAACCACAATTTATCCCGGGGTCTGAAACCATCAAAACACTGGTGGGACAGACTGAAAAGAAAGAATAACAAAAGAAAAAAGACAAAAAGAAATGACAGCTACATTGGTGCCAAACACAGCGAGAGAAATAGTTTTTTTTCCCTCCGCTTTTGTGTTTCTGCTTCACTTCTTCCCCTCAATTTAACTGTTGGTGGCTGAAGCACAACAGAAAAATATTTGACAACAGAAATCTGCTGATGTGAGACAAACCTAAGCGAGCTGGCTCCTGGCAGGAGCCCTGGGTACACATTTGAAAAAGCACCTGGACGAGGACGCACATACAACCACGCGCGTACCTGCCAAAGGCGTTTTGTACCAATAAATATCTTTCTTAGGTGCTGCTAATGTGCATTGCAGCAAATGAAGGATAAAACCCTGGCAAGGGGGGGAAATCTCATTTCCAAATGTTCTAGGCCCCTTTTAATGCAAAGCTCAAAGAGCGAATCCATTTCACACACATAACTACATTCTCCATTTTCCTCAGCTGCCTTAATCAAAACGCAGAACACCTCTGCCTGGTTAAAAAAGGGCCCCCTTTTAACCACCATTATCCAGTAACACCACTGCACGTACTGATAGACTGGGACATTAGGCCGAATGCTATCATGCCTCCTACAGATCACAACTGCCAACAGACTCATTTAAATCAAAGGTTGCAGTGCAGCATGCTACAACAGAATATTTGCATTTGTGCCTCTGCTCTGAAAGTAAAATGTAGTTTGAAGGAAGACAAAGAAATACTACTTACATCCTCAATTAATAGCAGTTTATACTTTGCAGGATATATGGTGGCCTACATTTATTATTGCCTCTCTCACCTTATCATGCCTGTGTGTGTGCGTGTGTGTTTCGATATGTGCATGCATGAGAATAGCAGAGACTAAATTGGCTGCGTTGGCTTAGAGTAATAACTTTTGTGTGAGAGACGGGGTGTAGCACGGTGGGTGAAAATTTGACTATATCACAAACCAATGAACAGCAGTATCATGGATATGCTCCATTATGATATATGTTATTAGCCTGCTGTGCATTCCAGCAAAATGCAATATTTGAGTAATACAGCCCCAACGTGAGTCTAGCAATTTAAAGTGAGTAATAAGCAGAGTGTCGATTTGGTGTGCTTTTTTTTTTTTTTTTTTTTACAGTTTTACGTGTAAGAAGAAATCTACTGCTTTCAGTGCACATGTGTTGCTTGTGTTTAATGGGTGTTGGAATAAGAATTTGTCTTTTAATACATGACATTTGGTTTATAGAAATGATCTGCAGAAACAGGGTGTAATAAGGTTTAAATGTTGGGTGGCGAGTGGGTGTAGTATTCTCCTCAGCTCCTGTTCATTAACTGCAGTGTTTAGTGAATTCCAGAGGCAGCTCATCCCAACTCCCCAAAACCTTAACTTCATTACATTTTCAACTCTTGTGATACGCCAAGCTGAGAATTGGAGGATCACTGCGGCAGACAACTCCTGACCAGCTTAGTGTTTGATTAAAACCAAAAGATAATCCTCTGGGATGAAAACTCTCCACTCAGTGGCTACTTCATGAGTTTGTTTACAGCTCGTGCTGGTGGTAGTGAGAGACACAGCCCTTGTACTAACAGAAAAACATCTTCCAGACGGAGGAAAAATAAACTACTGGGCATAAACACGAGGCCATTCATTGAATTTTAACAAGGTGTGCCGGTACAATGTTTTCCATCTCATTTCCCCCCCAGAAAAGACGGCAGTTTGTAGCTTATCTCACGCTCTGAGGGAGTAACAGGAAGGTGAATATTTCTAATTCCCATGCATTTCTTGAAAATCAAACTGAAAATATACACAATTTCAGCAGTAAAACTTGCATATAATTGTGTACTGATGTCAATGCACTGTAGCTCCTTGAAAAACAATCTCTCACAAAACAGAAACATCCCTACTAAAACTGGCCCCTGGCTATTATCGGTACGCTTGTGTAGAAGAGACGCTCGTGCCAGCCGCTAATTGGACACATGAAAGGACTTGTGGCGCCCTTGCACCACCCCATCAGTTTCCATGATAGCACCTGCTGTGGCTGCTTGGGATTGATCTACACATAGGTACCTTGGCAGTGTGTGTGTGAATGGGTTGTGTGTGTGCCGGCGCTGCTCAGTATTCTGATTTTTCATTCTCCTGCTCTTTCCGCTGACCTCCATTTTAACCGAGCGATAGCATAGTGGGGTTTGGCGCCAGAGGAAGACGGAAAAGGGGTGGAGAGGATGGTGCCAGAATATAAAAAAGGGGATGGGAAAGAGTGTTTGTAGCTGGAGGACGATGGAAGGTTCACCACCTTTCCTCTTTCCATATCACCGATCAGCTTTACCCAATGTTAATTGAAAAAATGGGGATTGGATGAAGCGCTAAGCGGGTACACAGGGAGTAAGATGCAAATGAGCTGTGAAGATATTTATCTATTTATGCATTTATGTGTTTATTTATTAATCTGTTTGCTTGCGTGTTTGTTTATTTCATTTGGAGAGAATTTAAGCTCATACAGAAAGCTCCACTAGGTGTGATTGATAATTTAAATGTGTTTTCCCGACGAGACGATTTTTAAAATAACTTTTCAGACAGCAATATTTTGGTCATTTCCATACAGAGAGGAAAGATGATGAGAGCATTACCATAAGCTGCAGTTTAATTATGCCCAGAGCAAAATCTAGTAACGCTACAGTATCTGTGCTTTAGGGGTTTTTATTAAACTGGAATCAAGACCGACTTTGGGGAAATATAAAACTAAACAAGCCGGAGGAAACAAATAAAATCAAGCATGTACAGTACCTGTGCGTGCACACAAACGAGCCCCCAATCTCATACACACACACACACACACACACACACACACACACATACACAGTGCCAATTATATTTTGAATGACAGAAACATCATACAAGCCACACAAGTTTGACAGAAACTTTCGTAAAGCATCAAGATGAAACAGCGGAGAGGAGGCATGTGAAGGGCATCCGCCACAATGCACACTGTCTGCACACACCTCGCAACACAAAAATCCACTCTATGCCTGTGTCAACATCCACATGCCCAGCTGGGTTCCTGGAAATCTGGCCGCAGAAAACAAGCTGACTGGTAACAATATCTGTTGGACCGCTCTTTGTCCCATCTACACCCTGACCTGGTGCACCGAACCCATGTCAAGGCTCGGATCATTACTTTTTCTTTTTCACTGTCTTCATTCCAGCCGCAGCAGGTGCCCTCTGACACGGCTGAATGGGCAGGCTGCGCCGCCTGAAAACAAGCAGTCATTTGGAAGAGAGGGGAGAGGGGAGATGACAGTGGCAAGAGCAGCGCAGAGTTGGCAGCTATAGTTGGACTGGACTTGGAATGGATGGATGGATGGATGGATGGACGGACGGATGGATGGATGGATGGAGAAGTGGCAAAGCGGAAAACTAAGGGACCGATCATATATTCTGATGTGGTGACCCACATTACAGAGGCGTTATAGAGACATTCACCAGAGACTGCTGCTCCTTTTAGAAGCAGAGGTCAAAGTTGAGAGAAGGGGATTCTGGGAAATGGAGTTTGGGAGTTTTGTTGTTAGCACGGTCTCAGCTTTTACGAGAGATGATCTGTGAGCTTGTCTTGACATGTGTTGTGACCATTTCGAAGTGAGAGTAAACGGACTCGACTCGACTCAGTCTCTTCGTCTCGTCATTCCTGCACTCTTACACTGACAATGAACAGGTACACATATGACCTGAACCCGCTTTGCTGTCCACTGCAGAGTCTCATCTGACCCCTCTCCTTTGTGCACTGACCTCATTAAAGAGACACCCTGCTGATATCCGACCAGCTTTGTATCAATAAATGTGGGTACTAAGTGTAAAGGAACTACGGTTAACTTCACTATATCTAACCAGAACCTAGACATCCCTACAGGCAGTGCTGATCAAACCGGGGCATGTCTAGGGAGTGGCCTGGGGTGACACGGGCCACCCCTTAAATCTGATCGGCCACCCCAGATGCCACCCCGTTATGATTTGTTATCTGCCCAGTCTGTTTGAACTGTTTGATGAGTAAACTGATTTTTTTTGGTACAACTGACCTGTAGCTAACCCTTGAACCCTTAGCACACTTGTACAAACAATCAGCACACTGCCTAAACAACAATGGCAGCTGTCAATGTCAAAGACACATCCAAAGATGCTATAGAGAACTTTTAGGGCCAGAGGTTCCTTAACCAAGAGTGGTGGCATGGTTGATGCACGGCACAGGAAGGCTCTACAGCAGGTGATTAAAACTGCCCAGAACATCACTGGTTCCCATCTGCAGAGCATCAGTGACTACAGTGAAGTGAGATGTCTGCACAGAGCCCAAAAACCTCTTCCTTAGCTCACCGTTTAACTGTAATACAAGATGGCTTCCTGCCAGCCAGCCTCCATTGTTTCAAATGATTGCATCATTATTACGTCACCCAAGAGTGTTTATTGGTCTGCATTCTGGTAGTTGTAGGTTTTCTCCCTCTTAAGCAACAGGGTCCTTTTAGGATAGCATTTAGGTTTGAAACTGAGAGATGGAGTGGAATGGCAGGTTAAAAAAAGGTATGTATTTTGGACATTTTGCTAACAAGAAGGAACATCTAATAGAAAAAAATGACAATGAAACTGAATTTTATCTATCTCAGTTGTCCTGGGGTAGCAGTAAAAATCTCAGATCGATAACTCCATATATTTCTGTGTAATTAAGGTGAAATGATCCTTTAAATTGGTATGGGCAGGACAGTTGTCAGTTGTGCTTCAATCACTGCTCCATGATGGATAAAATGCACAAATGCACAAACCGATAGAGTGGTCACAAATGGATAGATTCAGATTTTTTTTACAAGCCCCTGAAGGTCTGTAATGCAAAACAACACTGTTCATATGACCTAAACAAACGTGATGCATGTAAATATAAAAAAATCCATATTTCTAATATTCTTAAGATTATTGTTATGGCATACCTAAATTACATTGTGATTGTGCATATTGACAAATGTGAACATGGAATAGAAAAATCTATGCAATACTAAGCAAATAAATAAACCAACAATAAAAATGAAGCACAAAAACAGGAATGATGGAGCTACCTCATAAAAAACAGAGGAGTTTCTCAGTGGTGCATTAGATTGTTGTCACAATTCATTTGGATCATGGCTGGAAAGCTTTGCTTCTCTGAGGCCTCGGCTTGCGAGTAAATCCGGTGCCAGGGGCTGGAACAGCAAGCGTAGGAGGGCCTGTAACCGACCCAGAGGGGGGTAGCACCAGAGTGTGACTGGCAACAAGGCGAGGGATGACCCCAGCCCTGTAGCCTGGGTTTGGGTTAATGAGAGACCTCACCACGACCACCAGAGCGGAGAGGAATGACAGAGAGAACATTTTAAAGAGGGGGACTGATACAAAGCGGGAATGAGAGAGATGAAAATTGAGGCAAAGCAGCACAGAATTGGAAAATGTGTTGAAGAGAAATAATCAAAGATGTCTGATGTCCCAAAATGTCTCTGTTTCATTTCCAGCCTCCATTCAGAATCCACAGAGGATCTGATAGACAGATAGAGGATGTAAAGGGACGGGAACAGGACGGGAACAGGACGGAGAGTTAGCGCCAAAACAACATAAACTCTTAGAAATAAAGGTTCCTAAAGGATTAATCCTGAAATGATGAGTTGCTACCCAGAACCATTTGCTTCCAGTAAAAAGGAAATGTTCTATACGGTATTTTTTGTAAGACTAAGAGTTCCATTTAGAACAAAACATGGTCTGTTGGAGAGAGACCCATGGGTAATGTAGTAAATTGCCTTTTCAGAGGTCCCCTGGGTGGGTTCTAGATTTAATTCTTGGAATATAAAAGGGTTTCAGTAGAAAAAGGGTTCTCCTACTGGAACAATCCATGGAACCCTATACGGTTCTCTTTAACACCATTATTTCTAAGAGTGGATGACACCTCCACTTGGTTTTTAAATACTGTGGTTTGTGTTCCAAATGGTTCCTCGATTTAAGGCGTATTTTAGGGCCGCGCTTACTCTCTCGATGAAATTGTGATTGTTTTTGCAATTCACTGATTAAGTACATGAATTATATGCAGCTGCTGTTACCAAATGTGCAAGTGTGTGTGGTATTATTATACAATACCGGGCCTTTTGAATTTCTCTTAAAAATCTCAACTCCCAAACACACAACAAATAATAGACCAGATCACAGGGAGGCACAGAGACTGGACTGAAAACTAAATTTTGCTTCAGAGAAAATGTCTCCATATTTATTTATATCCTCATCCCTGTGGCCTAAATATTTAGCAAAGAGCCTGCTACCAAAGAAGACCTCAAAAGGAAGGCCCTACCCAAGGCTAATACGCCAACCAACTCATTAAAATGAGAATAACCTGTACAAAATCATTCAGGGGGCGATAGAGGAAAGAAAAAACATATTCACTTTCACAAAGCAGGAATTTCTCGTCAGACAGGCAGTCCCATAAATGTGTTATTTCCTATGTGGGTCACCTCCTGTGATTATGATGGTGTAAGATCCAGTGGTAAATATACAGTTTTATTGGCTGCAGGGGTTGTTACTGACAACAAAATGCTGCATCTAACCTGAGGTTGAGATTTCATTGCACTTTTCTGAGCCATGCAATCTAGAATGCAGCATATGCCTATTATTATTTTTATATCCATCCTCTCCTCCTCCTTTCTCCTCTAGACCTTTGCAATGCCTCGACTTCCATCATCCGTAATCACAACCTTCCTCTTTATCCCTTCTTTCTACTTGCTTCTTCATTTTTCTCTCTCCCTCCCTTGCTTTCCTGGCCCCTGAAAACTCATACATATACATGCCATCCTCCCCACAGAGCGCAGAGTGCGTTAAGCACAGCTTGGAAATTAATGGCCCCTGAGCAATGCATTGGTTGTGGCGACACCACATGCACTCTTTGGCTGAGATGGTGGGAAGACTGTTAACAGTGGTGTGATGTTAGATGGAAATGGTAAGGTGCATATCTTTTAGCAACAGAAATTAAAGTGAGGTCTAAAATAAGACATCCACCATTGCAAAAAGGTACAAACGTAATAAAGTGACTAAATCCTATGCTGTAGCCTTCTCTATTAACTTTATATTAGTGTTTGACAAATTTCAGTTATTTATGTATCCTCCTAAATATTGACTGGCTCTGCATAATACCTTAGCGTTTGGTCTGTGAAGCAACTGAAATACAGTATATTGTTTGTTTAGAGCAGTCCTTGAACCTGTCTCTGTGTATTTCTCTGATGTTTATTGGTTAGACAGGTTTTATATGTCTTTATCAGCTTACTGGTAACGAGAATGGAAACTAGCAAGTTCCTCAATGGATAGGACTAAAGCGAACTAATTCATTGTATCGACACATTCTTTTCCCAAGTCTTCAAATATTGCTGCCTGATCAGTGCCAAAAATCTAATGGTTGGGCTCAACATTTATACAAGAAGCAAACAGCAAGCTCCCAGATAAAAGTCCGGGGTTTGTTGGACCAATCCACCTCCCCTCCCGCCCATCCTGTAGGGATTTTCCAGCTTCTCATATCATGTTGCTACCGGCAGCATTTTAAACTGACATGATCCACTGGTGCATCATACTGCTGCGACAGGTGCCATCCTGCTGTGTTATTAACTGACACCATCCTCAGGTGTATCATACTGCTGTGAAAGATGCCGTCTGGCTGCATCATCTGGCTAACACTCTCCTCATATTGCCATATAATGTGCTGTCCAGCCGTATTATAAACTGACACTGTCTTCAGGTGTATCAAACGACAGCATGAGGTGCTGTCCGACCGCGTTTTTCAAATGATACCATCCTCAGGCGTGTCATACTGCCGTGAAAGGTGTCGTCCGGCCGTGTTACAAACAGACACCGTACTCAGGTATATCATACTCCCTTAAAAGGTGCCTTCAGGGCAGTTATAAATTTACACCGTCCGCTGGCGTATCATAAAGCTGTCAAAAATGGCTTTTGGCATCTTTGTCCTATGATGAAATCACTGATCAAGTGGTGGTATTTGATGACTTCAGAATGAGATCAGGCTGACTCTGTATTCATTCAGTTGGAAGCCTGAGGTTTTGCCTGTAAAATGGTAAATTCAGCCTTGTTTAGAGTGTTTTTCTGTTGATAATTTTCGACAGACATACATTCAACTGTTGCTGGTTAGAAATCACCCGAGCTGGGATGAGAAAAGACTGTGAGACTGTGAGAGTGCTTGTGAGAAACATGCTGTTTAGTAAGTATGTTCACTAACTGGTGTTTGTAAATTTCTGGAAAGTGTGCTTCGCTGCTGCAGTAGTTTTCTCAGGATTTGCCACTCTATGCTGGAGGAGTCTGTCTGCCACATACACACACCAACAGAGCCTCAGGACTTGCTTCTTCACAGCATTGATTGGACATGGTAGCAAAAAGTAGGTCAGTAAAAATGTATCCATAGTAAATGTCACTTATAAAAAGGGGTGGTATATGATGATCATAATTTTATATGACAGAATGAATAAATTAAAGAACACATTTAGGCCAGATAATAAAATCCTGCAATGCATACACTAATTTCAAAACATCCTAAACTGCACCACCAAGCCCTTCTGTCCAAATGAAAAACAATACAGTTGACTTTCTCAGTGCAGTTTTACAAAAAATAACTAGAAAAGACAAGTTTTACACAAAAATGGCTAACAGTGAACAAAAAGAGCAACGGGCAGTGGGTGCAACAAGCATTATTAGTTCACATAAATAAACAAAAAACTACCACTAACAGCAGAATAAAATATCACCAAGGCAGCTCACATAAAGACTTAGAAACAATATAAACTCCACAGCAGCTGAGACCCACAAACTGCACAGAGAAAAAAACAATGCTACATTTCTAGGCAACGCAGTGTTTGCAATCTGATCTAGGTTCCCCATTTATTCATTCTCAAGCATGATATAAGCAGTCCACCAAGCCTTGCTGGCCCCATTGTGCATCTTAAATTCAAAAAGTTGGGGTGAATAAGTGCTTGACAGTCACAGCCATGATGGGGATTGTCACAACAGCAGAAAGGTTGTGCATACCTTCCAAAGCAAATGTAGAAGTCACATATGGAGGATCCACCATTACTATGTAAGTATTTTAGGAATACCTCACATGCATATGTTGTTCATGCAACATTGGTTAGGTGTGTGATTTGTTGCACTTAAAATTCTTACTGGGTGGTGGATTAACCCTATGAAACCTGAGCAACAAAAGAGGAAATGTTTGTAAAAAGTACAAAAAAATTACCAGAAAATTTATACCAAAAAAGTCAAAAAAAAAAAAAAAAAAAACAGTAAAAAACAATAAAAAACTTAAATTAGTAATTATGATTATTATAAATATAATTTGTTCCCTTGCTTTTTTTTTGCCCTTGACATTTTTCCCTTGCTTTTTTAAAAAACAATTCTCCATGTATTTGTTTCTTACAATTAAACATTTCATATCAAGCTGCTTACTCCCTTTCCCTCCATGTTTTTAAAGAAACTGAGTTAATTTGCTTTAAGTTCAAAGGTGTAAATACCTGGGATAGGCATCTGATAGCAGCACAATAAGTGATGTCCCTCCAGGTTTTTTGGTGAATTATACAGATTTAACCTTTACTTTTCTGTCACATAAAATTATGTGCATGATAACCATCACTCATAGCTACACATCATCCTTTATTTCAGTGCATTGTCATGCCTTTTTTTTTACACTACACACAATTTCCGCTAGGTGGGTGCAATGGCATCCCCCCTTGTTGTTATTGTAGACACCTCCTTATTCAATGCCACTGTAGACTCCTTGACTATTCACTGCCTATGTATTTCCAAAAAATGTTATGAGGTAGGTGATAAAATGAGAACTGAATGGGGGGCAATATTTATGATGGGATCCTGCACCTTGCAGCAAAATTAGTCCAGATAAGAGTAGCTATGATGCTAAAAATAGCTCCCTTTCCATATTTTACTGCAGCACCTGGCGTACACATGGGATAGATCACCTAAATTGGATGTGTCAGAAAACATCAGTGAGCATGAACGAGCATAAGAGTGTGCTACATAGTTATCCTTCCATAAGGGATCACATGTCACTTTTCTATACTGCTGTTGCCTTTACAAAGTCTAGTCAAAGTCAAATATAGACATCTCAAATGGTGTTAACATGATCCCATGTTGATGAGAACTCCAGGAAGTGACACCCAGACAAAGAATTACCAGCTTTGTGAGACAGACTATAACTGGATTCTTCACATAGTGACAGTTTCGAATGGCAGCAGGAATACAGGTGAGAAAGCAATGACAATGCTGTCCTGATCATAATAAAGCCAGAGCAGAAGCTCATATGGGTCAATCTGAAAGACAATAGAGTGCCCCAGTAATGACTCTTAAGTCCCGGAAATCTATATGGATGTCAGCACCTTTGGTTACCTTGTCTTGAAGTCAATGGGTTTTTTCAGGGGTGCTTTGGTTAGAAGCTTAGAAAAAGATTAGTTAATTAGTTATAATTAATAACTTTCTAATGATTCTCCCACTATGTTGTTTTTTGGAGAGCTAATTTCCAGATCATTTTCTCATTAACTTTTACAAATATTTTTTGCAATTTGCAGGCCATTTTATAACTAGTTGCTGATTTCCTTTTTGGCCATGTTTTTGAAAGAAATTTAACCAAATTTGCTAATGTTTATTTATTTTTTTACAGCAGGGGTTATTTTCTGCATTAGCGAAAATCCAATGGGAAATCCTATACGCTTTTTTGATGAAGAAACCAGGGTAACTTCCATGTTGGCCTACAGAGAAACAACCTAGTCTGAGATGAGAGTCTACATTAGACAGCACAACTGCATTTGAAACAAAGGGGTCTCATTTTTCCTAAAAGTCCCAGTCAAGCTTAGTAAATTATGTGAATCACACCAATATGATTTTATATACAAATCCTGCATGATGCAGCTTTTAATCTAGACAATCTACCATTAGATTTCAGACATACTGTCAATGTCTTTCTTTATTCTTTTATCAAATAAGCCAGCAGAAACATCAAAGGAAAAAGACACACTGCGTGGGCTGACTCTGCAGCGTGACCTCAAGCATAAGCGAAGAAATGGGGATAAATGAGGACGACACATACAGTGTATGTGAATGCAGTAACGGATACAAAAATAACATAGAACATGCCATGCATCGGCTCAAAAGGGCTGGGCTCCATCAATACGAAGCGAGAGCCGGAGATAGACGTGTGATGAAATAAACATTATACTTATGAAATATGCAGGACTAATGTGAGTTGCAGAGACGTGTCAAACGTGTTTGTCGAGCCAGACATCATGGTGCATTAGGCTAAAGTGCTCCTTTCTGTTGCATGCTCTACCACCTTTATCTATGTACTTTAATCACCCTAACGCACGCACGCACAGACACTCATGCACGCGCATGCATGCACACGCACACACACACTACTCCTTCAGCCCACATTTGATTTGCCTTACTGTTTCTAGAATAACAATGAGTGATAGCAAGATGGAGCCCATTGAAAGGAAAGTCTTTTCTGAGTGAATCAGTGTCCGTAAGAACTCTCACTCTTTCCCGGCTCCTCCGCATTTCCCAGGAGTCTCTTTCTGAATCTATCTAGCCGGACTGAGGCCGCGGTTCTTTCATTTAAACATTATACAGGAGAATATTATAGCAAAGATGACTTCCTCTCCATCATCGACTTCTTTCTTTACCCGCTCTCTCTTAAATTCCCTTGGCAGTGCTTCTATTTCTCACAGACGCCGTATTCAGTTCTCTCCTTTGTGTTTCGCAACCCTTCCATTTCCCCTTTGTCTCTGCCTTTCTTGCAGCGTCTTCATCTCCATATTTTCTGCTTCTATCCATCTCTCACTGAAGCCTTAAAAGCAATACATTGAGAGGAATGAGCCAAATAAGCAACACGGATGGCATTGAAGGATAACAACAACAAAACATCATTCCATCTAACACAAACACATCACCTCATCCCCATCCTGCCCCGCCCGCCACCCCCTAAATATGTCTGCGTGCTGCACAGAGATAGCAGCAACACAAACACAGTGAGCTCTGTTCAAGCTATCCTGGGACAGATAAACTGTCTATTCTTTTCCCCCCAAAGTGATAATTGCTATTAAATCATAAAAAACTGGCACTTCAAGCCATCTGACAGAGATACAACAGTAAACACCTCCTTATACTGGAGGTCATACACAACTCACACTTTACAAAAAAAAATTATATTTTGGCAGTCAAATGTCAAGAGAGTAATTGTTGAGTGTTGACCATCGAGGGCATAAATAAAAACCTTGCTGACTCGCGGTTATTATCTGGAGTTAACAGCGGTATGCAAACACTGGCAAAAAGTGGTAATGTGATTACTGGGGCCAGTTGAAAGAGACATACTGCCCAGACAGCCTGCCAAACACATGGCATAATCAGCAAGCACTATATGGCTGTTTGTATAGATAAGAGTGGTTCAGACAAAGAGCAGTGTGTGTGATGACTGGTAGACCTCACATACACACTCTTTCATGCTTTATCCATTATAAATACAAAAAACTTTACTATTTAATGAGGTGCTAATGGCTGTCTGACTTAACCCCCCCCTTTGAAATCCATATAATTCTACAGAAACACTGAACTAAAATCCAAACCCAACACTTTTGCCCTCATTTTTCACAGATTTAAGTTCAAAATATAAGACATGTTACTGCACTCAATTTGATATATTCCGCACACATTTTGATCACAAATTTGTAAGACTGAACTGAATGCTCATTTCACTATCTTAAGCCATCTTTAATGCTCTTCCTGTTAATTTGGCACAACATTCAACCAGCCTCACAAAATTGGTTTTCACAACCAGAGAATTTATCCCCAAACTGTCAGAAACCATCTCATCTGCAAGCTCATTGACCTCACCAGGGCCCTGACCTGACAGCTGTTTGTCATCCTAAGTGATGCAGTTGTGAGGTTGGTTGGATGTACTGCCAAATTCAGGGAAATGTCATTGGAAACGTCTTATGATAGTGAAATGAACATTAAGGTAATGGTCACCAGGATCTTGACCTGACAGCAGTTTGTCATTGTAACCAATGGCCTTGCGAGGATGGTTGGATGTACTGCCAAATCCAGGGCAACAATATTGGGGATGTCTTATGGCAGTGAAAAGAACATCAAATTAACGATCTCTGGTGGACATTCCTGCAGTCAGCATTGCAATGACACGCTCCCACAAAACTCATTGCATCCGTTGTGTACTCAGAACAAACCGCATTAATATAACTACTGAGTGCATAAAAAAGTCTTACAGCTATGGGAAATGGGGGCAAAAGTTAAAGTACTGTGTTTAAATTTTTGCTCAGTATAGTTAATGGTGGTTTGACTTCTCCTCCCTTTTGAAATTCACATACTTATATATATATATATATATATATATATATATATAAAGAAACCAGCTTCTTAGACACACACACACACTGACACCTCATACACATCTGACAGGCTTCATGCTGCGAACGTCAGCATTGTGTCGAAGGGAGATCCTCTTCCTGGTGCTAAGAGGATTGGCTGGCTAAAGACCAGTGACTTTGAAGGCTGCAGAAAGAAAGAGAGGGGCCGAGTCAGTGGAGCCGGGAAGCTGAGAGACAACCTGAACTGGGTTTAATAATCTTCTAAGGTCTGCCATCCAACACAGCGGTGAACGTTGGCCGGTTAGCGTGCTGAGTGAAACTTTATCTGCAGGCAGGGCCTTTGCCTTGATCCCTCCACAGTGGAAGGTCATCATTTTTTTCTTCTTCTTCAGGCGTGTGCAGAGCTACAGAGTATTCCATCTTTAAACATGGACGCAGAGGGGCTTTTCCTTGTCTGTTAGACAATAACAGAATAATCAAGGCAAGTGCTTCACCTTTAGTTCTGACACAATTTCCTCAGGTGGTATCATTTTCTAGTGAATACCACCATCAGCTCAGGGATGGGACTCGACGTTTTAAGAAAATTGAGATAATATCCTTCAGAATGACATTTGCAACTGCAAGACACCTCCGCTTTTGTGGCTTTTCTTTTTTTTACCAGTGTGAAGTTCAAAAAAAGAGGAACAGGGGGAAAGGCTTAGAGAGAAGAAGCAAAGTAAAAACATAAGCTTGAGCTGTGCAGTGCCCGGAATTAGACGGATGTTTGCACTGAGCAGCTCCCAGGTGTGAATGTAGAACTTCGGATGTACAGCAGTCTGCTGTCCAACTTCCTCTTGACAACTATCTGTGTGCTTGATTGCATCCAGATAAGTTAATGTTTTGTCTGTTTCCTCGCTGTGCAGGTTCTGCTCTCTTCCTCTAACAAACCGTTAGTGATTCTCTCAGCGGTGTATCAGCGGCCGCACAGCTCTGCCTCACCCCTTGTGTTCCTACAGATGGGTGCTTAGTGCAGCCAAGCATTGCGGGCATAAAATAGACAGGTACAGAGCCACTCCCACAGGAGCGCTGAACCATCCCTTCATGCTATGCACCACTGAACTAACATCTCCTTCTGTACAAAGTGACTCAAAGGTAGATGCGTATCCAAAAGGACATGCATTATTTTTGAGTGTGATTCGTATCTGAAGTCACACTGAGATAAATTTAAAATTTAAGCTTTTAAATTTTCAGCTGAGAAGTGGTCGTATAGAAGGGTTTGGGTTGTCACTAGAAACAAGTCTTTAAATGAAACAAATACAATGTGAAACAGAAAAGAAATGCGCTATGAATAACCACAGCTGATTTTACTACCACCCTTAGGCCCATTTCTGTCCAAATCTATCTAGGTATGCACGCCATCCCTTCATCCCTATATTTATAATTCACCACAGAAAAGAAACAAGAATCCTTGTGCTATGCATTAAGCCCAGATGTCTCTCCGCAGAGCAGCATTAGGCATCTAATGTAGCTTTCTGCACCACAGCTCCGTGTTTTCCCCCATCTCCCCCATCAACCTTCCTGTTCCATATGGTTATATCCATCAACTACCTAGCCATCGATCAGCCTTGGCGTTACTTTCTTCTCTGCCTGCGTGCTAGGTCGAACTCATAAAACATCCGAGGCATTATTGTGCATTAGACAATAAAGATGTGCTGCAGGGAAAATCCATTAGCTTCTATAGAGAGGTGGCATGAATAGAAACGTCTATGGTCTTGACTGAGATGATCCATCTTGCTCTCTTGGGCCGACGTGCAACAGCTTTTGTGCTTGAGGTGAGTGAACACGTGTTACGATGAGAGCCGGCTTTTCCTAGGGCAGATTTGCATATGACTGTGTGGGAGCAGATAACGTCATAATAACGCCCGGGTTTCATTAATGTGACATGGGAGGAAGTCCTTGGGAGCATTTTTCTCTCAATTTGTTTGTAGGTCTGTAACAATTTCTGTCTCACACACTGTGATTGGCTTTCCGTTTTCACCTTGCTAGCAGTGTTGCTTCAGGATGTACACTTTGGTGCAGAGCATGGCAATCGCACCAATGGCAGTCAAGATTAATCACCTTGTGGCTTCTAGCACTGTCCCTAGGACAAATTTTGTATTTCTCTCCATAGTACTGGATCCATTGATGGCAAAATTTGGCAAATACTTTGCATAGCATTGGGTATAATTAACCGCATAGCTTCTAGGGCGCTGCCAGCAGGACTGAATACCTTGTTAAACATTTATTTATGCAGGGACACTCAACTGAGCTTGCATGCTCTTTTGCAGCAATACTCTGACATTCATATAATTCTACCGGGAGTAGCCCAGAAAGATCAGGGTCTGCTGGTCACTGCACAAGCGCAACTACAGTACAACAGTTGGTTATGTGCCTTGGCTGTCTCTCCCTTGAGAGAAAACATTGGTATTCCTCCTTCTCCATCACAATAGAGCTTCTCTGACCTCAAGGTTACTGCCTGCACTTACTCACTTCCACTGTTGACTCCCATTCATCCAGCTGGTTATTTTCTCCATCTATTCTCTGTTGCAGTAACATTGCAACTTCTGCCAAATTTGGCTCTGTTTGGCTCGCTGCTTCTCCCTCTGTGCCATAGCTGGGCAATGAACTCAGACTAATGTATGTTCTTCTTTGAAACATGGGGTAGACTCTAGAGAAGGGCCTTATCAGGCAGAAGGACAGCATCTCAAAAGCTTACATCTTTTTAATGACTCGGGGCATATGGCTCTTCCCTTTTTTTCCACATCTCTGTCTATTCATGAAGGCCACATCTGGAGGAAGACATAACATAAAGTCATGTAGTCCCCAGCTTTTTAAATTTGTAATGTGTTTATGACTACCATGCAGCAGGCCACATATATGACCGGATATGTCAACCGAGCATGTATTTCCATCTAAGTCCTAGCCTTATAACTATTTATAACTAACAGGAAACTGAACTGTCAGAGTGTTCCCAATGTTTTATTTAGGATTAATTTTTCATGGATATAATTACATTTTCTTAAGCTCCTCCCCACAGATCCCTTCAGCTCTTTCTGAGTCATGTTGACTTTTCACCACCAAAATCTAATCTGTTCATCAATGAGGCAACTCAAATGTTTGTGCCAAACCAAAATTCTTTCAAGGAGATCTTGAGATATTGCATTCACTAGTGATGAACACAAGGTCACAACCTGGACCTTTGACCACCAAAGCCTAATCTGCTCGTCCTTTACTCGAAGTGCACGTGAATGCCAAATTTAAAAATATTTCCTCAAGGTGTTCTTGAGATATTGCGCTAATAAGAATGAGATTAAGTCACAGTGACCTTTGACCACCAAAATCTAATCAGTTCATCATGAAGTCCAAGTGGATGTTTGTGCGAAATTTGAGGAAATTCCCTCAAGGCATTCTGGAGATATCGCTTTCACAAGAATGGGACGGTAGATGGACAAACAACCCAAAAACACAATGCCTCCAGCCCCTGCTATCGCTAGCAAAGAGGCATAAAAAGATATTATTTCATTATGACATTATGTATCAATATATTACACAGTGTTTCAGTGCAGGTGAAAAATAAAAAAAATCCTCTACAGGGCCATCAGTTATATATCCGCCATATAGAAATATTTCTGTGTTTTCTAGGGTTCACCAGGCAGGCTTTCCAGTTCTCCAAGCATCTACTGAGCACCACGTCAACTCCACAGTTGAAAAGCCTTCTGTCCTCGAGGTACCACTTCAAAGTAGCTTTCATTTCTCTGATCACAACGAACACAGTACGAATTCCCTTTTATGCTGTGCACCAAACTTTGACCTTTTCTTCCACCATTCCATCTGATGTGTCCCTTCCCATCACAGCCTCATCCGTCTTCCAGTGGCACCTGTCATCAATCTCAGTGGTCACTGTGCCTGTCGATCTGGACCCACCATCACTCTTCATTTGAGTCAGTGGGAGACCCCTGCAAGCTGCCTAACTAACCCTGTAACTGCCTGAGCTGGCCTCGGTCTCAGACCCTCCATCCTGCTGCTATTTCCTTTACCTTTTATTCCTCACGTTCTTTTCTGAAATTCAGTTGTGTCTCAAGGTTTCCATTTCTTTAAACTGGGACTAGTTGAGTGTTATACTTAAACATAAACAGTAAAAAATGAAAAAAATGTACTGCTACAGCTCATTACACATCTATGGTAGATGACAAGCTAAGGTACTGAGATGTAGCAGCTGGCACAGTGGTTGAAGAAAATAAGCCACTGGGTTAAGGAGAGCTGTACTGGATCATCTACTAGGCACAAATCTCAAAGCATGCTGGTTAAGGAAATTCCCTGAAACATCCTGTGGTTTTGTTGCAATGATACAGCATTGTAGTTGGACAATTAATATGTAAGTTTAGATACTGTCAAATAATGCATACATGTTTAGTAGATTAAATACAAGAGGCAACCCCTGAAGCTCAAAAAGGATGTTTAAGTGCTAAAAACTGCCCAACTCTGAAGCAGATGTTTATGGTACAAAAATACAGTTATGGTCTCCATAGCTAATTTCCCTGTTGACGACTGTATGAGGGGTGAATTTTATCTTTACTCACCCATCTAAATATTATCAAGGCTTAAAGTGATGCATAATTAAGAGTGTGGACACTTTGTCACTTACACAGACAATGCTAGTTATGATGGATTAACCCCAGATTCACTTAGTTAAAGTGCAGATGTAGGCTAGCTACAGCTATTTTTAGTTTGTTTTCAGTTCACAAAAGTCAATTGTAATGTTTCGATTCCCTAAAACATCTTGTTCAGCTTTTGGTTGTACTAAAAGACCCTCGAAAGAGTAGGATGTTCAGTTTTTCTGATAAGTAACATTGCATTTTGTTTTAATGATTTTAAAACATTTTTGTTAGCACAAATTAGCAGGTAACTGTAGCTGTACATGCACACTGCTAACCAAGCTAGCTGCTAGCACAATGTTTAGCTTCAACCCTTGCTCAGATATGTTCGATGGCAACAGCAGAAATGCAAAACTCAAGGCTTCAAAATGGCTGTCCATAAACCAATGGTTGATGTCACAGTCGCTATGTCCATTATTTAAGACAGACTTTAATTAATTACGTGCAAAGTTCCCCAAAATGCCCAACCATTTTGAGTTTCACATTTTTCTTCAGAGCCTCATCAGGGCATAACACAGTGGCCACTAATGTTTAGCACAATGAATTAGTTTGTTATTGTCAAAAATATTGAAAGTGAAGTGAAGCATATGGTGTGATCCACACAGCTTGTTCTGACATCTGTTACCGCTGGAGAAAATAGATGGATCGGTGCAGTAAACAGTCAAATGCTGTCAAGTCCTGTAACCTCACTGACCTTAAAAACAGAATGAGAAAAGAGCTGGAGTGATTCATCCTTGTTGAATGCTTTAAAATAACTCCTAACTAGCTGTGCTGTAGCTGCTGGTTTGCTGGTGAGTTTCAAGTGAAACAGTTTCCCTGACAACAGTTTAAAACATTCAATCAAATAAATCATGTTTGTCAGTGTTGGACTAATGCACTGTCACATATTAGGACTAATGCACTGTATGCACATGCTGTTTTGTGTGTTTCTGTTTCTGCCACAGCAGCTACGTATTGTTATGCCTTTAAATGCAGGTGCGTCGGAGCAGGTGTGCACCTGCTGTGTGTGCACTGTTTGCTAACAAGAACAGACACGGGTGCATAATTCTGGTGCTGTGCTATGAATATGTGTGTGTGTGTGTGTGTGTGTGTGTGTTTGTACAGCGCATGTACAAACAGTCAGGCCCAGTGACTGTATAATTCAGACTGCAGGATACCCGAGGGTGCAGGCCTCTCTCCTCGGTCGGTTACTCACCGGGAAATAAAGGGAAACACACCCCCAATGCAGTGGCAGCTAGGAAACAAATTGAGCTAAAAGGTCAATCACCCCCCTACCCCCCACCTAACTTTAATTAACAAATCAGTTGAAAATGCCAGGGAACCAGAGGCTATGAAAATATTACAACGTAAAGTTGCTACTCAATGCTAATTGGGTACCATTTAATACACCAGTGAATGGATGTTAATCATTAGCTAATCCACCCAGGCTTTCGTCTATTGTGGGAATGGCTCTTATGTCCTGCTGCTTCATTAGGTGAAGTTCTCGTGTCTGATATCAGCTCAACACTGATTTGTTCCATCACAGCTTAAAACAAGTCAAATGAGTTAAATGAAGAAGTGAGGTCGACACGGAAAAGTTTGTTTTCAGTGACTGCAGATTCCACGCTGACAGCACTGCTTGCTAAATAAACTTTGGGAAAAAAAAGACATCATAAACACTGCGCCTGCCAAAAAGCCAATCTCTGAGTAATGCTGAGACACAGCCATTAGTGAGATTGGCAATGCTCTCTGATACTTGAGTTATCCCCTCCAAACCTCCCAGATTTTATTCGTTCCTCCTCCATCCCTTCATCTATCTCTCCCTCTGTCAACCTGCATCTCAATTAACAGCAGGAGAAACAGAATCAGATCTCTATTTGTTTGGAATCCTATAACAATGCCACCTAATCAGTCTCGGCTGGACTAAAGGGGGCGAGAGGCGAATGGAGTGAAAAAAAACAAAAGTGCTGGAATTGCATTAGCGGTAATAAGGATACCAGAAAGTAAAGATAAAACCTCCTTGTTGCAGAAGCAGACAGAGAGAGAAACAGAGAGAGATTGGATGATGGAATGGTACAGTAGGAGAAGCTGATGGAAAGGAACCCAGGACTAATAAATTAGGAGGCAGGAAATAAGGAATCTAAGCAGGTCAGGGGCATGTGGCATGAAGGAGTGCAGGGCCTGATGGCAGAGTTGAGGAATAAAAATGAGGGAGTGGGAGAGGGGAAGGCAGATGTCTGATTCACCGACTCATCCCTCTGCTCTGGCACTGAGCTGCACAAAGCTGGCACGGCTGAGAAAAAAGGAAAAAGTCATGATAGATAGAGGTATCTTAAGGTAGAAGTTGATATCAAGAAATGGAGAAAATGCAAAGACTGACTGAAGGTGTGCAGAACACCAGATAGTTATGTAAGATACAACCCCTTTTTAACAGCTTGTTTAAGGCAGAGGATGCAATTTCTGAAATAATACAGACATCAGGATTTGGTGGGAAATAATTATAGCAACTGTTCCAAACAGAAAATTTAGTCAATCAGGAGGAGGAATTGTCATCTTTGAAATGCCGCGTGATGTTTGTTGAGTATGTTACATTCATTGGTCCAATACATTAGGGTAAATTTTCAATATACTTTAATGTAAAGTGTATTTGAAAATCCATCATGATTCATTGGATAATGGGATTATAATATTTGATTGTGCTATCAGGAGTTGTAGCAAACAGGTTGCACTATTGCTGTCTGACCACTCTGGAAGAGTAAAGTTATCACCAATATCAAAAACTGACTGTCCTGCTTAATACAACCATGAAAGGCTGCAAAAACCATTAAATTATTCATTTACAAAGACATTCCCCTGCATTTAGCCCTCTCGAGGTTCTTCTCCTTTTTCCCTGTGTGCCCATAAGAGTTGGTGACGCTTAGATTACAGCAGAATTTCAGTCAACCTTCCCTTTCAAGTAATACTTAGATATGCTAAGTTACCTAGGCTTGTCTCTGTTAAAAAGAAAATCAAAGTTTTGCAGATGTTTAAAAGACATGAGCAGTATCATTATCCTCTGTCTCTATGTGTGCCTTTTTCATTGTGACCGAAAGGCTTGATTTGTGTTGTTTTTCCTTTTTTTTCATAAAAGGTAACATTGTCAACATAGATCGTTCATTGCATACTGTAGTCCTTGCTGTCGGCTTCTTGAAGCTATATTTTCTAACCCATTTGCCTAAGCAGAACCTAAATCGCCATGTGTCTTTTTGTTAAGCTTGTCCAGCTTAGCCACAGTAGCTAAAGGGGGTGGGACATAGGGGTGGGTGGTATTGGACAATTGTTAACTGAATTTTAAAGCACAATAATACAGCCCAGAGGCCCGTTCAGTGGGTGCATGAGCTCTGGTTCCCTCCAGCATGCCTCCACAGTTACTGCCCTGCTCTGCTGCACCAAGGGGACTGCCCCATGGGAGCCAATTAAGAGCGTCCACTGTGTCAGTGACAGCTGCTCTAGTCGCAGCCACCGAAAGCCTCCCAGCTCCACATCACTGATAGGGAAATACTGGAGAGATGGGGAGGAGATGAAACAGAGAAAGAGTCAGAAGGGGAGAAGGGATCAATAAGGACAGCAGTGATCCTCAACACGTCAAGAGATCACGGTGTGTCGGAGAGGAACCCTGACTCCAGGTTGATTACATGCAATTCACTTCCGCTGTGCACAGTCAGTTTCACAAGAAAGACTGTTACATAAGACAGAGATGGACGTCTAATCCATTCTAATTGGAAAACTGATAATTCTTTGTTTGGCCAAATAGAAATTGTAGCAATTTGCAGAAAAACTGAGCAATTGAAGAAAAACAAAACTGATGTATCTCAAAAATTGCAGCCACTGTTCTGCTAAGAGAAAACCAGACTAATTTGGTATGCTTTGGTACCGAGTCCCACAAAAAGGCTGGTTTGATAAGCAATGCCACACTAAATTATTTCTACCCTTGAGATTTAAACAATTTTGATATTTTCAAATGTGCCTAAATGACTTGTTTTTTTTTCTATTTTCGATACACTCCTGTTTACCATTTACTTTAATAGATTCTGGTTTCATACAAGTGCAAAAGCCTCTGGTCTTTTCTAAACAGCCTAGATTTCCTCTTCTGTCCTTCATATCCTCTTATCATTCTATTCCGTCTGTTTCTCTTCAAACCATATTCATATTTCAACGAGTCTAGAGCACGAAATTCTTTGTCATCTTCTTGTCAAAGACAGAAGAGAAGGGGTCACTGAAGTGAGGACAGTGAGAGGAAGCAGTATGATATTTTCAGAACACAATAATGTTACTGAATCAGGGGAAGTTTTTAATTGGGGCCTCTGAAGATAACCCGTATGATGCGAATAGCCAGCAGGGGTGATGGTAGAGCGGTGATTATACATTGCAAGATGCATTCTTATGCTCCCATTTAAATACCGTAGCAAGTGAATTACATTCCTGCCTTGTTTTTCTTAGGTATTTGCCTGAAACAACTGTGGAGCTTTGCAAAGTGAGATTGATAACAGCGTTCTTGGTTCCAAAGAGAAGGTTAAGAAGAAAGCTTTTCCATTTTTTTTTCAGAATTCCCACATGACTTACTGTTCTTCACCATTGATTGCTTAATGCAACACAAAGCCTCTGTGGGTTTTATTTAGTCTCACAAATTGATTAAGAGCTGCAACTTGAGGAGGAAGTGCACATGTATTATGCCCATTTTTATAGTACAGTGGCAGTATAGTACTTAGCACAGAGGAAAAGCAGGTTGTCCACTAATCGGAAGATCGTTGGTTTGATCCCGGCTCCTCCAGTCAACATGTCCAAGCATTCTCAGGGCAACATATTGAACCCCAAATTGCTCTTTATGCTGCGTCATCAGTGTGTAAGTGTGCATGTTTTGGTTACTGAGTAGCAGGTTGCACCTTGTATGGTTGCTTTGGCCTGCAGTGTGTGAATGGGTTGCTGTGACATGTAGTATAAAAGCGCTTTGAGTAGTCAGTAGACTAGAAAAGCACTATGTATGTGCAGTCTATTTACGTTTTTTTTTGAGTAGTGGCTATTTTCTGGAAAACGGACAGTGGCGTCTAACCTTGGTGCCACTGTCTTCAAATTACACTATATTGCAACCCACCCCTTGATAGTGGGTTGAAAAGCTCCCCGTGTCATGGAACAGGCCATGCTAGCACACCTCTGCTATACATACACCACTGGCGAATTGTATTTCCTAGGATGGAAAAGATATGACCCGTCCTACGCTGCTTTACTCTGCCCCTGATTGGCTTACTTTGAGATTCTTACCCTGACTTTAATTGGTCCCCCTCCTGTTGCCTACATCTAACCAGCCCAATAAATGAAGGCAATGAGTAGCCAATCAGATGGAGATGGGGAAGGCTTATGTCTTCACTACCATTGGATATGCAATTTAACACTCCACTGGAATGTCACCAACCCCTTTCTGAAACAGCAGAGTGTCTGAATGCCTGCTCACTCTGTCTGAATTTAGCTTTACCAACATTTATTTAGAATAAAAAGGTTTTCATAAAAGTATTAGATTGTAAACATTGCCTGCAGGTACCCAATATTCTCTAAGGTAAAGCATAAGACAGGCTGCACCCAAAACTGACCATAAACAATAGATTTAATACCTATCGATCTTCCACAATACTCAGGCAAAAGATGATATGAAGAAATGGAGACATAAAAATGCAAAACCTGACTTAAAAGTGTGCAGAACACCAGAAAGTAATGCAAGATGTGACCATTTTTTTAAAACACTGAGCACAATATAACGCACAATTAATCAAAACCAGATGTTTCTTTGGTCCTTAACCCTAAAATATACAGTATAAACATTTTATTGTAGCATTTTTATGGAGTGGGAGAACTTGCGAGGGACAGATTGAAAAAGGAATCATCAAACTTTTACAAATGTCAAAAGGAAAGAGCCAAATCTTATATTATCTGCCTTAAAAATCAAGGCAAAAAATAAATACATTGCTATCAAAGTTACTCCTCAATCAACCTGTTTCTCTTCTTGTTTCCAAACCTTTCCCTCATGCATAGCTTATTGGGCATCACAGCTGTAAGCGTTTAATCAAAGCGTTAGCTTTCTAATAGCGTAAAAGTAATTACTAAGGAAAGCACTGTGTTTGAGACTGGAATCATGAACTAATCACACAGGAAACATTTGTTAATTCAGTATCAACTATTTGTCTTTCTGTTTCAGCCAGCAGCACCCATAAATCAGTATGAATATAGTATAACCGGACCTGTCCAGTGGTGCATAAACAGAATTTATATGCAGTACTGAGTTAGTTTTCTCTAATAGCTTTTGGCCATGTGATAAAAGAAAAACCCCTGATGCGTTGCGATTCTCTCACACTGTAATCCCTTGTCTTATTGCTTCTTCATTGTGTTAGACGTCCTTGAGTCTTGAGTAAATATGAGGAAAAGATTATCAGTTATCGCTTGCCACACCTGAAACAAGGTATCGGTTCACTTCAAGCGTGTAGAGCTTAATTCGTAATCAAACAGCAATGAGACGCACACGGAGTGGAGTGGATATTCTCCTGCCAATCAAACCTCTGCGTTGTTTAGAGTGAAAGTCACCTTTCCAGATGCCTGGATGCCAGCTCTTCTGCCACCCACACACACACTGCCTACACATACACGTGCATTATACATAACTGCACACGTACCTCCCACTCTGTGCAGTGTGAGGAACCTTCTGTCAGTTTCCACTCATCAAATGGTATTGGGATGCCACTTAGTGGAGCTCTTCTAAATGCAAACAATGTAATATGTGTTGCATGACTCTCTAATGAGCTTGGCAGCACACAAACTAACAAATTGTACTAACATGCACGCAGACACAGGCGTATACTAACCCACGCACTGCAACTATTTCCTTTCCTTCACTCCCCAGCTTTAATGCAAATACATTTATGCAGTGGAAAAAAAACTCAACATATTTGCGACTTGTTTACTTGCAGATCTTGGACTATCCCCACAGGCGCAGACAAAAAAAGTTGCTAAAATAACACTCACCAGGTTCCTGCTCAGCCAGCTCATGTCGGCCCCACCACCCACTGTCCACAGCCACAACCTAATGTCAACTCGCCTTTCACATGTCACACTTGACAAGCTCCTGACAGCTTTCCTCTAAAGGGACCTTCTGTCAAATCTGACATTTGCTACCATTAAACACCAGCCATGCCGTGTCCCTGGTTTGGAAAGCTTGAATGTGTTTTTTAGAGGACAGGGTTGATTGCCGGGTAGACTGACTCAAAGGTGTTGAAGGTAAAGACTGGATGGTCTTGAATAAAAGGGAAAGCCAGTGATGGTCAGGTCTGACAGGTATTACACGAAGGAAGTAGTGGTTGAGATGTGGGGGCGGTTCTCTTTACTTGGTAATTAACCACATGGAAAGGCACTAAACGATGCAAACTGCCCCATCCATCTGGAAAACAGTCACATCTTTGCCGGGTAATCAACCATACTGACATGTCACCAGCACGCTGGTGGAGATCTGTCATATCCATACAGATGCCCTTTGGGGCCATCTTGATAGGTTTGCATATGGTGCCACGGTCACATTTGCTGTCACAGCTTCTTGTTTTATTGGCCTGGAGCCACATGACCACATAATCAACCCACCTTCATAGAAACACCATTGGCTGATATATGGGATATATGTGGATTTATGTGATGGTTGTCTGCCATTTTTTTCCATTTTTTCCTGCTTCATACCTACCTTTTTAAATGTTGCTTCACTTGGTTAAGGTTAGGAAAAAATCATGTTTTGGTTTAAAAGCCTGCTTTTCATGGCAAGTAAAAAGAAATCACCTTTCCTGGCACTATCCCAGCAGAAACCCAGTCTCGGTAATCACCAACCTCTTTTAACACACTATCGCACTATTAACACCCATGTTTAGTGCCAAAAAATCCACTGGTAAAATAGCAGCAGGTCACTTAAAAACACTAATGGTTGGTGCCTAAAAAGCTATTGGAAAAACAGCGATAATGCTGCTTGCAGAAAAAGTGACAGGTTGCTAAAAAACAACTAAGTTTTGTGCCTTAAAGCTGCTTGTGCATAAGTGAAGGGTCACAAAAAACACCCATGCATGGTGCCTAAAAAGTTGCTGTAAAATCAGCAATAGTTCACTCAAAGTAACACCAACATTTACAGCTAAAAATCTGCATGGAAAGCAGTTACAAGTCACTGAAAAACATCCTTATTTGGTGCCTAGCAAGCTACTGGAAATACACCAAAAAATTTGCTTGTACAAAAGTGATAGGTTGCTAAAAACACCTATCTTTGGTGCTTAAAAAGTTGCTTCAACAAAAGTGACAGGTTGCAAAATAACACCCATAATTGGCGCCTAAAAAGTAGCTTTAACAACTCACTCAGAAAAAGATAACATTTGTGCCTAAAAATATGCCTGTGAAAAAAGCTACTGTAAAAAAAAAAAAACACTGTAAAAATGCCACTGTAAAACAGAGACTTTTCACTCAAAAAAGTCAGCATTTAGTGTCTAAAAATCCACTTGTAAAGCAGCTAGAAGTCACCTATATTTGCTGTATACAAAGCAGCTGAAAAAACAGTGACAGTTCAATCAATAAATGCCCACATTTAGTATCTAAAAAAAACCTGCTTGTAAAAGAGTGAGAGGTCGCTAAAAAACACCTATATTTGGTGCATAAAAAGTCACTTGAAGAACAGAAAAAGTTGCAGTACAAAATTCAAGTGTTGCTAAAATAAACTCATGTTTGGAGCCAAAAGGCTGCTTGTAAAGCAGCGATGAGTCACTAAAACACAACCGGTTTGTTTTTTCCTAGGTGTCTCACTATCACACAATCTCCTCCAATTTCGCAAGGCAAACTACGTCACTTTAGAAACCTTGATATAATATGTCAAAAAAAAAAAAAAAAGTAATGTTTTTGTGGTTTGCAGAAATGCGCAGTGCTGGTATTTCCTTCTAGCTTCTGGGTTGGGTTTTGTCCTCTTTAGACTTCTTCCCCTGCTTCATGCATGTTGGAAGTAGGTGACATTGTGCCTGTAACTCCCACCCTGCACCTACTGCTTCTTGTCTCAATATGGCAACACCATGGAAGAGTCCAGTATTAAAAAATGTAAACGGAAGCAGAAGTAGAATCAAATGTGTGCCTTGGAGATTCCTTGAATAAAGGCATTTATTAGTATTCATGCCGCGGCAGCTGGCTCTTGACCTCAGTCCTATACAGTAGAAAGATTTTCCACTGGGATCCCATTTTCCAATGAAAGGCCTGAAATGTTTCAGTGTGAGACAGTGGTCCCCTCAGGAGGGAGGTCAACTAACCAATGAGAAAGGATCATAGGTGACATCCTGAGGGAGGAAGCCTGGGACACTGTGCCCCTCCGCTGAGCCTGTCAGCAGTCTGATTAATACATGTGGCAGATCAGAGAGAACGAATGGATAAAAGAATCCTTTTCTTTACTGCCTCTTGTGTACTGCCAACCCACATATCAGACATTAATCAAGGAGGCGAAGAATTGTTTTCTCTCTACAGCATGGCACAAAAAATAAAACTTCATCTGTGTCTGGGGCAAAGGGAGGGGCAATGTTGCGTGACATTCTCTTCATATCGCTGAGCTAGAGGTCACCTCCCGGCAGTGAGAGAAAAGAGACAGGGAGAAAAATAACGCTCTCCATCTCTCACCTGCTCGCCCACTGTGCCTGCATTCATCAATCCTCTCCACCCTCTCTCTGTTCCTGTCCTTCCATCTATCTGGCGTTGTGTGACACACACAGTAACGGCGCACCCATATTGCTACCTCCGCCATCAACACAAATTGACTCACACAGTACTTTGATTATGACATGGAGCAAAACAACATTGCCCTCCATGATTACTGCATGTGAGCCATAAAGCAAACTGAATATGCAAACAGCATATCAGGGCTTTTTTTTTATTACCCAATATGTTGCTGGTAATGTAATTGCTCTTGAGCTCTGACAATGCAGAACTTTAAAGTTTAATGTACATGATGTAATTAATTTCATTGGTGGAGGACTAGTGGGACAAGGACTGCATTGAAAAGGTATGTCATTTTTAATCAAGACAAACACACTTGGAAATAAAAGTTTTAACAGAAAATTTTATGGAACTGCATTTCTGAGGCAATTTGTGGGAGTGTACATGATTAGTAAGAAGCGCTTTTGAAGCAACAGTTATATTTGTGCAAATGAAATGAGTCATATAGGACTGACCGAGTACAGTACATTTACAGTCTCCCCTGATGACAAGTTGTGAATCATCTGCATAGAGCTTCACTGAATCATGACACTCAAAAGTAAAAATAGTGATGGAATCCCACCACTTCCGTTTGTGTGACAGTATTGAAATTATCTCCACTATTAAGACAGTGGGATAAGAAAAGAAGATCATAAAGTTTTAAGTGCTCCTATAGATGAAAGCACAACACATGCATCCATTAACTTACTTAAATGCACTTAAATGCACTTAAATGCCTCTACCGGAGCCCAGCATCCATCTTGTTTATTACTTTTCAATAGCTCTGACCTTTTGATCCCCAAAGTATGGCTTATGGACAATAGCCTCTACCTGTGAGTGAAATACAATCAATATCTGGAGAGCTTTAGTTTTCTCTGCACTGTATGGGAGACCACAGAGCACATTCAGAAAGGAAGATGGGGGCTATGAATGGTGGGAGGGAACTGACAAAGCAAAGACAGATGACTGACAAGTAGGGAGCGTACTCTCTCAACAGGGGAAATGATTCAAGTCAAGTGCAGTGCTGGGAACTCCGCCTCTGCATAAAGCCGAGCACACGAGATGACTATATATCACTCTGGCCACTCATTGCAAACACACACGCTTTATACGGCCCTCAATAATGGAAAGGAAAAGAAAATGAAAATCAAAATACCTCAGCACATTGAGGGATGTTAATCAAGAATGAGAGTGATACTGAAAGGGGAAAAAAAGGAAAACAACACTAAATCATTGGCAAACAGATCAAGGCTCCTGTGCAGGAAATGATTCAAATGCAGACAGACGCAGACACTGAGACAAGTGGACGGCGGAAGGTCGAGCATGCTCATCTGAGCAATGGAGCCCAGGTGGAGGCCGTTTTGTTTGGCAGTGCCAGGACGTAGCCTTAATTAGCACAATGCCAACCATCCATCTACCTCAAGCCAGAGATGTCTGGCATCTGAATGTCTTATCTGTGTAATTCCTCAAATGCTGAATGACTTTTGCTGCTTCCTGGTTACAAATGAACCATGTTGCCATTTGTTTTGTCTCCTACATGATTCCAGGGTGTTTTGTTTTGGTAACTATTGAGCAAGCAGGCCTGCAATCTGATCATTACAGGAGCCGGCATGACTAAAAATACAATCTAACCAAAGCAAGGCCAACTAACAGCACAATAATACTTTGTCCCTGCAGGATTTAGTTTCATGAGGACAGTTAGTTGTAATTGAACCCAGTTTGCGGGTAAACCTAGCCCTCCCTCCAAGCTTAAAAAGGGCAACTCAGCTTGTGTACTGGACAGCCATTATCCTGACTGATGAATATGTAGTGAGATAGCTCCGCTAAAGAGAGCTCCAAGGTTTCAGGACACAAGATACACGGGTTTAATTGAAAATATTTCAAGGAGCCTAAATTACTTTGAAGAGTCAAATTAAGTGTGAATTCTCAGTATTTAGGAGGAGTATTCGATGCCAGTTTCAATTTATGTGGCTGCAGGGCCACTTAGTCCTCCAGCATAAACAAATAAGCAGATGAAATGTCATGTTTCTCCCTGTTCTCTCACGAAAACACCCTACACTTTGCCTTGCAGTTTAAAATGGAAGATTCTGGGGGAAACAATCCATTTCCAGATTTTCTGCCAGAGTGAGCCTCTTAGCTCGCCCACATGCTCTGCCATTGGCGGTCAATAATCTGCCCAATGAGGGAACATTAGCTGGCGTGTGGAAGAAGTAGAGGAGGAGGATAGGGTGAAGCTTGTAGAGGATGGGCGACTGAGTGATTTGCCTTACATACAGGCCATGAGATAAGCCTCTTGGTTTCCCCCTTGGCAGATAAAGGCCCCCACATTACAGTTATCGTTGCAGACAGATTATAGACTTCACTCTCTCTGTAAGTACAGGATGACGCTGGATAGACCTTCGCTTCCTCACTACCATTAGGAATGCTCTGCCTGCACCGTTTCCCACAGCAATCAATCTAGTTTACAGCCATTCCAGTTATCGCTTTCACTTGACTCTCTCCCAGTAGATGTTGACCTATGCTGTTGCTCCATCCCACGAGGGGACATGCTGCACCTACCACACCCAAGGTTAGACCAAAATGATCTACAGCAGTCTAAATCTGGAAATCCAACCCTCAACTAGTACTGATGCATCAAACAGATAGAATAATTCTAAGGTATTTTCCAAACCAACATATTTCCATTCTAACTAGTCAAATATTGCTTGATCAGTAGACTATCACACCTAAAAATGACGTGTTAGGTGTCCTCCTGCATCTGCTGCTGATGTTCAGGGAAGCCATGTCTATTCAAGCCAATTACACTCGTTGGCCATGGTTACATGCACACCAATAAACCCCTAATATTGTGAATATGACAATATTCTGAGTTTGATGCAGGTCATGTAAACAAAATATTCTGTTTAAATATTCAAATTCTGCAATTTTCCAAATTTAGTGTTTTCTGATTAAGACATGTCAGTATTATTCAGGTTTTTGGAACATTATTTGTGCATGTGTACAGCCTATGTGGAATATCGGTCTCAACTGGGTACCACACATCGTCTGTTGTCTGTTTAAGGTCGGCTCTCTGCGTTGTCATGGATACATTGTATAAAAAACAACTCACAAACAGTTGGTAAGGCTGGTGTAGAGATACATGGATACATTTCTGGTTGGAAGGAGAAACAAACCTACTTTAAAACGTTACAAAAGACTTGGATATCAACAGGTTTTTTGATATGCATATATCTCAGCACTTTTCAAAAAGGTAATTGGTACAAAAGAGGGAGACTAAGCTTGCACAACCCAACAAGTCCACCATCGGTGGAAAACTGAAAAAATTCTATGTTGATGCAAAGAAGCGAAATGACAAGCAGCTCCAGGTGTTCTACTTCACCATAGTTTGACATGATAAACAACATGCTGCACGTTAGTCAGAGTATGTACAGCTACATGTAAACAGCTGTGTTAGAGGAAAAATTCAGTTTCATTAGCCATTTAATACTCAATATGTCTTTTCGAAATACACTTTGGTCTTCACAGGAAATGTATACTCTCTGCTTGTTAGATGTGCACATTCTTTTGAAAATGAACGTACAATGTCAGTAAAACACTTCATGGCACCTTCACTGGCATATTGCCAGGAAAGGTTTTTTTTTGCATCAGTGTCTTACACCAAAATCACTGACCAGGCAGCTGTATTTGACGAGTAAGAACGGGTCTGCCAAATGGCTTGGCCATAATGTTTTTATCTAATGATCACCAAGACCTGATTACTTATTTTGTCCTTTTCATGAACTGCATGGCTGGAATGAAAATAAAGAATTCTTGAACCCATGTTTAGACAGTGGCTTTTCCATCATGTGTAACAGAATGCTATGTTATGTAAAGGTAAAATGTCAATGCGCATTTTAATAGTGCCACACACCAAAGAGCAACTTGTCTGAGAAGCAGAGGTTTATACCCATGTGATCCAGGACTGTGAAGCAGAGCGTGGCTTTGGGTAGCCCCAAATGGGACCATCACCTGGACATACTTGTGAATAACCTATTTCGGCAGTGAAATGACTGATGGGCTTGGATAAGATGGCAGCGGTGCAGAGTGGAGTGGGAAGTAGCAGGGGTTCGCCTATCTCTGGTTCTGCTCCAGTAGTGCCTTGGTTCATCTCTTCAGCCCCCCAAATGCCCCGGGGAGGAGATTTAAGTGTGTCAAGGCTCTGTGTGCAAGAAGATGAGTTAGGGCTTCAAACACACCATACCGAGACTCTATCACTCTCTGTAGTTTTTTCTGGCTCGCTCTCTCCAACCTTCCTTTGCCTCCCCTACTGTGCAAACTCTCCTTCTTTTCCCTATTCACTTAATCTCCACTCTTTCCACCATTCTTCCTCATTTCTGCCTGATATCTCATGTTCCCCTTGGTCTTTCTACAATATGGAAGATGCATGCCGGGAGGACTTGTGGGCACATTAGTGGTAGTAGCAGGGGGGGATGATGGTGATGGATGCCATGTCTGTCAGTCATCAGAGCCTTGACACAGATGTGTTGGCTGAAGATGCACAGATCTTTGAGGTTCGCTTGAACTCTGCAAAGTTGCTTTCCTGCTGGTAGAACATGTGTGGGTGTGTGCATGTGCGTACATGTGTATTTATGTGATTCGATGTATGCTGAGACGCAGCAGGAGGTTGCTGTCTGTCAAGCTCCCTCAGTAAACCTTCAATTTCACATCCTGACATATTATTTCAAACAGCGATATGCACCGACTCTACTGAAGCAATATATCCCATTTTGCCTCGGTACACTTGAAACTCCATAACAACACGGTGCAGCTACAAGGAATAATTAAGCCAAGAAATCAGTGTCCCCAAAGGACTGCAGTAGAAAATAAATCACGGGTATGAAACAAGCATAGCCGATACACTGCCCCTTCCCATGGGTTCCTTCCTCTGTCAACCAAACGGAATAAACAAAAGCTGACAAGGAAACCCCTGTTGACATCCTGCTTACTGTGAGTGCTCTCAGTCAAGGATATTACATTTAAATATTTGAAGGCAATGCAAACATGGAAAGCTTTTTTTAATACAATGAAATGTAGGATGGAGCTGAGTGGGAGAGCAGCTGAGCAAAGCTAGCTTGATGATAAATGTTTAATGGGCCGTACAGTGTTCACAATAGGTGGGGAGAAACCAGACAGTATATTGTTAATGCGGCACTGATTAGTAAGGCGTCGACACTGAATTCAATTGAGTGGATGAAGCTTTTCTCAACATATTCTTTAATAGATTTGCATTAAAACACCATGGAATACAGTTGGAAAGCCTAAACAAAAGCCGTGCTGCTTTTTTTGGCATCGCTAAACTGCAAGAAGTTGAAATCAAACACATACAAAACGGTTTCTAAATTCTGTCCTCCATTTTGAAGTGCACTGATTAAATGGATAGATGGTATAATGAGCCTTTTGCCTTTGCTCAGATGCAACAAATCATAACCAGGACTCCAATCCATGTAGTAAATATGCAAAAAAAATCTCAATAACATTTATGTACACTACCATTCAGAAGTTTGGAATCAGCCATTATATTGATGCTTTTCTTCTTTCTTTGACTAATGGCTATTTCTACAGAGATAAAACGGTATAATTCAGACACAAATGTTTTATTCACATTTGAAATAGTTTTCGCCCCAAAAAGAAGAATCATTAAAACTTTTAGTTTAGTTTAGTTTCATCATTTAGTTGAGGTCCCAATAGTGTTATGTGACACAGAAAATACTGCTGGAACTTTTGAATTTATTTTCCAGCCCAGAAAAGTGACCCTCAATCATTATTGAACCACAACGGTGAAATTGGGCTTTAAATATTTTTGGGAAACCCTTTCCCTTTGGTTCCTCTGGTCTACGCAGTGGTTGAGTTGAATATGTTAAAACTGTGATTGTGAGTCTATTATATGTTCAGATGATATTCTCTGATCCAGTTCCACTAGTGCTTACCCTAGACTAGGGGTCGGCAACCAAGAGACATTTTTGACTGAAAATAATTTTGATAAATTGTCTGGAGCCACAAAAGATATTTGATCCTTAAAGTAAAGGTAATATATAGTCTATAAAGTCTAAATTATCCCATCAACATTACTAACAAGTCTAACTGAACATTAATCAGAGTTGATGCTGAAACCAAATTTGTCCACACCCTTATAATTTTCTATGTTCCTTCAAGACTTCTACTTTTCGGATTTGAAATCCATAGTTAGTCTTGCCATAGATGTATGACGCAAGTTTCCATGTGCATTGTGTAATCCCCTCTGTTAATGATACATCTTTGATTACAATTGTTCCTCTCAAAACTGGTGGACACTTAGGCTGGTTTGCTAGACCAAGGTTGCACCAAGGTTTCAAGAATCCTGAATGGGACTGGGGCTGATACAATGGAAAAAGGAGTAAAGAAGACACTAGAGATGGGATAAAGAGCTGCATGTGGCTCCAGAGCCCCAGGTCACCTACCCCTGCCCCAGATTAACCTTTCATTTCTAATGAGAAGTTGAAAGACTGTCTTTGCCAAAGTGATACTTTGCATATTGATTGCAACTTCTTACAGAAATATTTGGAAACTTAACACTTAAACAATAAATCTGTAAATCTGCTCACATTTGCTGGTAAGCCTCTAAGTTTCCAGTTTTTTTTACCAATGACTGCAGATTTCTTCTATTCTTACTCAACCGTTGCTCAGAGGGATCTTTGTCTATTTCTGCCCTTTCAGTTGTCAGTCTGGCTGAACTGTTGCGCAGCATTATGCTCTCCATGTACAAAATCAACCCTTCATACAAAATAACATCTATTTGCAAAGAGGATTGAGAGGCCACTTGTTATTTTTGAGTAGTCCACTCAGCCATCTGACTGGACCAAATCATGCTCTTGTGGAAGGGAATTCCAAACTTTTCAGCTTTAAAAAAAAAAAAAAAAAAAGAAATCTCCAATTATTTGCACTGTGTATGATTGACATGCTTGTGTCTTCTCATTAAGATCTTTTCATGCATATGATGCAGTGCAAATTTTATAGTCTATTAATATGCTAGTGAGCAATAACAGTGTGATGTTCTGTAAATATTGATGCAAAGTGCACTGACAAAGGCATTTGTGTACATTGCCTCAAATTATGCAAAGCTGTGTCTAATAAACAAACTCATGTCTCTCTGTGCTGCCCGTGCTCACAAAAAGTCATGTACTGGAATTTCTGCACTGATCTGTTGGATTTCTGACATGAAAAAATCTGACATGTAATACTGTAGCTTATTAGTTTCTGGACAGCTTCATTTGGTAATGGCCCCTTGAAATTTAAGGTTGTATGTTAGCTGGTTGTATTCACGTAGTAACAGAGCTGATGAAAGCATTTTCCTTTGCCTCTTAAAACTCCTTGGGGTTGGGTAGAGTGGCAGAGGTGGCGGTTTTTCAAAGCATCAGTCATGCATAATACAAGCCACTTTGTTTATTAATGGCGAGCACTCCCAGTGGAGACTCAAATCCTCGGCGCGGGCACCCAAGTCGCAGCGCTTTAATATCTGACGGCTAAATAATTAAAGCCCGCTTACATCACCGCACCCTCTGAAGATCTGGCCCCCTCGTCTCTGCCATCTACAAAGCCGAGGCGTTGCCCACGCCGTGATGCACTCACACTGATGTGCCTGCGGTGACTTTCATGTGCTGTGGCAGGGATGGTGGGTGGGAATGAGAACATCCCCGCAACACAACACCGCAGAGTAAGCATTACACCTCCCCTGAGCTAAATGCAAACTTTTAGCACATTTTCAGACAGCCAAATTCAAGGAGGAAACACTTTATTGTGAATACCCAAGAGAAGCTGTGATTAAACTGCACCTGTTGCTTTTGATGAAGGTTGAAATTTAGCTTGTAAGGACACGTTTTAAAATCATGAGAAAAATGTCAATACCACTATTCTTGCGAATAATACCAGCTTGAATGCTACTTCCATTTATAGCCGCTAGTTTGTGACATATGGATTGGTGCATGGCTTCCCTTGCTTTCGGAGGGGCATTAATCAAACCTCAGGCGGCGGAGGATCCTCGGCACCTCGGCCGAGCAAAGTGCCATCCTTCCTCTCCTCACTCCGTGCTTCCTTTTAATAGAAAAACTATGAATGGCTGTGTTGGGTGGAATGCGTTTATCTGGTCCAGGCACTCCTGTATGACACCTTATTTCATGTCGGCGCCCAAAAACGTGAGAGCAAGACAGGGCAAATCAATTTCAGGTGCAACCAGGGAGGATGTGCTCATAGGTAGCTGCATGTACAAAGACTGCAGAGGTGATTTGTGTACTGGTGTGAATATCAAACTGTTCTATTTTGTCTTAACGAGTGTTTCACTGTGCTGTGTCTCACACTAATAGAAGGATGTGGCATTGACGACATGAGAAATAAGAATGTTTATCCCTTTAAATATCCCTTTAAAAGGAAAACTGTATTTTGTTGATTTTATGCACCAATTTATGTATTTTCTTGCATCAATTTACAGTGTAAATGTCTTTAATTTTGTCAAAATAAATGACTAATTTTATGTTTCAATAAAAGTGGGAAAGGCACATTATAGATATACCCATCCACCCACCCCCGAAATGTAAAACCATGGCTACAACTAATGGTTATGTTCATTATCAGTCAATCAAACTATTATTTTCGCCTCATTGATCAATTATTTGGTCCGGGAATGTCAGAAATTGATAGAAAATTCTAAATCAGTGTCTTTAAACTGCTTGTTTTGCTCCTTCAACAGTCCAAATAAATGTACTATCACACAAGACAAAGTAAAACTCAATCCTCTCTCACAATTTAAAAGCTGGGACTAGGAAATATTTACATGAAAAATAATAATTGTCAATTCATTTTCTGCCAAAATATCATTTAATTGAATAGATGAGAGTACATTAGTTTTGCCTATATGCAATAATTTCAGAGAGGGGGGTTGAAAAGGTCCAGTATAATGCTCATTTTCAAGTTCATACAATTTCATACAATTTTAATACTTGTCTCTTTAAGCCCCCCACTAAGAAAGCCCAGTCTACTCTGACTGGTCAATTGCACCATCACTACAGCCAGGTAACGACTGCAATAACAGTGCAACGGCAGTTTCTACCTTCATGCAGTAGAGTTGTGACATCACAATCTCACCAAATTCCTGGTGGCTCGTTGGACGGCACAGTTTTTTAACATACGCTGTGTGCATTTCTCTGTGGATTGAGTGTTTTGATATTTTCACAGTATTTATATAGCACCTATACCTGCTTTATGATAACAAAACACCGAAATCTAACTTTTCATAATATAGGGCCTTCAAAGAAATGCCGATAAAAGAGTGAAAACCCACTTGAATAAAAATCTGTGAAATTAAGACTTGCTGATTTTCAGATCAGAACATACTATTTCAATCAAAATGATTGAAAAAATATCTCTTGTTATTCCAGCAGTAAGCTCAATATAATAATCTGTTCAAAGTGTTACCTGATTAACTTTTTGAAGTCAAACTTTTTGCCATGAGTGCAGTAATTTTCCATTTAAGTTTTGGCAGTCTTACTTGTTTAGTTTAAATCTTCCTAAGCTCTTAAGACAACTTCCATGAATTGGCGGTAATGGCTTTGCTGCACATTCTGTCGCATCTGCTTTCTGACTGATCACCCAACACCATGCTGCCTGCCATTTTGCAGCAATTAAGTACAGCCAAAACAATGGGAGGACAAGCCCACAGGGCCTACTTTCAGCCCGGGGCTTAGAGGCATCAGAGACGTGCAAAAACTCATGCAGAAAAACAAGGCAGCCACCAAAGAGACACTCATATGCCAGTGAGCACATATACACAAAGTAAGCGGCATGAACTTTGAGGGTAGCGCTGAAGTGTGTTTGTGGTGTCAGACAACGAAAAATGTGGATTCGAACTGCTGCTGAGAGCTGCTTGATACACCCACTTTCCTGCATTGCACTTCATAAACTATCAAAAAATGCCCTGACCTGAAGCCAAGTACCGAGCAAGAGACAAAGAAGTTCTTGAAAAAAAGAAAACCTGTTAACTTAACTACTGCAACTGTGGGCTCAACAATCAAAAAAATGTCTGAGCTAACTGAAGTTGATGACACATTCTCCATTTTGGCAGCTTTTTGGAAACGTGTAGTCTGGCGCACTTTATATATATATATATATATATATATATATCCCCTTTCACAGCAGCACAAATGCTCAGGTGTAAAAAGGGGCTGGGAAGGTAGAGGGGGTGTGAGGGCAGGACAGAAAATGTCAAACCAGCAAGCTTATCTTAACTGGCCAGAACACCTGAGGCGTCCTTTCGGTTTCTCATCACGATGTGCGTGTCCGTGCATGTGGTTGTGCGCCTTGGACTTGGTGTGGAGGGAGAATAATGAATACTAATGGCGTTCTCTGAAAGAGAAGGGTTGTGACTTGACTCTCAAAGGAAAGTGCTCAACAGCTCTCCCCCTCAACATCCCGACACACAGACGAACACGCACACACACTTGCACCTGACCTCCCCTGCAGCCTAGAGATAAAGTGGTGATTATCAAACGTAGCAGCTTTCCATAAGCACAGTAACCAGTGATATGGGCCATTGGTGAAAGAAAAGGACGAGACTTGAGAAAAGCGAGATGCACACTGGGCGGTTTTTCAGCAAAGATGGGGCTCGGACCATAGGACTCAGAGGGCTTGTGGCTCTACTTGTTCGGGATAGAGCGGATGGATGGGTGTAGGCAGCAGCTGACCTCATCAGTATGCAAGTGCAGTCGAGCAAAGCAAACAACGCCGCACAGAGGACGACAAACAGCAACTGTTCTCCTGCAGGAAGTGGACTAGGGCATGCAAAAATCATTGCTCCAAAAGAAGAGACAATACAAAAGGGACAGCGGTCAAAAAATAAAAAGCTACAGGATGACAGAAGATAATATAGACTGAAGGTAAAGTGACAGGAGAGGGAACTAGGAGAACAAAGATGACAATGAAGAAAAAATAGAGCGGTTCAGAAGCAACAACGACACTGGAAGTAATCGGTATGGTAATTATATGCTCAAGTTAAAAAGGTAAAGAAATCCATGCCAGAGACAACAATGGGGGATTGAATTTATACAGCAAGGTCAAAAGTGTGTGAATACACAATATCCCTCCAATTACTTTAAGGGCATGGCGAGGTGGGTTGCCATGATTACCAAAAACCAGCAAAAGAGGAGGGGTCAGTGCATCCAACACGGCAACCCTGTAATTAACATCAACACACAGAACAAGTTAAGTAAAGACCCACTGACTGTTTCTAATTCAATGTGGACAAACACCATTTAAATTGTATGTCATTGCCGTCATATATTGTGCATCACATTTTACTTGTATCCAATGAATACAATTGAGTAGCTTTTCTATTTTCAGTTTTCTGTTCATTTTGTTGGTGCAATTTCTTTTTCAAATATGACAAACGCAACAAAAATGTAGCCTGTTTTACCTTGGCCAAGCAATATTATTGCCTTTTTCTGCACAATAGCTGTAAACAAAGCTTCACTGGAAAGATAAGAATGGATGTGTTTTCCTTTGACAGGGAGGTCTGAACATAAAAGAACATTTAAAAAAAATGTGTGATGCACAAAAGCACACAAACCCCAAATAAAGCTGAAAGAAGGCCCAGGTGATGGGTTGTAATTATGGTCTTGTCTGAATCTTGAATCATTTGAAGGTTCGAGGTGATGAAGGTCAACCCGCCATTTCCTGCCTGCCTCCAAAAACACACCTGGGGTTGACTACATCCTCTGTTTCCTAGGTGACCAATTATGATCAGGGAGGGCAAGAGGTGAATGAGGCTGAGGATTCTTGAAATTTCACCCTTAGCCACTGTGGGAGATGTTTCAACCTTGGGAGCTTGTCTATAATATTGCAACTTGTGTATCATCAGAAAGCAGATGCACACACTCACGTACACACCGGGCCCACTCCTGGAAGCCCCCCAGTGGCTATATTCCGTCCACTGCCAAGGACAAAGTGATCCACCCAGCAGTAAAATCTCTTGGAAGCTCTCCATCTAAAGCATCAAAGACAGCCTGAATCAAAATTAGCTTTTTAATCCCTTTAGCCCTATGCAGTGGGGTGTTCAGGTATGGATTACCCCGCATGGCAAACATCTCCTTTCTCCTGTCTCCAATCCAGGGTCATGCAAAGTGTGCAGAGGTGCATGTTGTTTGCAAGCACAGATGTGTTGATAGATGAGCAACGAATGATGCCAGACACAAAAACGCAGCAGTGCCACTGGTGCGAACGAGTGATGATCACACATCTAAACAAGCCCTGGGCAAAGCTTAGTGGTTTATATTTGGGATGATGTAGGCAGTTCACACCTCGGTGCTGTCCTCTAATTGCAGTGCTTTGTATGCATGCAAGTATTGTAAATATCTTATAAGTAACAGAGAATGTACTTTAGAAGTCGGCATAATGAGGTACAGACTCATAGAGGGGGTCATACCTTGCAGCATGAACCTTCACATTTCCTTCGGATCTAAGCAAGAGGCTAATGTGAGGCTAGCTGCATGCATCTGTGCAGGGGGTCACTTATCACCGGGCAGACAGCCCAGTGAAATACCACAGTTCAGCGGTCAAGACTCTCCAATTAGCCGTAATCACAGCAATGTGGGTGAGACTTTGCCGCATCTGAATGGACAGTAATGAACTGCTTTACATATCCAAGGCTGCAATTGGTCGCTGTCTCGGACTGAGGTAAAGGGCCCCTGGAATCCATCCGTCAGGATGGATGATGCTGGAGATATACAATTAGAGTCAAATGGCGGGTCCCTGGCTGTTGCCACCTTTCAGTTACCGATGGCTTCAAAGACATAGAGGGGGATGTCTGCACCAAGCATAGATGATGCAACAAGTCATTTAAAATTGTTCCACTTACACACAACCCCATTATTTGGCATACATGCAACACACAAGTATGATTTTTTCATTTCATCTCTACATGTCTTGAATATTTTCTAAGACTGCAGTCATTTGATCTGCTGTGCTACATGTGTGTATTCATGGGTGGGTTTGTGCCAGCAAGTGCAGGGCTGCAGGAGCTCATCCCGACAGATGCAGCATAATAATGACATTGTGGGAAGAGAGCAGCAGATAAAGCCTGAGCCTTGAATCTCATAGACCTGATATGCTAAAACCCAAAAGTGGGTTCAGGGCCACAATGACAGTTTAATGGATGCTAGGTGCCCTCCTTCCTAGCAGGCAGTAAGGCTTGCTTGGCAGAGTGTGGAGCAGCCAGGTGGAGGGCTTTCAGAGGCTTTCGGGGCTGACGTGAGGCCTGACCGAGGCTTGATAGCGGTTGATAATGTAGGACTGTGGTGGCAAAGACTCTGCTACAGTGTTGTGACAATGGCACCCAGTTGAGAAACTGTCTACCGAAAAAAGGCTGTGAAGCAAGTGGGCTCTTATCACTGAGTGGGGTATTAGTGTTGGTAATAAGCTGTGCCACTTGGTCGACAATACATGGAGAGCTGGTATTTCAGACAAGGACTTGATATGCCAGGCTGTAATGGAAGTATTTATGATGGCGATTGAAATTGACTCCTCACACAAGAGCAGCGTTCTAATGTGCGTGTCCTGTCTTATAGTAGATAATGAAAAAGCTGGACGTGTGCTACTAAAAACAACACAAACCAAATGGGAAGTAGCAGTGTTTGCTGTGTAGGCGTACATTAGTAACTGCTACAGCATACTGCCAGGGGGAAAAAAAGAACAGCAAAACTCAGCCAACCCAACCAACCAAATAACTTCTCCATCTTACTTTTGCTTAGCTGCTTTCCCACTTAGCATGTACTTTATGCATGATTATCAAACTTGCAGTTACGAACACAAACAGAAGACTAACAGACAGGACTGCAGAGCCTTGGGGGTGACATCCCAGCCTAGCTGGAACTTAAAGTTTGTTATAGAAATGTAGCCTTTCCTTTTCACTGGGTCAAACATATACCATTTCTCTTGCAGGCCAATATCTTCTGACAGCCATAAATCCACACAGTGAACCAGAGAACATTTTTTATGTTAATTATGCCAATCTAAATAGCTTAGCAACTCAAGGTATGGAAGGTGCAATCCAATTATCCAGGCAAGACAGAACAGAAGGCAGGAAAATATAAAAAATGAACAGCCATGAGAGGAGGTAACTAGTTTGAGCTGCCATTTTAGAAGATATAAACTACATCAGTGCTGTTTTTCCCTGATGAATTATCAGGGTGTGCAGGGTGTAAAAATGTGTGCATTGGAGTCACTGAACTATTTATGTGATAAAATAAATGAATCATGTTCTGCTTCAGTTACTGATGAGATAAAATTGATGATTCCTTTGTGTCAACTGTGAGATGCAAACTCCCAATTTGTACTAACAACATGCTACTATAAATCCCACTGTTTTTCTTGGCAAGATTGTAACCCTAACCCTGACCCTAACCCCCCCGGCCTTGATGTGTCTGCGCAATAAGTGCCAGCCAATGAAAGCCCAGAAAAGCAGTGGGATCCTTAATAACACTCAGCCAGTTGAGAAAGAAGCCAAGAGAGTGCTAACAAGCTGATCTGAGTCGTTATTGAAGGTGTGAACATTTTTGAGGCACAGTTTACATAGAAGAGCACACTGAAGAACAGTATAGGAAAAAAATAGGTATGCCCATTTCAAACAGTGTAGATGTCATTGCCCTCATATTTCCAGCCAGTAGATGGCACTAGAGGGCAGAGTCAAAATTTTTAATCAACAAAAAAATGAGGTGTTGGTAGAGGTTGTATAATAAACTTTTTAACAGAAGAAGTGTTGTAGGGGGCCTTGGTCTGTTGGGCCATTGAATACATTGCAAGACGTGGACAAAAGGTTTCTTTTCACGATACTTTACTGATTTGTTCCATTCAACCTTTTTTCAAATGTCTTCTCCTACGGTCGTATCTTGCTTGAACTAGGCTACACCACCTCCACAATATCTGGTGGTACTGCCCCATTTCTTAAGTATCCATAATCCTTCAAAAATTTACAAATACCATGGGATGAATGCAGAGTACAGAAGGCTTTGTCTGTCTCCATATACATATCAAATGCTGAGCATAAATGAGCCTTAAGGCAGTGCAATTTCTGTTCCTATGTAGTTATTTAATAATTTGTTATTCTTAAATGTATGGACTATTTTTAAACTGGAGCTAAAAGAACAGTTGCCATTGCTGACTGAAGTTATTGTTACAGTTACAAGGAATACCATATGACAGGCTATATGACTGGAATATTTGACAATCTGATGGCTTCATTCATTGAGTCCGATATGAATATCTTGCTTCGATTGTCTCTAAATATGAACGAGAGTCAAGAAAAGCAACAAATCAAGTTTGACCTCAAAGTCAAAAACAAAACAAGTCAAGGAATCTGTGAACCTTAACACCCCCAATGAACACCATACAAAAGTCAGGTCATTGATTCCTCATTGACAAGACACTGGGGACACTCCTTCATATCTCCTCTATGAAACAGGTTAGCCCTCATTTGTGTGCTAAGTCACACTATGACTTTGCTGTGGCCTGGGAGGAGGATATGGAAAGCCATAAATCCAATGCAGTACTGAGCACTGGGGACAAGATTGTGCACCGATGATGTCTATAGAGGCTTACCACAGCCAATCAACTGCAGAGAGCTACGTGAGGCTCCTTTGCCCATCTGACACCAACTTGATTGATACAGCTTACAGGTATACTGAGGCATGAGAGAGGGAGAGGAGGTTGAGACAGACAGAGAGACAGACAGAAGTAGTGCTTGTTGGAGAAACACTAAGTGGATGCAAATGGAACAACATAAGCATGAACATGCTGAGGAATCAATAAATGCTATTAACGTCTCCTGTCAAAGTAATGTATGTGCAGAGTTTTTAAAAGGAGCCAGGGAAATAAATACAGAGAAAAAGGGAGAGGAGAAATTGCAGTGGAAAAAGCTTGGGCTGGGGAACATCAAAGGAATCATCAGAGTGAAACTCTGCCTTGTCCCTGACAGCTTAGGCTAAGAACAGCGCAGCAACTGATGCACCACAGAGCACTGAGCCAAAGACATATACTGTAGAAAGTAGGACAAAATAAGTAGTGCGCAGGCAATTATCAATGGCTTTCCCCTCAGAACACAATGTACCATGACACACAGCATGTGAGGGTTTAGCATCTCAACAACCAGTTAAGGCTATTCTCTTTTAGTGGCTGCCATCATGCGTCAAAAATTACTACGGGTGGTGATTACATGAATCTAAATTGGCCACAGCTCAATACATCAGTAGACCCAAGATGGCTGAGCTTGAAAGGCAAGTAGCAGGACCCAGCTGGCAGTGGGGAGTGCCGCTAAAAAGCCCAGAAGGGAACAGCCTCTGGAAACATTATCCGCCAACTCGGGGGCATGCATCAAGACACTGGCCTAGGGGGAGCTGAGGCACTGAGGTTGGTCACCCAGGCCTGGCTCCTCGCAATCTTTCAAGAGATGACACAGATCAATAGATGGATGAACCAATTGCCTGGGCTTATGTAGTCAACTTGGAGCTCATTGCCATCACAAATCAACTCCTTTAAGAAAATTAACTTCAAATGACCTCTTAAGTCCATGTCATCCCTCTGAGTCAAACTCTGACACCCTAGCATCATTATGTCTAATCAATCATTAGCTCCTGGACAAGTCTATGAAAGGAGATCTTACCATGGCCCCCACGTGTAAGAAAGGGCATCCGGTTGATGGCAATGGGCACAGTACCATGCTTGTTGTGGAAGTGGTGGACGTGGTGGGTGGTACTGAGGGAGGAGGAAACTCTGGCTGCCACAGCGGGGCAGGGGAACACCAGCAGTGCCAGAGAGAGCACCAGCCGGAACAGGAAGGCCGGACTGGCCCACACGACTGGTGACGCCGCCGCTGGCCTGGGTACCAGTAGCAACCCTCCGTCCACCTCCACTTCCACCTCCTGCTCCATAGGGGCGGGGCCTGAAAGGAACAGAAGGCCCCTCCCCCTCAGACGACACAAACAGGAAGTGATCATCTCAAATGAATCCGGGGCCCATGATCCCCTGCTTTCCAGCCCGGGGAGGAAAAGAAAATACAAATATGAAAAATAAGCCAAGAAAGAAAAAAAAGATCCTTGCTTGAAAATCCCAAAAATGATTGGAAAGAGAAAAAAAAAATTACAAAATCCTTCCTGAAAAGAAAGACCCCAAAAATCCTCCAACAGTCTAGTGTCGATATCCAAAAGGTTCTGACTGGATCCTTGAGAACAAAAACAACTCCCACTCCTCTCCCAAAACAATTAAACCTTTTTGTAGCAAATGTAACCTCTTTTTGTCTAACTTCCTTGGCACCCTTAAACAAATAATCACAGCTTAGCAGCACCGATTTAGCAAACACAAGACTCCATCTTAGCTCCTTGAAAAATATCTTGTGTACAGCGCTTTGAGTTAATTGTTCGACAGGGTTTCCTTCGCCTTGGGGAGATCTTCAGAGGGTTTCTCCTCCCATAAGCCGATCCTCCATCACCAAGAAAAAGACTCCCGACATCCCATCAGAGATTTTCAGAGACAACTTAGAGAGCAGTTGGGTTGAAAAATACATGGGAGTAAAACCAGGGTGCAAAAGGGAGAGGCGAAGAAGCAAAGGGTGCTGAGATGAAGGAGCAATCCTGTTTCAGGGCTTCAAATCTCTAAACGAGCTCCGAACCCCTTCGGTCTGCAGCCGAGAGCGGGAAAACAAGGGATGGATGAATAAATTGAAAACAGGACCAGGGAGAAAAAAGGGATGGAGAGAGGGAGGACAAAACGGTCGGCTATTTCCAAGTGCAGCGGTGCTGAATTCCCTCTCCTCTTTACTGACAAAATAAATCAATATGGGTCATGGAATGAATAGCACCAAGAAGACACCGTAACGGGATTAAACCAAAGCTCTGAACCATCAGAGTGGTGAATGTCCAGTTCAACAATCCTTCAATCCTCAGACTTGTACCCAAGCGCCGTCCTACTTGTGATTGCTCTTCACCCTTTGAGAATCCGTCTCTTCTCTTGCCCCTTCAGACACTGCTTTCCTCGGTGGGAGGCGGATGAGAAGCGGCCGCTGGTCCTCTCGATGGGGCTCCGGCACGGGGTGCTGCTGCTGGCTTGCTGAGAGAGTCTGACGATGCTGCTGCTGCCGCTACTGCCGCTGCTGCCTCTGCTGTGAAATTCATGCTAATTGAATCAGAAGCTGCAGCAACGAGCGCATCCTTCCTGCCCGCACAGTTCTCCCTTCTCCTTTTTCCCTCCGATCAAGTCAAGCACCCCCCCCCTCCCGTAAGGCACACACGCATGGCTTGGGACTGGGCAGGGCAAAAAAAAAAAAAAAAGAAGAAGAAAAAAACAACAACAAAAAAAAAATACAAGAGTCAGGGGCAGAAATAGAGCCGAAAGGGAAAGGTGGACACAGTCGGATCCTTTGAATGCACAGACGGTGACTATGATACATAGGGCAGCAGAGACAGAGAGTGTTTGTGTGTCTGGTTGGAGCATTGAGAGAGAGAGAGAGCGAGAGCGAGAGAGAGAGAGAGTGGGAGGGGAATGAGTGGAGAGAATTGAAGGAGGAGAGCACGCACACAAGAATGATGGGAGGCATGCATGCATGTTGGGCTTGTTGTTTGCACACACACACACAGACAGTTTTCTAATACGCTGCCAGAAAGCACATCCTCTTGAGTATGTAAAGCGATGGCACACTTGTGTAGGTGAGTGTGCGCATCCACAGCTCAAACTTAACACCGGAGCGCCTGACATCAAGTGAATTATTTACCCACTGACACATTCAATAAGGAATATTTCACCTGGATCATTGTACAGACACAATGTTTTGTTAACCTTCTTCTTCCTATGTCATAATCGTCTTCTCTCCTTTTGTCTTTTGGCCCTTCTGCACTCACCGCTAAGCGCACCTTTCGAGCTTGGACCTCAGTCACCCTCCCACCCCCCCATCCCCTGCACACCTTTTTTCCCTTCCTGCACACCATGTGCTCATTTTTTAGTTATTTTTTGCCAAACAGAGGGTGGAGTATGTAGTGTGGGCAAGACAGGAAAACAAAGAGTGACAGGTGGGGAAACCAAATAAACATGACCGCAGAAGAGAGGGAGAAACATAGGGATGCAAAATAATGAGGAGGAGAAAGTCGGCAGTGGTGCAGAGAGTAATGTAGACATTGGAGTGCAAGAGTATGAGAGATAGAAGAGACAGAGGGAAAGAGCCAGAAAGAGAGGAATGGAGGGAGATTGTGTATCAGATAAATCACGGCCGATAGAGATCTCAGCTGGGACGGGAGCTCAGTGCGTGAGACAAGAAGCAAGAAAAATGGCCAAAACGGGAAAAGCCAGAGCAGGTATTCTGCACTGATGGAGAGAAAAGAGTCTGGACTATTACTCATTTACACACCCACGCACACACACAAGCACCTCTGCCAGGTGGGAGCATCCCGGGGGAGACAAGAGATGCTGTGCTTGCTGCTGTCAGGGTGAGGGAGATGTGACACCCAGGGTGACTGGGACATGTGTCCTGATCTTGCACCAAGACTGAACTGATGGACTTGGAGAAAATATTACAAAATCTTCAAATGAATAAAAAGAGCCCACCCTCACAATTCATGCTACAATGAAATGTCCAAATACAAAAGCCTGTAACCATTCTTTAACTTTCCTTCTTTTGCATTCATTCTTTTTATGATCTTCAGCAAATCGTCCTTTGCAAGTACTTACTGTACCTCAACAGGTAATGCTTTATTTGCCCTTTAAACTTTTTAAACTTGTTTTTGGTAGATAGAGCATATAATATAATCCAATACAACACATTCAAAAAATTATGACCCGAAACAATCCTATGGAGTTAAACACCTCTCTGACAGGTTCTTCAAGAGACCTAAAATGAACTAAACATTATAAACCTCCCACACCATATATACTCAAGAACACACCTACTCAAAATGTAGTATTATTACAGTGCTATTGAATTTGACCTTTCCAGCCAGACAAGTTAATGGCCGTGTGAACAAAACCTTATAATAAAGGTTGTCTGTCTGAAATACTGCATATTTATTGAATAAAAAGTAATGAAGACGGTGTGTAGGAGTTAGCATCTTTTATTTCACACTCTAACTTCTCTGGTGCATTGATGTCCACGTAATGGTCTGCTAAGTCAGTTTTTCATTTTTTTTCAAATGATCTTTATATTGTGCAAGTGTTTCTGCTAGTTTCATAACCCAGCAAGTGTTAGTGGTGCACTTATTCCTTCTTTGTTTAGTTTTTTGCTGTATACTGATGATGAAATTATTGACCACCAATGGATTGCATTGTAATCGCTTTTTTTTTTTTAACTGTAGCTCTATGGCATCTAAATCTTCAACTCATTCTGAATCCTAGGTCAATACAAAGGGTCGGTAAATACAGATGCATTGTCATGCCCCTTAGCATCCCAGCCAACGATTGTATGTGGGGCCCATGTGGGTAAAACGGGTTGAAAAATGGAATTGTCCATTGGTTCCAAAATGGCCCCTTGTCAACTGCCCACATAGGGGGCTCCATAAAAAACGCCATTTTGGGCTGATACCCACTAGCATAACCCGTGTGGTATCTCACCCTTTTGCCATGCGGCCACTATGGCACCCGTGGACAACCCCATACCCAGCCCAATAATATCCAATAATATTCAAATGGGACCCATTTACAAACACTGGCTGAGATCTGATAGCAATACAAGGGCACCCTTTTGCCACACCCAGCTGAAGCACACTGTAACACATAATTAAATGTGTTCAGTGGTGTGAAACATTCACAATAACGTTTAGACAACAAAACTACTTAGAGTTTAGAAAAATAATCATGTTAATCATTTGTTAAGTCATGTATCGCAATGTGAAATAAATACATCATGTTAGTGATGCAGTACACAATGACCATATGTAAAATCTGTAACATTATATAAAGACAATAGGATGCAAGTTACATAACTTTACTTAAAAATACCACTGACTATTGGTTTCAAAAGGGACCCAAATTGTGGTCTCCTGGGTGACAGTCATGTTTTGTTTGACCCAGCTACCTCCCTTCCTCCCCACCCTATGCAGACTTGCTCTCAGTTGCTCTCTTCAAGTATTACCTCAGATGGGTTTACACTGGAGTTACTTAAAGCTCGGTGCATCTCATAAACATGCTTCAGGGTGCCCTTGGTGTTGATATCACACGCTGAAAAGCGTAACAGTGTCATTATTTGACAAGCTTGAATGAGAATGGGTTGAAGGTATACTGTACATTGTATAGATCTACAATTGAAAAACATTTAAAATGTAATCAATTGGTGGTCAACAATTTCTTCTACAGTATGAAGCTGAAAACAAAAAGGAAGGAAAAGAAGGAATGAGTGCACCAGCACAACACTTAGTAGATTTGGACACAATAGCCAACTCTTGAAGTCTTGATTCGGTTAATTGATTGGTTTTATTAGGGGGAAGAGCTATTTTGAAAGCAGCCGCACTGGCGCATTCAGCTCCATTTGCCATTAGAAAACACAACGACAAGTAAGCATACAGAATTTACAAAGGAAAAGAAATGTGAAAGGAGCACATATAACACAAGAAAATGTGTATTATTGCATCTATATCTCACAAACCATTTTGTTATTTACTGTTCATTATGAAGCATATCTCTAAATATACTTCAAAGTACATGTAAAATGCGCTGATTCACTAAGAGACTGTCACTAACACTGTAGCTGTTTCCTTTAGAGGACAGTGTGTGGACTGGGATCTCATTATGATGAAAGACACAGAGGACTGCCAGCACCTGCTGCTCCGCTCCCCTCCGGCAAAGGAAAAAAACAAGGAACACAAATACGCGCAGGTGAACAATCGCTGCAGACACATGTGCACACATATTAATTGCACTACACACACATGAACGTCACATTAGTATTACTGCTGTGTGATGCAATAGCCATGGTCCCAGAAGTGTAAAGCCCAGCCACTAAATATTCCCCCAATGAAACTACAAAGTCCAAAATCCCTCAGGGGAAGTGAGGTCATAGACGGAGGAAGTAGGATTAGTTGACTGTCATTGGACAAAAGCCTCATACAGCTTCACCTTGCTGCCATTATACACCTAATTTATTATGGTATCCATGTTAAGAAGGTAAGACAACAGCAATACAAAGTGAAAAAGAATCAGTGTTGCTATGTTGTATATTAACATATAGAGCAATTCAAATGACACAAAACCAGACGAAAAGCTTGGATTTTTGGGTGAGGTCAGGAAACTAGGACAAGCTGAATCTCTGAATGCTTGCACAGTGGGGGAAGGCGAAACACAAAAAGCAAGTCATCAATTTTTAACTCCCGTCTCCTGTTTGTGCTATTCAGTAGCTTTCTCTCGCACCGAGCCCCCAATGTTAGCCGCTTATGTAAGTGCACTGTTGGAGAAACTTCCTCCAGACTGAGCCCCCAATGTTGGACGCTTATATAAGAGCACTGCTGGATACTGCAAACAGGGAAAATAACCTTGTTTGTCTGGAATACAAACTCAAAGTGGTCTGGCATTAACATTGCTGGTTGTCAGCTGTCTTTAGATTTAGATTAGTTTAATTTCTGAGACTTTATTAAGAGAAAGCCAGCAGAAATTTACAGTTGCATAAATGACTGGATTCAAAGTCAGACACCCACCATACTTCGGAAAAGAGTAAAGATGCTCCAATATCATTTTTGGTCTCCAATATCAATTTTTATACCTGAACTTGCATACCAGCCAATACTAAGTACCAATTAGATGCCATTGCATTAAAAAACAAACTAACATCTGTATAATAGCCCAATAAAATGTGTAAAAAAATAGAATAACAACTATTACATGTTAAATACATTATATATTATACATTTTTGATATATGTATCCATGGAATGGTCAGTATACCCTGGGCGTACACCTTACAATACTATTAGAGTGTGCAAAGAATAATCTACTCATTATTTATTCCACTCTTGATATTCCACCCGTTATTTTGGCTGCTGCCCAAACAGCACAAATCTAAGAATGGGGTGACTGTTATGTTATTCCATCATGAATGGCCTCTGGGATCAACGCTGTCACTAAATCATCGACAGATTCAACCCAGTGCAGCATGGGATACACCTTGCCCTCAGTAGGCTTCAGCAAACAGCAAATGACAACAATAACTCCTTTCAACCTGGATAAATTGATACATAATCACAGAAGACATTTACTGTTGAATTTGTGGATTTTATAAAGTCTTACAAAAACAAAGCTTCCGAAAATGCTACAATCACTCTCGTTGGTGCAAGGTGCAAGGGCAATGAAGAAGAGGGAGCCTTTTAAAGTAAGTTTATGAATTGTAGTGTTCCAGAGATATTCTAAAAATAGCATTTTCAGCTGGATATGACATTTTTGACCGCTAAAGTTTATTAATAAATCATACGATGTCACATCGGTGCACAAAATCACTTATTCACTGATAACAAAGACAGCATTTTAGGTGGTATTGGAGGCATCTCTGATACTTGTATTGGCATTGGAACAACTCAAGTTGGAATGCTCACTTGAAAGCTAAAATGGCAATGAAGCAGAAGCCACTCAAAGTAAGATTCTAGACTGCAATGTTCAAGAGAAAAGAAAAAAACATGAAGTGAAATTGTATATGACACTGACAACATCTGAGGGTGAAAGTTTATAATAATAAGTTTTGTGGTATTGGGTCAGTCTGCAGACTTGAATACTGACTACGATACCCAACAAAGCCGTACCGGAGGCATATTCAATACTGATTGAGGTATCGTAACAACTCTAGAAAAGAATCACCTACTACATCACATGATACCTGACAAAGAAAATAAATTACATTTACGTAGTAAGAGATAAAAACTATTTTAATTCATTACCAAATCAGCTAGAAAGTCCTGATACCTAAAAGACAAATCAGGTTGTAGTGGCCATCAAATATAACCCATTTGAGTATTTTCTGATTTGGTGCAGATGGGTAAGTTACTGAAGAGGAAGTCGGTGTACACTCTGATAAGTACCAATAGCTATTTGGCTGATGAGTGAGTATACTGTAAACAACTATTTGGCTTATATACCTATCACAAAAAGGATTGCTATGGGTGATTTCTAAGTAAAGGGAAAGATTTGGGCTATAGTAATGGTGCAAACTGTGGTCACTGGTGCCAAAATCAAAATCCTTTCAATGCACAACCAACCACCCACTGAGGAGCCACCAAAGTGATTTTGTGGTGCTGTCCTGACATCCTGGTACATTTGCTTTTGTTCAAATACAAAACCTCAAGAGGTTTCTTGTCAAAGAAAATGTAAACATAGAACTTTTTAAAGCAGACACATGGAGGACTGGTGTCTTTTTTTGTCAGAAAGTTTCAAATATACACTGTACAATCCCTACAATAAAACATTCATGTTTATATCATCTCAAACTTGTCATCAAGTGAAACGTAACATAGGCAGTAGTACAGTATGGCCATTGTACTGTATAGAGCAGGCAAGGACAGTAACATGGGCCAGCAGCCTGATTGTGGGTTATAATGTGATTCACACGGTTTATTTACTGACTTTAATATTCTGCTCTAAGAGAGGTTCGGTAATTAAAACCTATTGGTTTTCCACCAACCCAGCATCAATTATCCTGCCGGTAATCAGATGCATACATTTGCCCAACAATGGCTTCAAAGTAAGCCACAAAAGAGAGCACAATGCTGAATGAAACAAAAAAGAAAAAGAATCCATCTACGCAGAGCTGATGGGTGCATTAGAGTACAGCGTTACGGACAAAGGAATCCACTAATAGCATTGTGGCTTTCCCAGCTTCAGAAACTATGAATATCTAGTTAAATGAATGCATCGTCGTGGTCTATAATGATACTAGGGTCACAGGAAGTGAGAGGGATAATAACGGCTCGGATGTGGGAGGAACTTCAGGAGAAGGGTTAGATGAAAAAAAAAACACTCTGGATGAAAGACAAATAGGAAAAAAGCACGGAGAGTATGATTAGGTAATTAGAGGGGAGGGATTAAAGGAAAAACTGTGTTGTGGGCACAAGAAGATTCAGCTGGGTAGAAGAGACTAGATATAACTAGCAAAGGGGGGTATCTCTTGTTTCGCTTGGCTGAAGAAGCAGGTTTCACACATTTTAATCACGTGAAATGATATATCTTCAAGGAGAGGGATAGACGGCAAGGAGATGAGGAGGAAATATAAATCACTTACTCCTCTCTTCCTTTCTTCCCTATCACCATAAAAGCCATTTTCTCGGAGATTCCATTAACGATCATACAGAATGACATTGTCTGCCAATCTTATGTAAGCTCTCCCTGTCCTAGTTAATTGGGTGTTTGGTAATTACAAAGATCTGATATCTATCAGTAGGTTGGGATGTTGAATATTTAAACAGCACAGGTACAGCTTAAGCCCCTCAGGGTGCTGTAATCAGCTTTTTTTTTCAGTCACAGTCAAAATAATTTACAGTCTTGAAAACTCAGGAACAGATGAAGCTTGGTTCACCCCGCGGTGAGGCCATGGTCGATGCTCCAAACAAGCTTCTTGGCCACTTTGTAACTGAGTAATCGTGTACAGATCCCACAGAGCTTGGTGGTGTCAGGGGTTTCAAGTTTGCATTTTGTAAGTAATTTATGCTCTCAAATAACTAAGCTCTTGAATTCATTTCATGTCAATTCAGTTGTGCTTTCCAAAGTTTAAAAATGATTAATACAATCTTAGTAAGCCATTTGAGGTTAATACAGAGACACATACTTCTGTCACTGAGATCCTAACTTTTTTGTGACGTCAAAAATGTTAGTCACAATGACCTTGAAACACATCTTTACACAATGTTGGAAAGAGGAGACTTTCAGCTTTCTAAGCATAACAATATTGTTTTTCACTCAAAATATTAAGCAAAATATGTCACTTTACATAATAACTTCCATCGAGCTATAATTTTGAGAAAAAGTCCCTTACTACAAAGATACTCTTGTCAGAGCTCATTTACCCTCTTAACTGGCTGCATGCTTTTATTTTGTAATAATTAAGGTAACCAGTATACTAAACAGAATGGTGCAATAAGATGAAATTATATTGTTTATGTTGGAAACACTCAGCCCATTTGATTAGCATACAATTAGCAATGGACTTCACATGACAATATTCACAATTTATATTTAAATATGTGGACCCTTACAGACATAAGAAATATAAATAATCAATAGATGGACATGTCCTGGCTTTTGGACTGCTTTAAAAGTAGGGAGTCAAAACAATTTCTCTTTTTAACCATGCCACTAAATCCATATAAACTCTACTTAACAAAAGAAAGGAAGAAAGTAAGGAATCAAAACAAGACAAAGGTACCAAGTATTGTGTAGCGTACCTACAAAATGCACAGCACCGAAATGTTATTCAAGCTGTCACTGTTTGGCATGCCTCCCGTTTGCTGCGTGCTAACTTGTTTGGTATGTGACATAAATAGGTCAACCGGAAGAAGATCCAATAGAAACCACCTAAAAGGGGGTATTTCGCCACCTACCGCGGCGGAGTCTGACGTATTTGCGTCAATAAATCGATTCTCCCCCAGTGCCCCAGTGCTTGTATACTGGGACAAGGACAGTCGTCCAATTAAATGACCCAACTCGAGCTATAACCACAGCACGACTTTATTATGCACGTTAACATACTGAATCTCTCTCTTTTTTGTGCTTGCTGAGAAGACTGCACACATCTGCACATGTGAACCTATATACAAGTCGGCATCCTAAGAGATATATCAACGGTGTAATCGCTGGATCATGTGCAATAGTTAATTCAGGAGCAAAATCTGTGATCTGTGATCTAGATCTCCACCTCAATTCCACCGTTGCGGAAATGCAGAATCAAACTGCTGCTGGTTGGCTGGCAAGCTTTCCCCACCGTTCTCTCTCTCACCTCTACTTATCTTCTCTCCATTGCTTCCTTCCTCCCCCTCCAGCCATCCATCCATCCTTCTCTGCAGCCTAGCACTGCGTGGTGAGTCAGCTGTCACTGTCTGTCCCTCCAGCTGTGGACCCAGCTGTCTGGGCCAGATGGGCTCATCTCCACCTCATCCTCCCTCATCCATGATGTCTGTGAGGGCCCCCCCCCCTAACCCCAAACCACGGACAACTGGCCCCGGAGCGTTTTACTCTCACTGAGCTACAACAATATGGAAAAGAGATGTTTCTGCAGAGAAACGAGGTGTCGGTACAACTCACACTGTGACAGAACTTCCAGCTGCAATGGCTGTTTAGCTGAAATGTTCCTTTTTTTTGAAGTGATAACTATTTGCTTTGCAACAACTTTAGAAGGTGATTTGCAGGTTTACTGCGACCTGAAAACGATTCCTGTCTACGTGCCATTGTGAAGGTAGTAATCAGGGTACATGCTCAAAGGTTGGTGGGGAGGGAGAGTGTCTGCTAAAGCTATTCCAGAATAATACTGGCTCACAGTAATCTCCCGCACACAGGGAGAAATTTTGACAAGGATTTAAGGATTTTAAATACAATTTCGATACGCGATGAGAGCCCAACAATAGCACTGGGTAAAGATGGGGGGGAAAGAGCATGGTGCATGAGAGAAAAGTTCGGAGAGGAGAGCGAGAGCGCATGAGAAAGAGAAAGAAAGAGTCATCATCTTTCTGGGGAGCCAGATTGCAGAGCTCTAGGGTATGAGACGCCCCAGTGTTTAAAATGCCTGCTGAATCACATCTAATTTATCCAAAGCCTACGTGAAGAGGAACGCCAGCTAATGTGAGTGTGTATGTGTGAAAAAAAAAACAGAGATCAACAGAAAGACAGACACTGTATAACCGCTTATTTTAAGACATAAGCCGTTTTTGATGCTCCGTTGGGGTCTATGTTCGATAAATGGAAGTGCCTATCGATTTAAACTCCAGATAGCGAGCGTCGAGTCCTCGCTGTTATCACCCAGATTAACACACAACAACAATGAGAAATCTGCTGGGAACAGATTGGGGAGAGAATTCTCTTGGCCTTATCCTGCGCATAAGAGATACATGGCTTGAGCTGCATTTTTGTCTATAGCTGATAGCACCCTACATGCTTTGCAGACACAGTCGGAGATGCTGCTGTACAAGTGCAACACAGACAAAGCCACTGGGCAAATGCCGGGCTGTATTTACTAAATATCTGCAGAGGCGCTCGTGCATGGAAAAACAGCAACCTGTGCACAAAGTGTTTTCACACATGGTGCTCAGGTTTTCGCTGGGGATTTAAGTGAGCATGGTATTAAAATATTTTCTTCAAGGAGTTGCTGGGTTAATACACAAAAATAGCGGGGGTGTATGATGTGCTCATGGAGTGTGCAGAGAATTTTATGGCAAAGAGAAGATGTGTGAAACTAGTGTTAACAGTCTAACAGTCTTAAACTGAGACCTGCCAAACAAAACACCAGGAACAGGCCTAAGATCTGAGGGCATCCTTCATTAATGTCATAAGTTACTGACCATTATTTTACCAGGCACATTGACTACAGGCTTTGTTTTTCTGTTTTCTCAGTGGAAACATATGCACTATGCACATGGATACAAAGCAGAGAGAGGAGAGAAAAATAAATGACATTTGAAAAGTAGAATTACCTTCTCCTGGCTGTATGCCTCCACGATCCATGTCTATGAAAACATGGATGCTTCACAAATTTTCAACCTGCCAGCACAAAGATCTAAACGATCAGCACAATTTCAAGGTGGACACCATAGATTAGTGTCATTAGTTCAGTATCTGAACAAAAGTCTCTCCTTCTGTTGCTGAGTTATAACATCAAGAAATAACCAGAAAAGTTTTTTTTTTTTTTTAACAGCAGAATGATGTCACAGTTTACCTATTGGATATAAAATCTCATAACTTCAAAGAATTATTGAGTTATGGCCAAAACATGTTCTGTGAGGATAAAGTGACCCTGACCTTTGACCACAAAAATTCTGCTCAGTTCACAGTTGAGTCCAAATGGATGTTTGTGCCAAATTCAAAGAAGTTTCCTTAAGGCGGATTTTAGTTCTTGTATTCATGAGAATGAGACAGATGCAAGGTCACAGTGACCTTGACCACCAAAATCTAGTCAGTTCATCCTTGAGTGCAAGTGAATGTTTTAGCAAAATTTAAAGAAATACCCTCAAGGGGTATATCATGTTCATCATATCATGTTCACAAGAATAACACAGAAGCAGGGTCACGGTCACCTTGACCTTTGACCACTGAATTCTTATTAGATCGTCCTCAAGTCCAATGGACATTGACAAAATTGAAGAAATTCCTTCAAGATGCTCTTGAGATATTGTGTTTAAAGAATGGGATGGATGGACAACCTGAAAACATAATGACTATTGCTGGCAAGGAGGTACAATAATCACTACTGAATCAAGCCCAAAAAACACAGCCTGTACCAAACCACAATTCAATACTTTGGTCGGGGAGCAGAACTCTTATTGAGCCAGATAATTATTTTTACACAGATAATTATTTTTACACACACCATTGATGTGTTATTAAAATGATATTGACTTTTTTAAATTACTTTCAGCTTCAGTATTTACAATCTTTTTTTTTTTTTTTAAAGATGATTTTTTGGGCTGTTATTGCCTTTAATTGACAGGACAGTGTGAGTGTGAAAGGGGGAGAGAGAGAGGGGGAGACATGCAGCAAAGGGCCAGGGCCGGATTCAAACCCGCGGCCACTGCAGCGAGGACACAGCCTCTGTACATGAGGCATCGCTTTATCCACTGAGCCATCAGGCACCCCATATTTACAGTCTTTAGAACTCATTTATCACCGTCTAATCTATCATGCACCAATAAATCTACTGGATTGTTAGATCTTTTATTTTTTATGCTACTGGGCTAACAAGACTGGATTACAACTTTGAAAACAACCTGTAACAACAACTACATCAGCCCTGAAATGTTGATCAGAAACACAGTTAAGCACTGCTGAAACCAAATATGAATCTTGGGTCTCAATAAATCTTTTTAATAACAAATAAACCTTTTTTAAACACACTTCTTTGTGAATACATCCACTTGTAGTGTGAAGTAATCTTGCACTGCCTGTTGGAGGCAGTATGAGAATGAATTTTGTGTATATATTTAAGCATATTAAAAGTTCTAACTTGGCGAACTTTGCACTTTGTTGGACCTGTGTAACAGATATCTTTGAAATAACAAGTTTACATGCAAACCTGCCAAATTCAGAACTTCACTAAAGAGCATATGGCAGGCAAAAATCTTACTTAAACAGGAGAGGCATTTATTTATCCAGGAGACAGAACTGCAAAAAGCAGAAAGTAAACCAGGGAATAATGTAATGTAAGGCAGTATTTGTAGATTCCTGTCTGTATAGATATCTAGTTTGCACAGCTTCTCAGCACTGAGTGTCCCTTCACCAGGATGGCCCAGTCTTCTCTTGATTTTCATACCTGTCAGTTCAACCCCCCCCCCAACCACAAGCTTCCAGCTGGGACTTTTTTGAAGAAGAAAAAAAAAAGCTCTAGTTTTTATCATTCGCTCCCTCTGGGAGGCAGTTTGGTCATAATCCCCCTTTCCGATGTTTGCTCCTTCTTGTGTCATCTCTTATCGAAAGGGAGAAACCCTTGAAATAAACACTTTCCACTGATTTACCCTCAGAGGGAAAATATTTCCTCCTAGTTCTCTGTATACAGTTTCACTTATTGCTGGCAAAGTACTTTTCAAAAAACAGAAGCAGAAAATATTCTTTAAGGGTATGTTTTGGGTGAATTTGTACATTGAGACTGTGTGTGTGTTGCTGACGTATGCGCGTGTGTTGTGGGAGCAGCAAAAGTGCAGAGCCTCTGTTGTGGCGTAACTGACTGGAATCGGGATTTCAGAGTTAATGGACAGGGTGACTGCTGCATCCTCGACATGTCAGCCTTCGTTACACGCTCTGCACACAGAAGCTGCTGTGTCCACAACAGGGCAGCATTGCAACTGAATATGTTTAAGAAAACCAACATACTTTCAACCTTTGAAAGCTCTGGAAATTAAGTCGGATCACTTTATTTTGTTTTTTTCTTTTAATGATTACAATTGTAAATCAGCATGCCTTCATTTTTTCTATTTCTTCACTTTTCTTGACTTTCCTATCCTTCACTGTTTGCCCTTATGTACTGAGAAAAAGTGATCCCTGATATTGGATGTGATGTCTGTATTTGCCTTTGTGTATGTGTTCAAGAATGCCCGTTACTTTCTTTGTGCTTTTTATATGAAAGCCGCAAAGTAATCCATGGCGCCCAGCGTGCTAAATCGTTGAGGCTGTTTGGCAGCAGAGACCTTGAACCCAGTCGTCTGAGTTGGGGTTCCCTACAAAGCCACCACACTTGCAACTGACCCCCAACTGGATTTCTCACCTTATGGGTCAGCAGCTGAGAATACAGAAGGCAACAAAATCCTCAATTATGGATCTATACTGAATGGAGGCAGCGTCTCTATATCACAAATCCCTGCGGTTAACAAATCAATCTTCACGGCAGGTTTTTCTCCCATAGAGCCAATAAGATTTGAAGAATAAGGTCAAGTGGGGGTACCCCCCTGTGGTTGGAGATGATTGTGATTTGTTGTTATCCACCATGGACTCTTGTTTGATCTTGAAAGCTTGCTTGAAATGATGTAGGATATGCAGTCAGGACCTTGCCAATTGTATACATATGTTTCAGCTCTGTCCATGTTTTTTTAGCTATTGGACAATGGTTTTTATATTTTATCTTGCAGTGCTGTCTTTGGGGTGTCCATTCCTCCACATTCTCTCCCTTCTCTGACAGCTGCTAGAGACTCAGCCCTGCAGAGGACATTGACCACCTAAGCGCAGGCCTCCTATCGAGTGGCTACATAAGGGTTCATTAGGGATGAGGCTGATGGAGACGTCAAGTTCCAGAGCTTATCTGTTGACTTGCAGCTGCACAAGGTTGAAGGGTTAACATGTTGAGGTTATCAATAGGCAGATGCCTGCTTTGAATACGTGAACATGACTTTCCATCATGGAATCGACCGCTCCTGCCAATCAGGACTGCAAAAAGTGCTGCGCTGCACATTGTAATTGCCAGGAAGTGACTGAGGTTTTAATTGGACTATAGTCACTGAAAATGATTATCAAACAATAACAAAGAGGGTAAATACATTAGTCTTTTAATGAATGTTTTAAAATCTAGTCTTTATTTTCTCAGTAATTCTTTTCTCTTTTCCTCTGTCCTCCCCATGCACGACATGAACACATGCAAAGAGCCGAGGCACAAGGTGACATCGTCAACATGGTAATTAATCATGAAGCCGTCGTCTTCTCCACCAGCAGACTTAATGACCTAGAATGGCTGTTTCAGTGGCTATTAAATTAAGTCATTAAATCAAGAAATGGATCAGCTGTGTGAAAAACACATAAATAAACGTAGCACAGTACAATCATACTAACACTGTACGCCGCTTATGCTATGATACATCTATGATAATGCTCATTGACTATACACTATTAATTAGCATGTAAGCACCAGTCACAGGATGTAAGTGATGCTGATAATGTGATTGCCTTTCACTGGTGAGGTGGTTTGCTAACAGCCACATAGTAAACTGTGACTTAGATATCACTTTTTTTTACAGCTGGCAAAGCCATTGTGTCAGATCCCTGACAAATTTCACTGAAATACAAAGAGTAATTTTAAATGGCATGGGAAAGTACTGTATCATCAACCTTGGAGAGCGAGTGTAAAGGTGACGGGGAAAAAAAAACATCTTGACGGGCACTTCAGCGGCGAACAGGAAATTGAGCCGGTTGACATTGAGTCTGCCAGGTTGGGGTGTCAGGTAGAGGGGAATTACACGCCAGGAGCCATCCAATAAAATGGGTCAATCACTGAATAATCGAGCCCGCGAGCATTAGACACCTCCGCAGATCTCAAACCAGGGAACAGACATACCCCTGCCAGGACTAATGTAATACTTGAATCTGAACAGCAGATGTATTGGCTTTCACCACTGGGTTGTGGAGAAGCATATGCTGTGTCTGACAGGATATATGTAAGAACTATGTTTGTCCTTGTTAAGATAATGTGGGACTTCGAGGACACAAGGGAAATCTGCAGCAGAACAGATATTAGAAGTGAAAAAGTCAACAGAAGACAGCAGTAGATAGACCACATACTTGATATTCCAATCTATGCACATTGGATTCTGACGGACTAAATGCAATGGAATTGTAACCTTAATTCTAGACCCAGAGCAAACTTGTTCTTGCAGCAAATAGCGACAAAATGTCGTTCTCGGGTTAGGGCATTTAGTTCTTCTAGGGATAGCAATGCATTATGGAATGAGCCATATTCTCCACCCCAACTTACTCCACAAAATTCTCTCCACTGTTGCGTGGAAACCTTTGGCCTTTGTACTTCTTTACATGTTCTGTGCGTGACACTGCATTACTTATTCATACAGACACAGGCCAAGTAAACACATCGCATGTATGCACTCAATAATTTAGATGGCAAAAGAGGGCTGTGTGAGCACTTTCTAGGTGCAATCCATATTTTAAAATTGGGCTAGGAGAAGACAGCCATCTTTGCTCTCACATGTCTGATGTTTTCATTGGTGCATTCTCTGAAATCTCTGCTAAACTGCCAGCACCACTACAGCTCCAAGACAGCTCCACTACCTACCAAAATTAGGACATTATATTGTCTAATTAGAAGTTATCCCAATTACCTCAGGTTATTTAAATTACCTCAGGTGATTTAAATCACCTCAGGTAGTTAAATGCAAACATTTCTGACATTCAACGCTACTGCTAATATATATTGGGCGATTCTACAACTACACATTACGTTCAATGACCACATGTTATGATGATTTATTTCCACTTCCAAGGTGCAAAGAAAGCAACTACAACTTTAGAACCCATTGGTTATTGGTTTTATGACGATGAGCTTCTAATGGCACTGGCTAATAGTTGGGGGTTTCCTGTGGAGGCAGTGGACATTTGGGCCAAGACTCTCTTGACATATACCTGCATATGAATCCAGATAAATTAAAAAGAGGTAATTTAAAGCTACACTGTTGTTGGGGAACAGTCTCTGGGGCTAAAAATGGAAGCTAACGCCCAAGTGCCAAAAACTGCAGCTCTTCTAATTGCCACTTGAGGCTGGCTCTAAGAGCAAGTCAATTCCCATAGACCTCCATGATAAAATGCCCAATTTAACAGCAGAAATAAACATGTTTACAGCCTGGTTCAAAAAATGGTTTTGATCTGTTTAATTGATTTCCCTTTTCATGACAGTTCAACAGGGGGTGAATTTTTATATAACTCTCATACTTAACTAACTTAATGGCATTTAGGCGATTGCCCATTACTCAGGGTGGGGTTTCTTTGAGTTATGAGTGAGTGCAATCTGTTGACAAGTCACTACCTGGGGGACAAATCTGGCTACGTAAGGTAACCTTGGTGTAATGCTTAATGCACAGAGTACAGGCATAGCCATAGCTGTTGCCATTTCAGTGTGTTTTAAGTTGACTAAACTTCATTATAATGTTTGGGTTGCCTGAAAAAGTCTTGTTCAGTTTTTGGCCTTACTAAAAGACTAAAGGAGGGTAAATAATTTTGTTTTAAATGGTATTGAGCTTTTTGTTTGCTGAAGGAAATTTGCATTAGCATTATCACAGTTCACTCTAACTATAAATGCACTGTGCTAACCAAGCTAGCTGCTAAAGTCAGGATTAGCTCTATCCTTTCATCTAAATATGGTCACTTCTGGCTACAAAAATCCAAGATTACGATGGTGAAAATGCCAAACGGAAGGCTTGAAAATGTCCATAAACAATGTGTGATATTATTTTTATTTGTCTATAATTGTCATCAGACAAAAGAAGATGGATTCTGAGATTGCATTTTGGCATTCCACATCCTGTGCTCTTTTTACCTGCCACTCAAAAATGAGAGCCAGATTAATCAGAAAACTTCCGACGCCAAATACTGTCATGTTATCCACAGATTCTGCATACATATGCAGTTATCCCTTTTGTAGAGATTACAGCAACTACAGTGTGGTCCCCCTTTTATCATTGCCATAAAAGATTATGCATTACTGCCTTGTTTAATAAATGCGATGCAAATATACTGCCTCACTAACCTGAATAACCTGAATAACAGATTATTTACTACCCATGTTGGTGAGGGAAGCTATGTGTATGCAAATGTGTCTGCATATTGTTTCCTGTTTGTAGTAGTGATGATACATGGAGACAGTTGGCTTTCAGTCCCCTCTTCCACCATCAGGCTCTATAGCTGGCAGCCATAATGCCCTGCTGGGCTTATCAAATGCCAAGATGACACATTTAATTAAAGACCCTTACACTCTTTATTCTGCTCTGCCCTGTGCCTGGTCTCGCTTATGCACTGCGAGGGTTTACAGGAATCACTCTGTGACAGGGTCTGATAAAGTCATTAGGCTTCCACACTAATAATAGGAAATGGGCAGGGGTGTCCTTTTGTTAGCCATAGAGATAGGCACCGCTGCTAGCATGTAACACGAGAGGATGAATGCTTGTGGAAATGAGAGAGGAACGTGTAATGGAGGATCGCTAATCTGAGATGATTGGAACTACAAAGGGAACAGTAATGTAAAAAAAGCACATAGGATTAATGAAACACAAAATGACAGAGATGATATTTAATCAGGGGAGGAAATGAATCTCTTGGCTTCTGGGATTGGCCTGTGAGGGAGCTCCAGCTATAGATTACATAAATGAATCTATGCATACAACACTGATAACCATGCTGTCCAATGGCATTTATACTTAAAGTTTTCTCTTGGCTGCTGTCATCCAAACATGGAGTCTGCTCTTCCGGCTCATCATCCAAGGGCCTTTCTACTTCAAAGTGCAGGCAAAGCTTGCATTTCAAATAACTTTGCTTAAAAAAAGCATATGGAGAGATTTGGCACATGCATGGTTAAAACAACACGTACAAGAATCTCACCATGCACAAAAGTCTGCATTTTTTCCTCTCCGTCTCCCTCATTCTGGTTCACTCGTTGGCTCTGGTCGTTTTATTTTCACTTCCTTGGCCGTGATTACAGTGCGTACATTTAAATAATTCAATTTGCAATGCCAAGCTACATAATCATATTCTTTCTCCTCTGCTTTTTCCTCTTTTTCACTGATGCTTCAACTCCCCAGGGGCAAATTGTCTCCTCTGTCTCTCTCCTTCACTTAACCAAAAAAAAGAGGGTAGTTTGTAAAAGACACACAACTTTGATTCAATGACGATTATCCTCTTGTCTTTCTCCTTGTGTCAATGCAAACTTAATTCTAACCCCTTCTCTCCTAGCTCCTCTATGAAGGGCTATTAATTACCCCAACCCACTTTCCACTGTTGAACTGTTAAGTGTCCATACTCATTTCTAATCCAAATCACTCTTACTAAGTCATAATAGACTGCAAATTGCTTGTTTGTATAAAAGGACTGATCAGATTACCATTGACCTTTCCTCTGCCCTTTACAAATTTGGATCAGTCAAATCAAATGGACAGGGTGATGGCCCTTTGGAAACTAAGGCAGCAGACTGTCTGCTACCAAAATAATCCGGCCCATTCTGATGCTTTGTCATGCCACTCTGTGTGTGATATCGGACAAATGCAACCTTTAGCATCTTTATGAGATGCAACAGGCTTTCAACTAAATCCAATTTAAACCCGCCTCCCACAATACTTCACGCTGAGAACATCTGATGTAATATCAAGAACGAGAAAGTTTGCAAGGGTAGGGAAGGTGGATGGGTCAAACAAAACAAGACTTTCGTCCAGAAGACAGCCGTTTGTCTCCCCCATGTGAAGCCAAAAAAACCAAAAACCTTTCTGAACCTAACCATGTGGTTTTGTTGCCTAAACCTAACCTCTTCAGTTTCAAAACACTAACCATTAACAGTGTGTTCTGTTATGTGTCCAATAGCAATGCAACAGGGTGTGCTGTATGTCGCTATAAGAAGCAGAGGGGTGTCACGAATCGCTGGTATTTCACAATGAACTGAGAATGAGAAACGGTTAAATAATCATGCAATCCATGCCAGCTAATTAAATTCAAAATCTGAGTAGACCATAGACAATGCAACACATGCTCCCTAGTTCCACAACTTCCACAAATCAAATGTTTTAAGTAAAAATAAGGACTGATGACAATTTTGTCATGTGTTCTATCCTTTGGAAACATCCAGTAGTTTTAACAGAGCTGTGCAATGGCTGATCATAACTGAAGTACTGTCTTTACTCTTTTTTTCACATCTAAATTTGTGTTAATCGAGTCAAACTCGTGATTCCTTATAAACATGTTACATTGATTGGCTGCTAATTTGGCTTGCCCTGTAAAGCTGTGTATGCCCTTTTTTTCCAGCAATGTAATTCTTATCATAAACACACTTCATAACAAAAATGCTAAATTGTGTATAAAACCAAATTAACTCAAAAACAGATTGGCTTTACATTTAAGAGACCTAGACTACATATTGATCTTTGGAATTTATCTATGGCTAGGTGGTGGAAAACTGAAACAGAAAATTAAAAAAAGTATATTCAGTCTATTTTCTCTCCCTGATTTCATGCCAACAATTAATTGTTTCCTATAGAGTATCACATATGTTTTCAGACATTAACCTGGATACCAAACATATTGCTGAGGGAATTGGAAAAATAGGACACATACTGACACAAAAAACGTCTACAAAAATACACCCAGAGACTGAGGAAACCTTTGCGAATACCGAAACAGCAGAGGCTTTGAGGACCCCTGAGCTTGGATTTACCACCTTTCCAATTCCAGTTCAAACGGGACCTTAGAAACACATTTCCTAGTTGGAAGATTTAGCAGCTGTCTGTAGATAGCTTACGCGTACATTATGCACTGACAGACCTTGTTAGCATGCAAAGCAGACTATGCTGTTTTTACATGGGAAACTTCACTTAACCTTCTGCAAGGACACCAGGTGCCAAGTCATAGCAACTGCGATGTACTACTTGAGCATTTCTCATGCCCATGGTGAGGACATTTAGATTCACTGCCGCCTCACGTCCTCCAGGATTTGGCCTTTCAGCTCACATTACTCTTATATTACAAGTGGTCTCCATGGATTGTGGACTCAAACGCAGTGATAGGATGAGGGAGGACAGCAAGATACAAGTGAGTAAACAGAGAGGGAGAGACGGGAAATATGGCAGTCAGATTGTACCCTGGCATCGTGTTATTGTGTTGGCACAGCATCAACAGCCTGATGGCCAATTAGCAATAAGTAGTGGGCAGGTGGAGACCTATCAGTCTGAAATTTCACACACACACACACACACACACACAGATCTTCTTTTGCTCCCTTCCCTCGTCCTTCTCTTACCACCGTCTTCTTTCGCACATCCCTCTGAGGGCCCTGGCCCCTCTGCAGGGGCCTGCAAAAGCCAGATGGCATTCACAGTTGTTTCAGTGTCTGTGTTTGTATGTAAGTGTGTGTTTGCTCCTTCCCAGAGAACTGGCCACCAGAGCTGAGGGGCTTTGCTCGAGCTATTGGCGCTGATTAAGACATGTTGGAACAAAACAAGCACTTCACGCATACACTCATCCTCCCACACACACTCACACACACTCTCATCATGCCTTGTCTTGTAAAGTTTTAACACCAGCCTGCAGTGATGTTGAATTGCTTCTGGTGAAGAGAGTGTGGGAAAGGGCAGGAACTATTTTTTTCTGTATACTACATTATCTTCATATAAAATACTGTGTCTTTCAAAATGCAGGAAAACACTCTGCAGTTCCTCTCCATCGAGACTGTCTGGCCCTGGAGACAAAAGCCTAGAAGATTACCCAAGAGCGGTGAACTGTGCGCAGAACATTTTTCAGCGGTCATTCACTCGTGTGTCCCCAAGTGCCCTTTATAAATGGACTGTTTTCCGATATAATCTGTGATTTTAGAACATAAAAGCTGTTTCCTTTCTTCATGACTTCCTGGCACCCTACAGCAAAAAAAGAGCAGCCATTGCATTCTCCATTCATTAAGCCTATAATAGGCTCATTTTAATTTGGTTTAATTTGATTTCAGTATCAGGTGCTATGATCTGGGGATGACTTGAGGCCCGAGCAGTTACCTGTGTTGAATGCATGATTATTAAGAATGAATAAAATGTCGTTTTTCACTGGGAAAGCCTTGGCAAAATCACACAGCTGCAGCTTTCTTCTGTGGATGGCTACAACTACAGTAAGAAACTTTAATGTAAATTTGTAATATATGTATCACTGGATCACACTCCCGTCTGGGTTGTGGGCATTTTCACAAATAAAATAGTCAAGGCATGGCAAAAAAGTCTCGTAATCCAAGTGTTGGGAAAATGTTCAAATTTATTGGAAGTATCCAATAAATGAGAGTCTATTATTTCAGTCCAGGCATATCAACAATATAGGAGAATGGATGTTCTTGGGTTAGGGGATGATTGAGTTAGGGGTCGGTCACATGTAAGTGAAAGTAACATTTGCAAATATTTGCCTCTGGTTCACTCCCATTCAGTGCAAGTGAGGAGGTGTATAAAACACTCAAATTCCCTGGAAAATGAAATTCCCATTTTTGCATTTCGTAGAGTTTAACTATAACTGGCAAAGTTGCAACCTCAACCAAAAGCAATGGAATGAAGAGGAGGCTGATATTGTTTCCATGTCTAACCAGCTAGTGTTGTATAATACTGACAATTAAAAAAATACAAAACTGTCCCAAATGAGAGATGCTGTATCAACAGACGTGGGTACAGCATTGAAGGCAGGACCTTGTCTATTTCTACAGTTGCTAAGTGGTGAAGGCAGAAATGTTCAACTGCTGCATATCATTACCCAGATAATGGGTGTCGCTTCAGAATCATTGGAGCCATAGAGCAAATGCACTAGAGACTTCCAGTAGCCAATCCTGCTACTTCCCGTTTATCACTCTGCCAACATCAAAGAGAATAAAATAATTTAATCTTGCAACTCTTCTAGACTCCAAATGTTATTTGACCAAATAGATCCAGTTCGCAGAGTGAAACGAGTCATTTTGCAGGAGTTAATTCAATTACATTTAATTACATCTCTTTCCCAATGTAAGTCTATGGGGGAAAAGTCATTTTGGGTCCAATGGCCTCATATGAAGGTGTAATTCCACTGTTTGGCCACTATAAACATTGTAATAATATGTGTGAACTTGCCCTTTATCTGGGCCTTATTATTAATTCAACAGCATCTTTCATAAATCCAAATTCACATGCTTTGCCACTGAGGAAAACTCACAGAAAAATATATTAATAATTCTCTACTGTACAAGCTTTCTTAAGTTTTGAAATTGGATTCCAGATTTTGTTTCAGGCCACTTTTTTCAGTCTATCAAGACTCGAGAGAATGACAACAATTTGAAAGATCCTTCCCTCCTTCCCCATTGCATTACACTTTGCCATTGCAGTTTTACTTGCTACCTCTGCTCTTTCGCACTGGCTCTGTGACCATTAGTGCAACTCCCCCATCAGTCTAAAGACAATTCCACTCTCTTGTTCCTTTATTCCAAGGCTGCCACACACTCTGTCTTGTTTTACAGGAAATGGTCATCATCATGGTATGACACCATTCTGAATTTTCCACCCCATTTGCTCACCTTGCCACTCTCATCTCTCAGTACTTGTAAACAGTGTTCCACCCCGCCCTTCATTCTCTGCGTGATCTATCACAGCAGGTGTAAAGATTCGGCAGGTAGCACACAAACCCAAACTGCAAAATTATGTGTGGTAAGTTCATCCGTAACCACATCCAGATACATCTTTTAGTATGTGTAGACTGCTAAAAAAGCAGAATTTCTTATAAAGTGTAAAACCACTTATGTGACTTTTTCCATATGTTCAAATGCAGAATATGATCATTTATAATTAAATCAAGCAATTAATCATAATAGAATCAAGGATAAGATGGCTTATTCATATTTTGATTTCTGCATCGTTTTATTAGCAGTCCAATTTAAAGCTTTAATTCCCTCAACAAGCATTTTTTCAGATTCTTTCATTTTCCCTCAGAATGCATGTAGGCGTTGAGCTCAGACAGGACAGCCACTGTATCACACTAATGACAATGTCATTGTGGGCCAGCCAGCCACATTTCAATTAGTAATTGTGGAATATTTGTCTGTGATATCAATCAGTCACTTTGGGGCCTGTGAGTTCTCATCATCACATGATATCCATCAAACTCAGCTTAACAGTAGTCCAACATTAATCAAAGAGACATAGGAATTAGAGGCACACACGCCCACCAAGCCACTTAATGCACAAACAGGCCAAATGCTCCTCCAGGCAACAGTAAAAGAAATCGACATAGGAGCAAATGCACTTTGCTCTTATGTTGATTTACACTTTAGTTTGACTTTTGCACAATGTAGTCTGGTACGCTAAAGTCTATGGTGATCTGCCACATAATCTGATTACAAATATGCACTTATATAGCGGAAATCCCCATTAGAGTTTTTAAATAGATCATCTCATTTTTCGATCATAATGTTTAATTATGAAGGTTTGCTGGTTTTAAGTCAGATCAACTTAATCATTACAGAGTTTATCATTACATTGCTGCAGCTTTTGTAAAAACCTCTCATACAAATAACTCCACACTGTACTTCCTTGGGTCCTGTGGAATACAAGTGAGCCTGAAACAGATGTGTAGATATGAAAAATGTTGAATTATGTTACTATTTTAACTCTGTACCCTGTACAAGACCTCCAAAGAACTTTAAACATATGCAAACCAGCGGTATACTACTTATTTATTGTGTACTTCTACTTATTCTTCTGTTACTAGTTATATTTGGTTATGTGTCTATAGATTTTACTCACAAAATCTTACAATTAACACAATACATTGTTATTTATTAAACTATCCAGCATTATATTACACTTTAAAGTGAATATAAGTATATTGTATTGATAATGCCCCCTCTTCCATTCCCTACATCATGTAAAACTTTGAGTACATAACTTTTACTGTGTGATATTATAATATTACTATTGCTGCGTACTTCTACTCCAGAAGAACAGTAGAAGTACAACATACTGCTGCAATTATCTGACAGAAACACATCATTGATGAAGTTGCAGATTCAAAAATCGGTGAAATACACTAAGGTATCAATTTCAAAACAGGCATTAGTTGCATGCTTTGCCCTAACCACAGTTGTAACTGAGTAGAGGAGCATGAATTTAATTAGCAGCATCGTTATGAGTGTAAGTGTTATATAAGTTAGTCTGGCAAAGAACAACCCAGCTGCTTGCAATCAATAACATGAGTGAAACACTGCTGAAATATACTTAGCCAGACATCCTTAACTCTACGCAGAGCCCTGAAGCCCCGTGCCTGCTGCTGCAGAGAGCTCTCTTTGCTTGTTTATTAAAAGTCTATTAATATTGATCATGTCTCCTGTCCAAAAAAAATCACCAAGTTCCACAATGCGCATTCCTGGGTCCCCAACAATGTGCCCGCCAAATGTGTCCTCAATCAGACAAACGAACTGCATGTTCTTGGGTCTCCAGCAATACACCTGCCAAGCTGTTGTATATTGGATGAACGGAATCTGTTCACTGTTCATCATTAGGTTCAAGGCAATACACGCACCAAGTGTGTCATAGATTGGACAAACAAAACTTTGACACTGCACATCTTTGAGTCCCCAACAATACACTCACCACGTGTATCACAGATTGAAGGAATAAAACTTCAGCACTACATATCCTTGGGTCTAAAGCAATACGCTCGCCAAGTGTATCATAGATCAAACGAATGGAAGTTTGACACTGCACATCCTTGGCTCCCATGAAATGCGGGGTTCCTACGGGGGTCCTCCTTCAGAAAATTTGAGTGTCCAACACTTAATTTCCTGCATTCTGGTGAATTTTTTAGGGACAGATTTCAGCAAAGTCCTCTGCTACTTCAATGACCTTTCTGGCCAGGACAAATGCATATGTTCTAAATACTACGGGGGACATGTCCCTTGTGTCCCCTCTGAATTCTACGACTGTGTCCAGCAATACACTGCCCAAATACACTGTGCCAAGATCAGATGAACGACTCATGAGATATGCTGAGGACACACATACATACACATATTCCTTGCTCTGTAGTTAGATTGGTTCAATTCTTAGAACTTAAAATGATTAAATAACTAAAGATCTATCTGCAGAATTTGTTAGCAAATTATTTCCCAATATACCATGTGTTTGGGATAAAATGTCTCAGATGAGAGATGAGATTTTAAATAGTGTAAACAAATCAAAAAGTTTATACACAGTGATATTATCACTTAACTCATGTTCCATGATGTCCTGAACACCAGCAGACCTACATACAATCTATACAATAATACAAGTTGACAGGTGAGTGTGAAAAAATAAAATTAGTCCTGTGGACAACAGAGCTGAAGCTACTGGTCCTCTCTTTGTCTCCCACCACCCCCATCCTCCTCTTCTCCATCTTCTGCACCACAGGCAGAAGAAGACCTTTCCCAGCTCGCTCAAGCAGGCCAGAAAGTTATCTCTTTGTGTGGGAGCGCATCATATCATAGCTCTTATTTATGTTGACTTTATAGCCAGGGATAGAAGTTTAGTACCATCAAAATAAAATGCTGTTGTGGGTAAGTTTTAATGCACCAAATCCAGCCAAATCAATATGTATGCAGTCGCTGAAATGTGATACAATGAGTGAAGAGGTAGTTAGTCTTGTAGTTGTGCAAAATCAATGCCCCTTTCTCAGTCAGCCTGACCTACTTCTATTACTGACTCCATTGAAGAGTGTGTGTGAGCAGTTTTTTGTGTGTGTGTTCATAATATTCGCTCATGTCTTTATAAGCATTCCTGTCTGAATGCAATGGTGTGTCAGTGTGTAAATGTGTGTGTTTCGATGCTTGTGTATGCATCTGCTCTGCATAATGCTGACAGTGAGGGCCCCGGCGCAGACACACACACACAGTCATCTCCTGCATTGTTTTCAAGTCAAGTGAGGTAAACAGTATGCACCGCAGCACTCCGTTCCATGGTATTCATCATATCAACACAGGGCTTACAGATCAATCAGAAGGGCCAAATTGATGTGATATCTATTGTATTTATTCATGAAATTACTGTCTAGACATTGGGCCCAAAGAACGACTGCAGTGGCTGAATGCTAACCAGAGCCAAGAATGTGCTATCAGTGCAAAGCAGTGTTTATCCACAGTGTGAATGAGAAACCTTGTAAACATCAAACCTGCTCTCAGAAACAGGATATTACCTGCTTTAGAAGAGTTTATTTTCAAGATGACTATGAATGCATCGTTTCGTGATTTAGGTCTCACATACATGGGTGTCCTTCTCATCTATTAAAGGGATAGATCAGATTTTTTGAATTGGGCTTGTATGGAGTACTTGTGCAAAAAATAATATATTATAAACAGAAGATAACAGTCGGCACACACCCAGTTTGTAGAAGCAGGCTGGAGTCTGCATGAAAGCTATATAAATCCAAGCTATTATTAAGTATTAAACAATGTATTGCTGTGAATGGGGGCCAGCAACGAAATGTATTTTAGCCACCAAAAACACTCCTGCTTAAAAAAAAAATCATAAAATCACTATATTGAGATTATTTTCACAGCTTTACCTTAATGTTTGACAATGATTTCTGACAGGAAAATGACGCCATTATATCGCTCTCGCCAGCCTCCACTGAAAAAACAGTGACTTAATATTGCTAAAAACAGGAGCTGCTGGTCTACTGCTGCCTCGATCACTTAGTCAGTTTGTATTATTGTGTGACTTTGGTATTTGAACATAAGTGATTACAGCAGCGGTAGACCAGCAGCTTCTGTATCCAGTGAGCTAAAATGATCTTTTTTCCCAATGGAGTGACTTTAATGAGAGCACAGATGGGGAGCTAAAGTCTTTAAAACAATATTATGTGACTTTTTGTTGACAGTTGAGTCTCATTTCCAGGTGATCAAATACCGCCGCGTTTCGTTGATGGTCTGACCAAAGAACCAACCCAAAAAGTTGGTGTTTGACAACTAGGGAAGACATTGCATAATGTGGCTTTAATAGCTTCCCTGTTGAAATTGGATGTCTTACGAAAAGTTAAGTGGTTAAAATGCTCATAATATAGTGTAAAATTTAAATGTAATATATGTATTTAGTTAATTGTGGGACTTTTCTTAGGTGGCTAAAATACATTTCACTGCTGATCCCCATCCATGTCAATACATTGTTTCAATTCTGTGTCAGACTCCAGCCTGCTTTTTCAAACTGGTGGTGTGCCAACAGACATGTATGTATACACTGACTATGGATAAGTACCCCATGCAAACCCACTTAAAAAAAAAAAAGCTCAAAAACATCGCACCTTTGTAGTCTCATGTGTTGAAGGCTAAAATGAAGCATCCTTGGAGATCATTACTGGTCTACTTTAAGTAAGAGGCTAAATGTTAAAAGTTTGGAAAGTCCAGACGACCACCTATTTCACACCATGCCTTTAATGCATGGTGGGGCTTTGATGGGGACATTGGGAAGGTTAGTGAGGTCACAGGGCATCAGAGGAACCAATAATGAGATAAATGCTAGCATTTCACTTCCTTCTTTTCGACAGAATAAGGCCGCCAGTGGTGACCCCGTAATGGAGAATTGCCCAGATTGTAATTAAGGACATGGATGTCCTTCAGGAAATTACTCCTTGAATTCCACACCAAAAGAAATCGTTTTAATTTCCTATCAAGCCTGGGTCAGAAGTTATCTAAAGCATGGTGAAGGACTGATTAAACATAGCTAGCCAGAAGTAATCACTTTGTTTTTTTCTTCACCCCCCTGTCCGCTCAGCCTGTTTAGCAGTGTTCACGAGGTGTGGCGAGCACCTGAGGAGTTTCTGAAGACACGGGCTGATTTGCAGTGATAAGTGAGGGGAACGGAAAAGGGAGAGAGACATTTTTCTCTGTCACTTTGCTTTTTGGGCATCATATTTCACCGCCTCACGGTGTCCAAGGAACCAAGTGCGCCCCTTCCCCTGGCTCTTTTGCCCATCCATTACGCCTTTAATCACTTCTCACTTTCTCTTTGTCTTTTTCTCCCCACCTCTAACTTTTTTCTCCTTCTGGCCATCTCCGTTAAATTTGCTCAATCATTATTGTTGTTAATTAGAGGTAGGAGGTGGGACGAAATGGCAGCTTAAAGAATTTTTAACAGTGATGGCTTTAAATGGGTCTATTCCCTTGAATTTGGAGCTTAGGGTCATTCTGGGGTGAAAGAGGTCTCGGGGAGGAGATGTCATTAACATATGAAGATTAGATCTGCACTTTATTCCAAGGCTGGACACACACACACTGATTCCTTTAAGGAATCGGAGTGTGACTTGTTTACCCTGCCATTCATCATTTGACTCCATCAGCACAGCACATGTATTGAGCTCCCCTCTTTGACCTTTGCTAATCAATGGCAGCACTCTTATCAACCTTTTTTTTTATAATCCCTGTAGTGGTTAAAGAAACAGCTGAGTGAATACTTCGTTTTTATGACCCGTGCTGATATTCACATCAGCTTCTTAAGTGAAAGTTCATTTCCGATTCAAAGCTACAAAAGCTAATCATCTGCCACAGATCACGCTCTCTTCTCCGTTACCCTCGCCACCTCTGTCTGTCTGGGTCATGCTTTGGCACAGCATGGTAAAATTGGCTGCAAGTAAAGGGCCGTAGGCGATAATAACCATCCATGGCGCCTGGGCACAACATCTCGGCAAATAAAGCAGGACGAGAATTCAGGGCAGACCAGCTGTCCGATTCTCTCAGATACTTTCTTTCAGGGGCTCATTCACAATCAAGCACATGCACCAGTATCTGGCTACATGCGCAGAATCTTTTTGCACAACTTCAAACTACACACAGGTTGAAAAACACTGTCTGTTTCTCAGAGAAACTAAAACTTGCAGCAATCATCACTGACCCCTGTGCAATCAAACAGAAGATGTTCTCTCTACCCTGGCTCCCTCTTTGAGCAGCCGACACTACAAAGCCAAGGACTGGTAGGCATAGACAGAGAGTGAGACAGGAGGACACAGATCAAGACTAAATTTTCCCAACCATGACCAAATGCCTTGAGATGATTAAATATAAACTCTAGTTTCCAAGAATGACATTTGCAAGGAAAAGTCATGCAAATGAGTTCATGTATGTCATTTTTAGGAGAAAGGGTTTAACTGACATGTGCGCTGACTGTCAAAATCATTCACCTGCATTTACTTCCCGCCCCTTCTCCGTGACCAATTTAATGAGCGAGGGAGAAAAGAATAAGTAGATCAAGGAAGGAAGAAAAAATGAAGTATGGATTGAGTGAAAACACGCATGGCCGAGCATGAAATCAAACGTGCACGGTCCTGCGCTGGCTGACATGAGAGATGTGCAATTGAGTGTGGTGTCTGACTTCCAACCATGGATCCTAACCATCACCTTGTCTGCAGAGCATCAAGATCATTGAGCAGACCCTGAGGTGAGAAGGGTGGACTCACAAGGCTGCAGCTACATGCATGCAATACAGCTAATAGATGGTCAAGGTTATAAGAGTCTTCAAAATGGCCACTGTCAAGTAATCACAGTATTGCTTTAGGTTGGTTACAATTTGTTTCTATAGCTATTTTGCTTAAACAGATGCCTGTTGCTGCCAAAAATGATGTTATGAGAATGGTGAGAGTGAACCAAGATAGCAAAGTTGCTATGGAATAGCAAACTCTTAAGAAAGCTACATATGACAGAGGTAAGTGGCACAACAAGTAATTTAACAATGATTCATTCTTAAAATACTGTTTATAGCTGTGTTAAAGGGTTAACAAAAATGCTGATGCAGTAAATTTAATAAATTCTTTGGTGTTTTCACCAATCAGCCTCAACATTAAACCACTTACTGATGAAGTGAACACCGAAATTTTGTTAAAATGCAGTGTTTTCCTAGGAGACCTTTGGTTCTGGCATTCAAGGAGATGCCACCTGATACGCTCCGCCCACCCAAACACCGATGCAGACAAGGTAGCCCTCCTCATGGCAATGGCACTCCCTTCTGGCAGTGGCCCCTGAAGCAGAACAATTCAACATGCCACATCACAAAAACTGCTAAAAGAAGGCCCCGAGGAATGAGAAAGAGCTCACAGTGTTGACAAGGCCTCAAAATTCCCAAGATCCCAATCTGATCAAGGATCTGTGGGACGTACTGGAATCCCACCCAACAACCCACAGGATTCAAAGGATCCAACCTAATGCCCCAGTGCCAGAAACCACAGGATACCCCAGAAGTACTGTATTAAGTCAATGCCTTAACAGGTCAGACTCATGCCTGATCCAAGGAGGTCCCACTGTGGATTGGGGTACTTTTGGGATATTTGCACAAAGGTGTTATGGTTTGAGAAATGAAAACCTCTTATTAGGCATAATGCCTTAAGATGTGTAAATTTAATGGCCCCAAAAGGGTTCCAGTAACATCTTCAATATTCTCTAATAACAGTACAGTTGCCTATTTAAATTTAAAAAAGACCCTAATTGCCGAAATACATAATGAAGTATCGCTTTTATCACAAAATCTTTACCAAAAGATAGCTGTATTTGCAGATCTCTGGGATGCTACATATTAAATGGTAGAATTTCTTAAGGAAAATATATGAAATATTTCATATCCTATATATGTCATATTATGGGGAAGTGTATGCAAACAACATGAAAGTACTTCAAGCTGCAAAAAAATCCATCCCAACCTCTGTGACAGGTGTTGCTACTGAGCCACATGTCAAGAGTAATTGACATCCCTTCAAAGGAACAGAGTATGGGTGTCATGTGTCTGACGATTCATGTCCCTTCATCCTAACATCTCTTCCTGCTGTCTTTCACAGGGAGGAGCTGAAGCGCATCGTGCTTTCATGTCTGTTTTCACAGCATCACTCTCCAACTCTGTTTCTCTTTTTGGTCTCTATTTCATCACTGCAAGTCTTCCTCCTTCTCAGCCTCGATTTCTTTCACTCATTCAGCCTCTATCTGCCTCCTCTTTGTAATATCACTACTGCCCTCCCTCTCTTTTGCTCTCAGCCCATCCTATGATTTTTTTTTTCTCCAAAGCAGAGGTCTGAGGCCAGCTGCTGCTGTCTGATTTGAGCTGTTTCAAGTGTTCTCACAACAACAAGAATGGATAGCGATGGCCATGGCAGGATGTATGTGTGTACTAACAGTCGAAGAATCGCAGAGCAGAGGGAGAGGAAGTAATTGAGATTAACAGATATATACATTTTATACCTAAAGTGTAAATACAAAATTCTGCCTGGAATACAGATGACCAGCCAATTTCCTTTAAATGAGAGCATGTTTGTTCTCTCTGTATAAAGCAATTTCAAGACACTGGTTGGGTCAGTGGTGGTGCACACTGGGTGATCAATTAAAAAGGCAAAAACATTTTCAGTAACTGCTACAAATACAAATAGTTTGAGTAGACACCAACAATAGATGAGTTTCCTGCATTGGACTATCACAATCAAGACCAAATCCACTTCGGAGGTCTAACTGGGGGAAACAGGTCCTTAATTCTATCAAAAATACCAACTTTTCTCTTAAACTGGCATTTTAAGCCACAGTGCCTGGTACAGTATTTAGAATTTAAGGGACTTCTTTAAATTTATATTAAGAATTCTTCTAAAGATGTCCATAAAAAGTGGATATGCTATCTAGAGTTTTATGATCTGTTTATGATATGTTCCCAAACTTTCCAGACCAATCAAATAATTAGACTGTCCTCTTTAAACAGAACAACAAGCCTAATTGCCTAGTAAAGCCTTAAGAATTAAAGACACATCTTTAGATACACATTCAGGGAGTTTTCTGAGGCAGCCCTTTAAGCCTGGATATGCTTTCTACAGTTTTATGACTCATTTGAAGTTCAAATATTGGAAAATATTTCATTATGTATTAAACTGTACATAGTTGTAATTGGTAGCAAAGGTTTTGTTCTAGGGTGTTTCCTCTTCCTCAGTTAAAAGTGTAGTGACTCCAAACTCTATCCCAAACTTTCCCAAACCATCAAAACAAACTTTTCTTCCCCGGGCCATTTCACCTTAAACAGATAAGAAGTCCATAAACGATGATTCCCCTGACACAAACCCGTCCAGCTGCAAGATGGATAGGGTGAGTACTTCCAAAAAGAACTCTAATTTTCTTCCTTTAGATCAGTAAAGGCATAGGAAGGCATTCTTGGCACATCTTTTCTAATTTCTCAACCTTGTCTGCCTTCATACCCACCCACTTGCTCACAGGGGTGTAGGTCCCTGCAGTGAAAGGGGAAATAGCTCAATGCTAACACACTCATTGTTCCTTTTCATTATTCATGGGGGCTAATGGAGGTTTGGATAGTAACCACCGGCAGACATACTCAGGAAAAATGGAACTGAGAGCAGGACGAGTGTTTTGTCTCACCTCTGTTTTGTCTATTGCCCTCTCTCCCCCCCTCTCTCTGCTTTCTGCTCTCTCAGTCTGTCTGTGTTGCTGACGCAGGGCTTTCACAGGGTTTCAATGAGTAAGATCTCTCAGGCTGCTGCGTGAGTAATGGGACACTGAGAGCGTCTGGAATAAATAACGGAGAGCGACCGGAACAGCCCTTCTCGCTCCGACTCATCCTCCTCCTCACCTGCTACTTTGCAATTCTGCAGGTTGCAAAAAGACTTCCTTGAAAATAACTTTTTTTTTCCTAGAGACAATCTCTCTTTCAAGATCTGTCATTTGCAAAGATTAAAGTTTTTATTTCCACTTTAAAAGTCCCATGACTCGAACTCGATCTTGAACTCAAGCTACTCTAGGACGACCGCCTTCTACCCATTCCCTGCATCAGGTAGAGGAAGAAAAAAAAATCTGACTAAGCAGATACTTTCTCTGCATGAATTATTCAGCGCTGAGGAGAATGCTCTGATTCGCAGTCATAATGGGAGGTCCTGAAATGGCGTGCCGTCCTGGACCTCCTCATATATATTTCAGACCTTGGCAAAGCCTCTGTCATGCAAAACGTAGAAAGCCTGCTGCTGGGAGGAAAACCTGCAGGAATGGAAAATGACTGGTTTTGGGTACAGGCAAGACAACCTCCTCTTTGGCTAAAGAACACACTGTTGATCTTTGCCACTCACCATGTTCACTTTTACAAATGTCAATGCCAACGCAACATACACGCGAAATGAAAAAGATCCTAGCTGAAGGCAAGCCACATGTTAAAATATAGAAGAGATACGCTGCGATACGTAAGCATCACAGAGACATGATTGAAGGGTGTGCAGGGGGCATCTTCCCCATCTGTTCTCATTATATGAGACATGTCACCACTTCCTGGAATGTAACATATGTGACCTGAAAAAAAGAAGCGATGGTGATTTTTTTTTTCGTTCCATTAAGGAAGAAAAAGGCAGCCTCTCAGATAGTTTTAAAGATGTGGCTGTGCACCATCATTCCAGCTTCCAACTTGCCATTACTATTGGCAGAGTGATACATCACATCACAACGCCTTTGGATATCTCCTTCTCTTTTTCCACCCACACTCCAATACTCTCGTTTTGCAGCCTATTAAATTGGCCCTTTTAGTGTTTTCCCTCTTCTCTTTCATTGCGACCAAAGACAGGGTAGTCAGTCACAGAGCCGCCTGCGCTCTGATGAGGACTATCCGACTAGGAGAACATGGTGTTGTCTCTGTCTAACAGGCCTTTCCTACGGTGCAGTGCTGCTTGCTGACTCTCTGGCTTGGATAATTGCTGTCTGGATCCCCCCAACTCAGCAGATTCCTCCAAGTCATAATGAGGAAAAAAGTTGTGTGTTTGTGCTCATGCGTGTGTCTGTGTGTGAGTAAGGTAGGCAAGTTGGGGATACAGCAGGCATGAGCTGAGAGACACAAACAGAAGCACACAGCACCAAAGCTAATCAAAGAATCCCCTTGGACTCCACCAATGCCATGAAACACAAAGCACTACAGGCTACTGTTATTGAACAGCTAATCTGCAAGACAGCAGGGGCGAGGTACATTGGTTAAGCAGGTAGATTTCAACTGGGGGAGTTCAGCATAACTTGCAATATAAAGTGAATTTCCTTCCATACACAGTAAGCAAACAACAAGAATAATGATAATTCACGTCAGTCTGATATGTGGAGGCCAATACTGAAATAGCTGTAGTTGGTAACTTCTTTAAAAATATCTTAACTAATTCTAACTGTCACGACACCCAGACAATAGTAGATAAGAGAGACCATCTTTCAAAATCATGTCTTTCTTTCTCACCATAGTGCTTCTAACGGCATTTGACAACCAAAAACAGCCAGTCAAAGCCAGGGAGTCTCTAACGCAGCTGTCGAACAACTGCTTTTGAACTGCGGTCAAACTGTGAAGCTAGGCAAGCTGATAAAATGCGAAATAAGATTCTGTTAGTTGCATTATTTTTTTCTTAACTGATTACAATATGGTGGCCAGGTGACAAACTTTGGTTCAGTGGCGGAGGATTTGTGCAAATGCCATTAGGAGCACTAGGGGGAGGCAGAGAAAAATGTTTTTCTTTTTCACTGATTATCAGCCTCAGGCACTGCTGTCAGGATACAATATTTTTACAAAGGTTACCAACTGCAGCCTCAGTCCTTTTAACCCTGAGCAAATTGGTGCAATTTCTTTTGAAAACGTGGAAAAAAAGCAATGAGCAACGTGGTACAAAATGTTCCATAAATCGCAATAAATAAGATTTCTAAAAACTAAAGAAAACTTTCAACGGAAAAAAAATTAAAAAACAATGAAAACTGTATTTATAATCATCATCATCATCATACTTTTTGATGTACTTTACCAAGGTCACTTGTTTGTTTGGTTTTTATTCATTAAATAAATTCCTAAAATTCTTTTCTTTTCTTTTCTTTTCTTTTTTTTTTTTTTACATATTTCTTGGTAAATCCTGTCTGTTCATCTTTAGTTGCTAATTGCCTTCTTCACGTTTTTTGAAGAAAATGATGACAACTTGCTCATGGAGGAATGCCAGTTGGCCAATAATAAATGAAAACAAAACTTGATAATTCAATACATGTTGAATTTGTTTATTCAATTAAATAACATTTTCAAGGAATTACTTTGTTGGCCACATTATTTATTTGTTAACCACTGCATCATATTGGATAAATGCTTTATTTGTCTTGCTAATAAAAGTCAGATCAGAGTCAGCCAAATAAAAACTGGAGTAGTATTGCTAAAGACCTTAATAGAACTATCCTTAGTCAGAAACAGAGATAAATCACTTAGGTTTGCTAAATAATATCCTTTTTTGCTGTTTCTATTAAACCATCATGGAATGATGTTGTTGCTTTCAATCCAAGAAACCAATAGAACCAGCTACAGATGTTACAGACAGGTTTCACAGACATGACCTCTAGCGGAGATGGTATAAATTAACTAACAATGCAACCTCCCCTTGTCCCTGCCTTACTTTGTAATTCCCTCTCTCTCCCCATTGTCCTGTCTCTCCATCTGTAAACTTGTCTTCACCGGTCCTCTCATTCCTGTGTATCCATTAGTCCAGAGCTTTATATGGGCTTGGCTAATGGGGGCCTGATTAATAGCGAAGACTCAGCTCAAAGCCATTAGCTTCCTGACTCCCTCAGGAGAGAGTTGAAGGATGGAGAGAGGCAAGGAAGTGGAAGCAGATAGGCAGGAGGAGGGAAGTTTAGGGTGAGGCCCGGGATACACCAGGCACGAAGCCAACAAAGAAAGAGACACTGCAGGGGAGTGGAAAGAGGATGGAGACGTTTATACTGTTGTTGGAAAGTCAAAGTCACCAAGGCTGAATCTATGAGGTATCGAATTATGTCAAACTGGCACAAAGATGTAGATGGAGCCTTCTGGCCTCACAAGACCCACTAATACCCTGCCAAAGAAGTTCACTTTCAATCCTCTACAGCTTAATTTCATGAGATAATTTGGAAAAATCTAAATGAAAGCCCCATTAAAAATTCATAGAACTTAAGATAGTGCTTTCATAGTCCAACTACTCTCAGACGTCACAACCAAATTTATCAGAATCATCTGAATTTGGAACTATAGCAGCAACAGTTAGAAAACTGCAAGTTAGCAACCGTGAAAGAACATAGCTGCAGTTGTAGTGGATTGACACAGATTCATTCGATGACTACCCCTTGGCCTAACAGATGCTCCTCCAGTTCCTGCAGATGGTCTCATCGTATCAAGTTGTTTTTGATATTATCTCTTCCCTGTTATGAGAATCATCTGTTAATAAGCGGCAGAAATGATTCGTCTCTCCTAATGGTGCCCCACCCAGGGCACACTGAGCTGTCCTGCTGTGTTACAACACCGTTCATGGAGCACACAAAGGCCATTAAATTGATTTAATACTATCACAGGAACACAGTGGCTAAGTAACATGCAAAGAGTACAAATCAAAGCACTGGGGAGTAGACTGGAATGGAGCAGATATATGGAAGCATGGAGGGATTTCAAAGACTATGTATTATATCACATACAGTTCCTTAAATTAGCCTTCAAATTGGTCATTTTCCACCAACAACTGCATCTCTTTCATCACTACTCACTTAGCTGTGCTTTACTTTAAAAAAAATCATCATAAAAGGCCTGCATTTGTCACACAAGAAGATAATGATGTCTAAGTATCTCCAATTGGTTAGCAAAGGTTATCAAGGAACCATAGAAGACGTTTTCACACCTAGAGTTCATTTGTTCCGGTCCAAACAGGGACCAGTTTGTTACAATGTGTTAAATTGCCTTGAGTTTAATTTGTGTTCAGACAGTGGCATTTACAAGCCCACCAAAATTTGTTATGTGCGAGGGAACTGCTCTCTAATTGGTCAGAACTTCAATGTCAGAGAACTCCCAGGAGTAACCAAAGTGTAGAAGAAGAGGAAACTCCTGATCTGTTCTGAAATAGATTAATGTACTACTGTTCGAATTCACAATGGAGGAATAATTTTAGGGGTTGATCTTGGCCTTGGCATTGTTTATTAGATTTTTCACATTTATCACTATCACTTTAAATGATACAGTTTGAAAATGAGGCATATTTGCCGCTGGAAGTTATCATATTGACACACTGTAGAGACAGGTGGACATTGATTTTCCTGAACTTTTACTATTCATCAGCCAAAAATATTGGGGGCAATACAGTGGCATGACTATTGCTAAGGAGGTAGAGAAGGTCATACACTAATCATAAGATCCAGTCTGCACGTCAGAGTACTTCAGGCAAGAAACTTAACCCTAAATCGCTCCCAATGGCTATACAATTGATGTTATTGCTTGTGAATGTTTAACTGAACAGCATGTTGCATCTTGTACAGTGGCCTCAACCACTAGTGTTTGAATGTGTTTGTCAATGTGACAAGTAGTGTAAAGGTGCTCGAAAGGTGCAAACACAAGGTGCAAAGGTGCAAACTACACAAGTGCAAGTCCATTTACAAAAAAATTTTCTGATGCTCTATTAGGTATGGCAATACTTCCTCCAGTTGGGTCGGATTGAGGTCGGATCATGTTCTCATCATAGAGAGACTGAGACATATCAGCATTTGTTTGACTAAGACCTAACTTCATAAACAAAGTCTTATTTCTAACTGTTTTGGTCTACACCTGACCACACCACACCTAGGAGGTGCTAATTGAACCCTGGTGCTCCAGGGTTCAATTTCAACCAAACTAAACAAGTCAGGTGTGAAAATGCCTTTAAAATCTTTATCTACTCATAATTACCAATTAATAACCATGTCTTCTCAATAGCACATTCTTTGCACATCATGGTTATTTCACTCGCTACATTGGTCTGATGTTTATGAGATGCTGGACTGAGAAGCAAAACAGAGCCTGGAGAAAGACTGAAAAAAGCTCTACTGCTTGTCCCCTCTCATCCAGTGTAATCACTCTTGGGTGAGAGCGGTAGCAGCGGTACTGATTGCAGTGTCACTCTCCAATGACAGGAAGGGCGACGACATTGATTGAGGGGTTGTTACAGTGTAAACTTATATCACATTACCCATCTCACACATGAATCCACTATTGACAAAAACATGATATGAAAAGCCCTCCCAGTCCCTGTTGGTGCTGCACGGAGTAAGAACTGATCAGGACATGCGTCTCCATACTTGGGACTAGGGAGTGACCAGGATTGTACTTACCTAGCAGTGAGGCTTGTTTATGGCAATACCTTTTTTTTCCTTTCTTTCTTTCTTTTTTTTTTTAATATTCACTTTCTTGAACATTTTGTGTTGTGATAATTCATGTTTTGGAACAGATTACAGTGCACCTGCGAAATCATCATAAAAGCAATACACCAGACAGAGACAGACAGGAGCATGCAGATGATAGAGAGAAGGTATGAGAAAGAAGGGGCAAGAATATAAAGGGATGGATGCGAAAATAAAAAGAATATGAAATGATATATAACAGAGATTATAGCAGCTGGCGTGGCAGGCACTGCACTGTTTATATTTTTATCTGAGGCATGAGCCCACTGCTATAATGGCATTTAGAGACCTCTGCAGGAAGTAGAATGAATGTGAGCTAAGGGCAGGGACGATCCATCAATCTATTTTGCTCAATTGTGCAACACATCCTATTTCATATGTCTGTAAATCACCGAAACAAAAGGAGAGGACTGATACTCATGATGTCAAGTGACAAAAAAATAAATAAAATAAAGATACTGCATAAGTGAGGAATCTTCAGGTAATTCATTGAGATTACACAGGAAGCAGTGAAGTACTAAAAAATAGTGAAGACGGGAATATTTAAACAGTTCCGAAGACTCAAGATTAGTGTAATTATTTCATTATCTGATCAAATGTCTCCCCTAGTGATCCTGATGTATGATGCTGAGTAACGCATAGAAAATTGCTTTTTCAGAACACTGTAATATCATTGTGACAATCCTTCACCTTTTGAATATAAAATGGCATCACTTTCATCCTATAAGACATGAGTTATGGCCAAAGTCATGTTTTGTGAGAACACGGTGACTTTTGACCACTAAATTCCTGTCAGTTCACTTGTGAGTCCAGGTGGATGTTTTATCCCAAATCTGAGGATATTCCCTCATGTCTTCTTGAAATATTGCATTCACAAGAGAGAGATAAACACAAGGTTACATGGACCTTGACTTTTGACCAACCGTTCAATAAGCTGATGGTTGAATTTATGTGGATGTTTGTAACAAAATGGAAAATATCCCCTTAAGGTGTTCTTGAGATATTGAACTGACAGGAATTCTTGGATTATAGCTAAAAACACGTTTTATGGGGTTACCGTGACCTTGACCTTTGGCCACTGAATTCAGTTTATTTTTTGGGTCCGAGAAGATGTTTGTGCCAAATCTGAGGAAAAATGAGAGAGATAGACACAAGGTCACATGGACCTTGACCTTTGACCAACAATTCTACCAGATCATGATTGAGCTCAAGTGGTTGTTTGTGCCAAAATTGAAAAAATTATGTCAAAGTGCTAAGATATCGCGCTCACAATAATGAGCCAGACGAGGTCACAGGGGCCTTGATCTTTGACCTTCATCTACTAAATCTAATCAGTTTATCATTGCGTCCAAGTGGACATTTGTGCCAAATTTGGAGACTTTCTAGAGATGTCGCATTTGCGGTCAGGCCAAGGCTGTTGCCAGTATGAAGCCATGAAAAAAATACTAAAATGAACAATACTGACCTACCTTAGTTAATACATGAAGTATCACAATATTGCTACAATAAAAAGTGTTGCAAAGGCAGGAAAATGCAGACTTGATTTCTTGCAAATCTCTCTTCTCTCTTCATGTCTTCATATAAAGATTATTAAGTTCATCCCTGAATCTCTATCCCTTGAAAACCTCACTGTCTAATCAGGATTAATTGGCCCACCTTTTGCCTAATACCACCTGGCAAACTGTGCTTCTGACATTTGTGCGGAGTGACAGCTTTGCTCGTTCCTCTCTCTGACCTTTCCATGCTTGCAACTTTAGCCTCGCAGTAGACCCATCTTTCTGTCTCACCACCAAGTTGACAGGATCATTATCATGTGGAGGCTATGAGTGCCAAGGAAGCAGCTGCACATGATGAGCAGCAAGTTACCAAACTGCACAAAATAGATGAATGTCAGGGCCTTTGGCTGTGTTGTTCCAGTCCACTGTCCAATAGACAAGCTGTATCTGCGAGCAAAATGTTTGTCTGATTATCAGGCAACTAAGAAAACGTTTAATCAATAAATAGATAATATGACACCCTGAACCGATGTTGAAAACCAGTGAAATCCAATGCATTCCCCCTCTGCTAAATGTATCAAATGGTGGATTTGTTATCTGAACATCACTGAGCGTCTCTCCCACTGTTTTACAGACTGCATTTGTTTCTGCTGTGATGGCATTGTACCCTCATAAGCTCTGCTGGTTCCCAAAGAACAAACACAGAGATCTGCACAGAGATAATGTTTTTGGTAATTTGGAGCAATCACTTGTGTGAAATGAGTTTCAATAGGGTTTTGATTGCGCTATCTATCTCAACAGGTCAGTCATTTACCTACTCGAATAGAGAGCCAGAGGAAAGAGAGAGAGAGAGAGAGAGAAAGCGAGAGAGAGAGAGAGAGAGAGAGAGAGAGAGAGAGAGAGAGAGAGAGAGAGGCGTGCATTCACACTAAGTAGCATTCCAGCGGTTAAAAGGAACTAAATCAATTCACTAACCAAAACAACCTTTTGGTTGTATAAATTAAATGCATTTTATTGACTAACAGTTTTCCTGTTAATCATCTTAATGACTGTATCAAAATACCACTGAGTCAGATAAGATCTAGCTACAGACACGAAGCAGTGAAGGCTGTTTGCTGGGAAGCAGTAAAAGCACAATGTGCTTGGGGTAAGGAATAAGCTTATCCCTTTTAACCCTAAAAAAACTGGCTCGATTTCTTTAAAAAAAAAAAAAAAAAAAAAGGGAAGGCAAAAAGCAATAAAAAAACAACTGACCCTCCCAAAAAGCAAGAAATTAGTAAGAAAAGTACAAGAAAGTTATGTGAAAATAAGTTTAAAAAGAAAAAAAAAGCAAGTCTGCTTTTTCTCCAATACTCCAATATAATGGAACTAGGTGGCTCTTGGCCAAAAAATCTGAAATCTATAAACACAATCAATGCTTCTTTCCAGAAAATATGACAGTTTTTCAAGATAATCCACACACCTTATTGTGAGCAGGTTGATGTCTGAACTGTTTTCTTTCTACCGAACTACACCCACCAACCGTATCAAAATACTACCAGGAGGGGAATGTGTGGATGTCCCCAAACATACATGTGAATAAAAAGTAGATGGCAGGATGTAACTCTGGCATTATGAGTTAACTATGGCTGCCTGCAGTGAAATAAATGATAACATTTTTCTAAATTGAAATTTCTAAAAGCAATGTTAGGTTTATTTGAGTTATGTACTTACATTATTCCTAAGGTCTCACAATGTTCAAACACAGATAAATCTCCAACACTTGGCAAGTCACACCAAAACCATCTAGACTGATAAATAGCACTACAGGCAAGATGAAAAATGTGCTGTTTTTATATTGGGGTGAACTTTCCCTTTGATATATTAAACATTACTATTATAGTGCATATTACAGCAGATAAAATAACAATGGGTCTCTATCATACTTGCAGATACAAGAACACAAATAAAAATAGCTACAGTTTTGGTTGACATTACAGCTATAGTGCATTTATATTTTGGCCCACCCAACTATATTTATATATTCTACACCCGCTTTTAACATCTCTGTGCTACTGTAACACTGAAAGTCCCTTTCATATGTTACTGTGAATGTGTGTTTTAATGTATTCAGTGACTCACTGCTGCAGACATACATATTTAGTGCTTCGCTCAGTGTCTCTCAAAAACACACTTCAGGTAGCCCTCGATGGTGACTGAGCCAATATGTCCATTTCAAATGTTCAGCGTGTGATTGAACCGGGAACAGGCTGCTATTTTCCACCATAAAAAGACAGGTGTCTTCTAGCACAAGTAATGTTTGCTGTAATTTTACCATTTTGTACTTCACTGACTCCAACAAAAAAAAACACAGCTAGGTAAAAAGGAAGGGCAAAACACTTTGCTGAGACCAAAGGTACGGTGCAAAAGCTGTAAACCAAACAAAGGAATGACTGATTCTACAGCTGGAACCTCATGTTGTTATGTTTTATGTTACATAAAGTCAAATGCAATGTGACTTTTTGTCACATGTATCATAGAAAACCAGTATAAACGCAACTGTTAACATGTAATTCAGTAATACAACAGCCACAATTAAGTTCTCCCTTAGGGCTATGCAGCTACTGCACTAATAATATAGTAACAAAAGCCATGGAAAAATGAATTGGATTCTCAGAGTCTCTCTTGGGGAACAAAGTTCCTCAAACAACAAAGAGAAATTGTAAAGCTGGGAGAAAAATGGCACTCTGATTAGTGAAAAAAATTATTTTAAAATTTTAACACACATAGAGAAATTTTAATTAAGTCGATGGGAAAAGTGGACGTGTGAATGTGGGGAAAAGACAAAGAAAAATGAGAACAAATTAAAAAACTGAGGAAAAAAAGTTCTTCTTTAAATCGACCTTCACTGCAAAGTCAATCGCTGCCTTGTTCCTTTTTATTTCATGTTGTAAAAGAGAACAACAGCAAATCAGCTCAAAATGCCAATACTGACCAACTGGGTAATCTTAAAGTGGTTTTTGAAATACAGGCAGTCACAGCATTCTTAGGAAGGACTTGCTCTGCACTCATGGTTATCTGTGTACAAAGAGTGAGGATACACTCTATACTGTATCATCCTGTGTATCTTTACCCAGGCTAGTGTTGAATGTGCCTTTTGATTCTGAAGGAAAACAAATTAGTGTTGCTTTGTCTGAGTCTGGCAGAGCCTGTGTTTAAGTTTGCCTGTAGGCCTCTAACACAGACCCTTCCACTGTTTGTCTACAGCTCTTTGAGGAGGACTGAGTCTGTTGTGGCTGCATTGTATGTATGCGTGCATATTTGTGAATGTGGATGCATGATTGTTTACGTGGTCTAAGCTTAGACGGTGAGGCCTATGCTGCTAAGCAAAAGACTGCTTTATATCGTCAACTCATCAAAGTGTAATTGAATACAGGGAGTTTCAGTTACACTTCACTACAGTGAATGGATGACAATGATGAATGTCATTATATATATATATATATATATATATATATATATATATATATATATAGGTTGTTTATTTCAGCCATGTCTGTTGTGTCCATGTTTTCCACCAAACTAGGTAATCTTTATTATTATCTCTGTTTTTACGAAAATGTAACCAAAATCATGCTCTTTCCTTTACCTTAATCAAAGTGTTTTTGGTGTCTACAGTACATCTAACAACAGACTGGAGTCTGGATGAAAACCCAGAATTCTGGTGTCAGTCCTACACTTTATTTTGCTGTTGTAAACAAATGAAATGTTCATTAACATCGGCTCTAAATGTGATCCAGGCAGTGATTATATGGTCACCACAACTTAATTATGAAAAATAAATTGGTAATAAACAAACATGATTTCTAGGAGACAGGGTTGTTTAATTTAAAAAATGTGTCAGAAAGCGCAAAACGTTAATATTTCCTATCTTCACATTTTGACATTTTATGCAGCTGATGTGTATTAGAATTTTGTACGTAAATGGTGGATCAAAGAAAATGTAGCAGAAAGTTTAAAATATATATTTTATATGAAAACTAGATAATAAGATGCATGCGCAAAAGTCCTCTAATAATCCTGATGAAAATGATGTTGAGCACTTAATTCTACAGTCATGTAATCCTAAAATGTTTTGAGGACCCAGCATAATAAGATATAACATTTAACTTTAATTTGTGGCACATTCCGCTAAATATCACAACACCTAAAATCAAAGCAATGACCCTGGTCAATACTGTAAAAATGCACAAGGTACAACAATCATGCCATGACAGCCTGCGTAATGACAATGATTCCACATAATGGCTTCACAATTATCTCCAAGGGTCACAGATTGCTGAGAAGAGCAAGAACACATTAAAGAGAACCACAATATAATGGCTGTAGTTTGCGGTTAGCCAGGGGAGAGAGAGACTTGCTTCAAACAAATTCATTATTTAGCGGAGAATGGCTGAGGAGGGGGGGCACAGTAGGGGATAGGAATCATTGGAAAGCAAACACAGTGCTGGAAGGGTATTAGAGGATAGGCAGAGCAATTAGATGATGCTAAGAATACAGTGCTTGCACCAACACACGGTTGGTGGGTGTTTATCATGTGCGCATGTTTGCATACATAAATTAGGCAAACAAGTCGGAATTCTTCACCATGTACATGTTGCAGAGAGGTACCTTATTGCAGCAAATCACAACTTCAACAGCCCCTATAACTCCACTTGTCTGCAGATGTGTGGCTGTTGGCTGTGATAGCTCTTGGGTAACCAAAACCTTACCTGTGGCTGTAAAGCTAGCCCGCAGCCACAAGGTGTGACAACTGAGGACACAGACCTGACAGACACAAATTCCCACGTCTTGCTCTGAACTTCTCTGAAATTGAGGCGAGGATTGGAGAGAGCCTTGAATTGCTTGGTGACAAAATGTGTTGCAGTCTAAAATTGGCATAAGATGAAAAAAATATATATATATTTTTCAGGATGCAGCATGAGGCATGTGAGACAGATGCCTAAAGCATCAAAGAGACGACTCCTCATTCAGCTTTTTACTTGAGTGTCATCAGTGTAAACTATTGTGTGCCAGGTGAAAAGCTCCAGCTTTTAAAGACTGCGAATGGCACTCAACCAATGCCTTACTGCCACTAGAGACTCAGTAGCCTCGTTTGGGCTTATTTCAGGGATTTATGGTGTTGAGGAGCCGTCACAAAAAAGTGGTAGACTCTGCTAGTTTGAGTCCGTGGGGAGGTAGTATGTACAGTAGCAATTCCCTTTATCCCCCACAACCATATAGGAGTAATTTCAGGAGTGTCCCAGTTTACTTCACACAGGTTTCTCAAGGGGAAGCTCTCAGGCAGACAGGGGAGGGTATAAGCTGAACTCTCAAATAACCATATTGGAATTTCCTCTTCTTTTCTATTTTCCCAAGTCCTTACAGAGATCATCTGAGGTTGTATTGCCAAAGAAGGTCATTAAGTAAACCATTAAATGGGGAATTTACAACAGCGACACATATATCAATAGAAGGATTTAGCAGTGACAAGGACTGTGATTCACGAAGGATTGTCCCCTTAGAAAAATCAGTAACAAGACTAGATTGAAACCTTGTATATGGCTGGACCATGTTTGGTGGATATGCTAAACTGCGGTTTCAAATGTACCTTGCTCTGATGTCATTTTCACCAGATTTCCAAACTTTATCTTATTTATTAACCAGGGCCTATGTTCACAAAGCTTCCAAGTACAAAGAATTGTTTCTAGTGACAAAATTCTAAAAAAAAATTATTAGACATTTTCTAAATATTTCCCCTTGAAATTAAGACAAGATCCTGGTAAAGACAAATGGTATTCAAAAAGCATGCACACCTTGCAGGCTCACAAAATGGTCTGTGATAACCAATCACATCTGGTAAAAGAATGCATCATACCTAGTATTAGGGTCAACCATACCTCATTAAGATAAAAGCTTCTGTCCCGTCTTTGCTCAGACTATCTCCGAGACCTTTCATATATCACTCCTAGGCTAGGACCCCTTGCTAGAATTTTTTAGGCTAAGCTAGGAGCTCTCTGAGTGTATTCTCTGAATGTTTGCAAATACCGCCCCAGATTTAGAATTTAAGAAAAGACAGAATATCATTTGGGTATTCCACTAGGGAGAAGTGAAAATGGGGTCAGACAGTGAAAGAGAGGCAAAGACCAACTGACCTCATGTATCTGCACCACCACATACAGAGTTCTGCCAGTAAGCCAGCTTGAATAAAGAAGGGTTAGCAGCACTGGGGCTTAGGGTCCCATTTGTAGAGGCACTGATCTGGGCTTTTAGTCCAGCCAGCTCAGCCTTCATCCAGTGTGAGTGAAAGGGATAATCATGGAGCTTTGGATCTCCAGTACTCCCAAGACCCTTTGCATGAATCACCGTCTACCCAGGCAAGTCAAACCAATCCCAGGCATGTCGCTGGCCAGAGCCGCCCTAATGATAGAAAAAAAGAAATCTTGCCGATGAGTGATGAAGTCATTAAATGAAGCCGTGGGGAAGATGGAGATTGAGGTGGGCCCTTGTGAGTGCAGCACAGGCCTTGCAATTTGTATGTGTGCATATCAGTGACAAGGGAACAAGGGTAAGGTTGAAACCCATAAGCCTGTTCTGCTGTGACAGGCCACTGAATGCTTAATGGAATTCCCAGGCAGTGCTTTACTATGGCTACCTGAAAGTGCTTTATCGTAAGCAAAATGCAAATATGTGAATAATCTGCTGGGGGATATTTTTCAATGTACAGACAGGGTGGAAGCAGCAGTGACGGCCTGAGCTGACTTTTTCTCTTTGAACACAAAGAGTTTTCCTTCGAAGCTTGACAGGATGAAATACTGCAACACCACTACTAGCAAAACTACCAAAAAATACAAAGATTAATCTTCAATAGCATGCTGAAGCAATATTTCTTTCATCATCAAGGGATACAAAATATGCTAAGATAGATGTTGGGCAAACTCACTCCCAGCAAGTTGAGAAATGGCGATAATTATACAATTATAATTACAATTATTGATGACAGAACATTAATGTAGCATGTATGAAAGTGGTAAGCATAGATGCTTCAGTGTGTCTGAATCATTAAAATGACTTACAATTACAGACACAGAAGATTTACAGAAGGTTGCCTCAAGAAGTGTGACTTATGGCCTGTGTCCTATTTTACAGGGCCTTTCAAAAGGTAACTGGCCATTCGGAAACTTGGCCTGACCAATCGTATTCTGGCAGGCTGTGATTCTTTCACCATCCAAAATAAACGGCCTCAGCTCACCACTGGAAGGCATAATCGCAGAGGCGGAGAGGAGTGTACCAGAGCAAGCAGGGGGGTACAAAGGGCCAAATCAATTGGGAACCATTTCTCTGCTCTAAAATGAGCATTTAACAAATGGGGCTGTGACAGGAAAATAAAAAAGCAAAAAACCTGGGAAATAGAGAGAGGGGGTGTGTCTCATTTCAGCTGTCTGCTACCAAGTTGACCCCTTGGATTTCTAAAGCTCAAGATTACAGTATTTAATCTTTGGAACACAGTATGCTCAACACCAAAATGGTGGCTCCCTACTTACATAAATAAACTTTGATGTTGGGATGTGATTTTGTTCTTTTAATACTGAAAAACAAAACTAAATTGGAGATTTTGCAGTGAGAAGTTGATGATAAGGGATTAAATGAAACTGCATTGCATGCTACAACACTAAGGCTCCATTTGATTTAGTTTTAAATGACATTCATCTGAACATTTTGATGCATCACAAGTTTTGGTTTGCGTTTTACTGGATCTTAGGTCTGCATTTGATATGGTGGCCCATAAGATACTTCTCTGCAGACCAGAAAAGTGGGCAGGACTTTCTGGCACTGTGCTAAATTGATTTGAATAGTATTAACAAGACATGTACTACTTTGTATCAATTCGTAATTTTGAATCTGTGCAAACAAAAATTACATATGGAATTACTCAAGGGTCCACTCTTGGGTCTCTTCTATTCAACTCTTTCATGATCCTTTACTCATATTATGGAATATGATAACAACTCCTTACAAAAAACAGTAGTGGAAGAAGTTTTTTGGATCTCTTACTTCAGTAAAGGTTTCCCCACTATACTATCAGATGTTAAGGTAATACATTTAAAATCTTAAGTACAAAAGTATAAGCATCAAAATATATTATAAGCACCAAACGTTAATGTACTACAGAATGATAATAATATTATAACAACAACAACAACAACAACAACAATAATAATAATAATGCATATTGAAGGTGGGGCTAATTTAAACATGCTTTGTTTTTTTTTACTCTAAATTTGCAAAGTAATTACAAACAAAACATATCAAATACAGTGGAAATAAACTGTATTTTACTTCAAAATATAGGGAAGTAGAAGTAGCATAACATAGAAATACAAAGCAGAAGTACCTCACAATTGAGTAAAAAACTACAGTCCTTGTATAAATGCATTTAATTGCGTTCCACCCCAAGTAAAAGCACACGCTGTTCAACTTTTATCTACAACAGTCACCATACAAATACATGGAGAGAAGGCAAAACAAAAAAAAAGATTAACAAAAGGAATATATGTTCAAGGCCATTCAGCTTGAATGAGTTCCTCCATTTCTGAGTTTCCCCCATGTTTCATTGGACTTCGTGGACGAGCGACTGAGAGTGTGCTTGAGTTGTGTGGATGACAGTCATGCTGTCAATGTCAGCTCGCCCTGTGAGAACATCAACACTCTACCACAGAATACCTGTCACTTTTCTCTATCTGCACATCCAACTTTACATGCTTCAGCACCTGAAAAAAAATCTCTTTATGAACTGTACCTTTATCTCTCTTTGGGTGTATGTAAGGAAAAGGTGGCCAAAGTGACAGGCCAGAATGTATTTGTGCTGACCTGCTTTGAGAGGGACATCATTACAACAAGGTGCCAGATGAAAAAATAAGACCTTGAAATTGAAGAGAGCTCTTACAGCTACACTACTGGACCTCCCTCATTCTCATTACCATAAAAGGCTGACACGGCAACATGTAAACGCATTAAAATGAGCAGAAAAATATTAACACGCTGTATATCCATTAGCCCAAATAGCCCTGGAGAACTGAAAAAAAATGCTTATCTTTAAATAAGCTAAAAGAACTGAAGTAACTGTGACAGGCAATTTACTGATCATAAGAATGCAAGTGCGAAACATGACACTGTAACTGTAATAGCTATGTGATGTCTCAAACTGACAACTTTATTTATATCCCTAGCTGAGTTTCGGAGGATGACTATTTTCTGACCAGTGTTCTGTTACTCTGAGAGCACAGAAATGTCAATAAGATGGGTTTGGCTGGTGGAAGCCATTGATCCAAAGCAGAGGAGAGGAAACAAGAGAAAGACACAGAAACAGAGAGGGGAAGAGAGAGACATTAGGACAGACAAACATGGTAGGGACCAGACAAAAAGCCAGAGATAGAGAATGTCTACAGTAGCAATCAGTATCGTAAGACCGATGGCATCTTGCAATCTAGTCAATTATAACAAATATATTTATGACAAATTTGAATAGATGAACATGAAAGCTTATTTGAATCCTACTCTTGCCAAAGCAAAGAGCAGATACTCAGCTGCATGATCCAACAACCCAACTGGCAGAATATATATTGTACCTTTCTGCAAACCATGGATTTGTAATATTTGTACATTATTACGTAGCACATAAGTTAAAAGTTTACATGTCTTTATATTTCAGCAACACTGTGGTTAAATGGTGGTTATGCTGAGGCATAAAAACCACTTGGCTATGGCTGGGGAAAGATCATGTTTTGCATCGTTTTAAAGCACCCAAATTTGGTGCCAATATCAGTGGGAATGGCCCAAATGTAATGCAGTAAAACAACTGCTTTTGTTGTTTGTTTCTGTGGTTTGCGTAAACATACAACTCCAATATTTTTTTTTACTGGTGACTTGGTTGAATACAGCCTTAAATAAACATTTTACCCTCCCTATATCTTTATACATATATAGCTTTTCAACTGACAAAAGTGGTTTGCGGGTTTAGTTCATCTTTAACTACAGTGGCTGCTCCTATTGGCTTCATAAGCAGTTTAATCTGAATGACATGGTTAGCTCAGTGGTCCAACCACCATGACTGTACTGAACAATAAGATAAACCCAGCACTGTTGTTTATGCTCCCCTTTTTTATGAGTTGCTATAAAAGATCTAATACTTTGTTTCTAAGCACACAAAAGAGTCCTCTCAAATTTTGTCCGCAGATTAGTTTAAATCCATGTGCTGCCAAAGTCTCAGTTTACTGTAGTGAAATGACCATTCAGTCCACGGACAACAGCTCTGTTGGACATCCCTGCAGTCAGCCTGCCAGTGGCACGCTCCCCCAAAACTTGCAACATCTGTGGCATTGTGTTGTGTGATCAAACTGCACAATTTAGAGTTTCCCTTTATTGTGACAATCCCAACCAACACCTGTGTAATAATAATGCTGTTTAATCGGTATCCCGATATGCCTTGCTTAGCCTGGTGGTCCCTGCAACCCGGCCACTGATACATGGAAGATAATGGATACAGATGTAACACCAGTCAGGATGATGGATTATGTTGGCCAAGTGCCCACTAACACAGATTTGAACAAATTTGTAAACACACTTTGAAAGAAATAAGTCTTTTGGTTGCATAAAAACAGTTTTAGATCTTTTATTTCGACTAATGAAAAATGGACTTGTATGAAGACATGTTTCATGAAACATGCCCTTTGACCTGTACTATCAAAGTAAAAGGGCATGGTCCCATAAAAAAAAAAAAAAAAAAAAAAAAAATTAAAAGAGCCTCCAACTTTAATAACCCTCATTGCAGTAGTCTTTTTAACTGGTGAAGCCCACAGCAGATGGCACTAAAATTGCAGCTCACTGTCCAAATGTCTGGCTATGGAATCTTTGTGCGTGTATTTCAAGGAACCAATTGTTCTCCCTTTAGAGACACAAGCCAGACAACAATCACCAAATCTGAACACATACACAAACACAAAATATGAACCTAACACAGTACACTTTCTTCTTTTGTTTGCTGGAAACTCTATTTTAGTTCAGTTTGAACAGTCCCTCAATAACCAAGATGATTTAGGTGGTGCATGTGTACTTTTCAACAGTGAGTGATCATCAGTCCTGTTGTGACTCAGCAGTTTTGGGGAGCTCTGCTACCCTTTTATACAATCCTTTAACTGCAATCATCACCCTCCCTTAAAGCAACCTGATTAAATTTGTAGTGCTGTGTTGCTCCATGTGTGATTAATATAACTTAACCTAGCTGCCCTGAAACTTACTGAGTCACCCTCTAATTAATGTAGTTGAGGTGGCAAGTGTGAATCATACCAAGAGAAAAACTCTCTTTGCTTTGGGAGCTGGTAAAAATAAAACAGATTACATTTAAAAATACATATCTGCCCTTGCACATTTGGACTACAATTAATGCTCACAATTCAAGCGAGAAAAGAGGGAAATTAGGGTTGGATATGAAATCCCCTATGAAACTAAATAGTTTACCCATTCCTCCCACAAATCTTCAGCAACCAAGTTGCAGAGAGATGACTCAGTTGAGTTTGTCAAGCACAGAAACCTGTCTATTTCCAATTATCTCATTTTCACAGGGCATTATGCACCATGTGTGAAAAATGCTTCAACAACTGTGATAACGCCAGGAAAACTGATAGCATTGTTACAAATGCAGCAATATCACGGAGGTTACAATAGGAAAAAAGCTGTGAATCCCAGTTTTAAAAAGATGCTAGATTGTGAAGAAAAAAAAATCTGCACTACACTATGTGAGACCCAAGGCTGTAAACTGTGGAAACACAAGCATGTATTATCAAAGTGTGAAAGCAAAATGCTAGTCGAGCCTACATGTGATCAAACACCTACTACATTACATGATCACAATGATGATGATAGAAAGAGGAGAAGTAGATAAAGTAGATGAAGTAGTAGAAGACAAAGAAAAAGACAAGAAGACATTGAAGTACATGAAGTAGTAGTAGAGGAAGAAGAGAAAGATGAAAAAGACAAAGTTGATTACGAAGTAGAAGAGGAAGAAGACAACAAAGAAGACAACACAGAAGACTAAAAAGATGATGACAAAGAAGAGCAAGAAAAAAAGATGACAAGGAAAGAGATGAAGGAGAAGAAGTAGATGAGGCAGCAGAAGAGGAAGAAGATGACAAAGCAAATGACTTAGATGAAGCTGAAGTAGATAAAGCAAATGACTTAGATGAAGCTGAAGTAGATAAAGTAGAAGAAGACAAAAAACATTAAAAAGTAGAGGAGGAAGAGGAGGATGCAGGATAAGATGGAGTAGATTAACATATAGAAGTGGAAGAAGTTAATAAAGAAGATGACAAAGTATGGCAGAGGAAGAACAAAGAAGACAGTGACAAAGAAAAAGATGATGAAGACAAAGCAGTTTTAGTAGAAGAGAAATGATTAAAAAAAGCAGAATGAGTAGATGCAGTCAAAGAGGAAAAGGAGGATGAAGAAGAAGATACTGAAGAAGACAAAGTAGAATAAAGCATTAGAAGAGGAACAAGAGAACAAAGCAAACACAAAGTAGATGAAGTTGAAGAAGACAATGAAGAAGATGAAGAAGACTACGACGCTGATGAAACAGAAGGGGCAGACGTGGATGAAAAAGACAAAGTAGATGAAGCAGAAGAAGAGGAAGATGAGGGTGAAGACAATGAAGAATGAGATTTAGTAGTAGCCTATGTAGGCTGTGAGAGGGGAGGTGGATGGGTCAAAAAACACAAAACCTTCACCCAGGAGACCTTAGTTTAAATCCTGTTTGTAACCAAAAGTCAAGGTAGAGTTATTTTTTAACAATGTAACATATTTAATATAATTAACATCACTACTGATGTTGCATACATTACTTGACACTCGTCACTTGATATACTCGTAATGCGGCACTCATTAACCCAAACGTGAACTTTCGTCTAAACCTAACAAAACTAAGCCTGTAAATTTATTTGAAAGACACTGGAGCATACAGCAACAGACTCTGACAGACTCTCAGGGGAACCTAGAGCATCATAATTTGAAGTGAAGGTCCACTGACAAAGCCATATTTGATGAGATAGGAGTGAGAATGCTCTGACATTGCATACATGCATACACAACCAGGCACATGGTGCTTATTATGATAAGAATCATCACAGTTTCATTAAACCCATGTTTTTTTTGCTTCCAAAGAGAAGACTATGGTTCCATACAGAACACAAAGGATCAAGACATTCACAGGGCAATGCTAACAGTGTCGATGTGTTACTATTAAAATGTGTAAATCAAAACATTTTGTCCCTGCTGTTAAGAGCTGGTTCTTTGGTGTGTATGTAAACTGCTCTCTACTGTGCCATTGTGTTGCTGATTACCCTGAAGGTATAGCATTGCTCCTGGCTGTGCTGTGTGTACCATTGTTTTGATGTACAATTGTGACTACCAGCACTATGGCGATGTTTGGTATTGTTTTAACCTTGTGAGGCTGTGTTTGTTTGTTTGTGTGTGTGAGTATATGTGTGTGTGTTTGTGTGTGTGTGTGTGTGTGTGTGTGTGTAGGTGTGTGTAGGTGTGTGTGTGTGTGTGTGTGTGTGTGCCATTATGGCAAAATGTTGTCCAGGAGACACTTTTTGTAGCAGGAACCAAAACAAAAGCCATTTTTTAGTACTGGTACTTATAAAGCATGTCTCACTGTATGTATGTGGACAGATTTTGACAAAGCAATTGTGTCTCAGCCACATAAGATGTAGTCAGACTTTACATATCTGTGGTTGAGATCAAAATGAAGGCTGAATTCAAGACGGGTGTGGTCCATGAAAGGGCACAGGAATTAGGAGGGTAGGACGTAGGAAAGTGGCTATTGAGTGGAGGAGCCAAACTATATCCCTGTTTTGATCAATCATTTCCATCCACTGATCCAGCACAATCTAAGATATTTTCAATACAACCTGCACAGTTCACCTGTTTTGTCAAAGTCACTTCTCATGTGTTCCATTGCACCACACACACCGATTTGGCATCACGGCTGGTGGTGTCCCATCACAGGATGGACGCTAGTTTTTACTGGTAAACTAATAATAACTATGGTAGCACAGAGTCTACAATGTCTGCACAAAACCTCAAGACAATCAAATGACATGCCTCAAGGCAAACACGTTTAACCAATATTTTAACGAATAAACAAGTAGGTCCAGGCCATACAACACATACACACACATTCACGATAAGATCACAGCACAGAATACCTGTGAGGGTAAAACCTAAAAGATTCTCTGGATTTGGAACCATGGGGCCTCTTCTCATGCCTCTTCTAGTGCATGATGTCTATAAAAAGCTGCAGCAGTTTGATCCAGGTTTTGCTCCAGAAAATGCTTGTTATATCACTCCAATTATGCAGTTTCCGTACATGTAGAGTAAAATGAAGTATTCAAAGAGGTGAGTTCAAATACAGAATTATGTCTGCCCAGACAAAAAAAAGAAACCATAAGTAGCATAAGTAAAGCTTTTCATGGCAGCTCTGCCTATGTTAAAATACGTCAGGGTTGATGCAAACGCAACCTGTGCCGACACAGTGCACAATCAATGCCGACTGCATTGATTAATCTGAACAAATAGCAGGACCAATTTATTCATGGCTCAAGATGGATTCACTATGAGATGTAAAACATCAACAAAAAGACATGCTGCCTGGTGTTTGTTGCTTTTAAAGCTACAATATTGAGTCAGGTACCAAATGTCTGCAGCTCAGAGGACATTCAAATGGGTCTGAACTCCGAATGGACATGATGTAACTTTGCTCATTTTTCAATTGAGTGCAGGCAAACTTCCCTCAGCTGCGCTCAAGCGCTTTCTCGGTGGATTTATTATAATGCACTCCAATTCTGCTGTCTAGTTTCTTTTCCAATAGCGCTCCTATTTTGAGGTGTATGCCTGCATCAGCCACTCTCAGCTGTAAGATCCCAGCATCAGGATGTTGCAGTACTGTAAATATACTGCAAATCTTCAACCAGAATTACCGCCTTGCAGTTGTATGCCTCCACAAACAAGTAAAGTTAGAGTTACAGGTATCCATGTCTGAGATAATATGCATGCTTTACACACATCTTTCCCCACAGCAGTACAGAAGTTCTATACAAACAGTATGTTCGACCACCAAACTCTAATCAATTCATTACTGAGTCCCAGTGGACAATTGTGGCACATTTCAGGACACTCTCTTCTTAAGATAATGTATTTACAAAAATGAGACTGATGTCTGGTCAGAATGACCTTTACCTTAAAAACCAAATTCTAATCAGTTCATGCTTGACTCAAAGTGGACATTTGTGCCAGGTGCTCTTGAGATATTGCATTCCCAACAATGAGATGCATGCAAGGTTGAAGTGACCTTGACCTTTGAGGTCATAAAAACCAAGTGAACATTTGTGCCAAAGTTAAAAAAAAAAACTCTCTCAAGGTATTCTTGAGAAAATCCGTTCATGAGAATGAGATAGATGGAGGATCAAAGTGACTTTGACCTTTAACCACCAAAGTCTAATCAGCTGTTTGTAAAGTCCAAGTGGACATTTATGCCAAATTTGAAAGAAGTTATCTCAAGATGTTCTTGAGATATCCCATTCACTGAAATGAGAGACAAAAGGTCAGAGTTACCTCAACCTTTGACCTATGACCACAGAAATATACTAGATCATTGCAGAGTCCAAATGGCTGTTTGTGCCAAATTTGAAGAAGTTCCCTCAAGGTGTTCTTGAGATAATGCGTTTATTAGAATGGGATGGACAGACGAACATAATGTTTCCAGCCACAGCCATTACGGGCAGCGTGGCATAAAAATATTGGAATGAATGTATTGAGTGAATTAATGTATACAGAATAAATATATAATCGGTCTAACTGCTTAATCATCCATCAATCCATCCACCTGATCTGGCAATCTATCAGGAGAGGGAGAGCAGCAAGAGTAAACACAGTAAAGCTTCCTCTGCACCTCCCCATATGGTCTTCCTCCTCCTCCTCCTCCTCCTAATGCTGACAAATGGACAGCGTATGCCAGTAGTGGACTAGAGAGGTGCTGAGACACCAGCTAGTCATCCATCTGCTCTATTCCCTCGGCACTGCCTTCACTGTGGCGGAGGTCACATACTCGCTGGCTCAACTGTTACTAGAAAACCACACTTTCCTGACACATGCACACTTCCTCTGTAGCTGCCTCACATGCTTCCCCTCCCTCCCTGTCTTCCTCTTCATTTTCATCTCTCTTTTTGGTGTCAGTGCTGCTGCTGTCTGTCATTTTCACTCAAACAAATCTCCTGCTACCTTCCTCTCTGAATTATGCAACGCTGCCATCCTTTCTCCTTACATCCTCTTCCAAATCTCATCTTAACTTTAGTCTTTATCTTGAAACTAACAAGAGCCAGTAGGTTTGGAAATGAATTCAGCACCAGGGACAGCTCCCTCCTTCAAATACTCTTCAGTTCTTTTCTTTACAACTGAAAGCAGGTTCAGCATGGCTAAATTATAGGGGATGACACGAAAACAGGAATGCCTCTCTCATATACTGCAATTCATATCAGCAGAGTTGAAATGCTTTTGCACCAAAAACCATGTACCAACCAAAAAGGCATTTCTGATTTTCCCTATAGGGTTACAGATTTCCTACTGAGGTGTGACAGGTGCATTTTTTTTGTAAAGTCCATATCATCAGATTTCTAATTAAATGTAAATTTGTCAAATGTGTTAAATATAATTTGCACTTCATGGCAAAAAGATGTTCAAGGTGAAGATCATCATAACTGTCTTTTAATTATCTGCATGTAATGTGAAAAATGAATAATGGTTTCAACCTGTCAAATACTGTGGAGCAGTTAAGGTTGAAGAGATTAATATTATTGAATACATAAAAACAATTTGTCATATATCTATAATCATAATCAGAGGTTTGACCAAGTCATGGCTTTGCAAGTCACAAGTTAGTCTCAAGTTTATGAATCTATGTCTAATGTTAAGTCCCACGTCAAAACAGGCAAGTCCCAAGTTTGAATTTTGAGTCCCCTGATGCCATTTTAATAACAGAGAAATAGTTAGCTTAGCATTAGACTCAACTTAGTGTTCTTTGTGCACTTTCAAATGTCGAAGAAGTTGGAAGTTGTTGTGTTTTTATACCACCATTTTGCATTGGTGTTCGCAATATGTGTTGACTCAGCGGTAATGGATAGCATGAACACATTAGTTGACTGCAGAAATGAATCTAGTACTACGCATATGCCCTGAAGTCTATCACAGTATTTTTGTTCCCTTAAAAATCATTTGTACTGAACTGACAATGGTTTGTTAAAGGCCGTATGAATAAATTTCACTTGACATTAATAAGACTTGCATTTTACATCGAGTTCTTTTCACGCTGCATGCAAGCCTGATATCTCGCTGCATATATGCATGTGGCTGAGTCAAAGAAAGCAAAGACTCATACAGTGATATTGCAGTGTTACTGCTGTATGGTTTGGCAACCTACTCATAATTTTTCCCTATCCCACCAAATTCTCTCATGAGCTAACATGCTCACTCTCTTTTTCACACACACTGAACTCACTGAGCCAGCTGCTCCTGACTGACAGAATAATCAGTGATTAAACACTTCAGAGATGCCATCCACTGGAGAATAGATCACAAAGCATACCACACACAAGATTGATCAAAACACAAGTTAGAGATGCTGTGTGTGTGTGTGTGTGAGTGTGAACATGTGTGTGTGTGTGTGTGTGTGTGTGTGTATGTGTGCAAGTCAGTACAAACAACTAAATCTCTGATACAAGCAGAGGGGTGTGGGAACAACAGGGGTGATTAATTTCCATTCCTATTGCATTAAAAAAAATTGAAATGAGAAGTATTAAGGTGATATCCCTATTCAGAGCCTGTAACATTATTAATGGGTGATACTGTGTGACTTAACTTGTTAAATCACATGTTGCATTTTTTTTCCCTTTTTCATTATCACCTCTTGTTTGTGATGAGAAGCTAAGAAGCTAAATTAAGAGGTGTGAAGCCCTCAGACACATTCTATAATTATGTAGACAAATGTGGAGATGCATCTATACAAATTGTAGAAAAAATAAGGTACTATGCAAACCTGCAGCAAGTATGAGCATTTAAAGCATATTTATTGGTGTACCAGTTCCTGATAAATGATGGTAGGGACTTCTTTGCCCTTAACAGATTGTTCTTATGAGCCCATGGCAGACAGAATCAGTTAAGAATGAGAAACCCTCTCCATGAGATGACAAACAACCTTGGCTTTGAGGCATCAAAAACAAACAACTCTAGTTGCATATTTCATCATCAGTTTCCTTGGCTTTGCTGTGTTTGGTTTGGGGTTTTATTAATATTCCGGAAAGCACGGACAACTGGAGAATGCAAAATGCCTTCCCTTAACTAGTGCTCCCACAAACCACTCTGTGGTCTTCTATTTCTGTCTCCCTCGCTCAGCCACTACACGCTGGTTGTGGACCTCTTAATTACTCTCTAGCTGGCTAATTGACACGCAATCAGTGGCTTACCTTCTCCAACATGCAAACTCCCAAAAACCCCTTGTGGAAAGCACCACCTCCAGGCACCAAACACTGTTTTTGAGTCATCAGCCTGCTTCACGTGGCATGTTCCTATCAATTAAGGAAGTTGTTTTCCATGTCCGAGGGCAAGGGTAGGAATCATGTGGGAAGCTCGCAACACCGAGGGGACGTGTTTTTGAGTGTAGAGACTCACTGCACGCCAGCTTGTCTCCGTCACTAAGGCTGGGAAATATTCTGCAGGGATTCTCTGCTACCTCTGAGAGCAGGTTTGTTTTGGATTTTTTTTTTTTTACAACTGGCAAACAAGTTTTTCAGCATCTTGCGACTGTATGAATCAAAGCAAGCCACAGAGTGCTCTAGAGTTGTGCTTAAAGAAAGATGCAAAATAACTTCTGGCAAAACAAATACTGGGAATGTAGTGGTGCCATTTTTAAGAAGTAAAGAAGGAAAGAAGCAGCACTGAATATTTAGTATCAGTACCTAGAATACATGTATGCTGAAGACACAAACACAAGCTGAATTGTAATGTGTTTATAAGAAGATATTCTGCTATTAAAAGCCTGCATTCTTGAAGCATAAATTCAGAAATCACTGATGTGCAATGCCCCCCAGTTTGATTGTTTCCTGCAACACTGTAAGACACAGCAGGTTTTTCTATCTATATTGCATTCTGACTTCCTTTCAGGCTGACAAATAGAACCAATTGGTTAAATTAGACCAAGGACATCGGCATTTCCATTTTTAGCTCTTTGGTCCGTATTATGTCCCTCTTTATTAGACATTCTAGAAGCAAGGTCTCTAAATCTAAAATATATTGGAGCAGGATGTCTAAATGTTTCAGCTGCCTCATTTATTAATGCCTAATCATTCCTACACTGCAATTGGTGAGATATGAACGTTTAATGAATCCGAACCCTATCATAAGATGATATCTGAGCTCAGATCTTTGCTGGTTTGTAAGTTAGACTGAGTAATGTTGGCCAGTGTCTTCAAATTTCAATAACAGATCAATGATCCAGATAAAAGCTGGCTGGTTTTCTGAAGTGAGAATATCGTTTTTTGTTGCTGTCCTCAATGGCATCCATCCATCTAACACTGTTGGTGTATTCCCTCTGTGAGTCCTTGCACATTGCAACAGAGCCAATTTGTAAGTCTGACTTGACATGACTTGGCAAACTAAGTCAGCAATTGAGGTCCATCCAAATCATGTAAGTCTTGTCAACTGAACTCAAGTCTAAAGTACTTATAAGGAAAGCCAACTCAGATCAGAAGTTTTCATAAAGACACAGTGCAGGTCTACTGCTCCACATTGTTGTATTTATACAATGGCAGGTCATTCACATGGTTTGTCTATTTCTAAATTGAAGAGAAGTGGTATTGATGGTAAGAGAGAGAGAGAGGGAAGGAAGATGGGGAGTAGAGTGATTTGAAATAATGAGAAATGCCTGATCGGACTTTCTGTGTATGTAAGTATTATGAGTATGTTAAGAACGCCCCTGTGAGATCATCTCCTTAAGGGATTTAAGCCAGAGCTGTGGTCTTGGGACTTGGATTGGGGTAATTCATTTATGCTCAACCTTAGATATGTATACAGACACAAATGCAGCCTTCTGCCTGTACTCTGCATTCATTTGTCTTTATTGTGCACATCCAGGAGGCTACAGGCTACAGGCACAGATACAGATGAAACAAAGCAGTACAAAGCAGTGTAACATAACATAAGTGAAACACTACCATGGGAGACAATGAAAACATTTTATAATGCAGGACAAAATCAATCAGTTATAAAGTGAAAAGAATTCTGTCCACATGTTGCAATGTATTTAATGGCCTTGCAGTCCACCATAGTCTATAACCCTGCTTTGTTGAAAGTTACATTATTAGGACTTTGGTTGTTGTCATCTGAAACTTTTGACTCTGCCCTCTAGTACCATCTAGTAGATGTATCTATACCATCGTAAAAGATGCATGGAAATATGAGGGTGGTGACGTTTACAATTAAAAGGACCGATCTCTTTTCATACATAAAGTTTAAATGTGGCCTTAAGCCATAAAAATAGGGTTTAAAGACTTGATTCCTGCTGAGTCTGGATGCTTGACTCATGAAAGACATAAAAAGAAAAAAAAAACTTTCTTGTCCAAGGTTTTCAGTGGGTAAAGTCTCAAGCTTTGCACACATAACTACACCTTGAACATTTACGAATTACACCCGATCATTCAAAACACTATTATTTTTTTAAAGAAAGGAAAAGAGTACACGTCTTTGCATGAAAAAAATGTTCAGATGTTGGCATTTTTCAAAGATTTGACACTAGCTAGCTATTTCCTTATGTAGACTTGTGACCTGACATGGACTTTTCTCAAGTGACTAAACTCTTGGGACATGTCCCGAATAAAAGGTATAGCCAATTTACATCAAGCTATCCACAACCCAACCGACAGGTTGTAATGATCACACAGACTCTTAATGCACATGCTGTGTCTCACACCGGGTCATGCTCTCTGTGAGGGTGATTCATTGGAAATGTCACTTGTGTCGACAGGATCATGTCCTTGGGCTTGGAAATTTGGATAATAATCCCTACTGCTCAGAGCATTAGATTTCCATCACAAACACCCAACACCTGATTACGCATACATACACACACACACACACACACACACACACACACACACACACACACACACACACACAAACCACCTCCATTTCATCTGTCACCCATCACCGTGGCACACCTCCATTTGAGAAGGATCAGATAAGTAATGGGTGATTAGCATTGCTTTCTGTGGTGATGCGGTTGCCACGGTTGGCTGAGGGGGAGGGTGCTGGGAGGAGATGTGGTGAGAAGGGTGGCGGCTGCGGGGAGGTGTCTTGTTAGAGGGCAGGAAGGAACAGTGAGCAATGTTCCAGGACATTACTTACACAAGGCCTGACATGTGAAGAGACAAGGGCCATTAATATAACTCCTTGAGGCTGTTTACCACCAAATTGGATGAGCTGTGCAGCGATTGTTATTAAATTTAAAATAAAGTGTTTTGCAGCATTAAAGATATGACTTGATTTTTGAGGTGGCTGAATAATGCTCTCTGTCTTCTTACCATGACATATCTTTTATTTGAATATTATTTATGACTCTTGTCCTACAGTGTACTTTTGTGAAGTGATATAGCGTATCCACTTCTCAGTAATTTATATACAAAGGTATCAAAACTATCGCAATGGTATCAACTTTACCTCTTCCTCTGTGCGTATTGGAAACTCCGTTTGAATAAATTGAATGAGAACGTCGGTACTTTCCCTTTGTAAACATTGCCTTATCGTCCTACTCTGCTGAAGCCTCCCTATTGTTTATCTCCGACGCTGGTAATGGGACAGAGTAATTTCTCATTTGTAACAATATCAAAAAGCAATTACAAGCCTGTGACTAAAAGCCACAGAACAATGTCCACCATCAATCATCTGAGAGGAAAAAAGGCAGAGCGCACGGAGGCATTTCAACCCGCTTATTTCCCCTGCCTCGTGCTCTGGTATTTGTGCTCAGCTGAACTTGGCCCCGGCTTTATGGCTGCTTGGGTGCCACTGTGAAAGGGTAAAAACCTGTTGCAGATAGCCGGCTAATTATTGGTCTTATTTACCAAGTTAAAATGTCAGTTTCTGAAGACTGGACTCAGAATTTTGTGCTTGAAACACATAAGGCTGCCTGCTTACAGCAAGCTTTGTTCATTATATCCACATTACTCAAGGTGTTGTGGCTTCTACCTGCCACCCATCCATCCATCAAATTTCATCTGCCTACCCGGGGGCAGGTCGTGGGGGCAGCAAGCTGAGCAAGGTATTGCAGACATCCCTCATCCCAGCAATGCTTTCCAGCTCCTCCTGGGGGATCCTGAGGCATTGACAGGCCAGTTGAGATATAAATCTCAAGCATGTTCAGGGCCTCCTACCAGTTGGACATGACTTGAAAATCTCTAACGGGAGGCGCCAAGGAGGCATCCTGATCAGATGCCAAAACCACCTTAACTGTTCCGTTTCGACCTAAAGAGGCAGTGGCTCTACTCAGAGTTCCCTCCGGATATTTGAGCTCCCTAACCTATCTCTAAGGCTGAACCCAGCCACCCTGCCAAGGAAACTAATTTCGACCGCTTGTATTCACAATCTCATTCTTTTAGTAACTATCCAAAGCTCATGACCACAGGTGAGGGCCAGAATGTAGATGAACCAGTAAATCAAGAGCTTTGCCTTCTGGCTCAGCTCCCGCTTCAACATGACAGTCTGGCGTAATGCCCACTAAACTGCCTGTCCAAATCATGCTCCATTTTACCCTCAATCATGAAAAAAATGCATCCCTGCTTCACTAACTGACTAAAAAGAAGAACATGCATTTCAAAGATTTCTCAGTGTGGAGACAGGGAAATACAGAATTGCCGGAGGTGTCATTGTGAACTTCCTATTGATGTTTCTCTAATCCTTATGCAGTCCAAAGAAACCAAGACTTGGAGAGATCAGGATATTAAATTAATCTTGATCTCAGGAATGGATCGTTGCCACCTCAGGCAAGTATTGACACCTGCAGAACACGGTAGCTCATATTTACAGTTTGCGCCTGGCATTCATTTTTACATTTCTGTACAGGAAGCACACACTCTAAGCCCCACAATGCATAGGTCAACCTCTATAGTAGGTTGCACTTTTAACATGCAGTACTTTGACTTTGAATCTGTGTTGACCTAGGAAGTATCTCGATCGATCACAAAGGCACTATAGCGTGAAGAGAGCACCCAGTGTCTCAATCCATCTGCCATGTCTGTGTTTGACATTTTCTCAGCCCAGGGCGCATACTGACAGCCCATTTCCATTTTTCCACGCCTCTGCTTGCCCTACACCTCCACACACACATACTGTACACCCCTGCGGGCCAGGTAAGAGCAGAGGAGGGCTAGTTGATCGGTAAATGTGTTTGTGTCCTTCTGTGTGGGTGCGCATTTGTGTTGCTGGGAAGTGGCACTCTTGCAATGTCCCTTTAGGATTCTGGGAAGGTACAGTACACGGCAGGCAATGAGACTTATAGAAGGAGAATAAAGGGAAAGAGAGAAACACAGGGAATACAGGGAGAGTATAAAATCATAAAGGGGTAAGAGAAGGGGGTGTTTGGGATTGACCATGGGGGATTCTGCATTGGTGTGAGACCAGGTGTGTGTGTCCAGTGTCAGCAGCAGTTCTTTATGCCATTAGTGCCGGTCAAAAGGTGGCAGCACTGAACACAAGGACATGAAGTGGCCCGCAGGAAGGTCAGGCCCACACACACTGGCACACACACACTTTCTCTCACACATGCACATGCAGCGCGATGGACAGGGCTTTCAGATGCGGTGCTAAGAACCTCTGCCTGCACTATACCGTCTGCAGTGATGACTATTTGATGGAATTTGATGCAGGTGTATTGTGAGCTTTATCAGAACTGGCAAGGGCACCCATGCATTTTAATGTCCTGTCTCTTTCCAACTACTTTGCGGCTGTGTCTCTCTCGTCCCCACCCCCCACTTCGCCCCCCTCTGGCTTAGTTTTTCCATTTCTCTATTGAACAAGCAAAGACAGAAGGATTATGCTGATAAATTCAACAAAGACAAGCTGAAAGACTGAGTCAGAGGACACAGGAGTGAATGAGCATGCACGTGTGTTTGAGAGGGCGTGCATGTGAGACCGTGTGCGAGCATGTGTCTACACTTGTCATTGTTTATGCATTCTTGAATATGTGTCCCTCTCTACACGGTTTTGTGCTCCCTCAGCATTCAAACATGAACTCTACTTTGAAGCCTTTGACGCTGTCACCAGACATTTCTCACTGCTGAGGTACCTGTGGGAGACCAAGATGGTAAACTTGACCGACTTAGATTTAAGCTGTAAAAACAACATGCCACACACCGTCATCTTGCTGACACTGACGGCAGACTGTCATTTGACAAAGCACAATCTCAAAAACACTTGCTGAAGCCGGAGACGATGACATTTTGATGTGAGACAAAGACGAATCCGTGAAACCTCTCTGCACAGCAGGGTGAGAACAAGTGCATAGAAATAGATATAGGGGAAGGATATGCATAGGTTGAGCATGTATTTAGATCATTTACAATTCAAAAATGTTTAAAAAAAAATACTCCAAGTTAAAGTCCCACATTGAAAATGTTACTTAAGTATAAGTTTGAGCCATACTGAAAGCATCAAAAGTATATATACATCATGATTGTTTTATCCAACCAACTGTCTAAACTTAGTAATTACTAACAAATCAAAAAAGTTTCAATAATTAAAAAAGAAAAGCAGAAAATCTTTGCATTTGAGAAACTGGAACCATTAATGTTTGTCATTGTGCATGAAAAAAATCAGATATCGAAATATTACAGTATGCATTGTATTTAATAGTATGGATTAAAAAAAATACTCAAAACAGAAGAACCTTAATGCACTTGAATACATTAAATACATGCACTTAGTTACATACCACCACTGCCAATACCATGTTTGTGTTTGAGCCAGTTCTGAGCTTCACAATGATTTGTTCATTTGTGTAAACTGACATTTCAGTTTAAGTTCAGCCCTCTTCAAAATGGCAGCAGAAGCCCATTTGTTCATCAGACAAAGAACAGCCAGAGTAAGTCAATTCCCTAAAATCCTTCAGTTCATCCTTCACCTTGGATAGTCTTAATTCACTATTGGTCACTGTTGCATGTGACCCACAACATCAAAGCATCCATTATTCATTGTCTTTCTACTGGAACTCCCGACAAAGTTGGTGCAGTGGCCACGGCCCTCCCTTGCTTTTTCACAGAAGAAAAGATTCTATGATGTACATGTTGCACCAGCAGCTACAGCGAAGTCTGCAAGTTCACAACCAAATGAATAACAAAGCCAAGAGGGTGCCAAACTGGTAACTCTGCAATGATTAAGAGTGACCAGCCCCTTCTATTTAGCACCATTGAAAAACAGCACAGTTGACTGCACTGGATCCAGAATTCCCTTAACTGAAGCTGAGCCACAATGGATGACCACTGGCTAACAAAAGCAGCAAGAGCAACATTTCGGTACAGAGACCTTCATCAGTTTATCTGGTAAAGATAATCTGATATTCTCCGTACAAAAACATTGTTCTTGTTCCCAATAAAGTCTATTACTGCAAGTGTCACAGACTGTGTGTAGGAGTTATTTGTCCTCTGGAGATGCAGTTAAAAACATGAGGCATTATCAGATTTATGTATGTGGAAGGTCAAATCCAACCTACTTTTAATATAAAATAGTATTGCATGCTACTTAACTGAAAACAGAAACTCAACCAAAGTTTCAGACCATTTTTGGACTTAAGACTACACAGTGCAGTTAGGAAAAAATAAGAATAAATTCTTTGCTAAACATAAGGAGTAACCTATTATTTTAAATCCAAAATATATGTAGTTAGATTCATGCATTGATTTATAGGAGAACATAATGAAATATTGCCTGAGGTTCCACGTGTGCAGTCATCTGAAAGTAATACCTGGTTGAGGTTTGACTGTAGTTCTTTAAATGAGCTTACACAGAGCCAAACACGAGCGTTCAACAAAACAATACACATTCTAAAATACCAATCATTCGTTAACTGGTTTTATATTGAGTCACTATTTGTTGCTCTAACAGTTGGACTGAAAGTTTTTTTATGAAAAACATCTCAACAACTCTCTGCTGCTCTCTCAGAATCCCCCTTATCTCTCTTGTGCTCTATTGCTTACAATTGCCAGCAGGGTAAATCTAAACTCATGGGTGGATGTTAGTACTGTGGGTCTACGGGTCAACAAACACACTTCAAACACACTGAGAGGAGACCAGCAGCCAAATTGACTCAGCTGAACAGCAGACCGCTGTCTCTCTCTCCCTCCCTTTACTCTCACTTTGCCTCCCCCAGGGCCACACACAATGTTTTTTTTGGCTTCCTAAACAGCCTGCAGTACTAAAAAATGGAGGTGACGGAAAATAAAGGGACGAGATGCCAACCATTTTCACGGGAAGAAGATGCACAAATTCAATGTCTGTATGTGTGCATATCGATGCATGTGAGTTTTTGCGTCTTTTGAAGCATGCAAATACTGATTACGTTTGTAAGTGTTTGTATCTGCTACATGTCTGCGTGCCGAATTGTCAATATCTGCATTTCTCTGAGTTAATGCATGGATATACAGTATGTGCCTTCATGCTCTTGCATGTCTCCATCAAAATGAAACACATAACTGTGTGTTAAATGAGCGGTGCTTTCCATTTGTAGGAGCTCATTATCCCTGCCCCATGCCCTTGCTATCTCTCACTCTGGCCTGGGGACAGCTCCACTCACAGGACATTCCTTCACAGTCCTATCCCAGGATCTGCGCAATCAATATGTGCCGGCTCCTTTTTTAATTATGCAATTCATCCTCTCCACATGCCGTCTACATCCCAATTTCCTTCCCCATACCATCATCTCTTTCTATTTCTGCAGCCATTTTGTCTTTCTTTCTCCAATTCCTTTCCCTTTAAATAATTATCTCCGCAGTGACTGAATGCAGAAAAGCAAGCCAGCACACACACATAGACCTCTGCTTCTAAGCCAATGACAAACAGTCTCATTTAGGCCTATTATTAATAATTTACTACCCATTTTCTGGGCAAGCCTTGGCATCCTGCTGCACAAATAAACCCTCCTAGGCTGTGCACTGATGGTTTAGGCACAACAGGAAAATGTGCTACTAAGGGCACTAAATCAGTTACCAAAACAGCTAATAGATTTTTGGTGGAGGTTGAGATACAGGTGTCAAAGGGTGGGTGATATTGGTAAGGTGAATTTGCCTTTGCCAAGTCCTGCTCTTCAGATGCTGACTAGCCAATCATCTGCACACACTGCGATGACATATAGCTGGTTGAATATCCGCAAAGCTTCTCTTTATTTTCATCATCACTTTTGCTAGAATCTGCATGTTTGGCTTCAGCTTCTAATTTTTTCTTTTTAACCTGTTTTGCTGCTGAGTGAGGTTAAAACCCTGGGTATATCATTCAAACACATCTTGGAGACCATTCTGTCTGCTTCTCTAACAATGCTTTTTATTTAATCCAAAAATTTGATAAAACTTCTTCAAGGAGTGCAATTAGTGACAGTGTGGGCTCCATGTTTACTTTGATGGGGGATTAGCAATAGGTCAATTGAAACCTTTAAAAAGAATTATATCGTGTAAAAACTGTAGCAGTGTCAAGTTAAAAAGGGAGACTTCCTTTCTGAGTTCTTATAAAGGTGGCGGGTAGGTACAAGGTTATCACTTTTAATGTAGAAAAAGACAAACGTCCAGACATAAATCGAGGCGAAGGCAGATTACTGATAACCTGACATTAAGTAAGTAGAAGTGGTATGAAAATGAGGACAGTGAAGTGGATTCCACTAGAGCCCAGCTAGATGGATTCCACTAGAGCTGAGTACCTCGCTCTCTTCCTTTACCCTGGACACACAGATCAGCCTAACTTATCTCTCTGTCTCCTCACTGCTTTCTTCCTTGTTCCGTGAAATTCTCCAAGGCATGCACGTGCACACACACACACGCAAGCACACACAGCTGCTTCATGAATTAAACTAGGGTAAAGACAGGGTTCAAAGCTTGAGTGGTTTCTCAGAGCTGGGTGTACAGACTTCATCTTAAATCCATATCACCTGCTCTCCTCTCTTCTCTAAAACTCACTTTTAACTTCCCTCAACATATGCACATGCACACACACACACGCACGCACACGCACGCACACGCACGCACACTTATCTGTTAGGTAGCTTTTAAGGAAACCCACTGACAGAAAAAGAGGAAACCCCCCGTGAAAGTTCTGATGTTCACCAGTTCTTTCATTACGTCATCTAGTACTATGCTTATGACAGCTATGAAAACATGTTTCTGAATTGAATTGATTTATCGGATTACGAAAAGTGAAAAAGGTTCAAGTAAGGATGTCGAGGGAAGGAGGAAAGAATAAATGGGATGAATCATAAAAATACTGGTGAAAGGTTTTAAAAACTGCTTGTTATCTAGCGGCACTCTGAACATGATTGGTGTGTGTGTGTGTGTGTGTGTGCTCTGCTGATTCGAGCTCCTCTCTCCTGCTGCACTGCTGGTTCTCTGGAGACCACAGGGAGCGGGGAAACGATCCCCTCCTACAGTATGGATCTCCTTTACCTCTTCTCTCACTCTTTCATCATTCTTTTTCCCTTTCTCCCCATGTTTGAAACAGCGAACTAATTTTTCCCTTCTTTTCTTTTAATAATAATAATAATAGTGTTCACATTCCAATAATTGCGCAATTACTGAATAATTGAAGCGTAAACACTAATGTTGTGTTATCTGAAAAAAATATTTTTAGAATCCTGTATTTTTTCTTTGCAAAAAAACAAAAGCTGCATTAAGAAAAATACAAGAAACCACTCAACCTGATCATTAAAGTAGGCATGATACTTTTTCGTAATGCTCTTTTTAATGATAGCCATACGCTAAGCTGTCACATTTCATTGCCTCTGAATATCTGATGTGGGGCAAGGGGAGATAGCGGCTGCTTGCCATCTGAAATAAAAACTATAATCTCATGAGAATGGCAGGCATCTGGAGTTTACTGCAAAATATATGAGACATTCAGTTTATCAGGATAGAAATCGAATCTGAAGCTGTATTCACATATTTCTTTTCAATAAGATAAAACTACCCTGAATTCATGTCTTTCTGTCATTGTATTGGCTATAGTTGAGCTGGCCATCTAGAGCCCTGGGAATTTATCAAATAGGCCGATAGGCCTTGCAAAATATTAACATAAAAATAATCAAGCCAACTACTCCAGTCATTTTAGAACCGAGCCTCTTCCCCATCTCTTTTACAGTAACAGGTAACATTTGGAGAAATTGTGGAGCAAGGTGGACAAAGAAAAAAAAAAGTAAATGAAGTTTTGAAAAACTAGAAGTCCCTTAAGGCTGAGACGAATATTTTTACAATAACTCATCTGGCGTCGTTACTAGTCAGTCATAATAGCCTAATGCATCAGCAGCCAAGAGGAGGGAGAGCACAGACAAAGGAAATTCAAGTGTTTGTCGAGGGTTTGGAGCTGCAGTTGTAAGAGAGACAACAGGTGATTTTCTTGTAACTTTGCTAATTTCTTGCTGATGTTTGGACCATATGTTGTTGAGTTGCTCATTGCCTTCTCCCCACGTTTTTTTTTTTAAAGAAATCAAACCAATTTGATCAGGTTTTTAAAGAGTTAATGTCATTATACATTATGCTAATACACTTATTTATACAAATATCTCATCCAGGTTGAGGATAGTGCATCCACAGTGGACATATCTGAGCCAAAGAAACAGTGCCAATATAAGCTCTTTTAAGCCAGCCTCCCCCTAAAAACAAGTTCCATTGCTCTATTGACCAACTATTTTACTAAAGTGATCCTGTTTACATAAAGTGTGGTTTTGCTTATGTGGGTGGTGGTGTATCGCTGGGGGGGCTGGTGGGCTGCTCTGAGTCAAAAAGTCCAGAGCCATTTTTCAATCCCAGTCCATCCCAATTATTAGTGTATATGTAGAGTGATAAATAACACTATTTTAGAACATAAACGCCAAAGTTTGAGGTCATACTGTATATAAATAGTCAGTATCACTGTATATAGTATAATGTTATCACTGGTATTGGCCTGAAAAATAAAGGATTGGTTGGCCAACACAAGCCTAGCATCAATCTAGGACCTTTCCTTGTCTGTCTGACTTGACAGGTGACATAAAAATACTAAAAAAAATGAAATGAAACCACTCTCTACCTCTCTCTTTTGTCCTCTCTTTTAAATAAGTGCCAGCTGCAGTTACCATACGCTACTCACTGGCCAGTCTCCCTGTGTTCACAGTTTCACTGCTGTGATGAATCACTGCCATATGGGAGAAGGAGGAGGGTAGAGAGAGAGGGACAGACAGAGAGATTGAGAGTCAGATAGCGGGGAAAGAGAGGCATAGGCATGAGGGGAATTGAGATTGCTGGTTGTTGCCCACGGACTGAAGCACACACGGCGCAGTCAGAAACAAACGAGCTGGAAAAACACCCAGACTGTGTCCCACATCCCTTTGAGGTGGATTACAGTTCGCACCTGGCATCAGCTTGTCTCTCAAGTGACCGCTTGCAATTGGATTTCGTTTCACAGTCTGGGGGGAACCGCTGTCATAGTTTCCGGTACACTGCGTCATGCTATTACCAACAAAGATGCTCACGTTTAATTGCAAGTACATTTAGCAAAAAGAGCATGTCTGAGAGTGGCCGTCGATCCAAAACCATTAAAACACTTGAATTGCCCTTAAATTGCCATGCTATACACACAGATGACTGGGCGGCCCTTGTCTGTAGTGAGAGACACATTTCAATTGACAGTACAGTACGCACACCAGCTGTGAGTGTGGTGAAGTGTGTCAGCTAAGCTTGGTGCAGAACCACGCGTTCAGTGAGTGCTCACCACTGATCAGCCAAGACGCACTCTAAGGCTGAACTGTGTCATAAACGAACACATGTACCAGCTTTTGTACTAGCTTGTGCGAGACAAACCACCCAGTCACTGCTCGTTATAGTGTCTTTTATACTCTCTCTTTCACTCTCTCCCACAGACTGAAAATGTGTGCGCTAGGGCAAGAACAACTGAGACAAGGTGAGCAGGAGAGGGAGAGAACAAGTAAGACAAAGGTAGAGTAATTGATGAGAAAGGAGAGGTGAAGTATAGCAGCGGTAGGAGGGGGGTCAGGCTTTTATCTTGAAGCAGAATATATCTAAAGAGTGGTGACTGCGCTGCGAGCTGAAAACCGCTTCAATATTTTATCACCGCAGCTAGGCCAGGCATCAGAAGTTGGGATTTTCTCCCTTTCTTGGTCCTTGACAGCCCCAAATGCCACCAACGATGGATGTGGGTGGGGTGAACTATACATAGTCACCGTTTCCTTTCTGCTTAATCTTTTAGCTATTTGCATCCCTTTTCTTTCATCCACTATACTGCCTGCGCATTTTAAATTATCTCCAAAAAACACATACAGGGAGAGTTACAAGTCTGTCTTTAGCCCGCGGATCTTGATTCTAAGCAAATGCAGCCGAACACATTGTAAAGCAGCCCAGACAATTCCCAATGTGCTGTGACTTCAAAAGATTCATTAAAAAAAAAAAAAAAAGGTTGGGAGGAGATGGCATTCGCACTGTTTAGCTCCTAAAATGACCAGATTTCTCGCTTGAGAGTGAGAGTCTTCTCTCTCTGCTGTGCACTGCTGCTGTGTATTTACACAAAGCTGTGGCGGGGTCCTCAGGGGAGACCTGTAGGCCTGCACTTCCTCCACTACATCGCCTGTTTCGCCACCTCCCTTTCTCATCCCTTTTTTTTCTTCATGTACTATATTCTAAATTGCGACACTGAATTGCTTTGCCAATGCTGGCCTTTAATTAAAAGTCTCCTCCCTATCCAGCTCTGACATAATTAATTAATCGTTGTTTAATCATCTAGTTATTGTAGAATTGATCAATACTATACTTGCTGTCAATGGGAATCCCTTTACAAATTGAAATGGAGAAGCAAGACAAATTTTAACCCTTTGAAACCTGGAGCAATATCACTTTTCATGTGCTGCTTTCAGACACCTTGCACAAGTATTCTAACCTTTGGAACCTGAGCAAACTGGCAAATTTTTTTCCCCAAATTGTTGGGAATAAAGAAAATGAGTAACTCGGTAAGAAATATACTTAAAATTGCAAGAAATTAGTAGATTTAGAACATTATTTTTAAAAAGATAATTTCAAAGGAAAAAAGAAAAAGCTAGTAAAAACTATATTTATAATTATCATAGTTACATATTTGAAATTAGGTTAGAATTATTATAATTTTTCCCGGGTCATTTCCTTGTTTTTTTTTGTTTTTTTTTCACTTTCTTTAATTTCTTGCTAATTGTTGGCATTTCTTCTTTCAGTGTTAACTGCCTTCTTTGCATGACTGAAAGAAATCAAGCCAATTTGTTCAGGTTTTAAAGGGCTAAATCATAAATATTTTTGTGTTTTCATTAGCAGCTGGAATAGCAGTTTTATACACTTTTTTGTAAAACTTTTGTATTTGCTCCCATTTTTAACAGGTTTAAGTTAAAGATCTAAAACTTTTTTTCATGCACTCATTCGATATATTTCTCTCAAATTTTGTTGAGCTTTGCTAATAAGCATTTCTCCTTTTCCACGATAACCTATATTCCTGGCTGGTGTTAATATTACTAACATACGCTATATCCAATGTCATTCCCATTGATTTGGCAGTACATCCACCCATCCTCACAATCGCAGACCCATGTGTAACCACATCAGTCCAGGGCCTCAGGTCTAAGAGAAGCTTATCTGCATGCTTATTGTCCTCACCAGGATCTTGACCCAACAGCAGTTCATCATCGCTACAGGATTGTGTGGTTGTAAGGTCGGTTGGATGTCCTGCAAGATTTGGAGAAATGACATTGGACATGTCTTTGAGTAGTGAGATGAATATTATGTTCATGGGTAAAAGCGCTAGTGGACATTCCTGTAGTGTCAATGACAATGGCATGCTCCCTGAAATTGTTTCATGTTGTGATCAAACAATATGTTTTATTGTGACCATCCCAACGCACAGTTGTGTAGTAATGATGCTGTTTAACCCTTTGAAACCTGAGAAAATTGGTTTGATTTCTTCCAAAAACATGGAAAAAACAGAAACTAAATGAGAAATGAACCCAACTTCTGAAATATTATAGGCCAAGTTGCTGATTTTTTTCCCCCCAATGTTTTTGGAAGAAATATAACAAATTTGCTCAAGTTGTAAAAGTTTAACAGCTTTGGCCACAGACCCAAAAAAAACTGATGTGCCACACCTGTCAGGTGGATGGAGTATATATCCAAGTATATCTAATAAAAACAAAGGGAGTCTTAGAACTTTAACTTAACCCTGTAAAAATGGCTGCAAAAACAAAAGTGTTGCGTTTAAATGTTTGTTCAGTGTATATTATAAACAACATTTTGATGTCAGTTGAGCTGCTATTATATATTCTAATGTATCAAGGCTTTTCAGTACTGGGGGTATTATGAATCATGAGGTAAGACATTGTTTTTGAATATATGCAACTAGGAGAGGCATCTAATCTCCGAGTATGCTTCAGTTTTACTCACTATTTATAAGAGTGCAGGCTACAGAGCGCTGTCGCTGTATTCAATCTAGCTGGACTTAAATGGTTTCATATGACCTTTTGGCCTTTCCTTCGCAGCACATTATAGCGCTGCTGACGGGGACTGGCTGTGCAAATCAGGGGCTGAAGCACCGTGCACCTCGCCAATGAAAATTTATGTGATATACAATCAAATGCAGAACACCCCCCTCACCTGCCTTCCTGCCAGATTCCACTGTGCGGGATACTGGGTAATTGATTGAAAATGAAACCAAATGAAATTGATTGGAGCTTTTGTGCTTTCTGGCTATATGCTCGATATGAGGAGTAATTCGACTAGGGGATCAGAGGGAGAACGGGGTGCTGAGATATGTGTGAAACTTGCGGGGAGCAAGAGACAGGAGGAGAGAAGTAGAGAGAGAAACTATTGATCAAGCAAGGCTGTGCTGCCTGTCGATTCGTGCCTCTGTCCAGGGAGTGGAATGACACAAAAATCAGGGTGGGGGGTGGGGATATTTATTATGTTTGTGTAAGTGTGTGTATTTGCGTGTTTGTGTGTGTGTTTGTGTGTGTGTGTGTGTGTGTGTAAAGGGAGGGTATGGACATGAGCTTGTGTGCACATTTGTACACCGAGTCGAGTCACACTGATGGGCTTTTAGATCGAAATGCACTTAATGCCTGTATGCAGACTACTCATGCATGCTCCGTCTGTGAGAAGGAGCTAAGATAGGCCAATTTAGGAGTCTGGAAGGCATCTATTGGAAAGTGAAGCTCACCATAAAACAGAAAATCATTGAGGGAAAGCAGAGGGATATTTCTTATTGAGTAACAGCGGTATTTTACGATTGCCCATAAAGAATACACAGAAAAATAAACTTTTATGCCCCCCAAGCAACTAAAAGTGTTACGAAGGGCAGTGGGGGTAAAAATGCCAAGTATTACTTCCCAGTATGATGGGTAAGAAAGGATACATTAGCTGATCTGATGTAATTTTAATTCTTTAATGCAATTGCTATTCAAAGGGCGGGTGGGAGAGTTTTGTAATGCAAACGCCCATTCAGACGTTAGCAGAAAGCAGTGACAGAGATAATAGTGGCAAACACTAACAGGGCTGAACGATTTGGAAAAAAGAAATATCATTGCAATCATTTTGACTGGTACTGAAATTGCAATATGAGTCATGATATTAGAGTTAATGATCTATTTTTACATAATCATTCCTAATTTTGATAAATATATATATATATATATATATATATATATGATCATGGTGTGATTTTATTCTGAGGATTTGTACCAAACAAGATTTTTCTTTCCAAGTCTGTTGAATACAATTTTTATTTAGAATGGTACTTTGACACATATTATGCTTTTCACAAAATTCTTATTCATTTTCAGCCCTAAATTCTGACAGCAATAATACGAAGAGTGGTTGTATGAGGTACTTATCCATATACAGTGTATTAATCTCACCACTTAAACCTGCCATCAGGTAGCTCTTTCTGAAGAAGAACTAAAGCTGTTATATTGCTCATTTTAACTGGCAGAACAAGGGAGCAGCTAGTCTACTGTTGCCATGATTGGTTCCTTTTGTTTGTGTTGTCCGACTTTTGGAAGATAATTAAAAAACACCATTCTCAAAGAAGGTGCAATAGGCTGGTTTGACCAACATTTTAATTTGAATACATGAGGAACCACACAGGAGAGCTACAGAACCATATAAACACCTAAAATCAAGAACAAAAAATATCAAACCCGCCCCTAGAAATGCATTTTCACCCATGCATCTTAAAAGACAGTGCATGATTGACTTATAGACAACAAACGCTTAATGCGGGGTTAATATAGGGCAACCCTGGTCATTTATTAATGAGGTACAGTAACTAACCTACACTGGCTTCATAGATAATGTAACATTTATGCCGCTGCCAAATTAAAATGAATAACAAAAGAAACATGGCGAAGAGGGGAGGGAGAAAACACAACTGTTATTAGCAGAGAGTGTAGAGGTGATGATAGGAATTAGGACAGCTAAATTTAACTGCAGGAACCATGGGTGGTGGTGGTGGTGTGTGGGTTGGGGGTAGAGGGATAGGGAGTGAAGAGAAAGAAAACACAATTGAAACTCCTCTCGTCTTTCACAGCATTTCAATAAGATCTGAACGTCCCTCAGGCTAATCCCAGAACTGCATGTGATTTTCAATTCATCTCCCCTCTAGATAGGTGGACAGTTGCTCTCCAGCCTGTTCATTCATGGAATAGTAAGGTGAAGGGCAACCTTGCTCAATGGATTACCAGATCAGAGGCCATGGACAGAGAGATTTCTAACAACTGCAGCGGCAGTGATGGAAAAACAACTGATGTTGAAAGCATACTATAATATCATCTTATATAAGACATTTTTTGTTGATCAATAAAGGGAAGAACTAGATTAGATAACATGGTAAAAATGTCCTGGTTTAAGATATGAAAAATGTGAAAGGAGGAAGGGTCATTACATCAGTGACTGCATTCGAATTTTGCATTTTGCACTTTATTAATGGGGCGGGCACACTATAACCCATTATATCTGTGCTGTTTTACCTTTGACTGAAAAACGCTTCCCCAAAACAGAGAAAAACATTACATGATGCTGACTGATGTTTTTTTTTTTTTTTTTATCTGAATGTGTGCATTTCTTATCCTTGTTATTGATATCCAAACAGATCACAGCTCTGTCCGACTGCTGCAAGTAACAACTCATGCATGTTTTGTTCAATACATCTTTAAGTCTGACCCATTACCACTGACCAGACATTAACTGACAAGATCGTCACTGTAGCATGGACATACAGAAGGTATGTTTTGGATTATCAATAAATAACCACCATTTAAACTGTTAATTATACTAAATAATGTTCAGGAGGGCTTATTTTAGTCTATTCTTCCATGCTACTTATTTTTTCTGAGTTATAAGCAGCTGCTGGACAAAGCCATGATCACTTTGGAGATTAATGACAAAGAAAACAAATATGTACATTTGAAGAAAAAATATCAGGCAAAATCATGTAATGAGTGTTTTTCTATTTTGTGGAAGCATTTTTCTGTCAAAGCACAGATATGATAGGTAGTACTTGACATGTCAGGCCCCCCTGACTTAAATAAATGTGGTATCAAAGTCTGACACCAATGCAAAATTTGAATGCTGTCACTGACATAATAACCCTTCCTTCTTTTGTACTTTATTGGTTTTGGAGTGGAGGCATATATGAAATCTCCAAATCTTCTAATTCATTTAAAATTGGAATGTACTATTATTAGTCTGATAAATTTACCTAAAATGAATTCCCATCATGTATTTGTACCATCCTCAAAACAGCATAGAAATTCAACTCTATTCATAGCATGGTCTCCAGCTCACCTGAATTTTAAAACACTGATAAGTTCTCTGAGTGAGTGGAATGAATTAAGAAAACAAAGCACCGCACACATGAACTAGTGCGATGCAAATAAATTATTCAACAGCGTTGCTGCTGTAAGCACATTTTCTACCATTTGAAGGGGTGTGGGGGTAAAAATGAGCTCTGCGATCTTGTTTGTTTAGTCAGGGTTGTCTAAGGCTTCTGGTTGTGTGTGTGTATGTCTGTTTGTGTGGTTGCCTTAATGTTGATACAGCATTTTGTTTCACTGGGCTATCCTGATGCTAATTTCCCACCCACCTTTGCTTTTAAAAGCTTAAAAGTTTTGTAAGGCCTGCCCGTGGTCTGCGCGGCCACAGCTACTCCATTTACAAAGGACAGCCTCGCCATGAATAATACAGGAAGGGCCAAGCACAGAGTTGGAGACAAGGAAGTGGGGAAAAGGTTCTGGCTTTTTTCAAGTGGGTCAAGAAAGAAAGAACAGTTGGAACACACAAGACAGATGCATGTGTAGTGAGTGATCTATCAGAGAGAAAGCAGAGCGTGGAGAGTGCTCAGCAGCAGCATGATTCATGGAGACAGGTTGGATGCTCCAGCTGCATCTTCCTCAGAATCCAGAGCACAATTAAAATTCTTCTTGATTCTCAGATGAGTGCCGGGGAACCAATTTGCTGAAACGCATGTATTACGGAGACGCATTTTCGGCTCGAGTCAGAACGGCTGCATTCAGGGAGAAATGGGCCGTCATCACTGGAGGTTATTAATGTGGTTTCTGCTGGGCTCAAGGACACTTGTCTACTTTGTTATGCTCATATGCCTGGCCTCAATCGATCCCTGGCCCTCCTCAGATGCACTGTAGGGTAGACTTATGTGCTTCTGCGTGCCTGTGTGTGTGGCATGAGAATAGTAGATAAACATGAAATATACATATAATCAGTTTGTGTCTGCTTGTGACCCACAAGTTCACACCAATATCCCTTTCATTTAATCTTGGGTTTTCTCTAAGAGTTCTGGAGCATATATTAATATTAGAGTTAATATAATTCTTTTTTAGCCGGGAGTGAGCTGGGAGCAGCAGTAAAGGAAAGCCATGACAACAACAACAAAGGAGAGAAGAATGGCAGAATAGCAAAGCCATTTGTGAGGAGGACACATGGAAAATGCAAATGACAGCTATACATTTAAAGAAAATGAAAAAAATAAAGTGTTTATTGCTGGAATATGTGATGCACACCCAAAATCAGAGGATTCTGTTAACACCAAGGTCTTTAGCAATATTTTTCCTATTAAAATCAGTGGAAGGTTGCACAAGACACCTAAAGTTAAGATTTGACTGTAGATTTGACATCCCCTGAAAAATTAAAAATTTGTGCTTTCACAGCATCCCTTGTGGCAAAAAAGTGCTAAGAAGAATGACCAACCTGCATCACAGTAAGGGGAAAATGAATGCATTGATAAATGTTTGATATGATGCAGCTGTGGGGGAGATGTATGGCAATGCTACTGATCTAGATTTCTTCAATCAATCCTATTAATGGGGCCTCACAGAGTCACTGCCTATAAGCTCCTGAACTTCAGTGATATAGAAGTGGAAAAAAATGCAAAGCTTCTCATGTCATATAGTGAAGGGAGTTGTTTAAAAGAAAAAGAGAAGGCTGGCTTATTTATACATTCCAACTGAGAAAGTCAAACCTTCCCTCGACAGCTTTGAAGAGTGTCATCGCTCTCTCTCTGCCTACATCTTCTTCTGCCCTCTCTCTCTTGGTTGCTCTCATTTCTACTCAGCCCATCCTCACGTCATCCGCAGGAGTAAAGAAAACAAAGGCATTGAAATGAAGCGATGATGTCGAGAGAGTCTCGGCATCCCAGTATAGAAATGCAGGGGCATGGAAGCACAGACACCGTGTCCACGTATCTTCATTAAGTCAAACAGTGCGAGTCAAAAGATCTTAATCAAAAGCAAAAAGGGGAGCACATACACTGCAGATTAGTTTTTATAATGCAGCTCTGTCACGGTAGTAAATAAAGAATAAAAGATTGTTCCTTGTGTGAGACTAAATATCAATAAGATCTTTTTGAGGACGCAACGTACTAATGCCAAGATGATATAAAATTCCACGCAGGGCTTTAACAAAAGGTGCTTGGGGATAAGCATGAGGCAAAATCTATTAAATTGTCACAGTGTACGCAGTGAAATGCGCCTCCATGTATATTAATTCTTTAGGGAAAGGGAGTGCAGGATATTCCTGATTTATCGGCCTCTTCGGCCACCATCATTTATCACCTCACTGGCCGCTTGATTCCAGCCCGCTTTAAAATGGCCACTGCGTTTCCGCTTGGAGAGTTCCATTACTGGTCTAGGGACAGAGAGGAGGATGTGTGGGGAGTTTTTGTCCAAGTGAGTAAAAAATATAACAGCCAATGTTCAGGAGTTTGCACTACACTGATGCTCCTGATTTGAAAGCACTGGCATACAAAATACACATCTTACTCTTACATAAGAAAGGACCGACCTGGACATGAACTCTGGTGGATTATTACCATTTGAACAAGACAATTACAACACCTACATGGATGGACTAATTTCATGTTCAATCAATGGACATTTGTCATGGAGTCGACATTTCATTACAGCAAAAATGTTGAACAATTGGGGATTTGCCACAGAGAATATACTGACTGTTTAAGACACATTGCATTATATTATATGTCCAAACCATGCCCAGTTCATAAAGAGTGCTTTCAGTACGTTCAAGCACTTAACAACTGCCAGGGTTCATGGAATGTATTGCTACCACTCAATTACAGCAATTATTAATTCCAGTGAAAAGAGGCATAGTGTAGAGAAATATTAGCTTCAGATGAAGTGTAGAATGTACAGTAGAGGATTCTTGCTCAAGGACACTAAGAGTTCATGGAAAGTCACTGCCCTGTTGGTTACATCTTTCAACAAGAGCTTCAATCTGTCAGTTTTCCCTAACTAATCAGCACTATGGTTACATTTGAATTTCTTTGCCTAATAAAACCCTAAGATATTTTTTTCTCTTTGTAATTGGTGGTTTCAAATGCTTTATCATCATCATCATCACCAACGTGAAGATGATGTGCATAATGAAGCATATAAGTGTAGATATAAAGTACTGCCAAGTTAACCAGCTAGATATGTTTTTTTTTTTTTTCTTTTACCCACATCTTTGATCTTATCAGAATTTCGTTATGGCAAATGTTTAGCATGTTAGCATGTGTTATCACTACTTCAGCCATTTGGAGATGAAATTAGCACAGACCCAAAGGATGAGGAAAGAAAGCAAGACATCTGTCAGACATCTTGCTTCACAGAGCGTTTTTATCAATGTCTATCAGAGCCACAGGCTACAAAAACCTGGAACTACTACAGAGTCACTAGACGCAAGTGGGATTGCTGATTGTTTCCTTTACCATTAAAAAAAAAGTCAGTGGGTTTAGTGGGTTTTTTGTGCAGTAGAAAAGAAGCTTTAGCCACCTAAAAAAAGTCCAACCCCAAAAAAAGTCAATATTAGATTAAGTGCATGGTATATTTTGGATATTTCCAGTGCTTTACCTTTTCCTTTCCACATCTTTAGTTACCGATCTGACAAAAACAGTAATTTTAGCTTGCTGAACATGGGAGTTGCTGTCCTACTGCTGCTGTTAGATAGTTTGTGTAACTGTGCAACTTTGGTGAATCTGGACTATCCCTTTAAAAGTCACACAATCACAGTGGTAGGCCAGCAGCTCCTGTGTTCATGTAAAATCATTGTTTTTCTCAATGGAGTGTGGAATTGCAGAGAGCAATATAACAGCTTAATTTACCCTGTCTGACATTAAGGTAAAGCAGTGAAAATATTCCAAATATAGCAAGCACTTAAACTGATGTTTATTTTTTATAGATGGGACTTTTTTAAGGTGACTAAAATACACTTTAGACACCATTTATGAAAAGGAAGGTTGGCTGCCACTTGTTGCATTGATGGAATAAAAGTACATAAACCATAAATTTTGTTAAAGTTTTAGCCTGGATGAAGACTTATTCAAAAGTCTGTCTTGAATAGACTTGAAAGACCACACTTCATTCAACACCATCGTATTTTTGTTTAAATTTCTCATGCTTTAAATGCTTAAGCCACCGTTACCACCAACGTGGGGTTCCCTCGGCCCACAGGGAGCAGCAGTGGGAAAGTGACTAATGGCAGTTGTACAGATAATAGAGGGCAGGGAGATGGAGGAGTTGAGGAAGAGGGCAGGATGGAGAGGGGAGACAAGGTGAACGGGACTGTCAGCTGAACTTATCGACAGCTCAACCCCCCACAGGGATAAATACAAGGAAGATGTGTGTTTGTATGCGTGCGCGTGTGTTCACGTCAGTCCTGATGATCTACCATGTCAACTTGAGTAAAAGTCTCTCTCTGTGCTGATGCCCTGAGGAAACATTGACATTCTCTGCAGAGTTTCCTGTGTGTTTGCCTAAGTGTGTGTCTGGAGGAGGGCAATCAAGCACGAAAGAGAGAGAGAGAAAGAGAGAGAGAGAGACAGAGAGAGAGAATACGAGTTTAACTGTCTAACATTGCAGTACTTCCTCCCACCAAATCCTATGTGTGCACAGTACTATCCAATATGTAATGTATTCTGGGAGTGCAGTCATCCCTAAAGCAACAGCTATTATTTCAGGTGGTCAGCACTTCCAAAGATAAACTCTGCCTCTGCTTGTATGGCAGCAGTCATCTCCACTAGCAAAGATGATACCGTCTCCTAAAGATGAGCCTCTTCACTGGGTCTCATGCTTTTCCAAGTACTATGACAACAAAAATAAGGCATGGCCAAAGGCAATAGTTCTGCACTGAATATAGGTAGTACCTATGATGTATGCTATGCACAATGCCATCGGTGAGTGTGATTGCAAAATGACGCAGACACACCAACGCACAAGTATAAATGTTTGCAATGGTGTAGGTCATTTGTGAAGGCTCTCTGTAGAACCCACATACAACTGTAAACCAGCCTGTTAGAACCTCTAATTCATTCCTTACGTACCCTAACCCTAACCCATGATATGTAGCTTATACCTCACTTAAATATAATACACTGGTCATTATTCATTCCATATCAAAGGTGCTCCTGACTAGTTTTGCCTAATTCGATTGACAAGTTTTTGGAGAAATTGTATGGGTGATGAATCTTATGTTCATATAATTTAAAAACTTTGGTATAATTATAGCTGAGAACAATGAATGGTATGATAGAAAAAAAGTAATATATTTACATGCATCCAATTTCACCACGACTCACAGTAAGAAAAATATCTGGAAACTGATTAAAAAATTGAGATGGCTGAAAGCCTTTTAGCACCTGCCTGTGACTTTCAACTCTGTCATGCTAACGCTGTGGTAGCATTCAAAAGGCATACATACACACAAAGTACATCTTGTTGAGTCATGTTTGATTGCAGAAGGTGTGTAATGTATTTGCAAGTGCATTTGCTCCGCTGAATTCAATCAGGTCCAGAATATTGACACTAGTCGGATGTGCGATGCTGCTATTTACAAAGCGTCAACAAAGGAATTGACTAATATGAAATGTGTGATCTGAGCACCTGTGAGAAATAATTGCTTTCCCCTCTGTTTTTCACCCGCTTTTATATTTTGAGTCTCTTTCCCAAGTCTGCACACGCACAGAATATCCCTCCCACCTCCCCTTGTTCTTATTCCAGCATACAGTGAAAGGCTTTTGATAATGTTTGCAAGTGGCTGGAGTGGTCTCAAAGCAATTACAAAGCCCCATTAATTGTCCTTTAATGCACATTGTGGTTTAAAAGCTCACCAGGTCTTTAATTAAAACCAAGCAAGGAGTGGAAAATCTGCACTGGTTCAACACAAAATAAATAATCAAGACCAAAAGTAAGTTTCTTTTGGTATTTACCCAAGGAAACAGATGTCTGCTGACCTAAGCGGATAGTGCAAATGCCAATTTTTAACCTTTTGAAACCTGAGCAAAACAGCATGAGTCCATTCAAAAACAATGCAAATGTGCATTTTTAACCTTATAAGACACAAGCATATCAGCCTGGTTTCATTGAAAGAATATGATTTTGTAATATACTATTAAATATGTAATTATGATATTTAGTTATGACTAGTATCTTTCCCAAGCTTTTCTCCCTAGACATTTTCTCCAAACTTTTTTTTAAAAAATTACTAATTTCTAATTTCTTGCAATTTGTGAAGAATGTCTTACTAAGTTTTTCATTGCCTGTTATCTCATGTTTTTAAAACAAATTGTACTGTTTTGCTCAGAGTTCAAAGGTTTAAACATTTGTGAAAGGCATCGACAGCAGCACGAGTGATGTAGCCGCAGGTTTCAAAGGGTTAACATTACTGTGGAGGAGGAATCTTCAGCTCAACTGCACATGTACTGGGAGTCCTGAAAATTGGCACACCGATTGCAAATTTCAATTAATACCAGTAAAAAGCACAGTTTCCACCAAAGCCATGTGTCGAGCCAAGCTATTACTTCCACCTGCTGCCCTCAGCACCACAGGCCACAGAATATGGCTGTCCACCCTCGGCCAATCCCCTTCAAGCTCTTGACATGGTGACTTCTAAAGTCCAATGGGCTTAGCGCTGCCCTCTTTTGGGGGAGCCAAAATTGCCTTTGCATGCCCAAACCCTATTTCATTCCCTTACTCGCGCTCTCTTCTTTTCACCATTTCCCATCCATCCTCTCATTTTTTTGCCCATGCTTTCACTCGCAGTGTCTGCAAATGGAAAGATAGCTGCAACCTCCCCGCTCTCTCTCCATCTCATTTATGGAGCTGCCCACAACTGTGAAGTAGAGAGGGCTCTCATATATGTGTGTGTGTGTGTGTGTGTGTGTGTGTGTTTATAGGCATGAAAAAAAGCAAAGCCAAGTGATTATTCAGGATTCACACTGCGTTTCTGGCCTAATGAGGTGGCGGTTAATTGCAAGGTCCGGACAAGCAGCTCTTTGGGGCCGGCTGGCAAACAATGCAGAGAGAAGATGGGGAGCCACGGAAGAGGTGGGTGGACGGAACAACAACAATCAACAAAATCGAGAATGGAGAATTATAAAGAATATGCGCCAAAAAAACAAACCCGATACCTTCCATGGGTTGGCTTTTATGCGCGACCATACTCTTTCTCTCAGGCGGCTTCATGGGTGAAAACAGTTGATTTCCCTTATTGGATCAGGGGTTTGAGGGGAGTTTTGTTTTTTTCTAACTCTCTTTCTGAAAGGTTTGCAGCTCTGCTTACTCATTCCTCCTGAGTTTTGGCTGAGTGATTTCTGCTGGTGATGAGAATCTGAGAGGGCTAAAGCCTCCCCTTAAGTCTGTCCTGATCCACGCTGTGTTGAGCACTGAGTCCATGTTGAAGCCGGTGTGACCTTCATCACAACAAGTGGCCTGACAATCGATGTTAAGCCTAAACCAAGTGCATTACACTTGCAGTAAGACTGGATTCATGAGGCTATTTTGCTCTAGCGACATGTAGCCATCTTTGATTTTCTTTTCTCCCTTTTTTTCTCCTTCATTTCAAGTGATGTACTGGATAAATGATCACCTGTAGAGCTGTCGGTCAGGATGAGAGCGAATGCATTTCTGTAATCAGGTTTCATTAAAATTTGTTGAGGGGATCATACAGGAGGGGCTAGGCATGACAAATGCCTGTTGAAACCTATCAAGCACATTAAGCATTAACAGTGGGCTAGCAAAGGCAAGGAGTACAGCACTTAGTGGGCTGCACTTCATCTTTTTGAATAGTTGAAGTCAATTCACTTAGTGTTATGGCCCTCCTTTGGCATAAATAATGGACTCAATAAACAAGAGCTACTGGATGCACACTCAAACATAGACATCTATTTTCTACTAATAAACCTTCCCCTTGATTCAAAATAAAGATTCAAAATAAAATGGATGAAGCAGTATCATATTTGGCCTTAATTTGCATCTATTGGAGTATTTTACTGCTGGAAAGATGGTCTTTTCACAAAAATGGGCTGTCTATGCAGAAGAAAGACTTTGAAAGACATAAAATTGGTGCTAAATGACTGGAGAAAACAGAGTTAAGGGGCTTGGGCATTTGCTTTTGCTCAAGAGATAGAAAAACCACAACTACCAGAATGCATTGCGCTGTACCAGACCAATAAACACCCCTCCTGGTGGGTGACATAATGCAAGCTTGCCAGTTTTGACACAAAAAACAATATGACACCCTTGTAGTAATAAACAATCTTCCTGAAAACATTTTGGGGAAGAAATAGGTAATGCAGTCACAAAATCTGATCAGCACTGCCTAGTTTAACCATTTGATTGGAGTTTTTTCAGCCTCTATTTTCATATGCTGTTATACAGGAAACAGCATGGCACCCACTCCCTGTTAACAAATTCTTGAATTAGAGCCAGACAGTGCACTTCAATATATTTCTGAAGACATTTTAGCCAAGAAATAGGCAATAAAGTAATAGAATCTTGGTTTATATTTAATCAGCGCTGCCTCATTTTACAGTTTCAATGACGTTTGATGTCAGTTTTAGAGAGAGAGAGAAGGGAATCTCTCTCTCGGTCTGCTTCTTTAGTCTTTGTGTCTATGGTGGAGGGCATACAATCTGCAGTTGAGAAACAGCCCATGAGCCAGGCAAATGGGCAAGGAGATCTGGGTGTTGGCAAGATAGAGGGAAGTTTTATGTAGTTAATGTACACATCCCACACTACCCACACTGTAATGACACAAAGCTGGTTGGAAATTGGCAAGGTATCCCTTTAGTTCTCTTCAACAGGCAGCATAGTAGGACAACTGATTGATGCTTTTGTTTTTTTCATGGGAACAGCGATTGGAAAAAAAAAACAGACACAGAGATGAGGGATTCGACGAAGAGGCTGATCGAAATCAGCAGTGCTGCGAACGCACTGGAATTTTGCACTCAATTAGTATGCCTGACAGCACTGTACACCGGCAGCTGGATTCATTGTACACATGCACGTGCTGCGTTAACGCCCAGCGAATGCACACAGTTAAACAAAGAAATGCACAGACACAGCCTGCTCCTCCCAGCATCTCCCTCTCTGTCCCTCTCTGTCTTGTTTTCTCTCCGCTGCTCCCTCACTCGCAAAAACAGAGAACGAGAGAGAGAAACAAAGCCCTCGTACTGCACGCACTTACACAGCATCTCTGTCTGAGTTGGTTCCAGATGAATAAGGCAGAATACCAAGTGGCCCACTTATACGCTACGCAGAGACAAATAGACCAGTCAATCACCGCAGGCTGCTGCTGAATAACAAATGCTCTCTCTGGTGTGTGTGCGCATGTAAGAGGGGTTATAAGACAGCCTTTTTTCTATTTGTTGTGCCTTAAATGCGTCTGTGTACGCGAACATAGTGGTACAGTATGTGCAACAACACCCGGTTTGAATTGCAAGTATTTTTCAGTGTAATAGCACCAGATGTTTCTACTGCTAATGAGAGCAGAAAGAAGACTCTGTTTTAGGAAAGGGATACATTTGATACTAAATACTGCTGAAGAGTCCAAGGTCAGTAGACTGTGTGCAGAAAGGGGGAGAGCTACATTTCATTTGTATCTGCCCCTTCCTCTACGCCATGCTTCATGGATAAGCCTCCCCAGAGTGTTGAGCAGTAGGCCCGTTAGAGCAAACTGACCAACAGAAGGGGTCACTGAAGAGATGCAAACAATACTATTCAACAAAACAGCAGCTTCTCTGCTGGGATTGTAGCCTCTAAATTACTTCAAACTGTCACACTGCTCAACAGCATTGCTACATAAAAAGTGGCTGGCAGTGTCCCTTTATCCACAGGTAAAAGGTAACAGAATTAACCCTAGGCTGTGATGATCAATTGTAATATAAACTTTCTGCAAATCAGGTAGCCGGGCTACCTGAATGGTGTATTCACTTATCTGCCATGTCAGGAACACTCATAAATAAGCAATGCCAGTAAAAAAAAAAAACAAAAAACAAAAACCCAAAAAACTGCAGTTCAGTATGACATGAGGATAGAGGAATGGCAATTGGTCTCAATCCAGTGAGGGCAGTGTGGAAGCTCTCAAAATAGCTTCCTGAACCAGGGAATTTAAGAGGCAAGAAAATATACAGTTGGACTGAAAAAACATATTGTACTACAGTATTGCAGCCAATGCATTTTACATAGTCAAAGGTTTTCAACTGCAACTTTAATTGCCACCTGGTGGTTGTATTCTTTTAATGAACTAATAAAGTTGTGTTTACAGTATACACTATGATGTCACAGTGAAGTTGACCTTTAACCTTTTTAAATATGAAATGTCATTGCCTCATCATTATATTCAATTGGACTTTTATGTGAAATTTTGTCATAATTAACCATATGAATTCATGAGTTATGGACAAAAAGCACATTAACTAAAATCACAATGACTGTTATTTGACCTTCAAGCATTTAAACCTAACCAGTCATCAGTGAGTCCAATTGAGCGTTTGTGCCACATTTGACGAAATTCCCTTTAGGTGTATTTCAAATATCACAATCACATGAAAGAGACAGATGCAAGGTCACCTTGACCTTGTCTTTTGACCTATGACCACCAAAATCTAATCAGACTATCGATGAGTTCAAGTAGATACATGTGCCAAATTTGAAGAAGTTCCCTGTGTTGTTGAGATATCACGTTCACAAACATGAGATCGATCAGGTCACAGTGACCTTGACCTTTGACCACCAACATCTAATCATTTCATCACTGAGTCCACATGAATGTTTGTGCCAAATCTGAAGTAATTCTCACAAAGTGTCCTTGATATATCATGTTCACAAGAATGGGTTGGATAGACAGGCACCAGGAAACAAAACCTCCAGCCATGGCGATTGCCACATGGAGGCATACATAGAATTAGAAATGCTTCAGTATACCAGTTACAACAAACGACTTTACTGAAAAGACCTGTTCTTAACTGTTTATGGAGGCAACTGAATAAAACAATAACATTACAGCTAGAGGACATGTAAGTGTGCTTTACACAACTCCTGGGGGGAAAAAAAAACACATCAGTGCAGCCCTAAGCATGACCTCATCAGCACCGCCAACCAGAGCGGATAACCCCGGGATAATCCCATTTTAGTACCAGCCTCTCAACATGTCACATTTTATTTTGTCCCCTGCCCTCCCCTCTGGGCACTAAAAGGTGTGACTTTTAAAAGGTGACTCACAACAATAAGGAGATGATGAATAAAATCTTCTCAGATGCAATAAATTAAAAGATTAAGTGAGTTTGATTATTAAATAGCTTTTATTCTTGGCAGAGTAGAGAGGAGAAAATTATGTGACACTAAAAGTCACTGAAGCCAGAGCTAATGGAACGCTTTACTAAGCAGCTACTTAAGACCAATTGACTCATCCTCCTATTCAATTATGCAGATTTCGGATTCAGCAACTTTAAGGAAATTAAAGAAATCTAATATGCAAAGAATACCTTTCACTGGTTTGCATGCAGCGAGCATGATTGGCTGATGTCCAACAGGTAATAAGAAGACAAATTACTTGTTGTTTATCTGCAATGAAACATCGATGTTGAAAAATGCTGCACAAGTGAACCTTTTCTCAGTTTAATATCTATTCCACTCAACCGTGAATCTGCATTCATAAATAATAACTGTAGTGCCAATAATTTTGACAACCTTTCCACCCAGAGTGAAACAAATGAGTGGGCTCAAAATAAGGAAAATAGACTTAAGCTTTTCTATAGAACAATGTTTAGCAAGAGAAACTCCTCTCTTAGTGTGTCATTATGGCTTTATGTATCTGTAGGTGTGTCTGTTTCATTTGTCACAGTATTTCTTAAGCAGGCATATTGCTGTTTTTGAAGGGAGACACCCCAGGTGAATTGGACAATTTTTTTTTACCTATTACTAACATGAAACTTCCCAATTTGATTTCTTACTTCAAGAAAGTATTTCTTATATTGCAAGTTTTCTGAAATGTTGTGTTTAATATTATTTACGCATTTCTAGAACAAAAGTCTAAAAGTCTCAAATTTCTTTTTTTACTTTGTTGACACAAAAGAGTCAAAAGTCTTTACAGAGGGAATCATGGACATCGCTTTTTGTCACTAAATAAATGAGAAAAGATCAACAGCCATAAAATATCTGCCATGTTTTTAGGAAAAACATGGCAGAAAAACAACTCCAGGGTTAAAACCATAAGAATATACATAGGAATAAAACTATATATATATAATAAAAACAATTTAGTGAATGTAAGTGCTGTTGAGGGTGGGTGTTTTGGGAAAATAGTCTTTGAAGATGATGTATTGTAAAATTCCATCCACTTTTAGACAAACGCTAAGAGACTAGGGTAAAAATATCAATTAATAGACAATAAAACTCTACTAGTTAATTACTTAAAAAAACTGCTATGTCTTTAGGAATAAAATTATTTATAAATTATAAATTTAAATTATAAAAGAATATAAACAGGGGTACATACAGGAATACGATTTCATACTCAGAGTATGGAAAAAAGGATAATTTAATTGAGAATAATTGAGAAAATAGCTTTCAATGATATGTTTTGTAAATTTGATTCATTTTTAGACAAAATATAAGAGATTGTGTTAAAAAAAAAAGAGACTAATAGATACTAATATAAAAATGTTCCAGATGATTACTTGTTGGAACCTGTTCTTGTTTATTTTTTTTTTTTTTTGAAACTGTATATTAATTATGTTATTTATGTTCCATAAATCAGGCTGTAGATGACAAAGAAAACCCTCTGTTAATGTAAATATGTTTATGTGCTTTTGAATAAAAACAAACAAAACAAAAACAAACTTATTCTCGGAAAATGGACTTTGATGATATGTATATATGTATTAAGAGAATGTTTTTTTGTATTGCAGGTTTTCAGAAACTTTGTTAAATATGCAAATAAGGCATTATCTCATTGAATGCGTTTTTCCCATACAGTACAAGAACATCATTCTAAATTAAAATAGACATCTAAATATGTATTTGAACGCTTTCTTTCCACTAGTCTGAAAGAAGAGATATTATGGAAGTAAAATAACCCAAAATCTCAAAATTGACCATGGCATAAAAAACTGTTTTCACCTGGGGTATCTAGTCCTATTAATAATGCAGTGTGGACTACACACACATACACACGGACACACACACACCGATTACACTCTATGCTTTGTCTATCACGGCCACCAAGAAGGCCAACCACAAACTGCAGCATGAGCAATGCCAGGAGAATAATTATGCTAATTTCTTATTCCACACAGATAATAAAAAAGCAGTGGCAATCACTCTATTCAAGTCGTCCATTCTTCTTTGAAAGCAAAATTAAAATAATTTTCTTAGGAGGGAAGTGAGAGATATTATAAACAGTACACGTGGGGAAATAGTGTGACCCTGAAAGGTTACGTAGAAGGTGTGTTTGTGTACTGTATGAATGCACTGTATGTCTGTATCTCTGTGTGACTGCTGAGTAAGAGATAAAGACATTGATCACATGGCAGCCTGCCTCTTTATGATTCATTTTCCTGGCCTGTCTTTTGATGACGTGCATCCCGACCCTTTGTAAAGCTACAAAGAGATGCAACCCATACACCTGTTTATCACAGTCTCACTCGCATTATACATGCAGACGCAGAAAGTAGGATACAAGCTACTTCATTTCTGTGCCTACTGAAAGAAATTGGACAAGGAATTACAGCATTTCAAAGCTGTCCATTTCAGATATGTAGGAGACACAAATCAAGGGCACATGGCAGGGTGAAGGGGAAAGCTAATTCACTGAGGAGTAAAGAGAGAGCACTATCCTCATGATCGGGCTGTTTGTGCTCTTTTTAGTCCAGTGCATAAACAAAGCAAAAAAAAAAAAAAAGACGCAAGATCAACCCGGAGCATCCTCGCAAATTATCCTACCTTGAAATTCCAGAGCAGAAAAATTCCCCAGAGCTTGGTACGCTGAGAAAAATGTTGATTCGGTGTATGTGCGAGTCCAGAGAAAGCCTCAAGGATACAAGCTCAAGGATAAGCTGCTCGCGTGGCGAAGAAGTAGGGTAAACACAAAGAGAAGACGATGAAGAGAAGGAGCCAAAAGTTCGACGCGGGGCGGGCTCTCAAGGTCAAGAGATGAAATGTGTTTTTCAGACTTCCAAAGCTGGCAGAGATGAAGATAGATGGGCATGTCTGAAGATGTGCAGCTGCTGAGGGGAAAATACCTGCAATACAAACTAGCGATGCATGCACACTGCAAAATAGATTGACAGCCTGCTTTATAACACATTTGTCAAAATATATGTGATGTATGCAGACATGAATTTGACACTGTTGACTCAAATTCTGCAGGAACCTTCGCCGTTGCAGTCTTATTTGAAATTGGCAACAATATGTTAAACGATTTTCACAAATGTGCCATCAGGGAGTTGGATGTGCTGGCAGTTCTCACAGATATTGTTAATGTGTTATACTGTAGTATGGCAACCTCTCACCAAGAAGACACTGCAAGAGGACAAAGAGTGGGAGGGAGTGAACTTTAAACAGCAGCCAATAGACCAATAGATGTTAATAATGTTAAGAAACTAAAACATTACAAAGATGGTGTCACTGACTACGTTTACATGCACAGAATATTCCAATTGTGCCCTAATTCCAAAAATGACAACACTCCACTTTTTCCAGTACTGATACTTATGGGTTTTTTTTGGTTTGTTTTTGTTGTTACTTTTTCCCCTTTTGTGACAGGGAAACAAAGAGATCTTCATTATATAAATGTACAAGATTACATTCAAAGCATCATGGCATCATGTTATGATTAACCTTCACCCAAAATTAGTTTTTACTGAATAGAAATCACCATCACAAATGTTACTCAATACACTCTCTGTTAGCTGTTAGCTTTGCACACCAGCTGCTATGAGCTAATGCTAACTAGCTATTTCTCTGTTAATTTCAAAAGGAATTTGTTGTTCACAATGTAGGATTACGCAGAAAATATAATGCATACCCTTACAGCATCCCAGGAAAAAAATCTGTTCATCCCAAATGCATTTTTTATTGTTCCCCTGCATGATGGGCATTTTTAGCCAATGTAAAATTGAGGCAACACAATGGAAAAACATTGGCCGTGGCTGAATGCTATCTTATATGCCGATAGGTCACCAGCAGTCAACAAGATGAATAATGGCCTATACTGATGTGGGGCTGATAAATCAGTCCGTCCCTATTGAATGACTAATGAAAATCCAGAAACTGTTTTTATAATGATTATATTTATGCATTTAAAATTATTTTGCAGAAAAAAAAAATCTATTTGTTCAGCACTTCTTTTCAAGTCATTTCCTTATTTGTTTTTCCTTTTTTGTTTTGGAAATTTTGGGGTAATTAAAGGGTTAAAAACAGAATAATACTGGCATTTAACATGTTTCTTTTTCAGAAAATGCTACATTTCAAATAACGCCTAATTTGGAAAATCCAAACAGAATATGCTGTTTACATGACCCGTATCCAATTTGAAATATTGTCATATTTAGAATAGCTCTGGAAAATTAGTGTGCATGTCAATATTCCCAATGTTGATGCTCTTATGCATATGAGATTGACCCAATTAAGAAGTGACTGCTTCACCAGACTGCAGACAGATTTAATCCTTTGGTTTTTTTTGGTCTGCAGTCATGCACTATCTTTGTTCAGGCTGCTGCTGGTGAGGTCCTTCCCCTCCACTCCGCACATGCTCACAAATCAGACACACATTCTCGGATTCTCCGCAGAACACATGTTGGCCTGCTCCCCGGTGCCACACAGTTCCTGTCATCTTTGAAGCCAGCACAGTAAAACAGCCAACGCTCCCCACAGGCAACAACTTGAACACAGGAATCAGCACCCCTCTGCCCTCTTCATCATCGCTCTCCTCTCTCAAGGAGCGAGAGGGAATCTCTCCTGCTTATCTCTGCAAGCCTGTCACGCCGTCAGAGCTGTTATTATCGCCTGCTCCTTCGCTGGAGTCTTCCAAGAGCCAAAGGAGCACCTTGCTAATCATCCTCTTACTGTCATGCCCGATCATATTCCGACGAACTAACATGACACAACAACAATCAAAGATAAACTCCGTCACGAGTGAAACATAGGGTGCTTTACCAAAATAGAGACCGAGGTGAGGGTGATACAGCTTAACTCAGCGCCCACCACTTAATAAGCAAACAAAGACTTATGCAAACAAGTCTATTAGCCTGTCACCCTGCCTCTGCCCCTGTTTAAATCAAGCCTGTGAGGAGGGCTGAATGCTAATTGCACTCAAGTTCTACGTAACCAAGCTGGATTCTTACCACTGCAAAAAAAAAAAAAAAAAAATGTAGTGTAGCTTCACCTAAAAGAAACACTTTAAATCAATAAAATAAACAACACGCTTTGGATAAATCTCTTTGGCCCTCTCGCCATACTCTCCTTCCTGAACTCCCTCACTGCCAGCCACACAGCAGGTGAACACATGGCAGGGACACAGGACTCGAATCACCGTTTCTCCTCACAGCATGCATCAGCCGTGCCTCAGGAGCCGAGGAGCCAATCTCACGGTGAACTTTGAGTCGTGCAATCCGAGTAGTTACTATGAAAGTAATAGAATGTGAAAGAGAAGTGGATGTTGTGCAATCTGTGTGGCCTTGCTGAATTGGCATAATGAGTCCTTGTCAACTAATATTTTGGTTTTAATATTTCACCTGTTGGCAGTGAGTTGTTAACAAGTTTTCCCCAAACCGTTGAAGAAACAGCGGCCTCACGGTGCCACTTTAACCAGCAGAATTGCAAAGTTCCAAAAGCAGTTTAACAACTTAAAGTCCTATCACCAGCAGCTACCAAGACCTTTGCCAGCACCTCTCACTCCAGCCATACACACAAAAACCAGCTAAAAAAGTCACACTTACGGTCGTTGCAGAATGAACCTCCATAGGACGTCATGGTGCAGTCGCAGGTGAAGCCCTCCCACTGCTGGAGACACACCCCCTGATGGTAGCAAGACTCCTCCGTACAGGTGGTACTGGGTCCTGTGGGCAAGACCATCACGCATGAAATACATGTGGAGGACGGCATATGATGCTCAGGTACTTAGATATGAATTGTGTGTTATAGTGTTTATAAGAGCTCCAGGGTATCTCTGCCAGAAGTCCACTTCTCTTGTAAAAAAACAGCTCAAGATTTCTATTTAACCCTTTAAAACCTGGATCGACATCAATTTTCTTGTGTCCTGTGTTCAGATGCCTTTCACAAGTATTTAAACTTTTGAACCTGGAGTAAACTGGTTCGATTTCTGTCAAGAATATAAGGAAAAATCAGAAATTTGGCATTAAATATATTCTGCAAATTGCTAAAAAAATAAATAAAATTAAAAAAATCTGCATCCTGAAAACTGGAAAATGTCCTGAAAATTAGCTTAGCTTCCAAAAAAGATAGAGATAACCATTGGAAAACTCACATAACTGCAAAATATTGAGAAAACTTTATTTAGAAATATTACAATTATGTATTAAAAATAGGCTATAAAAAAAAAGTATAAAAAATATTTTTTTCTCATTTGTATTTATTTTATATTTTCTTATCCTTTCACTTTTTTTTTTTTTTTTTAAACTTTTTAAACTTTTTGTTTCCCGTGTTTATGTGAGAAATAAAGCCAATTTGCTGAGGTTTCAAAGGGTTTACACTATGATATGTAGGGACTGTCCTTCCCCATAGTAACATCACCATGGCTTGTTTTCATAAGCAACTAATGGTGCACTCCATTTGAATTGGGAAGTCAGAATTTCCCAGTTCCAAACCGGAAATTTCAAGTGGAGCCCCCTGAAGTCTGATTCCCAACTTGAAAACAATGAAGAACCTCACCAACCTCAACCTCAACCTCAGAGTCGTATACGACTGATATATATCAAGACTTAACTTGATCCCAGCTTTAGGTAAACTTCCAAAGACATTTTGACGCAACACAACCACTGATCTTGGCCCCCATTAACTTAGATTAAAGGTGCATTCAGAAAGGATCTTTGAATGGCCAGTATGCAAAGGAGGCATGATTACGGCACGGAAAACTAGTTTTAATATTCATAAAGGCACCTGACTACTGGTTTAAGAAAGACATGAAAAAAGTTGAGCCTCTCCTTTAACTGACTAAGTACGTTGTTGAGGCATGAAAAAAAAACCTCATATTTTTTATTTGTTGAAACCCCAACGACTGCCCCCAAATACAGTCCCTGCTGATCCACACAGTGATTTGATTTATGGTGCTTAGAAATGTATTCAGATTCAATTTGACATTAATTCAAGGTTGAAACCCAGTGTAACTGCCATGGTAGGGGCACATTTGCACGGGAAATTAGTGGCGGTGGTGGAGTCAGTTTCTGTATAGCGTCTCCATTATATCTGTGTGTCATGTGTTGTTCCCACCCACTGTCATGAATGACTGAAGACGTTTAAATTGGTAATTACAAGCACCACAGTTGTCATTTCTCAATGGAACTCCAGCCAATTATTCTGACAGGTAATGTGACAGACCGCTCTGAAAGAAAACAACATATTGCCACAGCAGATTATACATATGACTGACCTGGGCGGTATTGTCACATGAACTGACATGATATGAAAAATAATGTACCAGGTGATTGCCTTTGTTGGAGCTATTAATAGAAGCTAACACTTCTGATGCAAAGTAGATAAGATCTTCATTAGTTTTCCTTGCAACAAAAGCCAATTTCCAATGATTGTTCTCCACATGAGATGGGAAGAAAGCTGAATGACAGATATAAGATTAGGATGCAGATCGAGTCTTAGGCGAGAGGTCTAAAAATAAGAATGTGTGGTGGCTGTCGTGTTGGTAATGCTGGGGATTCTCATTAAAATCTCAATTAAACACAAACATTTCCAAAGAACCATGGTTCAGTGCCAGACTAATTTGTTTCTGCATAGATAAACAGACATCTCACTGTGCCATTTACAAATGGCCCAATTAAAAACCACCCCTCAAACCTTCAGAATATAAATAATAAAGATAAAATAAATCACAGATCTAAGAGATATTTTACTTTCTGCACCAAAATGTCTTTAAATTCAACGTCATTTCCTTTCCATCTGCTTGCTCTGTTCATAGTCCCTAACCCCGCTAATTGCCCCATTAATTACACGCTAATAAAAGGGTCCCTTGAGGAGCAAATTAAGAATATTGTCATAATTAATAACCAGATCATGTAATTGCTTCCTAACTCTTCCTTCAAGTATTGATCGGCCAAACTCTACCTTTGCGCGGCTGCCTGAGTACCTGTTATTAGGTGCTGTGGGTTTGTTGGGGCATAAAACTCCATCTGCTGTGTTTGCTCCAAATGTTCAGGGAAATCTCGCACGATATAGGGAGCCAATAAGCCTAACGCTGCTGCGAAAACCCAAAGTGAACACACATCTCCACTCCCCTTGCTGCTGTCACCTGCATCTACCACTAACAGCTGGGTTACAACTGGAACATCTGCTTGTGTATTAGCAGTGTAGAGTAGGTCAGGATGAGCACGGTTTATTCTGAAATATATGTTCAAAGGAGGCTTACATTGGTTGGTACATTTTTTCTCCAGTTATTTAATTTTAAGCCATCTCTTTGCTACTGATGCTTCTACCAATTTCTAAAGTCATTTTAATTTAAGTATTTTATTTTAGATATTAACTCCACTATTGATGCTCCCACTTTGTTAAAAGTTATTTATTTTTAAGTCACTTTTTAAATTCTGCATCTAAACTCTGGAACTGATACTTCGACTACTTTTTTTTTTAAGTCACTTGATTTTAAGTCATTTTTAAAATTTTGAATCTAAATTCTGCTACTGATGTTTCTACATTTTTTCAAGTCATT